>NC_091636.1:68572625-69230125 GCF_027580195.1 Bos mutus
AGAAGATGCATTGAATTTATATTGAGAACAGAAGTAGTATGAGTGACTTTGTGAGTGGTGGGGGGCCTACCCAGTGCCTAGCTATGGAGAGAAATTGATGTGACATTGATAAGGGAGAAAGTAGAGACCTCACAAAGATGCCACGTCCCGAACGGAGAACAGACGTGACTCATACCAGATGCACAGGCTTTGTTTTCCTCTAAATTTTAAATGAGAAGTGGAGGTAATTTTCCTGCTAGGAGATTAAGAAAAAAACTTTGGCAAGACAGAAATAAACATTTTGACCATAATACTGAATTACAGAGAAGACTAAAGCACAAAGAACATCCCAAGTGCCATGCCTGTAATAAAAAAGAATAATTAACAATCACAGATGAAGCTTCTATCTTAATCTCTGACGATGCAAAGAGGAACTGAAAGAGTTGCTTAACCAACTGTTAAATCAACTCAAATTGTTTTAATTATAGACTTTATCTTATGACAACTTTCTAACTTTTTTATTTCCAGTGCACCATAAGGAAGAGATGAAGATGCTTTCTTCCCATCTGTTTTCATGCTATCAAACAACACACTTAATGGAAATTACCTTAGGGATTCCAATTGAATATTCTTCTTCTTGACTTGAGCTCTCAAATCATGTGTGAATTTCCAAGGAACATTTAAGTTAAATTTGAACTGAAACAGAAGAGCCTCATTCTGGAAATGGGAGAGAGAGGGGATATACAGCATCTATGGGGCAATGATCCTATTCAAGGGACAGTTTCAATTCTTCATCCTTAGACTGACAGCACAGGTCTCACTCTCTTCCTGATACCAAGATGGTGCAGAGTCTCAGGACGCCACCTGTCCATTCAGGGCACAGGCGTCCCTGCTTTGTGCCAGGAACCGCTGAGGGTGCTGGAGGTCATGAACCCACACAAAGATCTCTGTCCTTGTGGGGATTAAGTCCTTGTCACCTCTGAAGGATGTTGATATATTAATTCAACAGGACTTTTTACAACCGATTGTTTGCATCACGTGTTCAGAGATGTCCAGTCCCCACGGTGCACTCGGCCGTGCAGTGTAAGCAGGAGCCCAGAGCTAAAGGGCATAGTGATGCCCACAGACCCAAAGAGGGTCCCATCAACAAGGCTGGGGTAATAGGCCATTATGGACTAAGCAGAGCCCCTGTGGAATAAACAGGGCTTCCCTGGTAGCTCAGTTGGTAAATAACACGCCTGCAATGCAAGAGACCCCAGTTCGATTCCTGGGGTGGGAAGATCCCCTGGAGAAGGGATTGGCTACCCACTCCAGTATTCTTGGGCTTCCCCGATGGTTCAGCTGATAAAGAATCCGTGTGCAATGTGGGAGACCTGGGTTCGATCCCTGGGTTGGAAAGATCCCCTGGAGAAGGGAAAGTCTACCCACTCCAATATTCTGGCCTGGAGAATTCCATGGACTGTGTAGTCCAATGGGCTGCAAGAGTCAGACACGACTGAGTGACTCTTACTTTCAGGGAATAAACACGATGGTGGCTCCCAGTCCCCCATGGAAGATGGTGGAAAGTAACAGGAAGTAACATCCAGATAGTTGTCAGATTTAGCTGGGGGGGCTGCAAACAGCAGACTCATGTGTTAGCTTGTCTATATATATATTGTAAGTTTGGGAGAGAGAAGAGAGGGAAGAGGGAGAAAGAGAGAGAGAGAAAAAGAGAAGAAACACACTCACAGCAATGAAATGGAACACAGTTGCACATTTATTTTGGCCACCTGATGCCAAGAGCTGACTCATTGGAAAAGACCCTGATGCTGGGGAAGATTGAGAACAGGAGGAGAAGGGGACAGCAGAGGATGAGATGGTTGGATGGCATCATCGACTCGATGGACATGAGTTTGAGCAAACTCCAGGCATTGGTGATGGACAGGGAAGCCTGGCATGCTGCAGTCCATGGGGTCGCAAAGAGTCAGACACAAGTGAGCGACTGAACTGAGCTGAACTGCACGCTTACTGATCTCTGTGAACAGAAATAGGAAAAGTGGAGAACACCTTAATTGCATGGAAAAGAAAGATTTCACATTAAGAGAGGCTTTAAAAATCTGAAAATGTTCAGAGTAATTTCCGTAAATGAACTGTTTGTCGTCTGCTACAACAGGAAATCCAGGAAATATCAGAACCCAGGAAATGGGCCTGAAGTTGGCTCAAGCATGAGTCTGCGGATCAAGGTTCATAGCTAGTAACCCAGAATCTGGTTCCAAATTGAGTGTCCACTTGGGTTGTCACAACACATTCCAATACACATGAGAAAAATGAAGAGCTGAGAGGATACAGGGAAAAAATAGTCTTTCCAAATGGGAGAAATATCCTACCATAAAATGGAAATGGCAGAACAGTCTAGAAATGCTGTTGATAGAATGTTTGAATTACTCAAAAGCAAATACGTGGAAGAATGCTACTAAGTCGCTTCAGTCGTGTCCGACTCTGTGCGACCCCGTAGACGGCAGCCCACCAGGCTCCCCCGTCCCTGGGATTCTCCAGGCAAGAACACTGGAGTGGGCTGCCATTTCCTCCTCCAATGTGGAAGAATAGCAACATGCACAAAAGAAATTAAAATGAAAAGAAAGAATCTATTTAAAATCCTAAAATTAAAATATGGAAAATATATTTTAAAAAATTATAGAAAAGATAAATTCTAGACTAGAAACAACTAAGAGAGGATTAGCAAATGTGAAGACAATAATTAAAAACACACATCATATGGAAAAAATAAAACAAAAAAATTAAACCAAAGAAAGAAATGATGGATAATATTTAAAATGATAACAGTCATGCATTTTTCCTATGGCTCTTAAATCTTCAGCATATATCTAGCTCTGAGAAGAATAAATGAAGTGTAAAATAGATACATTTTAATGAAATTACATAAAATAAATTCCAAACAGAAAATGTGTGAGATTAAAAACTTATAATCACCAGTGTAAATAATTGCATTCACATTAGACATCTCCACAACTACAGAACCTGGAAAATCATAAAAAGTATGTCTTTAAAATGCTGAGGGGAAATAAAGGTAGACCCAGTTTGTCATATGTGGTTAATCTACCCTGAAAATGTGAGGACGAAATAAACAGGTTTCCAAGCACGGGAGGATGATGAGTTTAGACACATGTGTCCTACTCTGAACAACTAAAGTAGTTATTAATAGCATCAATTCTTAAAGAAAAAATTTCAAAAGGAAGAAATGGGATTAAAGCAAATAGAAATAAACTAATAAATTATATGTATAATGTAATTAGCCACTGTTTGTAAAAACAGATTTATGTTTTATTAAAAAAACTGAAAATGGCAATAAAAGCATGCAACAGTTTAAAAGGTAACTTTGGAGGGAAGTTAAAACAAGGTAAGTTCTTGCTTAATTCTAAAGGAGAGCAGAAACAATTAATAAACTTAGATAAGTGACAGAAATGACTTTTAAAATATGCAAAATATTTGGATTATTGATGGCATATAGATTGACAGATAGAAAAGATAAGTATCAATAGATGGAAAATGGATACATACTTTTTTGTGATAAAGTTAAAATCATGAATTTTAAAAGATGCCCCGCATAATTCTTGACTGGAAGTGGGGAGAGAACCTGGAGTGGACGGGAAAAGAAACACACTTAACCAACGTTACCATATTTCAGTTGAGTACCACTTTAATTCTGTAAAGAATCAAAAGAAAGTAGACAAATATCACTGTCTGAGTGTTCTGGGTGCTTGCTTTGTTACAGGCACTCTCTCTGTGTCTTCACCATGTTGAGACGAAAGCACTACACGCGTGAGTAACAGAGGCACTTATGAGCACTCTTTAAAGTTCTATTTTATGACTATTAATTTCATTAAAAATCTCATCATTATTGAGATTTAGGTTGTTTCCAATGTTCATTACTCTATCCATTCCATTGAATTAATACTTTATTTATTCTTATCTACTTTGTATATCTTAATTATTTCCTTAGGAAAAAATCTCAGGAAAATAATTTTTGTGTTAAAGCCCATTTATATTTTTTTCAACATATTTTCGATATACATTTGACAAGCCACAATCCCGAAATACTGTGCCTGATTAAAATCCCACACAAAACGAATCAAGTGCCAGTTTTCCTGAAGCTGTGACAATGTGACCCAGATCACCGTCTATATTTAAATTAGACAAAGCAGTAGATGATAGAGGGAAGCTTACGTGAAGACCTGCAAGGACAACTGCAGCATCATATTTATTTTATACAGCGACAATAAGGAGTATTAAAGAGGCTATAACTCCCACAGCTCTTCTTCCAGGAAGGGTTCATTGCTATGACTATGGACAGTGTTCAACATAAAGAAGGAAAAAAAGAAAGAAACTTGTCAATAAACAGAAGTAAACAAATAGAGAGAAACCATAGGAAAACTGAATTACACGCAAGAAGCACACTGATCGCAAACAATAACAGAACTACCACGGGTGACCCAATAAAGGGTGTGGGCGTCTGGGAGACGTTCACTTCAGCATTTGCGTGACTTGCTGATTTGCCTATTAAAGTGTAGCACATGCATACATCTGAGTGTGTGTGTGAAGTACAGAAGATTTGTATGGCTAGATGAGTTGAGTCTTAATTTTTTTTTTTTTAAACTGAACCACACACAATCATCGAAGAGAAGATCTACCTTAGATCTTCCAAGAACCTTATGAAAATGCACTGTAAGTGGGTGTTCACTGCCCCGATTGAGTCTGGCCAAGGCTGCCTCTCCCTGAGGCCCTGGCCCACGGAGTTGTCGTGGGAAGCTTACAGGTAGATAGTATGTGATCCAAGGTCTTCGGGGACGAGGGATGGAGCTGTCTCGAGCCCTGCCCAGGTGAGCATCATCATGAGTGGAAGAGACTGCGTGGATCAGGTTGGTTCAGACACTAACCTGTTGTAGAACAGGAAGCAGTGGGCTCAGCACAAGGAAGGGAACTCTGCCATGGGATCCAGCTCACAGAGCATGTCTGGTTCCTGCACAGTGTGTTTTTAGGGTGGAATATGCTCTGACACGGCCACCTGGACATGACACTCAGGCCTTGGGAAGACCAAGCAGCAAAGCTGGAGAAAGGGACCCCTGTTCCTGGAGCATAGCTGTCCTGAGGCTCTGTGCAGGTGATAGACTTCAATCAGCAAATCCGCAGCATGGTGGACAAAGACCTACCAGGGGACACAGCTGCAAAAATGCCCAAACCAGAAGCTCTCTGGCCCAGTCTTGGAGCTCTGCTTAATCTCTGACATCACTAGAGTTCAATCTGACACCTGGCTTCTAGGGAGATTCGGGGTGGGACAGAAATTTCAAGAAGGAGATACTGCATTTCTTGATAATTTGATAAAAGGAGTCTTAAACTTGATTGAAGAATCCTTGTTATAGAGATGAATATTTTTATCCTCCTGTGTGTGTGTGTGTGTGTGAGAGAGAGAGAGAGAGTGTGTGCACATGAGGACTGGAGAGATGAACTATTTGCTGTTGTTCAGCTGCTCAGGCATGTCTGACTGTTTGTGACCCCATGGACTGCAGCACGTCAGGTTTACCTGGCCTTCACCATCTCCAAGAATTTGCTCAAACTCATGTCCATTGAGTTAGTGATGCCATCCAACCATCTCATACTCTGTCATTCCCTTCTCCTCCTGCCTTCAATCTTTTCCCGCATCAGGGTCTTTTCCAATGGGAGTTGGCTTTTTGCATCAAGAGGCCAAAGTATTGGAGCTTCAGCTTCAGCATCAGTCCTTCCAGTGAGTTTTTAAGACTGATTTCCTTTAGGAATTAGCAGTTTGATCTCCTTGCAGTCCAAGGGACTCTCAAGAGTCTTCTCCAACACCACAGTTCAAAAGCATCAATTCTTCGGCGCTCAGCCTTCTTCACGGTCCAACTCTCACATGCATACATGACCACAGGAAGAACTAGATGAGCTATTGCCATATATTTAAGAATAATGGAGATAGGAGAGTCAGGTGATCTGCTCAGGTAAATGCCAACCATGATTTCATTGTGAAATATGGCTGGGGTTAGCCACCGAGATAACATAACGACACTGCAGGGCTGCTCTCCTGTCGCTGTGGGAGGAAGTTACAGGCTGATTAGACTGTGGAGCCCTGGCTTGATTAAGAGCCTGGCACGTAGCTTATTTTCTGCCTCTCTACCTTCACAGTTCATCAGCCGTGATGGCCAAGCACTGGAACAGATTTCGTGGTTCGTTGGGCCAAAGTGATAGATGACATCTATGGTGGGGAAGTGGCTTCTGAGCTCGCAGAAATCCCAAGATGGAGAAGGAAGCCACCAGGACTGGACCCGACTGCACATCCCCACCTGTGAGGTGCGGCATGTGAAGACTGCACCTGGGGAGACACTCAAGCCCCCTCAGAGAGGCAACCCCCCAAACAGTAAGACCAACTGCTGTGTTTCTCAGACTCTCCTACTTAATGTGTTAAACAGATCAAGTTCTTTCAATGCATATGTAAGATGCATGTGCTGAATCGCTTCAGTTGTGTTTGACTCTTTGTGACCCCATGGACTGTAGCCCACCAGGCTTCTCTGTCCATGGGATTCTCCAGCCAAGAATATTCGAGTGGGTTGCCATTTCCTCCTCCAGGGGGATCTTCCTGACCCAGGGATAGGGTTGCTATTTTCTCCTCCATGGGATCTTCCTGACCCAGGGATCAAACCCACCTCTCCTGCATTAGCAGAAGGGTTCTTTACCGCTGACCTCCAAGGAAGCCCGTGTTGAGCGTGGGTCTGTGTTACTATATACCCCATTCTTCCAGCAGACATGAAAAGCAGCCATTGCTTTCTTGTTGCAGGAGTCCAAGCTCAGGAAGGTTGACTGCATGAGGTTCAGAGTCAGCCCAGAATCAGGTGTCTCTCCCAGGTCGCCCAGATGCTCAATGCCTGTGGCTTTCCTCCCCACATTTCAGAACCCCCACAGCTACTGGCACAGTCACGCTTTTCTAAATGGCTTCCAACTGATCTGTTCAAACGTACAGTTAGAATGACCGTGAGTGACTGTGGTAAAGAAGAGAGAGGCCGGCACCCCAGGCCCTGCTTTGGTGTCCTCACTGTAGCTGTAAGGCCCGTGCGGCTGACCCATCACGTGTAGACACCTTGAGCTCCTGCCATGTCCACTGGGGGCTTCACATCGGCGCTCACCTCAGACTGACCCCACGGTTGGCCCTCCCTTTCCTACCTCCTTGTGTTTCGGGCTGGATGTGTGCTGTCCTCTCGCTTTGGTCTAAATATTCAAGAGTCAGGGAAACGCCTCTGTCTGCTGGCCCCAGGGGCATTGTGAAGGAGCCTATGGCAATGGTGATTGATATATCAGGACAAACCTCTACATGCCTGCTTCAAGTTAAAGGAACCCCTTGAAAAGAGGAAATATCAATTGAATGAATGTTTTCTTTCCGTTTAACTCGAGACACAAAGTTGTAATCCTATACCTCCTAAAGAGATATTAGAATTGTGTGTATGCTGAAGGTATTTGATACCATCATATATAGACCAGTCATCCTCAATCTGGTTGACTTTGCCTCCCCAGAGAACTTTCGATGGTGCTAGTGGTAAAGAACCAACTGCCGATGCAGGAGACATAAGAGATGCAGGTTCGATCCCTGGGTCAGGAAGATCCCCTGGAGGAGGAAATGGCAACCCACTCCAGTATTCTTGCCTGGGGAATCCCATGAACAGAGGAGCCTGGTAGGCTACAATCCATAGGGTCACAAAGAGTCAGACACGACTGAAGAGACTTAGCACAGAGACAGGTTTGATTATCACGACTGGGGCGAGGGGGCCTACACGCATCCAGTGCTTGGAGGCCAGGGGTGCTGATAAGTGCCGGGGTCCAGCCCCGGCTGATCCAGGGAATTAGAAGTGGGGACGGCGTCCGGGAGGATCAAGATACAATAGCTTCAATTAGATATTAATTAGAGATATAAAGAGTAATAGAATGAGGATAGCTCAGTAGGAAAATTCAGTGGAGAAAAGAGGCTGAGTAGCTTGGTTTACACAGGAGACCAATAAAACTTCAGGACAAGAAGCTTGCACCACTTACGTAGGCCGCAGGCGTCCTTCCGTTCTCCCGAAGGAGAGGAGACACTGAGGCCTCCCCAGTCGGATCTTAGAAGCCCGGGCATAATTAGTAAGCTTGGTGGGTTCTGCGCTCCAGATGGAGACTCAGCCAGAGTTTGAGAGAGAGAGCAACATGGGGAGACCAGTATTTCGAGGAACTGATTCCAATACTTTATTTTCCAGAGTCTGTTTTTATACACTGAGATGTTATACAAAAGTCACGCGGGGACAGCAGTCCTGACTTTTATTAAAGTCAGGTGCTTCATACAAATGTATACAGAGGTCTTAGGGATGTTACATCATCTTCTGGCCAGGGGGCCTGCTGACAATTTATGACCCTCTCCTTGCGACAGCGGTCAGTCAACACTTATTTCTCCAGGGGTGATTATTCTTAAAACAGACGCCACCCAAATAAAGTTACATTCCTATAGGGTGAGGGTGTAGTGGGTTTTAGTTAAGGAAAGAATTTACTTAGCCTAAGGTCTAACGTGATTAATATCAAAGGTTAATACTTATTTCTTCTATATATTCATTAATGTGTGTAAGGGCAGGGGATGTGGAGACTTAGCAACAAACATTGGCTCAACAAATGAAAAACCCTTCACCAATACAGTTTCTAATCAGCCCATTATACTTATACTAATAGTTTTCTAACTTTTCTAAGGAACCTGTTTTTAGAAGGTTTAAAGCATCTCGTGCCTCTCACGGTTGGGAGGCTGTGAGCAATCACATGTGGCCGGACAAGCCTATCAGGCAGGCTAGAGAACCTTCAGAGGAGTTTGTAGGTTGAAATACTCCTGTCACACCCAGGAATTATTATTAACTGGAGCTCTAAGTTAACTCCTTCTCCAAAAGAAGTGGTGGGGGACAGCCCCCCGTAAAGTCAGAGGTGTAGGTGAGAGCACAAAGTGGTAAAGTAGGCAAGCTCTGGTTATGGGGGTAGATGCTTGAGGATTTCCAGGGGGACTCCTGAGGCTCGATCCCGCCTTTGCGTATATCGAGCCTCCTTCCTCATGACCTTTGCCACGGGCGGAGTGCCTCCCATGGCTTCCCACAGATAAGCTTATTACAACACACAGGACAGCAACAGGCACAGAATAATCCAGCCCAAAATGTCAGTCCTGTCAAGATGAGTCACCTGAACAGGGTGAAAGGCTTCATTTATGTACTCACACACAGCTAACTTGATACATTTCATGGAACCTAAAAAATATCCACTTTTATTTCATCTTACACCATGACAAGTTTTTCAAAACACTTAGACTGGTATAATTGTAGAAAAAAAAAGTTAATGTTTGTGATCAGTTAATTTCACACTCACATGCCCTTTGATTAAACTTAAAAAAAAAAATGCTGCTTTCGTCTATGAACAGTCAAATATCTGAAGGTTCTGTATCATGGAAAATATCTAAATATTTCATTTCTCTGTTGATTTTAATCTGGGACCTGGAATCACTATACGAAGGCCTGTGGGATGAGACAGCAGCAGTGTGGGAGCTGAGACCAGGGAGGAACTGGAAGCATGGTTCCCAGTAAGGACCTGACACAGGAGGCAGGATGGCCTCCTCCCGCTGAAGACCGTGGCCTTTGTAGACAAAGGCAGTTGTACTGTGCATTGTTATACACAGGCCTGGCATGTTTCAGTATTAGAACACATATCTCAAAGTCCAATGAAAAGTGTTTAAGAATACTGATTGATTGACTTACCTTCACTTATTACTTAACACCTACTACAGTACTCTTGCCTGGAGAATCCCATAGATGGAGGAGCCTGGTGGGCTGCAGTCCATGGGGTCGCGAAGAGTTGGACACGACTGAGCGATGTCGCTTTCCCTTTTCACTTTCATGCATTGGAGAAGGAAATGGCAACCCACTCCATGTTCTTGTCTGGAAAACTCCAGGGACAGGGGAGCCTAGTGGGCTGCCATCTATGGGGTCCCACACAGTCAGACACGACTGAAGTGACTTAGCAGCAGTAGTAACCTACTACAAAATATCAACAACCTCAGATATGCAGATGGTATCTGAGGCATTTCTAAGGGCAGAAAGTGAAGAAGAACTAAAGAGCCTCTTGATGAGGGTGAAAGAGGAAAGTGAAAAACCTGGCTTGAAACTCAACATTCAAAAACCTAAGATGATGGCATCCAGTCCCATTGCTTCATGGCAAATAGATGGGGAAAATGTGGGAACAGTGACAGATTTTATTTTCCTGGGCTCCAAGAACCACTGCGGATGGTGACTGCAGCCATGAAATTAAAAGACACTTGATCCTTTGGAGAAAGGCTATGACAAACATAAACAGAATATTAAAAAGCAGAGACATCACTTTGCCATTAAAGGTCTCTATAACCAAAGCTGTGTGTCTTTTTCAGTAATCATGTATGGATGTAAGAGTTGGACCATAAAGAAGGCTGAGTGCTGAAGAATGGATGCTTTTGAACTGTGGTGCTGGAAAAGACTCTTGAAAATCCCTTCGACAGCAAAGAGATCAAACCAGTCAATCCTAAAGCAAAGGGAAAAAAAAAGTGAAAGTGAAGTCCGACTCTTTGCGACCTCATGGACTATTCCCATGGACTGCAGCCCACCAGGCTCCTCCATCCATGGGATTTTCCAGGCAAGAGTACTGGAGTGGGCTGCCATTTCCTTCTCCAGGGGATCTTCCCAACTCAGGGATTGAACCCAGGTCTCCTGCATTGCAGACAGACCCTTTACTGTTTGAGCCACCAGGAAATCAATGCCAAATATTCATTGAAGGACTGATGCTGAAGCTGAATCTCAATACTTTGGCCACCTGATGCAAAGAACTGACTCATTGGAAAAGACCCTGATGCTGGGAAAGACTGAAGGCAAGAGAAGAGGGCAGCAGAGGATGAGATGATTGGAGAGCCTCACTGACTCAATGGACATGAGTTGGAGCCAACTCCCGGAGATACTGAGGGATGAGGAAGCCTGGCTTGCTGTAGTCCATGGGGTCACAAAGAGTCAGACACTAAAATTACAAAGTATTTCTTGATGAGAATTTTTGTGCCTCTTCCCATCCTTTAAATATCACAGAAAACACACTGACTCACTGCCAATGAGAGAGTTATCTTTCTCACTGCAATTCAAGCTACATTCTTTTCTCCACTAAAGCAAGCAAAAAACTCCAATATAAAATGAGCAAACTTCAAAAAGTTCACGTGTACCAGAAAGCTGGAAAAGTTACAAAATTGGATGGGTGTTTTATGAACATAAGAACCTAGAATGTACAGAGCATTCATTCTTACAGACAAGAATCCATGTTTGACAAGAGAAAGACAAGTTAGACGTGTTTAGAAAACTGAGTTTCACGGTGAAAGTGAAATAGTCTGGTAACACAAAGCACTGTTTGGCCCTTCCAAGAAGACATAATAGACAAATGTAGGTAAATAGAGGAAACTACAGGCTTCCTGTTCCCTCACTTTTCATACTTATATGGAAGGAAAGAAAAAGTGAAGGAAGGAGAGGGAAAAGGAGGGAGAGAAGGAGGGTGAGAGGAAGGGGATTTGGGGCGCTCTGAAATGCTTGTCTGATATGTCATTTCATGACTTTTGTAGGATTATATCGTGAAGCCAACTAGGTGATCCTGTCAATAACCTGGCCAACTAGAATGTGAATTAGAATATGCTATGAGGGGAAACTGTCAAACAAACCATCACTCCAAAGGTTCTTATTTAGCCCTGTGGCCATAGGGTTTATGGGGTTCCTATAGGAACATCCCAGGATCCTCAGATTCCTCCAGAGTCTGTCCCTTCCTCTGAGTCATTTGAAGCATAGTAGAGGACTCATTTAATTTCTAATAATTTCATCAATGAAACTCTAAAACTCAAGACTAGTAAAGGATCTCATTATGTATTTCAAAATTGAACCTCAAACCATTTATGACATTATTTTCTAGAAACAAACTACATGTTTACATCTTTTATTTGAGGAAATAAAACAGAAAATTTTATCCCTAATCACAACACCTGCTCAAAGAATTCCAATTACAAAGTGACAGAATGGATGATATTGAGAAAATACTGGATATCAGGTCAATAGTTGCTCACTGCTGTTCATTGACTCAGTCATGTCTGACTCTTTGTGACCCCAACCACTGTAGTATGCCAGCTTTCCCTGTCTTTCATTATCTCTAGGAGTTTGCTCAAACTCAAGTCCATTGAGTTCATAATGTTATCTAACCATCTCATCCTCTGTCGCCCCCTCCTAAAATGGATTTTTCTCTTCCCCAGTGTGTGCCATTGGGGCATTCTGGGCTCATCAGTTTCCTATCTTATGCGTGAGTTTGAGCAAACTCTAGGAGATAGTGAAGGACAGGGAAGCCTGGCATGCTGCCATCCATGGGGTCACAAAGAGGCAGACACAACTGAGCGATTGAACAGCAAATCTTGTAAACGTGACTCTAGTGAAAGATGCTCTACAAAGACCCTGGCAACTTGGTGGATGTATTTTCCTGGTTCTAAAGTAGTGGCAAGCCCTCCCAGAAGCCAGAGTCGGTGCCACCCTCCAAACAGCAGTGGTGTGGGGTTCTCCAATGGGATTCAGTGCCAAGTCAGGGGCAGTGCCGGCCACCCTGACACACAGACCTCATAGATAGAGCTCTTAGAAGAACCTTTGGGCACACTGCTTACTGATTCTCCTTTATTAAATTTTCTATTTTAGAAAGCAACTTTAGTATTTTGTAACCAATGGGGAGCACACTCCTGAGCCAGCTACTAGCCAGAGGACAGACTGGAAGCCTTTTATGTTTTGAGGAGAGGGTTTGAACTGTGCATGTGAATGTCAACTTGAAAGGTGATGGTCAAAATCAACGTGAGAGTAACACAGCTGTGCTGCTCTGAGTGGGAACACCAGAGGGAACCCAGAGAAACACTCTGAGGTCCTGGTGATGCCTTGCCAGTGCTCTGCCCTGGCCTCAGCATCACAGAAAGCAGACACAGGGCTGGTACATGCTTCATTGTGCAGGCCAGTGCCCTCCTGCTTTGGAGAGAAATAAATGTGGCATTTAAGATCTCCTTCATATGATCCTGAGGCTTCCCAAGTGGATCAGTGGTAAAGAATCTGCCTGCAATGCAGGCAATGCAGGAGAATTGGGTTTGATCCCTGGGCCAGGAAGATCCCCTGGGAGAGGGAAATGGCAACCTGCTCCAATATTCTTGCTTGGAAAATCCCATGGATGGAGGAGCCTAGTGGGCAACTGAGCACTCATGATTCTGGTGATTAAAACTGTTTGATTTCTCCCATCCACTGGCTTGATTTGGTGCAAACAATTTAGGACCTCTAAGTCCATCCCCTTTGACAGAGAGATGGTTCAGATACACCTGAGGTTTTGTTGAGGCCGACTTGGCTGGAATTGTATAGAACAAGTCTAAGTTAAGACTGTCAGATCCATGAGATAGTATGATATTTCATAAGGGTTTCCTAAACATTTGTATAAAGTAGTCTTCAAAATGTCTTCTAAGTTTCCTTTATGACTGTTTTTTGTTGTTGTTGTTATATAATATCCATTAAAGCAATTTAGTCTCCATATCCTTAAAAAATAACTTGAGAGTTTCGTCATTTAGGGAATATTAAAACAAAGAACAAATGCGTTAATGCAGAAACCCAGCTCAAGGTTCTACTTAAAATAAACTTAGAACTAGTGATTGGATCTATTAAGTTAGACATTGATAGATGCAAGTAGTTGAACCTTACCATTTGGAAGAGGTTAATAAAATAAAGTTCAGTGTCTTATCAAGGTTTTAAGTATAACTGTAATTCTTCTGTAATATATACTTCAAAATATTTTTAAACTAAGTAAAATTGTGAAAACAAAAATATTTGGAGTGAAGATAAGAAAGAATAATCTGCTTTGAGAATGACTTCATCTACTAGTGAGGAAGATTCAAATAACTAAATTCAGCAGAATTCAGCATAAATCTTGATAAAACAGAATGGTAACTTATAAATATATATATATATAAATATATATATATATGTGGATATATATGCCATAACTTACATATATGCCATAAATTGAATACATTCCTGTATTTAAAAAATAATCAAATTTATATAATTCCTATATAGAATTAAACTATCTTCAATACATCTTAGAGCCCAAGGAATGAATTTCAGTAAATGTGTCCGTAACTTCTCTCTGATACCTCGTGTGAAACAGATGAAAACCAGACCACCTCTGGAGCCCTAGGTGGTTTGGCCAGATCACAATGGACTTCCAGATACCACATGCTTTTTACAAATTTGTACTTGCACAGCTTTAGCTCTTCCGTGAGGTTGGGAAAAGAATGCTGTTGTTTCATCACTCATTCGTGCTCGACTCTTTGCGACTCCATGGATTGCAGCCCACCAGGCTTCCCTGTCCATCACCAACTCCTGGAGTTCACTCAGACTCATGTCCATCGAGTCAGTGATGCCATCCAACCATCTCATCCTCTGTCGTCCCCTGCTCCGCCCGCCCTCAATCTCTCCCAGCATCAAGGTTTTTCCCAGTGAGTTGACTCTTCACATCAGGTGGCCAAAAGATTGGAGCTTCTTAAAGATGTACTATTTTGTTGCTGGAAATAATAAATCAACTAAGAAGTTGCACTTCCAGCAACTTGAGGACTCACACAATGCTGGGGTTTCTATAGTCATGGTCTCATAAGAGAAGGGCTGTCTCTTTTCACTCTGCAAGATACTTTTCCTCTTTAACAACAACAACAACAACAACAAAAAAAAACAGTAAACACCAGTACTAAGTATTTGTACTTAGCTGAAGTACAAAATCAAGGAGAGTACAGTATGATGAGTAAAATACAGATTTTTAACCTTTAAAAAAATCACCCCTGGAAGACAGAGCTAGCAGTCTAGGAAGAACTAAAAGCCTTAGGAAACAGATTGTTCCCAAGTATATTGTTGCTGCTGCTGCTGCTAAGTCACATGTCTGACTCTGTGCAACCCCATAGATGGCAGCCCACCAGGCTTCCCAGTCCCTGGGATTCTCCATGCAAGAACACGGGAGTGGGTTGCCATTGCTTGCTTGTTATTGTTTAGTCTCTAAGCCAGGTCCAACTCTTGGCTATACCATGGACTGTAGCTCTCCAGGCTCCTCTGTCCATGGGATTTCTCAGACATGTGGAGTGGGTTGTCATTTCCTTCTCCAGGGAAATCTTTCTAACCCAGTAATCGAACCAATGTCTCCTGCATTGTAGCCAGATTCTTTACCACGGAGCCACCGGGAAGACCAAATATAACACTGCTGCTGCTGCTGCTGCTGCTGCTAAGTCGCTTCAGTCGTGTCCGACTCTGTGCGACCCCACAGATGTCTGGCAGCCCACCAGGCTCCCCCGTCCCTGGGATTCTCCAGGCAAGAACACTGGAGTGGGCTGCCATTTCCTTCTCCAATGCATGAAAGTGAAAAGTGAAAGTGAAGTCGCTCAGTCATGTCCGACTCTCAGAGACCCCATGGACTGCAGCCCACCAGGCTCCTCCATCCATGGGATTTTCCAGGCAAGAGTACTGGAGTGGGGTGCCATTATGTAAACAAGTGTTCTGTCTATGATTAGAGACACTCCTCAAGTCCATTCCTTCTCATTGCAAGAACAGGAATTGGGGTAGATGAGTTTATTTTTTGATTCTAAAAAAGAAACTTAGAAATAGAGTTTGAATGCTTTTTAAGACTTTATGAAGATTTTAGCATCAGTTCATCCTCCAGTAAGGATGGGAGATTCAAGCCTCCTCTTGAAGAGAGAGAGAGATCCATACTTTTCGAGGGCAGAGAGTAATAAGGTGAATTCCCAGTGAAGGTCTTTGAGATGGAGATTTCAGTGTGAACAGTGTGGAGAAGAGGGAGGCTGGAGTCTGGGTGGGCATGGAGGGCGGGGCCAGGAGCAGGGGTGGTGCTCGCTTCCTGTATCTCAGGCTGGGACCCCCACCTTCCACATACATCCCAGGACAGCAGACAGCTGGTTGATTCAGGACAGACAGGTCCACGGTGACACCTGCCTCCTCTCTCCAGCAGCTCAGAGGAGACCCTGAGGATTCCTCTGCCCTTGAGAGAGAGAGAGGGTGTGCCTGAGAGCAGGGAACTGCACACCTGGCCCGAGACGGTGCTGGGCTGGGCTGGGAGACCTGGTAACTTCATGGGTGGGGCTGGTCCTGAGCCTCAGCTCCATCCTCTCCTTGCTCTGTGTGACTTTAGGCAAGTCAATCAACCTCTTTCTTCACTCACCCAAAGAAGGTGGTAGCAGAGTGTGTCTTCCAGGTTTGGGGTGTTGACCATGAGTGACACCTTCCATCCAGGACTCGGAGCATTGCAGGAAGGCAACAGTTATTCAGTGACCATGAAGACGGCACTCTGACATGGAAAATCCGCAGCAAGGTGGGGGCCTGGTGAGACAGTGGCCAGCAGGAGACAAGGGACAACCCCACCTGCCCCCACCTCCTCACTGTGGGCTGCCCATTAAGTCCCCTTGGGATAGGGATGGTGAGTGACATGGAACTCTTGTTCCCTAAACTGATTTGCTTGAAATCCGAGTGGACTCAGTTCAGTTCAGTTCAGTCTCTCAGTTGTGTCCAACTCTTTGTGACCGCATGGACTGCAGCACACCAGGCCTCCCTGTCCATCACCAGCTCCTGGAGTTTACTCAAACTTACATCCATCGAGTCAGTGATACCATCCAACCATCTCATCCTCTGCCACCCCCATCTCTTCCTGCCTTCAATCTTTCCTAGTATCAGGGTCTTTTCAAATGAGTCAGCTCTTCTCATCAGGTGGCCAAAATATTGGAATTTCAGCTTCAACATCAGTCCTTCCAATGAATATTCAGGACTGATCTCCTTTAGGATGGACTGGTTGGATCTCCTTGCAGTCCAAGGGACTCTCAAGAGTCTTCTCCAACACCACAGTTCAAAAGCATTAATTCTTCAGTGCTCAGCTTTCTTTATAGTCCAACTCTCACATCCATACATGATTACTGGAAAAACCATAGCTTTGACTAGACAGACCTTTTTTGGCAAAGTAATGTCTCTGCTTTTTAATATGCTGTCTAGGTTGGTCATAACTTTCCTTCCAAGGAGTAAGCGTCTTTTAATTTCATGGCTGCAGTCACCATCTGCAGTGGACTCAGTAATTCCTAATTACCTGATAGTGACTAGATTAAATTTGAGTGTGAATGGAGTTGACATTGACTCGTAGAAAACACAGTTTATGCATTGCCACTCTGATGTGCACGACTCGCAAACCCGTCCTGCAGGTGATGGTGACGGATCATTTGAAGATGTGTTCCTGCAATCATCTCCACAGCCATGTGCCACACAATGGATCCCTCTGAGCCTCAGTTTTGTCAGTAGAAATGTGGGTTTTTGTTTAAACCATCTATCTGTGTCCTTCTATTAATAGCTCATGCATTCTAGATTTCTCAATCTGTCCATTTGATTAAAAAAAAAAAACAGAGTGATTAGAGGTGAACTTCCCTCAGATCAGGGCTCTGGGTGGCAGAGAATCCTCCCAGGGGTATTGTGAAGAAGAGTCTCAGCCTGCTCAGGGTGCAGAGATGAGTGGTTGTCACAAGTGCTGATATGTTCATTTTCTGTGAGTTCTACCTGATCCGTGCTGCAAGTGAGGGAGTCATGCCTCCCAGGCGTCTAGGGCCCCAGGACGGAGAGGGTGGAGTCTGGGGGGACCCCAAGAATCAGTTCAGCATCTCATGGCTTTCCCCAAAAATGGGGTGTTTTCCATGTGTCACTGACACCAGGCATTACCAAGTATTGACATTAGTTCTGTGTACATTGACAAGGATCGGTTGGTGAACAGCATTTGTCTTACTTAGAGCAGAACACATGGGTCCAGTATATTTGTTTTTTCACCGAGGCCCCCTGAATGCTATTTTCAGTGCTGCTGTCTCAGCTGTATACTTTCAAGGAAAGTCTTCCTGTTTGGACCAGCTGTGTGATCTGTGCGGTACCCACTGTGGAAGGACGCTCCTACCCCAGGTGCAGAGGCCAGGCCATCCCCTCCATCTACCCGTCTGGGTGTAAACCTCAATCTGGATCAGTAGTGACAGATTGTTTACTCTTGGTTTTATCCAATTACACCTTATATGATTTTCCATGAAGATAAAGAAGAATTCATTTCTCCTTATGATCCTCAGCGCGTGTGATAGTCACTGAGCAGTCCCTAGGAAGGAATGTTAGTGCTGAGGCAACTGACACCCACGATGATTTGCCAGGGGCCACACAGCAGCATGAGATTAACCGCTTGTGGCGATCTCCATGACAGCCTTAATTAAAAACAAAACAGAACACTAATGTGATTTTTCAGAAGCAAAGCTACTTTCCAAGCTCAGTAAATAGACCACATCCACTAATGCTTTAAGCTCAAATGCTCTGACGGTGGTGCGTTCCCGAAGGGGCAAATGTGAAACACTGCACGCGCTGAAGAAGGGTGACTGTGCTGTGTCCCCTGGGTGCTGCAGGGTGTCATCAAGAAAGTGATAAAACTGTGGAGATGGGGATGTAACGGGCAGCTTTGCTCTTCCAGGAAAATCTAGAAAAGTCTAGAGCAGAGACTTGGACACTCAGAGTAAGGCCATGTCCCTGAGATGCCTGTGTGCTGGGCTGCTTGTCCTGACCCACTGTTGCCCTGGTTGAATTCCTGAGACCCAGGGACCAAGCTCTCCCGTTCTGACCAGGTGCCTTGGGTAGCTGTACGTAGCTCCCACAGTCACCTCCCAACTCTTTCAAGAGTATCCCACGTGCCTCCATTCTGTTACTGGTAGGACACATTCTCTAACATTTCAAACAATTTAAAGGAAAAATCTTTGTTTACATTATCCTTATGCCCAGAAATACTTTTAATCTCATACCAAGACAGGGTACACTGTTGCAGAGGGTCTCACCGAACCACTCAGCAGCAGACACGGCCACACTTTCAGGTCCATGGCCGGAACATCGCACATATAGCTGGATGGAGGTGGAGGGAGGAGCCTTGGTCCTTCTCCCTGTCCCAGTTGCCCAGGACTCTGTGGCCAGTTCCAAGAGCATGTTCAGCACCTGGGACAGAGGGCCATCAATTGCCCTGTGCCTCGGGAGGCTGCAGAGAGGGCTGTTTCCAAATATACTTTGCACTGATCTGAAAAATGGAAGTTTGCACCTGCGTCATGCAGCCATGAAATTAGAAGACGCTTACTCCTTGGAAGGAAACTTATGACCAACCCAGACAGCATATTCAAAAGCAGAGACATCACTTTGCCATCAAAGGTCTATCTAGTCAAGGCTATGGTTTTTCCAGTGGTCATGTACGGATGTGAGAGTTGGACTGTAAAGAAAGCTGAGTGCCAAAGAATTGATGCTTTTGACCTGTGGTGTTGGAGAAGACTCTTGAGAGTCCCTTGGACTGCAAGGAGATCCAACCAGTCTATCCTAAAGGAGATCATTCCTGGGTGTTCATTGGAAGGACTGATGCTAAAGCTGAAACTCCAATACTTTGGCCATCTCATGTGAAGAGTTGACTCATTGGAAAAGACCTTGATGCTGGGAGGGATTGGGAACAGGAGGAGAAGGGGATGACAGAGGATGAGATGGATGGATGGATGGCATCACCAACTCGATGGATATGAGTTTGAGTAAACTCCGGGAGTTGTTGATGGACAGGGAGACCTGGCGTGCTGCGGTTTATGGGGTCACCAAGATTCAGACACGACTGAGCGACTGAACTGAACTGAACTGAACATGCATAGATGCCAAGGACAGGATTCAGGATAACCTTGCCTCTCTGAGGGTCCCACTGGAGCAGCGGCTGCTTATATAACTGTCCAGGGTTGAGAAAGGTGTTATTAGTTCTGACTTTTCCGTTTCTTCCAACACTTTGCTAGATATGCCATAAGAAACTGCACATGGAATTTTAGACCATATGCAAAGTGCAGGAGATTAGTGGCTGGAAATATCAAAGTACCTAATAGACACCCTCTGGCAGGGAGAATACTTGCAAATGGCTGTTTTCTAGGAAGCAGCTACCAGCTGGCTAGACTAAGCTTTGTGTGTTCAGCATCTGAGGGGAGGTTCTGTAGAGACACAGAGGGACAGGAAAGCACCCAGAGGGGAATGGGTGACCCGGGGCTGAGGGGTCCCGAGGGAGGCAGAGTCCCCAGCCTGCAGCATCCTGAGGAGTTGTGAACTTCCTGGGAGCACACACTGCGAGCTACTTAGATTTGGGATAAAGCAGTGTAAGTGCATCCTTTAGTGATAGGTAGCAGGCAGTGCACAACTGACTATATCATTATTTTACAAGCCATCTTCTAATCTCTAAAAAATCAATATTCTCAAGTGTTGGGGTAAATAGAAATTATCTAAGAGAGCTAATTTGGCTTCCCTTGTGGCTCAGCTGGTAAAGAATCTGCCTATAATGCTGGAGACCTGGGTTCCATCCCTGGTTGGGAGGATTCCCTGGAGAAGAGAAAGGCTACCCACTGCAGTATTCTGGCCTGAAGAATTCCATGGACTATGTAGTTCAATGGGGTCACAAAGAGTCGGACACAACTGAGCAAATTTCACTTTCAGTGAAAGCTAATTAAACATAGAGATGCCCAGTGCTTGTCCCCTGAATGTTCTTACTCAATAAGGTAGGGTAGGATCAGACAGCTATATTTTTTTTTTCAGACAGCTATATTTTAAGTAACACCCCTTTGACCTCCATGGTGTGGGATGCCAGCTTTATAATGGATAAAAGCAAAACTATGAAAATTTCTGAAACAGTAATATCACAGCTTCCATAGGACTTTATGCTTAGAATGGCATATAAAATATGATTTTTATAAATTGTTTTCTTAGATCCATATTGAAATATCAGTGTTTCACAAAAGTTATTAGTGTATTTACTTTTAAAGAAAAACAATGACTTGAAAATATTTATTTCAATAATTAAAAGACACTCATCTGATGGCTCAGACAGTAAAGAATCTTCCTACAATGCAGGAGAGCTGGGTTGATCCCTGGGTTGGGAAGATCCCCTGGAGAAGGGAATGGTTACAAACTCCAGTATTCTTACCTGGAAATTTCCAAGGGCAGAGGAGCCTGGCAGGCTGCAGCCCATGGGATCACAAAGAGCTGGACACGACTGAGTGACTCACACTTTCACTGTCATCCATTTAACCATTCCAGTTGGTACATAGCAATATTTATGTCTCTCTGGTATGAATTTCCAAACCGTTTGGTTAGGGTTAGGGTTAGGGTTAGACCCTAACCCTTTGGTTTGGAATCTCCCCTGAGCCTGTAAAACGGTAGATGTATTTGCTGAAATACATAAAGCCGCAGCAATGAGACAGATTCCAAATGCTTTGGAAATGAGAACAAGGAGATTTGAGACCATGGTAACTGGGAAAGGCTTCCGCATCTACTAGCACTGATATGAAAGAAACTGGTGCTTGAGGAGCCCTGATAGAATGGAATCTTCTGCATGTTAGTGCAGATTCCACACTGGCTACTGATGTTGGACAAACAGGTGGACACAGGAGGCCGACCTCCCTGGGAAGCTTCTGGAGCAGACAGTCGGTACACGCTTCTTGGCGTGTTGTCAGCGTTGCTTCAGCCCCCCGGGCCTCGCTGCTCTCTCTCTCTCTGCCTTCAGTTCACTTTTCACAGGGATGTGTGGTCCCCCTAGGCAGTCCCCAGCCTTGAACCTGGTCAGGGCCCTCCTGTGTGACGTCCTTCCACCTCTCATGTGCTGGTGGTTCCAAGATCTACATCTTTACCCAGAACCCAGGGCTGCAGGCCTCCCCCTCCTCCACTCTTGTTTCTCTTCCCTGTTTCTCCTCCAAGTGCTTCACCGCCTGCTAGACTCCAAGTCCAGACACCAGGACACCTCCCACCGCCCTCTGCCTCTGTGATTCACCTGCTCCTCCTCCCACTGGCCAGGGTCAAGGCTCTAATCTGGGAACCCACCCCTCTTGACAGGTACGCCTTCTAGAGCACGTCTGTATTGCTGCAGGAGAGTTTCTCATGCAACTTGGAGCTTCTGGGCCCCTGAGGGCCAATCCATCAGTGGCCCCTTGACCCTTGTAATGTGAAGCCTGCCGCATGTTGCATTGAAAGGCAAGACCCTCCATCTACACTTTCTCCTTCCCTCATCCTAATTGTTGTCTCGTAGCCAGCACCCCCTTAACCCGGCGTCTGCATTTGTTAGGGCTGCTGTATTAGAATTCCACAAACTCAGTGGCTTACACAGCAGAAATGGAGTCTCTCACAGGCCTGGAGGCCACAGGGCCGAGATGGAGGTGTGGGCAGCTTGGTTTGCCCTGAGGGTCGTGAGGGAAGGCTCAGTCCCAGGCCTCTCTCCGGGGCTTGAGGGGGCCTTGGGCCCTGCATGTCCTCATGTGCCCTCTCGTGCGTGTCCGTGTCCACACGCCTGCTTCTGTCAGGGCGTCGGTTGTCAGGCCTGTTGGAAGCTCTCACTCCAAGGAGCTTGTTCTACCTTAATCATCTCCTAAAAGGTTCTGTGTCCAAATAAGGTCACATTCGAGGTCCTGGGGGCCAGGACTTCAGTGTAAGAATTTAGCGGGGCACAGTTACTCCCAGAGTTCTTTGGGGGGCGTCTCACAGAGTTTTTTCCCCATGAAAAGCTGCCTGCCCTGTCCTTCATCCACCCCTCTCTGTGGGCGGGGGGAAACACACTTGCAAATGCACACTCATTCTCACATAGACACAGTGGGACACACTCTTACATCCATACCCAGACGCACTCACATATACACACACCACACCTGCACACACTCACATACACACATGCTCACATACACACACACATTGTCACATAGACACCCTGGGACACACTCTTATACACTCAAACCCAGATGCACTAACATACACACACACACACACACACCTGTACACATTCACACACAACACACTCATACACACACACATACACACATGCATTCTCACAGAGACACACGGGGACACTCCTATACACTCCTATACACTCACACCCAGACACATTCACATACACACACACACCTGTACACATTCACACACACACACACACTTATACACACACACATACACACATGCATTCTCACAGAGACACACAGGGACACTCATATACACTCCTATACACTCACACCCAGACACATTCACATACATACACACACCTGTATACACTCACACACACATACTCATACCCATCCACACATTCTCACAGAGACACTGGACACACTCACACAGACTCATACAGACATGCACATGTACACTTGTACCCAGACATGCATACACACACTCACATACCCACATGTACACACCCACACACTCACACAGACACACACATGCCATGGGGCCTGTGTCTTGTCACACCTCTGTGCTCTGTGGGTAGCAAACCTGTGACTCAAGACGACCAGGTTCTAGGCTCACTGGTCCAGCTCTTCCTAGAAGAGAGGTCCCCAGTCAGCCACGTCCTTTCTCCAGACCATGGGTGCACCCCTGCTGAGTGACAGAGTGGGAAAACTGATTCCTCAGGACTCACAGGGTCTCAAATAGTTTTATTTGAGAAAGTCGGAAATAGCTTTATTTAAGAATCTGTCTGCCTCCCTCCTAAAATCATGATTCACTAAGTGTATATAACAATAAAATCAGTGAATATAAGAAGAGTGTTACCAGTTGTTTGCAAGAAAAATGAAAGAATAAATTATAGGAGTAGCTGTCTGGAATACCTAGGGAATTAGTAATGTCAATACAAATGGAATATTTTTGGAATATGCAAAATACATGTACAAGAAATTGTTCTTAGAGTAGGCAACTTTGGAAATTTTCATTAGAATGTCATTTTTCTCAAAGAAATTCTCTAGTTTTTTCTGGCAACTCCAACTTTGGAATTTCTTTACACACTTTCTGACAGTGGGTAGTGCCCAAGTGCTGGCTGTAAAAATCGTCTGTAGAGGTTGAGCAATTAAAGGGAATTTCATCTAATGCAGCTACTCTCAATAATATGGATTTCTTTCTCTGTCTGTCTTACTTCGTTTAGTATGATCATCTCCAGTTCCCTCCAATTTGCTGCAAGTGGCATTATTTCATTGTTTTTAATGGCTGAGAAATATTCCATTGTATTAATATATATATGCACTGAATAGCTTCTATGTGGAATCTAAAAAAAAAAGATAAAAATGAATTCATTTACAAAACAGAAGCAGACTCAGACTTTAAGAATGAATTTATAGTTACCAGAGAAAGGTGTGAGGGAGGAATAGACTGGGAGCTTGAAACTGACATGCACGCACGCCTATGTTTAAAACAGATAACCAACAAGGGGAGAAGGAAATGGCAACCCTCTCCATTATTCTTGCCTGGGAAATCTCATGGACAGAGGAGCCTGGAAAGAGTCAGACACGACTTAGGGACTAAACAACAACAAAAACAAACCAACGAGGACCTATTGTGATAGATAGACAAATAATATGGCTTTCTTAATGGGTGTGCATGAAGTCCTTGGGTCATCCAGGAAGTAAAAGTCATGGGGAACCCCAGTGTCTGGCATTATCCATTGTTTCCCTTTAATAATTGAAAACAAGGGCAACACAATAATTATTCAGCAGGTTTCTTTTAGAACATTATTTAACCCATTAATTGGTTCTAGATTAACTGCCACAGACAATGATTTAAAACTGAAGTGGCCAAATTTAATATCAATTTGTGGAAACAAATCTACATTGACAAGAAGCAACATTAAAAACAACAACAGAACAGAAATAAGGTGATCTGGGGGGCAATTGGAGATCTGCTTGTGGGGAATTCTTAGATCTTGGTGTGAGGGTCTCTGCCCACTGCCCCTCCCAGCCTGTCATCCCACCCCCTGCTCATAGAGGGCAAGTCCTAGAGAGAAACAGTTGTGGGAGACCTGCTATTTTGGGTAAGAAGCTTCGGTTCTCAGGTCAGACTCCACTTTCAAAGAACAGCCGCCTTGTAGCAGCTCAGCTAAGGCAGAAGGCATTTTCCTTGGAATCTTGCAGTCATTACTGGGTGGGAAAATGTCCTGCAGGTCAGGGAGGATGGAGAATGTGAGACTGAAATAGCAGATGAATGGTTTTGAAGGTGAAATCCCCACTGCTGACTCTCTGTACTGTGGATTTCTGAGAGTATGCCTCAGGACTGCCTTAGGAGAAAACCTGAGCCCTGGCTTCCATTCACTGAAATTCAAAGGAGCCATTTGATAAGAGCAAGACTCAAACCAGAACCCAGCCACCCCAGATCAATCTAATAAACAGGAGTTGTTCTGCTCCTCATTAGCATCGTTGTAACTCACCTGTTTAGCAGTCCGAGTTTGATAGAGGAATTAAGAATAATATCAAGCCTGAAAACTGGTTAAAATCATTCAGCTCATTCCACCAAAGGAGAGCTCTGACATCATAAGGGTCTTGATAATCAGAAAATAATTGCTTAATTAAATAAAAAGTGTGACTTTTACAGCCTTATTGAAGCTTCTCTGAAAACTGATAAATGAGATGCAGAATAGGCAACCTCATTTTAAATTGGCCACTTCTGGGAAGCACATGCTTCTGAGAAATGCAGCGCTTACTGCCATGTCAGTAAACAAGGATGCCACTGCTGCTGCTGTTAAGTCACTTCAGTCGTGTCTGACTCTGTGCAACCCCATAGACGGCAGACCACCAGGCTCCCCCATCCCTGGGATTCTCCAGGCAAGAATACTGGAGTGGGTTGCCATTTCCTTCTCCAATGCATGAAAGTGAAAGGTGAAAGTGAAGTCGCTCAGTCGTGTTCGACTCTTAGCAACCCCATGGACTGCAGCCCACCAAGCTCCTCCATCCACGGGATTTTCCAGGCAAGAGTACTGGAGTGGGGTGCCATTGCCTTCTCTGAAGGATGCCACAGTCATCAGCAATTCCAGCTCCAAATGTGAATTCCTGAGCCCTAAGGGCAATCGAGAAGGAGACGAATACCTGTGATCTACCAGCCATCAGCGGCAGCCACTCTCTATGGTGAGCTCTGAGGAACTCAGGAGGACGTGAAAAATGCAGGGCACTGGCCCCAGATAGATGAGGTGCATATGAAGGGGATGTTTTCAGTGGGCCCAGACTCTTGCATCCTCCCATACACAGAAAAGTGCTAAATTCCTAACTTGGGATATCTGGTTTTATTTAACTCACAAAAATACCTTTCATGTTCAGACTACCTGCCCTTTGTTGCAAACTTCTCAAACCTGACCTCCCCCCAGCCCCCAAACCCTCCTCAGAGCAATTCTCTCAGGGCCATTTGAGATACTGTCTCCTGGGCTAAAACCTTAAAAATTTCCACTGAATAAAACATAAATCTCAACTTTTAGGTTGTGACTATTTTTTAAGTTGACACTTTGTACCCATCTCAGACCGGGTCTTCCTAGGGTGACTGATCAGATCAGTCGCTCAGTCGAGTCCGACTCTCCGCGACCGCATGAGTCTTAGCACGCCAGGCCTCCCTGTCCATCACCAACTCCCAGAGTTCACTGAGATTCACGTCCAACGAGTCAGTGATGCCATCCACCCATCTCATCCTCTGTCGTCCCCTTCTCCTCTTGCCCTCAATCCCTCCCAGCATCAGAGTCTTTTCCAATGAGTCAACTCTTCACATGAGGTGGCCAAAGTACTGGAGTTTCAGCTTTAGCATCATTCCTTCCAAAGAAATCCCAGGGCTGATCTCCTTCAGAATGGACTGGTTATATCTCCTTGCAGTCCAAGGGACTCTCAAGAGTCTTCTCCAACACCACAGTTCAAAAGCATCAATTCTTTGGCGCTCAGCCTTCTTCACAGTCCAACTCTCACATCCATACATGACCACAGGAAAACCATAGCCTTGACTAGATGAAACTTTGTTGGCAAAGTAATGTTTCTGCTTTTGAATATGCTATCTAGGTTGGTCATAACTTTCCTTCCAAGGAGTAAGCGTCTTTTAATTTCATGGCTGCAGTCACCATCTACAGTGATTTTGGAGCCCAGAAAAATAAAGTCTGACACTGTTTCCACTGTTTCCCCATCTATTTCCCATTAAGTGATGGGACTGGATGCCATGATCTTCATTTTCTGAATGTTGAGCTTTAAGCCAACTTTTTCACTCTCCACTTTCACTTTCATCAAGAGGCTTTTTAGTTCCTCTTCACAAAGGCGGTGGTGAGAAGATACCCCTCGTCCAGGGTAAGGAGCAATGGCTGCTCTTTGCTGGAGCAGCCGAGAAGAGATACCCCACGCCCAGGGTAAGAGGGTGACTGAGGGGTAGATTTAAGGTGTGAGTTACCCTTGAAAACACCTGGAAGGAAAAAATCAGAGAAGAATCTTTGCCTGAGATTGCCTTTCTTCATCCAGGCTTTGAAGCTGAGTAGACTTTGCATGCTTCCTCCTCCTCTGTCTTATTTTATTTCTTCTCTCTCCTTAGAAAGCCCTATGTCACCCATCTGCATTTAGCCTACATGGGACACTCTAATAACAAATAGCACATCCATTTTCAGAACAATATTTCTATCTGTTTGTCTTTTCTCCATTCAATCTGTTTTAAAATTAACTCAGTAAACAACCAAAGTGGAGTTAGATCATATCTGCTTCAAGCCACTTGTTAATTTAATGCTTCTCGTGAGTGAGCTATGTTGCTTCAGTTGTGTCCAGCTCTGTGCATTCACATGGACTGTAGCCTGCCAGGCTTCTCTGTCCATGGGATTCTCCAGGCAAGAATACTGGAGTGGGTTGCCATGTACTCCTCCAGAGGATCTTCCCAACCCAGGGACTGAACCCACATCTCTTATATCTCCTGCATTGGCAGGTGGGTCCTTTACCATGCATGCCACCTAGGAAGTCCAATGCTCCTTGAGCAGGTTAAATACCTAAATGTGAATGGAAGCAAACCAGGAGTTATCATGTCCAATCCTGTACACTATATTCAAAATAACTAGCATCCAACAACTCCCATGTCAGGAGGTCATACCTTTTTGGTGATGGTTCTCTTATGTTGATAAATGAAATTCGACTTAACCTTACCTAGAGTCAGAGAGCCTGAGTCCAAACTGCCCTCTGCTCCTCACTAGCTGTTCTCCTAGGTTTCCTCACTGGTGGTTGGGAGGAAAGTGGCCACTGACACGTAGGACTGCGATGAGGATGAAATCAGCCAGTTGACTGAAAGCACCAGAAAAGGTTTACTCACAGTAAATTTCCTAGTTGGTGAAAGTCTGTCCTGGAAGCAACTTTTTATTGCTTTAAGAACTGGCACAAAGAAATAAGCAATTGCCCCAACAGCTGGGCATAAGCCTTTTTAGGACTCAACCATCTCTAAAGATCCAAGCTACAGGATTCTCGTTCCATGCTTATACAAGAGTAGAGCAGGTCCCCCAGATACTTCCAGCTCCCACAGCCTTGAGTAAGGTTAATTTTATCAGCTCATCCTTGAGTTGGATAAGGTTAATTTTATCCGCTCATGCTTGCGTTGAATAAGGTTAATTTTATCCGCTCATGCTTGACACAGGCACTCTTCTATGCACTCTGCATTTCTACGACAGAGTTTGTGCAGAGGGGTTCAGTGGAGTGGTTCCGAATATCGGCCAGGCTATTGGATATGGAAAGAGGAAACAGCAGATGACCAGAGGTGGGGGAGACCATGTTACAGAAAGAAAGGTGTGAGACGGTCACTCTCGACAACCTATGAGAGACTGGCAGAGGGAAGACTGAGAAATACGAGTAGTTTGGGGATGGTAAGACCAGGAGATGTAGTGAGTGGTAGTTTTTCAACAGAGGTGATGGTAATAAGACCCCACTACAAACATTAATTATGCTGAATTGTTGTTTAGTCGCGAAGTCATGTCCAACTCTTTGTGACCCCATAGACTGTAGCCTACCAAGCTCTTCTGTCCATGGGATTTTTCAGGCAAGAATGCTAAATTAGTTTGTCATTTACTTCTCCAGGGAATCTTCCTGACACAGGGATTGAGCCCTCATCTCCTGCATTGGCGAGTGGATTCTCAACCACTGAGCCACTAGGGAAGCCCTAATTATGCTGATTAACACCCTCATTTCCAAAGTGAAAGTTGCTTAGTTGTTTCCAACTCTTTGAGACCCCATGGACTGTGTCCCCCAGGCTCCTCTGTCCTTGGGGGTTCCCTAGGCAAGGATACTGAAGTGGGTTCCCATGCCCTCCTCCAGGGGATCTTCCCAACCCAGGGATCAAACCCAGGTCTCCCACATTGCAGGTGGATTCTTTACCAATTGAGGCACCAGGGCCATTTCAGACATTTAATACTTAAAACATGATCCTGATGAATGAAACCACATCCTCCCTGCCATAGTCACCTGTGATGTGTGTTCTTTCTGTGTTAGCCAATGGCCTCTTGCATGCAGACTCAAGACCGAGGACTAACCCTCTCTATAGTGCAGCTCAAGATAGCTAATTCACGTTCAGCTCACATGCAACGCCCAGCCTTCCAGAGAGAGTTACTAAGGTGATAGGTGAATTCCCCTCTCACCTGAGTGTATTGGAGACACTAATTAGAACTTCAGATTGAGTAGCTGAGTGCAGATTTTTAAGACAGGCATTGAGTTTTTTGCTACCTTTCTCTCTGTGCAGTTTTTATACGAAACTTGAAACTCACCCAGTAGTGTTGGCACAATGCCTAGATTCCGAGTCTTGACTCTTTTGTTCATAACCTTGAACTGGATGGAAGGCTAATAATATTCCTTTATGAGTATCCCTCCTGACCTGCAGAGAACCATCAGAGCAAAGATGAGGATGACAGATTACTGCTTACTGAGACTTTAACATCCCTGCCTAAGATCTGTCTACTTCAGGTTTATTTTCATTTTTCTCTGTATTTCCTTTCCAAACTGAATTCTATGTTCATATTAGTTCATATAAATTATTCTAGCCATGAATATATATTTATGAGGAGGGCAAATCTACTCAGCAAATGTTTATAGAGCACCTAGTAGGTACAGGGAAGCAAGTTGCATTGGTGTAGGAGTGTAGGAGTACAGGTTACCGCCTCGTAACCTAGTCCTGCAGGTTGTCAGAGAAACAAGATTCCAACAACACTTTTATCTACTGACCTTGCTGAAGCAACAATGTTTTCCTTAATTACAAAGTGGAATTAATGACTTTGAGTAGGAATTTACTTTGAATTACTAAGATGAAATACTCTACTAAACAGGTAGGATTTGAAAACCATTGAACAGACATTACCCAGGGATGACAGAGGAGGAAGAGAACTTTTTACTTTTCACCAAGAACCTAGAACCTAGTTGAAACACAGGGCAGGCAGCAAATATGCGAGCACATAGATGCATCTCCGCTCAGCTGGTGGGGAGGAAGAGAACTTTTTACTTTCCACCAAGAACCTAGAACCTAGTTGAAACACAGAGCAGGCAACAAATATGCGAGCACATAGATACATCTCCGCTCAGCTGGTGATGTGCCATTTTCTTTCTTTGGGAATGGATATTGGACCATAGGTTCAGTTCAGTCACTCAGTCATGTCAGACTCTTTGCGATCCCATGAACCACAGCATGCCAGGCCTCCCTGTCCATCACCAACTCCTGGAGTTCACCCAAACCCATGTCCATTGAGTTGGTGATGCCATCCAGCCATCTCATCCTTTGTTGTCCCATTCTCCTCCTGCCGTCAATCTTTCCCAGCATCAGGGTCTTTTCAAATGAGTCAGCTCTTCGCATCAAGTGGCTAAGGTATTGGAGTTTCAGCTTCAAAATCAGTCCTACCAATGAACACCCACAACTGCTCTCCTTTACGATGGACTGGTTGGATCTCCGTGCAGTTCAAGGGACTTTAAATAGTTTTCTCCAACACCACAGTTCAAAAGCATCAATTCTTTTGCACTCAGCTTTCTTTATAGTCCAACTCTCACATCCATACATGACCACAGGAAAAACCATAGCCTTGACTAGACGGGCCTTTGTTGACAAAGTAATGTCTCTGCTTTTTAATATGCTGTCTAGGTTGGTCATAACTTTCCTTCCAAAGAGTGTCTTTTAATTTCATGGCTGCAATCACCATCTGCAGTGATTTTGGAGCCCAGAAAAATAAAGTCAGCCACTGTTTCCACTGTTTCCCCATCTATTTCCCATGAAGTGATGGGACCAGATGCTGTGATCTTAGTTTTCTGAATGTTGAGTTTTAAGGCAACTTTTTCACTCTCTTCTTTCACTTTCATCAAGAGGCTCTTTAGTTCTTCTTCACTTTCTTCCATAAGGGTGGTGTCATCTTCATATCTGAGGTTATTGATACTTCTCCTGGCAATCTTGATTCCAGCTTGTGCTTCCTCCAGCCCAGTGTTTCTCATGATGTACTCTGCATATAAGTTAAATAAGCAAGGTGACAGTATACAGCCTTGACGAATAGGACCATAGGTACTAGAAAACAAGTGTTTGAGACACTATGTTTCTCCTCTATGAAGAAATTTTGTCATCCTTTCATCTGAAGGTCATGATCCAGTCTTCCCCACAGGGCTCTGCTGTGAAGTCCTCCCTGTCTATGAGATAAGGTCAGCTCAGGGACTCCTAATGGAATATCCCAGAACACTGTTGCAGCAGATAAAGAGCTTCCTGACTAGCAGTGGTTTTTTTCTACTGTGGATGGAAGTCATTGAAAAATCTGTGGATGTTGAAGGCTATAGTTTCTTGCATATTTAAATATTTAAATCCATGTTTGTAAATAAGAGGCTTCCCTGATAGCTCAGTTGGTGAAGAATCTGCCTGCAATGCAGGAGACCCCACTTTGATTCCTGGGTTGGGAAGATCTGCTGGAGAAGGGATAGGCTACCCACTCCAGTATTCTTGGGCTTCCTTGGTGGCTCAGTTGGTAAAGAATCCACCTGCAATTCAGGAGTCCTGAAGAATTCTGGCCTGGAGAATTCCATGGACTGTATAGTCCATGGGGTCACCAAGAGTCGGACACGACTGAAGAATTTTCACTTTCCTTTTTTTTTTTTTGAACTTTCACTTTCAAAGTAAACAAAGATCAGGATTTACAAAATAACAACTCACTTAATTTTTAAAAAGCATGTGACAGTTGTGCAAAGTCCCACTGAATTTATTTTCCATTCTGAGTTTGTAATTACTCTGCAATCTATTAAGCTATTTGATAACTTCTTGGGCCAAAGATAGAAAAGATCACTTCCCGCTGTCTCATAATTTTCCTAACCAAAATACACTCTGTGTCCAATTTGACACAAGAAAGCCATTTAGATAATGAAAATGATCTCACTTTCTATGTCTTTGTACCTGTTGCTCCTTCCAGCACTGGGCAGTATGAATCAGACCCAGCGTCTGGTTCCAGAGTTGTCCTCCTGTCTGTGGACAATGCCTGTCACCTCTCCTTGCTGTGTGATCCCTTCGGGGTAGGCAGTGGGGTCCACCTTTGTTCCTACTGACGTCAGTGGAGTCCCCACATTTCCGTACCCAAGTTGAACATTTAACATCTTCCGCTCATAGGTCTGTCGCATCCCTGCCCCTCAGTGGGGGGAGGCCGCCTTGTAAACAGAAGGGTGGTCCACAGAGCACTAGGCAGAGACTGAAGGAAGGCACTGTCTCTGCTTCTTACAGGGTGGGCATCTGTTGTGCTCCTACAGAGCATTTGAGCTTTTAGAGACAAAACAGGGTCATTCTGTACGGTTTCTTACAACAGGAACTTCAGAAATAGCATTTCTAGTCCCTATACTATTATATTTATGTCACTCAGTCATGGCTCTTAACCTCGGACTTCAGTTAACCATGGAGAAAGATGAGATTCTCATGGAACTCTGCACACTTGCTCTCTTATCAGAGGTGGGGTCGTATCCCATTTCCTGTATGGTCATCCTTCTGTTGACCTGGGCATGCTCCAGATGGGGTGTAAGATAACTGAATCTCTGTATCATAAGCTGTAATTGGAGCATGTTCATGTTTTGCTGGAGGAAAGAGACTAACATATTCTCTGAGTACCTACTGTATGCATGCTTCCCAGCTCGATGTTTAGTTCAAGTTATTGAATCCTATGGAGAAGGATTTAATTCTCCACATTGCTTATGAAATGATCTAAGCTCAAAGCAGTTTATATAACTGGCTCAAGACCACGCAGCTAGAATCCAGAAAGACTGACCCTTGAGCCCAGACCTCTTTCCAAAATCATAGCTTTTCAACTGCAACACACAGCTTCTTGGTCTCTAACACTGAAATGATGGTTCCTTCCCAACTCATGGCAAGACTGCATTTCAGGGACTTCCCTGGTGGACAGTGGCTGAGACTCTGTGCTCCCAGTGCAGGGGTCCTGGGTTCGCTCCCTGGTCAGAAAAGTAGATCCCACACGCCGCAACCAAGAAGAGTTCAAACGCTACAACCAAGAGCTCCTGCACGCTGCAACTAAGACCCGACACAGCCAAAAAATAATAGACGGTGTTAAAAAAGACCACATTCATAGTGATTTTAGGTTTTCAAAAGAGTCTTCATTCACCCTGAAATCAGAATTCTCCTATTTTTAGACCAATTAGCAGATTGTCTTTGCCCATTATATTCAACCTAAACACTTTAAGGAAATAAGTCTTCTATAGGCTCATCGTTTTTCCATATATATATATATATGTGTGTGTGTGTGTGTGTGTGTGTGTGTGTGTGTGTATACACATATATATACCTTAGAATAATCAGGAAAAAAATGAATAAGAAAAACTTGAGTTGAAATAAATGCTTTAAAATAATAAACTATATATATATATATATGATGTGAAGTTATTGTTTTCCTGCCTATTTCCGTGGAATAGAATCATAACCTCATTCTGTAAGTGTTGGCTTTTTGTTGTTAAATAGTTGGCATCATGGGGGCTTCCCTCATAGCTCAGTTGGTAAAGAATCCGCCTGCAATGCAGAGACCTGGGTTTGATCCCTGGCTTGGGAAGATCCCCTGGAGAAGGGAAGGCTGCCCGCTCCAGTGTTCTGGCCTGGAGAATCCCATGGACTGTCCATGGGTAGCAAAGAGTCAGCCATGACTGAGCGACTCTCACTTTCACTGGAGTCATGAAAGCATGACCATAACTATGAACAAAATAAAACACCACATTCCATGAACTTTACACATACTTCTCTTCCCTCCGACACTGAAGAGAATGCTGAGAAGCCACCCTCTGTTCATCATTACTCTTATACTCAGAGCAAACAATCTCTAAATGAGTAATACGCTTAACGGAGGGAATGCTCAGGAGAGCATTCTCATGTCAGTCCAGCTGGAGGGACTCAGAGGGTGCCATCAGTGGAGGGGGGGGGTCAATTATCTTCTTTAACATAGATAAACCCATGAGTCAAGAAGAAGGAATCACTACGCTTTTACTGGGCATTTATTTTTAGTGAGTTAAATTTTTATAAAAACAGAAACAAATCTACAGTTAGGTATTAGCATCCTTGTTTTTCATTCATTTTCATATTTTATAAAAGTAATTCACTTTATCACTCAAATGTCACACGAGGGATATTTTTGGCCACAGGATTCCTTGCTGGGGGCTGTGCTGGGGGAGTCTGTGCTGCGTGCAGCGTGTTACAGCATCCCTGTCTTCTACCCAGTAGGGTACTGGTAGCACCCTTACTATAGTTGTGGCACCAAAATGGTCTCTAGATGTTTCCAAGTGTCCCCTCAAGGGCAAAACTGTCCCCCCTTCCCTGATTGCTAACTGCTGCGGCTTACACTGGCTTACGAGGGAAAGTGAACATGCTAGTCACTCAGCTGTGTCTCACTCTTGGTGATCCCAGGGGCTGTAGCCCGCCTGACTCCTCTGTCCGTAAAATTCCCCAGGCAAGAATACTGGAGAGGGGAGCCATTCCCTTCTCCAGGGGATGTCTCCAACCAGGGATTGAACGCAGGGTTCCTGCACTGCAAGAGGATTCTTTACTGTCTGAACCACCAGATGTGGTTATAAAATTGAGTATTCACTATAACATTCATTGTAATATTCAGTATTCACTATATGCAGAACACTGCTCTCAACATTTAACAATCAAAACAACCCCGAGAGATAGGTGCCACAATCATCCCCATTTTTCAAAAAAGGAAACCGAGGCTTGAAGGGATAGGGACTCACAGCCTGTAAATGGTGACGCAGGGCTCAAGCCAAGCTGTCTGGTCCTAACTCTTGTCCACTACCTGACTTCTCCACTCTGACATTTACAGGATGGAAAATCAGAATACAAGAACCAAGTGCAGTCTAGAGATTGCACACAGTTGAGGAAGATAGGGAAAGAGAGTCTATGTGAATGTTTGCATCAAGAAGAATTTGGAGGATAAGACAGAAGCTAGGGGCCTGATTGGAAGGCTCCTCTGGGTAATACCCCTTATTCAGCTTTGCTGTGTAAATCACTCAAATATAAAACATTTGACAAATTAAAGCAAAAAGAGGGGAAAAAGTCCTTAAGAATGAAACAAACTAAAACACATAAACCAAATAATCACCAAGCTTTTATCTTCAGTTGAACATTCTAAGGACAACAAAGAAATCACATACATTTTAAAACTCAAGTTTTACTGAACATACTGACAGTGGTATGTTATTTTTCAATGTCTTTCATGTATTTTGGACAAAGACGAGCAAATAAGATAATAAGAGAGAACAGAACTTTCAATTTAAGGGCTTCCTAGGCGGTGCTAATGGTAAAGAATCTACCTGCCAATGCAGGAGATGTAAGAGGCATGGGTTCAATCCCCAGGTTGGGAAGATCCCCTGGAGCAGGGCATGGCCACCCACTCCGGTATTCTTGCTGGAGAATCTCATGGAAGAGGAGCCTGGCGGGCTATGATCCATAGGGTCGCGAAGAGTTGGACATGACTGAGAGACTTAGCATGCACGCATAAACAAAAAAGCTGTTTTGGGTGGACAGTCTGCATCCAAGACCGGGCTGCCTGTGGAGTCCAAATGGGAGAGAAAGAATAGGAGTCTTGCCAAAGCGGATGTTGTGGGGACGTGCCATGGTGGGGGGTGAAGAGCCAGGGAAGGAAAATAGGAGCGAGTCTGCTTGAAGCCCGCAGGTGGAGCCGAGGTGAGGAGAGGGAACTTGGGGGCTCAGAGTGTCCTTCAGTCACAAATCCCCCAGCAAGCCAAACATATGCCTCTGGTTTCCCATGTGTGGAAAGACAGGAAGAAAAGGGCGGGCAGAGGAACCACAAAAGATGACACAGAGGAAGAAGACAGTGCCAAGAACCCTCTGTGACTTCAGGGAGCCCACACTCTCGCCTGCCTTATCTCAAATGCAACTTTAGCCACGCGGAGAAGAGAAAAAGGGCCCCAAACAGGCAAATTCCAATACATCACTTTCACGACTCGTCATAAGACAATATTCTTTTAGTTGGAAAAGATATTAGGCAGAAAGAAAAAGGATCTAAAACGAAGATTTCTTGGAGGGAATAAAGTCCTAAAATGAAGTCTTTCTTAACATCCCTAATCTGTACCTTCTGATAAAAGGCATGTAGTCATTATTTTCCAGTTCAAAATTGAGAGTAAGCACAAAATAAAGATTTCAGAAACTTTCTGTGCATTATCTACATAAAGAAACTATTTACCAGTTTAAAAAGGTAAGTCATTAAAAGAGTTTTCCCCCGGAAAATGTGACTGCAGTAAAGTTATACCACAATAAATCAGCATATTGTGTAAAGAACAGCAACCCAAAACATTGCCCATGACACAGCTTTCGCTTTCTTGTGTGTTGGTTTTGTCCTATACCCCCTTTCTCCTTCAGAGTTGCTTCAGTCATGCCTGACTCTTTGTGACCCCATAGACTGTAGCCCGCCAGGCAAGAATACTGGAGTGGGTGGCCATTTCCTTCTCCATTTCTCCATCACACTTCCTTTTTAAAATTAATTAGCTATTAATGTTTGGCTGTGCTGGCTCTCCTTCGCTGGGCATGGGCTTTCTCTAGTTGAGGCGTGTTGGCTTTTCATCACAGTGACTGCTCTTGTTGCAGAGCACGGGCTCAGTTGTAGCTCTCAGGCTTTATCCATCATATTTCCTCTGGCTGATACTGCTGCTGCTAAGTCGCTTCAGTTGTGTCCGACTCTGTGGGACCCCATAGACAGCAGCCCACCAGGCTCCCCCATCCCTGGGATTCTCCAGGCAAGAACACTGGAGTGGGTTGCCATTTCCTTCTTCAATGCAGGAAAAGTGAAAAGTGAAAGTGAAGTCACTCAGTTGTGTCTGACTCTTCGCAACCCCATGGACTGCAGACTACCAGGCTTCTCCGTCCATGGGATTTTCCAGGCAAGAGTACTGGAGTGGGGTGCCATTGCCTTCTCCATTCCTCTGGCTACGTAATCTTTGAAGGAAAAATGACGGAGCAGATTGACACCAAAAACGGGTAATTGGGAGCAGCCCATTCTCAGCTGCCTTACCTGGGCTGGAGGGAAACGCTTTGGGGGCCCATTGCCAAAACCTGTTTTGGATGCTTAAGGATCGCGTTCTAAACATCTGGTTTTTAAATAAAACAGTGGTGTCTGAATATGAGAAGCACTGCCAAAGCCACCAGCTGAGAACACCTCGGACTGCCGGAACTGTGTCTAAATTCTGCTTTCTATCCTCTGCACGCATCACGGCCCGAGGTCGCAAAGGGCCGTGGCGTGGGAGCGGCTTTGCTGCGGAGCTGGCCGACCTCGCGTTGCCCGCGCATGCGTGTGCTGGTCGGAACCGCGCCGTCAGTGAGAGGACCGGGGGACTGAGGTGAAGAACAATTTCCGTACATAAGCCTCTCTCTTTGATATGGCCCTGGGTTTATTTCTGCATATTGACTTGGCTTTTGTAAACATGATAGAGCACCGATTGTGCTGTATCCAATTAGCCTAACCTGGGCCTCGGTCATAAAACTTTATGCAAACTACCGCTCACAGACTGTGCCGTCCAGGCGAACAATGATAGGCTTATAACTCTTAAAGATCTTTTTGGCAAATTGCTAATAAGAGTTTTTTTTTTTTTTTTCTCTTTCTTTTCACAAGACCTTCAGCTGATGGAAAAGAAGAAAAAAAAAAAAAACAAGGACTGTAGTCTCATATAGGCAGTGATGATGACAGCTCCATTAATAACATGGGTCATTAAAATTTATAAAAAGCTATTCTTAATACAGGATATAAATACATTTCTCAGGCAGAGCTATGAAATTTATAACCTTTTTATTGTCACCAGAGGACCGTCCCACAGCTCTTGCCCCCACCACTGTCTGCCCTCTGTCATAAATCACCGTGTGGTTAATAACGTAGATTACACCAGTTGCATTTACAGAATTAAATATTGACTATGTGAAAATGTTATTACATTTTTACTGATCGGAAGACCACAGAACAGCCCTGCAGGACATGAAGCTGGACAGGAATATCTGTGTAATCTTTGTTGGAAATACAGTTACGGGCCCTCAGTAACCGCTGATACAGTTTGGAGCGATGGGGAAGGAAGGGAGAAAATGCTAGCTGCTGAATTTTACAACAGGCCAGACATATCAGAAGGAGGCCATGGTCCTGAAGCCATGCGCCTTATTTCCAATTCAGGAGGCTCCAGGCCAAACAAGTTATGCGATGTAGAACTCCAAGCATTAGAGCAATCTGGTGGGATGCCATAGTTATCCACACAGAATAAAGATGACTAAAAATACTGGTGGAATTCGAACAAGAATCAGATGCTGTACATTACTAAAGTGGACACATCCCGGTTTCTGGTTATTTGAAAAGAACTGTTGGTTTCCAAATCTCCAAATACTCGAGGGACATTTGACATTCACTTGAGAAGCCATCAGAACACAAACTGTTGTCCCTGAAGAATGAGCCGTCCTACAGTTCCATGTGTGAGTGGTTTGTGGATCCAGATGTTCAGGAAATGGTTTGAGATCTCATGAATGGCTGGAAACCCAGACTGGGCAACTCAGCCTAAAGAGGTACTGGATTTAAAGACTGATTACAATTTGGTAAAGTTAATGGAAAGAACTCAGAATACAGACGCAGGTGCACAGATACATACACACATACACACAAGCTTCACTGAAAATGATATGTGGGCAGCTGGATAGACTGAAGATCAAAAATGGACATCCCAGCGAGTCACTAGAGGCTTCCAGTTCAGTCCTGGACCTTTCCTCTAAACCTAAGGAGGATGATCCATTTATGAAAAATGTACTGCTGAGACTTAATTGCATTTCTTGGACTGTAAATTTTGCGTGGCATTATTTTTTTAATTTTAAAAAATATTTATTTATTATTATTATTTATATTATTATTATTTGCCTGTGCTCGGTCTTTGTTGCTGCACAGACTTGTCTCTAGTTTCGGAAAGTGAGAGGCGCTCTGAAGTTGTCGTGCATGGGCTTCTCATTGTGCTGGCTTCTCTTGCTGTGGAGGATGCGCTCTAGAGTGCGCAGGCTCAGTAACTGTGGTGCGTGGGCTCAGTAGCCGTGGTTCCTGAACTCTGGAGCACAGGCTCAGCAGCTGTGACACACGGGGTTAGTTTCTCCACGGCCTGTGGGATCGTCCCAAACTGGGAATTGAACCCATGTCTCTTGCAGTAGCAGGTGGATTCTTGACCGCCGAGCCACCAAGAAGCCTGGCGTTATTTTTTCTAATACTTGTCATTTTCTTTAATTGGAAATACTAAGGTCGAGTATTTATTAGGAAAAGATCCTTTAAATGGTTGTCATTGTGAACAACAGGTTTTAATAAATACATGAATCTAGAAGGTTTAATAAAATCAATTTATGAAGTTTTCAAATTTACAACCTTGAAAGGAAACATTAATGCATATTATTAAATTAAAGGAAACCAAATGCATCCTACCAAGAATTAGACAATAATCACCTCATAAAATGTAATATTCCAAGTATTTTATAATTAGATACAAAAGAAATTAATGACCCTCACTGTATGGTAAGTTGGTTACATAACCACACAGAGCAAAGAATCATTTCAGGTGCTCTAAGGCTGACAAATCGATGGACTGATTTTAAGAGACAACATTTTGAGAGTACTCTAGCTAATGTATTTCCTAAGGACAGATGGAAGTGTGTAGAAAATACAGACTTCACTCCATGGTCTTATTCTTTGTACCAATATTGATACTTCTTGGAAAATTTGAAACCATGTAAACATGTGTGCTTTGCAATAAATATGTCATGATATTAATACTGTGTGTGTGTATTAGTCACTCAGTCATGTCCAATTCTTTGTGACTCCATGGACTATAGCCCACCAGGCTCCTCTGTCCATGGGATTTCCTAGGCCAGAATACTGGAGTGGGTTTCCATTCCCTTCTCCAGGGGATCTTCCTGACCCAGGGATTGAACCTGGTCTCTTGCATTGCAGGTGGATTCTTTATCTGAGCTACCAGGGAAGCTCTATTAATGCCATAGAAACATATTAGTCCTTAGTAAAGAGAAAAGGAATAGAATTATGAGATCAAAAGTTAAGTCCCATAATATAACATTTGAATTGAATATATTCTCATGAATTTATTATTTTTTAATTTCATATCTTCCTGGTACTTTTATGGGAAAGACCGAGACCTCATGCCAGCCAGGCAGCAGCAAGCAGAACTGTGTTGTGACAAAGCCACCCTCAGTGTCACCAGCAAGGATGCTCAGAACAACGGCTGATTCCAGGTGTGGGGTAACTGACTGAAAAGATCAGGCTGGGACATGGTCTGCGTCCAAGCAGGGACTCCTTCCAGACTCTCGGAGCTGTATCAGGACCAGGCAGGAGAGGCAGGAGGGGCACCTTGTGGTCAGAGATAGGACAACTGAGAACCGCAGGGAAAGGACAGGTCGGCTGCAGACTGGCACTTGCCCTCTGCCTCTGCAAGCACTGAACCCTATGCTGCTGCGGCTGCTAACCTTCAACCCCTCCTGAGAGGAGTTCAGGCCAGAGGTCAGGAAGGAGGCACCCTGATCTCTGTGAGAAACTGGCAGGACAGGTCTTCAGTTACTTATTTTCAGAAGCTGATTTTATGAGCCCAGTTCTTATATCTCAGATCAGATCTAGATAAGCTCTAAAATACTTCACAATGATGACTGCTCCTCATGACTAGCAAAAAGCTTCACAAGACTAGAGAAACGTTCTAGAAAAACTATGTGCTTGATTGCACGTACCCTCTCTTCACCAAAGTCACGTCTATACTGACTTCCCTGCGGCTCCTTCGGAACAGTCTCTCAGAACTATCTGAGGTGCCGTGTCCCAGGCTGCAGTCCTCATTTTACCCCTAATAAAACTTAACTTGCAAGTCTCACATTGCACATTTTTTAAGTCAACAGATACATTCATTTTTTTTTCTCTGTTTTCTTGAAGATTCTCATTAAAGAAAAAGAAAACAAAATGAAACAAAAAAAACTTAGGCCTCTGCTACTCCATAAAGATGCAATTGGACCAAAAACTTAAATTCAACTTTCACGGCTTCCTGCTCTACCCTGTGGATCTATTCATTGTGTGTCTACTGAGCAGGGTAGCCCATCTTCTAGCACAGTGTCTGCAAGGACCCACAGGCTCAGGGGAGTGGAAGGGGTACGTGTCTGGGAATTCTATTAGTCTTATATTTGCAATTAAAACTCCGACTCAATCTGACTGAAGACAGAAGAGTGTTGGTGGCGGTTATGAGCTCTAAACGTGGGTGGGATTTAGCCAAAACTCACACAGGCTCTCATCACCCTGTCCTTGATTTTCAGCTCTGCCTCCTGGACAGTGGCTTCATGGGCAATCTCCAAGAGTCCACAGGGCGCCAGCTGCAGCCCTGCCCCCTCTCCTCTTAGCCCTGCCCTCTCTCCTGGAGTCCAAGCCTTACAGATTGCATCTCCTGGGGTCTCCTCTGGACACACTGGTTATTAACTGGGAAACACTGACTGGGAGTGGAGCCCAGAGTAGAAGGTGGTCCCGCACCCTCAGCCCCTTTCTCCCAGATCGCACGCCCCAGGTGGAGGGGATGGTCCCCAGGGATGCAGGCAGGGAGACCTGTGGAGGGCTGTACACGAGAAGGCAGCATCCTCTGGAACAGGCAGCATGGATGGAGTAGGGAAGATGGGAAAGTCACCCCACCCCACCCTTCTCCCCGAAATCCCTTACCCCTTGCTGAGTTCCTTCTTTCTCCTTGTTTTCTCTGATGGGGAAAAAACTGACATCATTTTGAAATTAAATGGAAGCCTTTTGAAATTGAATCCCTATTTAGTGGGAAGCTTCACAATTCGTAAAGACAAACAACCCCCACCCTAAACACTACCAAGACTCAGGGTCTTTTGAATAACCTGTACTGATGGTAACTCAAAGAGTTATGAAGAGCTTATGCAGTCAGTTAGATTATAGTCTGTGTGGGCTGCTTCTAACAATTATTTTGTTCATTTGCTCAGTCCTGTCCAATTCCTTGTGACACCATAGACTGCATCACGCCAGGGTTCCCTGTCCTTCACTATGTCCCAGAGTATGCTCAAACTCATGCTCACTGAGTCGATGATGCCATCCAACCATCTCATTCTCTGTCATCCCCCTCTCCTCCTGCCTTCAATCTTTCCCAGCATCAGGGTCTTTTACAATGAGTTGGCTCTTCGCATCAGGTGGCCAAAGGATTGGAGCTTCAACTTCAGCATCAGTCCTTCCAATGAATATTCAGGGTTGACTTCCTTTAGGATTGGCTGGTTTGATCTCCTTGCAGTCCAGTTCAGTTCAGTTCAGATCAGTTGCTCAGTCATGTCCGACTCTTTGCAACCCCATGAATTGCAGCACGCAGTTCAAAAGCATCAATTCTTCGGCGCTCCGCCTTCTTCACAGTCCAACTCTCACATCCATACATGACCACTGGAAAAACCATAGCCTTGACTAGACGGACCTTTGTTGGCAAAGTACTGTCTCTGCTTTTGAATATGCTATTTTTTACAAGGAGTAAGCGTCTTTTAATTTCATGGCTGTAGTCACCATCTGCAGTGATTTTGGAGCCCCCCAAAATACAGCCTGACACTGTTTCCACTGTTTCCCCATCTATTTCCCATGAAGGGATGGGACCAGATGCCATGAGCTTCGTTTTTTGAATGTTGAGCTTTAAGCCAACTTTTTCACTCTCCACTTCCACTTTCATCAAGAGGCTTTTTAGTTCCTCTTCACTTTCTGCCATAAGGGTGGTGTCATCTGCATATCTGAGGTTATTGATATTTCTCCCGGCAATCTTGATTCCAGCTTGTGTTTCTTCCAGTCCAGCGTTTCTCATGATGTACTCTGCATATAAGTTAAATAAGCAGGGTGACAATATACAGCCTTGACGTACTCCTTTTCCTATTTGGAACCAGTCTGTTGTTCCATGTCCAGTTCTATCTGTTGCTTCCTGACCTGCATACAGATTCCTCAAGAGGCAGGTCCGGTGGTCTGGTATTCTCATCTCTTTCAGAATTTTCCACAGTTTATTGTGATCCACACAGTCAAAGGCTTTGGCATAGTCAATAAAGCAGAAACAGATGTTTTTCTGGAACTCTCTTGCTTTTTCCATGATCCAGCAGATGTTGACAATTTGATCTCTGGTTCCTTTGCCTTTTCTAAAACCAGCTTGAACATCAGGAAGTTCACAGTTCACATATTGCTGAAGCCTGGCTTGGAGTATTTTGAGCATTACTTTACTAGCGTGTGAGATGAGTGCAGTTGTGCAGTAGTTTGAGCATTCTTTGGCATTGCCTTTCTTTGGGATTGGAATGAAAACTGACCTTTTCCAGTCCTGTGGCCACTGCTGAGTTTTCCAAATTTGCTGGCATATTGAGTGCAGTACTTTCACAGCATCATCTTTCAGGATTTGGAATAATAGCTCAACTGGAATTCCATCGCCCCCACTAGCTTTGTTCGTAGTGATGCTTTCTAAGGCCCACTTCACATTCCAGGATGTCTGGCTCTAGGTCAGTGATCACACCATCATGATTATCTGGATAGTGAAGTTCTTTTTTTGTACAGCTCTTCTGTGTATTCTTGCCACCTCTTCTTGATATCTTCTGCTTCTGTTAGGTCCATACCATTTCTGTCCTTTATCAAGCCCATCTTTGCATGAAATGTTCCCTTGATATCTCTAATTTTCTTGAAGAGGTCTCTAGTCTTTCCCATTCTGTTATTATTCTGTTATTTTTCTGTATTTCTTTGCATTGATCGCTGAGGAAGGCTTTCTTATCTCTTCTTGCTATTCTTTGGAACTCTGCATTCAGATGCTTATATCTTTTCTTTTCTCCTTTGCTTTTCACTTCTCTTCTTTTCACAGCTATTTGTAAGGCCTCCCCAGACAGCCATTTTGCTTTTTTGCATTTTTTTTCCATGGGGATGGTCTTGGTCCCCGTTTCCTGTACAATGTCATGAACCTCAGTCCATAGTTCATCAGGCACTCTATCTATCAGATCTAGTCCCTTAAATTTATTTCTCACTTCCACTGTATAATCATAAGGGATTTGATTTAGGTCATACCTGAATGGTCTAGTGGTTTTCCCTACTTTCTTCAATTTAAGTCTGAATTTGGTAATAAGGAGTTTATGATCTGAGCCACAGTCAGCTCCTGGTCTTGTTTTTGTTGACTGTATAGAGCTTCTCCATCTTTGACTGCAAAGAATATAATCAATGCAGTCCAAGGGAGTCTCAAAAGTCTTCTCCAGAATCACAGTTCAAAAGCATCAATTATTTGGCTCTCAGTCTTCTTTATGGTCCAACTCTCACATCCTACTCTCAGTAGTACATGACTACTGGAAAAACTAGCAATTATAGCTCTTCATTTAATGGTTTTGATGGATAATTGGGCTGTTGTCTTTCTCTAAATTTGATCAAAGTTTAATTTAAATGATACACAAATAAGCAATCTTGAATGGACGACAATTAAAAAAAAAAAAAAAAAAACTAGCTCTCAAATCAGGATGCCTCGGTCTCTCTCTGTCTCCATCAGAAACAGTTTAAAAATAAGATAACTCTGTTGGTCAGTACTCTGTGTGTGTGTGTGTGTTAGTTGCTCAGTCATGTCTGACACTTTTTGACTCCATGAACTGTAGCCCACCAGGTTCCTCTGTCCTTGTAATTTCCAGGCAAGAACACTGGGGTAGGTCGCCATGCCCTTCTCCAGGTCAGTACCGTAACTTGTCTTAAAAAATGAGGAAGCCTCTATCAGTTGAATTGACTGAAAGACAAATTGACTGAAAGATAAATCTTAGAAGGATTTATCCACATGTGTCTATACCACAGATATGTAGGCAGTCTGCCGAAGATGGTGAATCCAGATTTTCTTAGGAAGATTCTAGTTAAAACTCAGTTTTACACTGAGGAATTATGTGAACTTGGACAGACCAGCCTTAAATTTCTTACGTGCCTTTTCTGTATTTGTCAGGCTGACCTGAACACCCCTGGGACTTTTAGAGCAGACTTCAGGACACTAGAAGTGTATCATCCCTCTGGACTATTTCTCTTTAAATCTGGATTCATTAAGAAAATGAAAGAATAATCTTAAGTGAAGGAAAAAGTGTATGCATACATATATATATGTACATATATATAAATACATATATATATCTATACATATATTATGTATGCATATCCAGGTGCATATGGAGTTCCCTGGTGTCTTAAATGGTAAAGAGTCTACATGCCATGCAGGAGACCAGGGTTCAATCCCCGGGTTGAGAAGACCCCCTGGAGACGAGAATGGCAACCCAGTCCAGCATCATTGTCTGGAGAATTCCATGGGCAGAGGAACCTTGTTGGCTACAGTCCATGGGGTCACAAAAAGTCAGACATGACAGAGTAACCAATACTTTCACTTTCACTTCCTATCCAGGAATCTGCTGTTTCTCCTTTGAAATAAAATTATTCACTGCTCACGTAAAGAAACCCCTTCTTCAGAAGTGGAAATATTTTTATCCCTGGCTTAGTACAGAAATAGTCATTTGATTGTACAGAATATAATCTCTCTCCCTCTCTCTCTCTATGTATGTATGTGTGTGTGTATATATATATATAGTATTTTTGTTGTCGGTGGACTCTACCCCTTTAATCTGAACCTATGCAGGATATCACACTAAGATAACATAGCAGAAGCGATGCTACAGGAGTTCCAAATCTAGATAAAAAAAAAAAAGGCAGATGAGATTTTAGCCTTGTTGGTAGAGGAACTCACCTACAGAGCCCGGAACTGCCAGGTAAGAGGTCTGAGTACCCTGAAACCACCATGTGGGAGGAAGCTCAGACAACATGGAGAGGCCGCATATAGGAGGTCCAACTGCCCAGCCCAGCCGAGGTCGCAGCATCCACCACCACACATGGGATGAGGGGATTCTTGGAGTCAGCCACCAGCGTTCCATCACCCTGAGCTTTCAGAACCTGCTGGCTCAGGCTCCTGACGTCATGGAGCAGAGACAAGCTGCCCCTTCCTGATTCCTGCCCAGAGAATCTGGGAGCACAATGAAATGGTTGCAGCTGTACCTCACTGCTTGGGGTGGCTAGCCATTCAACAGCAGCAGTGGACCGGCATTTATCTGTTTCCTCCCCAGTGTTCTGCTGACTTTGTCTCCTGCCTTCTGCAGTTTATTCCTTTTGTATCAGTGTTGCCAGAATCTTGGCTGTCTGTGCACCACTGCCAACCAGAAATATGGAGACTGAGTCACAGAGGAGAAGCAAAGAGTGGCATTATCACTTTGCCAGGCAAAGGGGAAACACAGTAGGCTAGCGCCCCAAGGACTGTGCCCCCTGCCTGGTGAGGAGGGAGAGATTGCACAGTCAGGAAGCGGTATGTGATGTGGGTCAAGGCAGGAAGAGTTTTGCATTCTTCTTTCTTCTGCAGAGTTACTAGAGGGTGGGGTTGCTGACAAGCTTAGGGTGCGCAGGGTCTCAGGTGGCCCAGTATCCTTGTCTTGATGAGACTCTTGCTGGTGGTGAAGAGCCCACCTGCCAGTGCAGGAGATATAAGATACATGGGTTCGCTCCCTGGTTGTGAAGACCCCCTGGAGGAGGGCATGGCAAGCAGCTCCAGTATTCTTGCCTGGAGAATCCCATGGACAGAGGAGCTTAGTGGGCTACAGTCCATGGGGTTGCAGAGTTGGACACGACTGAAGTGACTTAGCACACATGTACAGGTGGTTTCCTTGCAGCTCCTGTTTGATTAGCAGCTGTTCTGCCCTTTGGAACTCAGAGAAGGTCATGGAAGCTGCAGTCTTGCCCACAAGGAATGGGGCATGAGGAGGCCTTCAGCTCTGGAGCCCCACAGGGTCCTGCTCAGCATCATCAAGTGCAGAGGAGAGAGTGAAGGTAAATGCTGGTGTTCAACCTGTCAAGCCCACCCATTCATTCACTTCTATATCATCAGAGCATCTTGTGTATTAATTCAAGTTAGTCTACATTTGATATGTGTAAAATTATTTGTGGAAGGAAAATTTTTAAAAAAATTGCTCAGTTGCTCAAAAAGAGAATTCTCAATCCATAACCTGTCCTTTGTCGTCCAGTTGCTCTCCAGCACCACAACTCAAAAGCATCAATCCTTTGGCATTCAGCCTTCTTTATGCTCCAATTCTCACATCTGAACATGAGTACTGGAAAAACCATGTTGTTGTTGTTCAGTCACTCAGTCATGTTCAACTCTTTTTGACCTCTTGGACTGGAGCATGCCAGGCTTCCCTGTCCTTCACCATCTCCCAGAGCTTGCTCAAACTCATGTCCATTGAGTTGGTAATGCCATCCAACCATCTCATCCTCTGTTGTCCCCTTCTCCTCCTGCCTTCAATCCTTCCCAGCATCAGGCTCTTTTCCAAGGAGTCAGCTTTTTGCATCAGATGACCAAAGGATTGGAGCTTCAGCTTCAGCATCAGTCCTTCCAATGAATATTCAGGGTTGATTTCCTTTAGGATTGACTTGTTGGATCTCCTTGCAGTCCAAGGGACTCTCAAGAGTCTTCTCCAACACCACAGTTCAAAAGCATCAATTCTTTGGTGCTCAGACTTCTTTATGGTTCAACTCTCACATCCATACATGACCACTGGAAAAACCATAGCTTTGTATATTGAGACCTTTGTTGGCAAAGTAACATCTCTGCTTTTTAATACACTGTCTAGGTTGGTCATAACATTTTTTGCAAGGAGCAAGCATCTTTTAACTTCATGGCTGTGTCATCATCCGCATTGATTTTGGAGCCCAAGGAAACAAAACCTGCTGCTGTTTCCATTTTTCCCCTGCATATGCTATGAAGTGATGAGATGGAATGCTAAGATCTTGGTTTTTTGAGAGCTGAGTTTTAAGCCAGCTTTTTCCCTCTCCTCTTTCACCTTCATCAAGAGGCTCTTTAGTTCCTCTTCGCTTTCTGCCATAAGGATGACATCCTCTGTGAAATAATGCAAACTGCATCTTTTAAACCAATGAGTAGTTTATTGAGTTTGAACCCCTCTTTCCCCAATTAGTAAAGACTTTTAGGAAACTGCAAGTCTATCCACACCTCTGAACTTTATCCCCTGACTCAAGGTGAGGATAAACATCAGGGAATCACTTCCTTTACCCCATCTCCCCAAGGTTCTCCTTCTCTGCCAGGAAGACAGCAGCCCCGAGGCCTGGCATGGGCCGCACTCAGCTCTGTGATGGATGAGGGCAGCCCCTGACTGACATGGCCGAGCCATCTGTATTAATCGTGAGGACTGACAGCAGGGAACGGCGCAGAGCGTGTTTGCTGTTCCGTGATCTGTTTTACAGAGTGTGCACACGTGTGACCTTACACCCAGGTATTAACTTACACGCCAAGAGAACATGGTCCATGTTAAATTATGTCAAGTGTGTGACTCAAGTAATACATTACTGGGGATTTACACCCTCTCCTAAAGCTCATGCTGCAGTAGCATCTTCCCTCTGTATAGTTAAGTTTCATCCCAGACTGCATTTATACAAATAAGAAAAAATATGATAATATTAAGTACTGAATAGAGATAAATACATATGTGTACAATCCAGAGGCATGCCTCAAAAAATTTTATACAATGTTTTAATTAAACATGGCTTGATCTGCATGCTCAAGCTGTATATGTAAATATTTTAATGAGTACCGAATGCCAGCTTCATGGTGTGTTTTTCCTGATGAGTTAGACTTTACGTATGTTAAAGTTCCTTTTGCTTTTCAGACTTGCAAACTAAATTTACACTAGTCAGAGTAGAGTGTCATCTTCACATATATAAAAATAATGCTTTACCTGCAAAACAATGAAGCAGATAGATGTCTTTTTAATTGTTTTTTTCCTCAGATTTTTCTTTTTAGAGAGGAGTTCTCAGAATACTAGTGAATGACCAATACATCTTATAAACTGAACCTCTTCCCCTTGTCCAAACCCCAAAAGTAAAGTCCTTAAAAACTGGAACTCAAATGTTTTTCTGCCTTAACAAGAAACGTGAATTTGGCTCTCAGAATTTGCCAGGGAAACATTTCTGCACGGACTGTCGTTTCACAATGGCTACTTAAAACTTTGGCTCCCAGAAGCCCTCATATGCTAACGCACTTGTTGCTTTGCTGTCTCGTCGCTAAGTCCTTGGTCTGACTCCTGGAGAGCCCATGGACTCCAGCACTGCTTCTCCATCCTCAGAATCTCTCAGAGCTCGCTCAAACTCATGCCAGCCGAGTCAGGGATGCCATCCAGCCCTCTCACCCTCTGCTGCCCCATGCCAGTCGAGTCAGGGATGCCATCCAGCCGTCTCACCCTCTGCTGCCCCCTTCTCCTTTTGCCTTCAGTCTTTCCCAGCAACAGGGTCTGCTTCTACTTGAATCCACCCAAGACACGGAAGGTCCAACCACTCAGGACTTTCTCTGGGTCAGTTCCGGAGACACTACTGTTGCGGTTGTATCAACCGTGCAGGCAGGACAGCGGCAGGAGGCAAGCAAAGAGACTCACTCCATCCCCCAGCCCACTCCAAGATCTGGACAACTTCCTGCAAATTGAGAATGATACCAATGCCCACCAAGAGGGCTCCCAACCCTCCTTTCTCTCCAAATCAAGGGCATTCCAGTTACACTTGGAGTCTCTTGGCGGCTAGAGGGCAAAGATGCAAGCCATTCTAACATGAGGAAGAAAAGTCTCTGCAAACCTGAAAGGAAGAACATAATACGACTTGAAATGCAGCTTTCAAGTCCGACAATTTACGTGTGGTCCTAAATCTTCCCTGACCACTTGTTCAACCCGCGAGGCGGCAGTGAAGTCTCCTGACAGCTGAAAACACAAGGTGAAAACATCCCCAAATCCCTGTGTAAGGCTCCCCCAGTCCCCGGAGTTTCCTGGGTGGTGGCTGAGGACCAGCTCTCCCTGTGCCTTCCAGGGAAGCAGGCGGGAAGAACCCACTGTGGGAAGAGCCAAGTCCTGGGATAAAATTGCCATCCCAGGCGACTGAGCCACACAAACAGCAGAACATCTCCCCTGGGTCGCGTTTGTGTGTCTTTGGGAAATTCGTTCGTCCGCGGGATGTTTTCGTGTGTAATGAAAGAACAAAATGAACACAGCGCTCTGTCTGTCCCCCTCCACAGGAGCGGAGGGCTGGAGGGTCTGTCCTCCCCGGGGACGACGTGCTGCTTATTCAGATGAGGCTCCTCAACACAAAGGTGGCTTCAGAGGCCAGGGCAGCTCCCGCCCCAGCAGGAGCCCCACTTTGTTTAAGCTTTCAGACTCCACCAGCGGCAGGAGAGAGTGGACGCGGAGAACACAAAAGGGACCCAGTGTTGCCTAATGTATGCGCCTTGGCTGTGGAATCCTAATGATGCTGCACCCAGGGAATTTACACAAACCTTATAGGGACTTAAAAAGAGACATTGATTTCATTCAGAGAACGCAGTGACTTCCAGTTCTTGCGCTGCTCCCAAGGCTGGGCTCTGAAAGGGCCTTTCATTGTGCAGGAAGACAGGGCCGGTCCAGCCAGTCTAGCATGGGGACGTTTCGGGGGCAACTCCAGCCGCTGCTTCCCCGGCCCCCTGAGCCTGCCTGCTCCCCCTCTCCTAAGGGATGAGGTTCATATAAACCCAGCACGGCCCGTGTTTGTGGGGCCCCCATAATGCGGCTGTTGTGGGCTTCCCTCGCTCTTGTGTTTCCATTTAGGGATGCAGTTCAAAGAGGTCAGCTTTGTGAAAAGAGCCTCTCTCACCTCATTAATGATTTGTAAACAGCATCTCTGAGCTGGGGGGGCCACCTGCAGAGGCTCCTCTGCTCCTCAGGGTGCCGGTTTGCGGGGAGGTGCTGCCCTGGGACCAACTCAGTGGACATGAGTTTGAGTAAGCTCTGGGAGCTGGTGATGGACAGGGAGGCCTGGCGTACTGCAGTGCATGGGGTTGCAAAGAGTCGGACACGACTGAGCGACTGAACTGAACTGAACTGCCCTGGGGCTGATGCCAGGCTCCTTACGAGCCCCCAGACAACACTTATACAGATTTTGACACTCTGAATTGATTACAGATTGAAGAAACAGTGGTTTTTCACTTTTGAAAGGGCACTTCAAAAGGGACATGAGAAAGGATTTAAAAAATAAATAAAAGTCAGCCTTAAAATCACTCCCTGGTGGGTCACATGCTAAAGAATCTGCCTGCAATGAGGGGACCTGGGTTCGATACCTGGGTTGGGAAGATCCCCTGGAGAAGGGAATGGCAACCCACTCCAGTGTTCTTGCCTGGAGAATCCCATGGACAGAGGAGCCTGGTGGGCTATAGTCTATAGGGTCGCAAAGAGTTGGACACGACTTAGCGACTCACACTTTATAATAATCATTCCAGCAGAAGTGAAAATGTTTTGAGGCACGTGGCAAAATGCAGAAAAAAGAGAGGTGTAGGTTTACAGAAGGGGCCTAAGCTGGCTGCTGTGAACAGCAGCGAACCATTTTTGAGTTTGCTTTGCCCTGATCACGAGCCTTGCCAAGGCTGGCTTGGTCCTCCCCTCCACCTTCGACTGCTGGCATCCTGATGCTGGCCCAGCCACCCCGCAAGCTCTCAGCCTTGCCCACCAAGGCCTGGGACCCGCCTGCTTGAGAAGGTTCTAGAAGCCACCACTCACAAGCATGTGTCTTTCTAACTGCCCTGTGGCTGTGCTATTTTTGAAGGATATTTGCTCCTATTCGCAGGGCTGCTGCTGCTGAACTGCCACAGAGGAGCCCGTCTTTCCATGCTCACTCACTGGAGACCCCCTGCCCTAGGCATCTGTGATTTCTGGATGTCACTGTGGGCCCAGTAAGGGTGCCCTCACTGATTCCCAGGCCCCATAGCTTCACCGCGTGGGGAGCGGGTCGTCCTCCGGAGGAGAGCACCCTCCCACCTCTCCTGGGCTGTTGGCTTCAGAGGAAAGGGGGAGAGGACAGAGGAGGAGGAGGGGAGGATGGGCGGTGCTGAGAGCAGGGGGCGATGCAGTGGCCCAGACCTTCTGATGACGAGTGGGCTTCCCGGGGCGTGAGGGCATTTGCCTTAAATCCAGGATCCCATTCCTGCCCAGAGGGGTCCAGGGCAGGCCAGGGCCAGGGCAGGAGGAAGCTCAGAGCCGGGTCAGTCAATCGCCTTTCTCACCTGGCGTGTGACCTGTGCCAGCCAGGAGGAGGAGTGTCTGTGGTGTCCTTTGCTTTCCTTTGTTCCCGGGTGCCCTCCTCAGCCATGCTGGTCTCCGGTGCTTGCTCCTGAACACTGAGTCTGGAAGACCCTAAGAAAGTGCAGGAAGCTGCTGTCTGACCCTCGGGGCCCGTGTGCGGTTCCCTCTCCTCCAGGATCGTCTGGGCCAATCAGGTCCCTGGATGCCCAGCTCTGGAGGACTGGCAGTGGCTGAGGGCATCTCTGATAATCGCACCCGCCTGCAGCCTCCTTTCCCAGGGCCCTGCAGCGTCTTCTAGGGGTGGAGTTTCCAGCCGCCTGGCTCGTGGCTTGTCCGCCCTCCGAGGGCAGCTGTTTTAGCCCCTCGCGCCCACGTGCAGTCACTCTTCCAGGATGGCCTTTCTCCAGGACTATCAGCTCATGGCTAATGTGATAACAGAATGAGAATCTGTCTCTGTGAACACACACTTGGTGTCAACCATTTGCTCTGCACTCTGACCACAGCCAGCGCCACCAGGGCTCATTTCCAAGGCATGCTAATTCAGGCTTGATTCATCCATCGTCTGGTGTGTGTGTGTATCTTTGGGGGATATTTAGATTTCTAATGTACATGCATGCATGCTCAGTCGCTCAGTCGTGTCTGGCTCTTTGTTACCCCATGAACTGCAGCCCACCAGGCTCCTCTGTCCCCGGTATTTCCTAGGCAGGAATACTGGCGTGGGTTGCCATTCCTTCCTCCAGGGCGTCTTCCGACCCAGAGATTGAAACTGCATCTCTTATGTCTCCTGCACTGGCTGGCAGGCCTTTTACCACTTAAGCCCCTTGGGAAGCTCCGATGATTGCCCGTGGGCCCTCTTGCTCTGAGCAGTGAAGACTTCCCAGCTTCGCCTGCCCTCCTGCTGCCCCCTGGCTCCCTCTCCTTCCATCCTCTGCGCCCTGCCCTGCAGGCAGCCTCAGCAACCCAGGGAAACATGCCTGGCATCACAAACTGTGCTCAGAGCGAGCACGAGTTTCAGGCGACGCTCTTACAAGTCTTAGCGATAACATCGTTCTGCTTTACAATTTCTAGAAACAGAACGTGAAACTCTGTGTGTTAAACAGATATGATGATGGAGTATCATTGAGTGAGGTTTAATTGTGTTTGTCTGAGTCTCTGTGGTTGCCTCACAGACAACCAGCTAGTCAGGCACTGACTTATACACATCTATTGGATACATTCTGCCTTGTTCCACGACAAGTGTGTGTGTGAGAGAGAGAGGGAGAAAGAGAGGGAAGGAAGAAAGAAAGATAGGGAATGAGAGAAAGGGAAGGGACTGGATAGGTGGGAAAACTCGTTTTCTAAGATAGTCGGTTTTCTAAAGGCTTCCTTCCATGTCTAGAACACAAACGAGGAGAATTTGGGGATAAATGACATAGAACCAAGAAAGGTAAATAGAGACACCCATAGGAAAATCATACAGTATATTCTTAAAATTTTCCAGGTGCGCCCTTAGGTTCTGACCTAAACTCATGGACCCCGTGTACCTGTACAGATCTGCATAGCCTTGCACCAGGAAAAACGTCGAAATGCATTTTCTGCTCAAATTTTATAAACGTTTGGATCCTTAAACCCTATAATTTGTGGGGAGGGGGCAGTCCCTTCTCCTGCATCTGCCTGGGGTATGGTGGTGAGGCAGAGGCAAGGATCCAGGGGTGCACGTTCTTGAAACTGTGTCTCAGAGGCAGGGGGACGAGCCCAAAGTGGAGCCACGGCTCAGCGATCCTGCCATCAGGAGTTATTACATTAAGAGCCTGATCTGGTAAGAGCAGAGAAGGAAATGGTGACCCACTCCAGTATTCTTGCCTGGAGAATCCCAGGGACAGGGGAGCCTGATGGGCTGCCGTGTAGTCGGACATGACTGAAGCAACAGCATGCATGCGTGCATTGTAGAGGGAAATGGCAACCCACTCCAGTATTCTTGCCTGGAGAATCCCAGGGACAGAGGAGCCTGGCGGGCTACAGTCCATGGGGTCTCACAGAGCCGGACATGACCGGAGTCTGACTTCCCTTCTTGCAGAGTCTTCAAGGACAGTGACCACATTTCAATTGCCTTTATATCTAGAAAACGTGGTAGAGAGCGATCAGTCCCGTCCAGAAAGCCCTCTTGTATCATGGTGCCCTGGCGGACCTCGGAGGTGAGGCAGGCTCCCATCCAGAAAGCGGTGCGTTTCCCCCAGTCTCGGTCAGTTCCAGTTACAGAAGGGATCTCAGTTTGGCTATCCTTGGATGAGAAGGCGGCTGCTCATCTAGGACCCCAAAGCATCCAAAATTAGGGAGTTTTCCCCCGAATTATTCTTTCTCAAGGCGGCCCGTGAATTGCTTTAATTGAGTGTGCCATTTCCTTCTGCTTCTATATTTGCTACCTTGGGTATTGCAGGTTTATATTAAACAGCTCAGCGATATTGAAGGCCCTGCCATCTGCACAAAGAATTCTGAAGCTCGCCTCAAGTGTAAGCCCTTTTATTCCTACGAGCCCCTGTTTCAATGTCATCGCAAGAATTATCTTCTAAGTGAGCCCTTTAACGATTTGCAAATAGAAGTAGTGCCCTTCATTTTAATTCATGTTTTAAATCAGACCTTATGTTATACTCGATTATATCTTAAGGACTTATATGCCAAAAGAATTCAGAGCCCAAGGGCTTTCTTGTCCTGAATATAAAGGATTTGATGTCTATAGTTCTTAATAAAGTGGGTAGCAATTATTAATATAGTAATACTTCATTAGTTTAACCAAAACCAGAGATATAAATGTTTCAAGATTTAGGCTCAGAACATTAAAGCCAAATTAAAATAAGTCCAAGAAAAAGTCTGTGAACTTAATTTAGTTGAATTCTACATTTTTTTTTAAAGGAGAGCTAGTGATTATTGTTACTCCTGGTGGTTAAAAGTGAAAGAACAGTGCTTAAATTTGAATTTCTGGAATTATTAGTCTTTCATTAAATCAAAATGCCAGAGCCAGCAAAGAATTGTTTTGAGTACAAAACGGAGTATTGTGCCAGCATTAAATGACTCCGCAGGGCTAACCCCCTGTGCCTGGAGCTGGCCAAGCCCTCTGTTCCCCAGTGGACGGCGAGAAACCGTTAATTGTGGGATTTCAAATTACAGTGAAAGGAAATTGCATGCTCACCCTTCCTGACGTGCAGGCAATTAGCAAACCATATAAATTTTAGTTGGAATTCAAGGGCTCTGAGCCTTTGAAAAACAAAACAGCTTAGGGCTGTGCAGTCACTGAGTCCAGGAAAAGTGACTTTGCAAAAGCCGCTTCACGACTCCCTTCACCCCTGGTGACCGTCGTTACCGGGATAAAACCCTCTTCACACTGAGCATGAACTTCACACATACATCCTCGGCTGAAGGGCCTTAGAACAATGAGAATGTCTCAAAAATAAATAGATACATAAATAAACCCAATGTGAAACGTCTCCGCTTTTCAGCATCCTTCCAAGAGGTGAATTAAAATTCTCTGCGGAGGGATTAACCTCTAATATGTTATTTGCGGTAAATGGAAAATTACAGATTTTTCCATCTCAAACAGGTACAGTGGGATTGCTTTTGGTGGTTCTCTACTCGGTCAGCACCTGCTTAAAGGGCTTTTAAAGTCACAGACGTGTTCAAGGAGGGATCTGGCGAGAGGAGACGCACGTCTTTTCTGGTCCTTTCTTAGCCGGGCTGTGTTTCTGTAAGCTGTGTTTGCTCTGACATTCGATGGGGGACCTTTCGCACCTGTGTGAGATGTCACTGCTCTGTTAGAACAGAAGTTCTGCTTCCTTGATGACTCTGGGATCACCTCTCAAAATGTCTTACAAAGTTGGGTATCGCATGTTTTGCCCATTTAGCAGAGCAAAAGAATTTTGAAGGACCCAAGCAAGATTTTAATATATAAACTTATTTTTACTTACAAGAAGGTATATGGTTTTCTTTGTCAAAATAGCTTTAACAATGAATTCCTTTTTACACTAGAAAAAAAAGGGAAACTTGCCTCATGGTGCAGTAGGAAAAAATCTTCCTGCCAATGCAGGGGCTGAGGTTTGGTCCCTGGTCCCGGAAGATCCAACGTGCTGCGCAGCCACTGAGCTTGTGCTCCACAACAATTGAATCTCGAGTCCACAAGCTGCAGTGACGGAGGCTTCATGCTGCCACTACTAAAGTCCACATGCCTAGGCCCCAGACTCCACAACGAGAGAAGCCTGAGTGCCTCAACTAGGGAGTAGAACCCACGTTCCACACTAGAAAAAGCCCACGAGCCGCAGTAAAGACTCAGTCCAGCCCAGAGTGAATAGATAAGTAATAACAAACACAAGTGTGTCTTCTGTGTGTGTGTGTGCACACACGTGCACGCACGCTGGGCGTCGTGTGCAGGACTGAAGCTCTCTGGGTCAGCCTGCTGAGAAAGAGAGCAAGAGCCTCGTTTTGCCCCCATCCTCTGGTTTGAGGAAAGGAGGGTGTGTGTTGCTGGGTGGGTAAGAACCACAAGATCCATGCAGATGCCCAAAGCGGAAAACAGGAGTCATCTGCGCCGTGATCTCAGTCACGAGCCTCGGTCCTTATACCACCCAGGGGAGGATGAGTCGAAGATTTGGGGGACTCATCACTGAGGGGTGCCGCCAGAGGGGGAACTGCTGTGGTCTTCCCAAGAATGCCCCGGGTGGGTGCGGACTTGCGCCTGGTCTCCTAGACCAGCTTCTGGCACCTGGATCCCCAAAGTCAACCCCATGGTCTTGGGTGTGGAGGTCAGTTGGGACTGTACCATCAGGTGAGAAGGTAACAGCTTTTTCAAAACAGGCTGAGGTATTTGAGATTTGCAGAAATATCTGCTCCCCAGGCCTCCTGTAAAATGGGGTTGCTAACTCCCACTCACAGAAAGCTTCCTCACATCCACCCTGGACCCGAGACGGGGAGGGCTGGGGCAGCTTCCTGGTGTGCCAGGGGCCTGGACAAAACCTCCCAACACAGAGCCTTCAGGTGGACATGCTTTATCTTTTCTCTGGGCTTCTAGCTGGTCTCTGGTTTCTCACAAACCTTTTTCTCTTGATTTATTCACTGACATCTTCTCATTCTTAATCTCTTCCTAGTTTTCAAATCCACTAAACCCCTTAGGGGGGCTTCCCAGGCGGCACTAGTGGTAAAGAACCCCCCGGCCAGTGCAGGAGGCTTGAGAGACACAGGTTCCATCGCTGGGCGGGAAGGTCCCCGGGAGAAGGAAATGGCAACTCATTCCAGTATTCTTGCCTGAGAAATCCCATGGACAGAGAAGCCTTGGTTCAGTTCAGTCGCTCAGTCATGTCTGATTCTTTGAGGCTCATGGACTGCAGTACACCAGGCCTTCCTGTCCATCACCAACTCCTGAGTGTTCTCAAACTCATGTCCATCGAGTCGGTGATGCCATCCAACCATCTCACCCTCTGTCGTCCCCTTCTTCTCCTGCCTTCAGTCTTTCCCAGCATCAGGGTCTTTTCAAATGAGTCAGTTCTTCTCATCAGGTGGCCAAAGTATTTGAGCTTCAGCATCAGTCCTTCCAATATTCAGGACTGATTCTTTTAGGATCCACTGGTTTGATCTCCTTGCAGTCCAAGGGACTCTCAAGAGCCCTCAACACCACAGTTCAAAAGCCTCAATTCTTTGGTTCTCAGAGAAGCCTGGTCGGCTGTCGTCCATGGGGTCTCAAAGAATAGGACGTGACTGAAGTCACTTAGCGTGCACACAAACTCCTCGGGGGAAAGTGTTGTGTGGACCAATCCTCATCAGGGCTGGTTGTGATGATCTGGGGGCCAGGTTAACACATCTCCAAGCTGGGCCACGCTTTGAGCAACGGAACAGAAGTAGCAGTTCTCAGACCCCTGAGTGGTCCAGGACTGTCCCAATCTGGGTGCCAGGATCCAGGGACAGACAATGATGGGGGGGGGGACTTGGGAGGCCCTGGCTCCTGGGTGCCAGGATCCAGGGACAGACAATGATGGGGGGACTTGGGAGACCCTGGCTGTCGAGTCTGTCCCTCTTTCTCAGCGCTCATCACCCCTCGAAGCTGCCCGTGGCCATTGCACTCGTGGGAATTCTCCCAAAGAGCATTTGCTGTCGTAGGTTTGCTTCCTGTGGGTCCTGTCCCAGTTCCTGCTCTCCCTGCAGGCATTATCCATTGGAGGGTCACACAGAAGTAGGTTCCTTCCAAAAGAAAACAGAAAAGCACACCTTCCTGAGGCTCCTGGAGGGTGGTGGGGGGTGGATTTCACTGAAGCTGCAGTGGGACTGGGCAAAGGAGGCTGACAGCAACGGGCTCACGATAGGAGACTTCAGCTTGGAAACGGAGAGTCTCCGCTCGTGAAAATTTATGGCACGTTTCCCAGCAGCATAAACGCGCACCCTCACAAACCTTTCCAGACAGACTCGTAAAATAGAAGCTCATTCAAAAAAAAAAATAATAACTCTCTGCTTACGTGAAAAATGATCCACCATTAAAACTGCTGGGATTCTCTGCAAAAGATGAAGGAAAGAGGTCCATAAATTGTGGGGGAGTCGCTGGTGTCAGAACAGGACAGACAGGGGAATTTGTGCCCAGGCGGGAGCCCGGGAAGGCCACGGGGGCAGCAGGCAGTCAGACTCAAGTCAGGGTGAGCTCGGCACCCCAGCGAGGGGCTGCTTCCTTGACATGGCTGAAGCTTTGTGAGAACTGGAAACTGCTGTTTCAAGTCGAACAAAATTGACCTATCTGCACCTACCCACCGTCATCACGGAACCTGCCCATTTCCTTTAACACTGCAAATAGCCCGAGAGACACCAAATATAGTTAAAGTTCCTCATGCAGAAGAAATGGCAAAAAAAAAAAAATCCTTATGTGAATATTGAATTAAGTGCGCAAACCATATACACACATATGAATAACGTACAGTCACTATATGAACAAACATGCCTTTACACTCACAGACCCAAGTCTCTTTGTCAGAATTTAAAGCATAGCATTTATTTGGTACTGCAATATGACTAATAACAACGCATCCAATAGCAACACAAAACAAGTGTGAACACAGGAAGCCCCCTACATGTAAAACTTCAAGTGGTGAACTTTCAAAAATGTGAGCCTGCATCCCATCAGCGGCAGGCGTGAGTGACATTGCAGCTGGTCCTCGGTCACCTGTTGCTGATGGTTCTTCAGCTCTACCCTCTCCCCTCTTCCCTCCTCCTCCACTCCATAACTCTTCTTGCCTGTTCATGGATGCCAGCCCCTGTGTGCCAGCTGTTGTACTCTACTATAATTTTCAAAGTGTTGTCTACAAGATTAAAAATATTGTCTTTACTTTTATATTTTATATTTGCTTTTTAATGTATTATTTGTGTGAAAAGTATTAGTACCCTATGACAGTACAGTGTTAGAGAGATGACTGTGTTAGCTGAATACCTAGGCTAATGTTGTTAGACTTAATAAACAGGACTTACGGATGCCCTCTTGGGATAGAACTTGTTCATATGTAAGCTACTTATTGTAGTAATATTTCAGTATCGAGCCTGATGAAGTAGTCATACTATAAAGATCATTGCACCAAAGTTTCTGACAGTTGAGTTTGTCTGAATTTAACTGAAGGGAAGGACTTTCCCTTTGAAACCTTGGATAGCCTTGAAGAAATGATTTGCCGTTAGGAAATGGGTATAAAGAGGCGCTCATGCAGCTGCTGTAACTGAGCCTCTGGGCGTGAAGATGCTTGTGCTGTGTGTTTCCACGAAGGTGGGCTGTAGCTAGTACCTGCACTGTGAGTAGGTGATGCTCACTGTTTGATACCGATTAACAGGTGGCACGTCTGCTCACTCACTTGTGTCTGACTCTTGTGGCCCCATGGGACTGTAGCCTGCTGGACTCCTCTGCCCATGAAAGTTTTCAGGCAAGAATACATGATACCATATGTATTAGCTGTCTTTCCTTTCCCACTGCTAATTTTTTAAAAAACATCATTGGTTTGCAGAAAGGCTGAAGTTGAAAGACTGGCTTCAGAAGATAAGGACCCTGGATGAGGGTTTTGAGCTCCCATGGAGCCACTGGACGTGTGGGTTACAGCAGCCTTCTTGGAAAACCCTTGTGGAGCCCCTGCCACGGGAAACAAACCTAAGAAGGCACTGGGAACCAGGCATTCCACTCCAAGTGATGCACCTGTGGCTGTCTGAAAACACGGTCACAGATTTTTTTGACACACCTCTTTCTAAGAGGTGTATGTTGATTTCTACCCTTTTGAGTGCAAACTGGACTTAATTTCTCATTTCTAATAAGTGGACAGCACAGAAGTGATGGGTTAAAAATGCTGTTAAAGGTTTTCCTTTAATGGTTTCCAAGGTTGAAAAGACTAGGGTTTCCATCTTATCTGTTTCTGTATCTATCTCGATCTTTCTCACTTTTCACCTCTGTCTGTCTCTCTTTTGTGCCCTCCATCTGTCTGTCTCATTCTGGGAAGATGAGAAAGTCAGCTTCTGTCATCACGGTAACTCAGCAGCTTATACAGTGGCTTATGTGGTCAGGAGCCAACCAAGGGACAGAGTGGCCCTGAGCTTGTGAACAGCTGTGTGATTCACCTTCGAGGGGCTCCTCCCCCGAGAGAGGCCGTGGTAGAGGGCTACAGCCTCCCCTGACAGCTCAAGAGCTCTATGGCAATTTTGTGAGGGACTTTGAGCAGGAGTCATCCAGCTAAGCCTACCCCAGATGCCTGACCCACCGAAACTGTGAGAAAATCTACATAGAGGAGCCTGCTGTTTTGAGTTGCAGAGTTTGGGGTACGTTGTTATCTGGCAACAGCTAACTAGCATATTACTGGACAGAAATATGTGCATGTATAACCACACACTTCAAGACATCAACAGAAGTATTTACAGCAGCATCAAAACTGCAAGGAACGCATGTTCATAAACAGTAGAATAAGTAAATAGATGGTAATGCATTCATTCATCCAATTCCATGTGTTAATGAAAATGAGCTTCCCTGGTGGTCCAGTGTTTAAGACTTTGCCTTCCAATGTAGAGGGTACAGGTTTGACCCCTGGTCAGGGAACTAAGATCCCACATGCCTTTTGGCCAAAAACCCAAAACATAAAACAGAAGAAATATTGTAAACAAATTCAATAAAAACCTTAAAAATGGTCCACACCAAAAAAAAAAAAAAAAAAGTCTTGAAAAAATGAATCAGAATAACTGTGTGTGACATCACGAGTGAACCTCAGAATAAAAGATTAAGAGGAATCAGATAACAAAGAGTCTATAGTCTGTATTTTACTTATGTAAATATCCACAGTGAAAAAATATCACTTTGTTATTAGAAGATGGAAAAGAGGCTAACAACTCCAGAGCTAAGCTGTGCAATTTGTGAGTAAGTAGGTTAGCTTTAATTCAGCCTAAAACAGGAGTCAGTAAGCTTGTGTGTGTGTGTGTGTGTGTGTGTGTGTGTGTGTGTCTGTATGTGAAGGGCTAGAATACAATTTTTGTTTTGTTTTGTTTCGTTGGAGCCTGTGAGCAGTCATAACTACTCCACTACGCCATCATTACAGAACTAAGTAGCCTCAGAAAATACACAAGTGAATGGACCTGACCCTGTCAATAAGGCTTTATTTACAAAACAGGTTGCAGATCAAACTCAGGCTTACATTTGCTAACCCTTGCTCTATGTAGAATAATTCTAAACATTGTGAACATTTTAAAGGGAAATTTTTTTAAGTTCAATTTTATTATCTGAGGAATCTTATATGTACTTTAAAAGATAAAACAATATTTCAGCATCATTGTTCACATTTAAGTGAAAGTGAAGTCGCTCAGTCGTGTCCGACTCTCTGCGACCCCATGGACTGTAGCCTACCAGGCTTCTCCATCCATGGGATTTTCCAGGCAAGAATACTGGAGTGGGTTACCATTTCCTCCTCCAGGGGACCTTCCCAACCCAGGGATCGAACCTGGGTCTCCTGCATTGGAGGCAGATGCTTTAACCTCTGAGCCACCATTGTTCACGTTTAGGAGAACGAAAAAAAAAAGAATGAGAGATTCAGTTTTCTAAAGGCTTATGAAAACCTTCTAACTCGGGATTCTGTTGGAGCAACAGGTCAGCCTTGAGTTCTGGCACCGGGCCCCGGGACCCCCTCCGGGAACACTGCCCAGGAACGTCAGCTCAGCTGGAAGGCGACTTGGGCTGCAGCGTGTACTGCAGGACTGAACCACCAGAGGGAAGCCGCTTTCTCATACCAACAGCGTATATAAGGGAGACACGGGGGATGTGCTGTGCTCAGCTGTGTCTCACTCTCTGCGACCCCATAGGCTGTAGCCTGCCAGGCTTCTCTGTCTGTGGCATTTCCTGGGCAAGATCTTTGGACTGGGTTGCCATTTCCTACTCCAGGGAATCTTCCTGACCAGGGATTGAACTGCCATCTCTTGCATCTCCTACATTGATAGACAGATTCTTTACCACCGATGCCAGCTGGAAAGTCCCCAATGAAGACACACGGAAACCGTAAATGTCCTCCTTATGATTTTAACAAAATCTACAATTTCTAAAATACAGTTAATAGTACATTCAAATACTCATAGTTTGGAAGAACTCTAATAGATCAGACACATAGATAGATAGATATGACTTAAAAATTCTGAGGGGAAATAAATGCATAAAGCAAATTTACAAACCGAAACATTCTGTCTTTATTTATTAATGAAACAAAACAAAGAAATTGGGCTTCCCTGGTTCAGATGGTAAAGAATCTGCCTGTAATGTGGCAGACCTCAGTTTGATCCCTGGGTTGGGAAGGTCCCCTGGAGAAGGGAAAGGCTACTCGCTCCAGTATTCTGGCCTGGAGAATTCCATGGACAGAGGAGCTTAGTGAACTACAGTCCATGGGGTTGCAAAGAGTCGGACACAACTGAGCAACTAAGTACACAGCACATCAGGGATAAGCACTGCTTGTAAGCACTAAGCAAATCTTCACTCACCTGCCAGTGGAAGGTATGCCAGGGATGGCTGAACTCACCTGCCAAAGCCACCTGGACTGGCAGGGCCTTTTCTGGAGGTGGCAGAGCTGAGGTCATGGAATTCGTCCTCCGCCAATGACGACAGCACCCGACTCACTCGGGCCACATGTGCTGAACATGTATTTAATTTGGTGAAAATATGCATACGCTTTGGAGCCATAAAACTCTCTGTGTATCGACAACCCCCAGGTACCATCTCGCACGCTGGACACAAGCTCCCACCCCAGGTAATATCCCTCACCCCGGGTACCACCTCCCACCTCCCACCTCGGGTACTATCTCCCACCCCACGTCCTAGCTCCCACACTGGGTACCATCTCCCATTCTGGATACCATCTCCCAGGCAAAGTCTATAGCACAAAGTATTCAATTAAAACCAACCCCATAAATGTTGCCCAGCAGCACACGAAGGAACAATGTGTTACTTGTCACCAATACAGTAGAAGTGTGGTTTACCTGAGGACAAAAAGAACGGCTCCAAAAGGATGTCCTGTGTTTGGCAGAAGGTGTCCAAAGACCTTTGTCATTGCCACACGCCTTGATGGTAGAGGAGGTCATGCAGGGCTTTTGACATGTTCCTGAACAGACAATCAACTCATAATTCAGCAATCTAAGTGACCACACTTAATGCAGCTGACTTGGCAATAATTTTATGTCTTCTTCACAACATAGTATTTTAAAATTCAAGATGTTTTGGAATCCATGCCCAAAGCATACAGCCAAAATTACAATTAAGTGAATAAAATAATTTCTTAGAGATGGAAATACCAGACCACCTGAGAAATCTGTTTTCAGGTCAAGAAGCAACAGTTAGAACCAGACATGGCACAGCACACTGGTTCCAAATCAGGAAAGGAACATATCAAGTCTGTGTACTGTCACCCTGCTTATTTAACTTATACGCAGAGTACATCAGGCAAAATGCCGGACTGGATGAAGCACAAGCCAGAATCATGATTGCCGGGAGAAATATCAATAACCTCAGACGTGCAGATGACACCACCCTTATGGCAGAAAGTGAAGAGGAACTAAAGAGCCTCTTGATGAAAGTGAAAGAGGAGAGTGAAAAATCTGGCTTAAAACTCGATGTTCAAACAAACGAAGATCATGACATCCAGTCCCATCACTTTGTGGGGAAACAATGGAAACAATGACAGACTTTATTTTCTTGGGCTCCAAAATCACTGTAGATAGTGATTGTAGCCATGAAATTAAAAGACACTTGCTCCTTGGAAGAAATGTTATGACCAACCTAGACAGCATATTAAAAAGAAGAGACATTACTTTGCCGACAAAGGTCCATCTAGTCAAGGCTATGGTTTTTCCTGTAGTCACGTACGGATGTGAGAATTGGACCATCATGAAAGCTGAGCGCCGAAGACTTGATGTTTTGGAACTGTGGTGTTGGAGAAGACTCTTGAGAGTTCCTTGGACTGCAAGGAGACCAAACCAGTCAATCCTGAAGAAAATCAGTCCTGAATATTCATTGGAAGGACAGGTACTGAAGCTGAAGCTCCAATACTTTGACCACCTGATGTGAAGAACTGATCCATTGAAAAGACCCTGATGCTGGGAAAGATTGAAGGCAAGAGAAGGGGATGACAGAGGTTGAGATTATTGGATGGCATCACCAACTCGATGGTCATGAGTTTGTGCAAGATCCAGGAGTTGGTAATGGACAGGGATGCCTGGTGTGCTGCAGTCCAAGGGGTTGCAAAGAATCAGACATGACTGAACAACTGAGCTAAAATAGTCTTGCCAGGTCTCAGACAGTGAGCTAGAGACTAGATGTAGCTTGGATCCCTGGCTGGCCAAACATGAATTTAATCGTCCTCTATTGTCTCCTCCAGTTTGGCCTCTGTACCAGGTAGAATACCTAGATAAAGGTTAGCTTAATTTTGATTCCATTTCATCAAGTGACTTCAAAAAAGTCACAGTATAATTAAGCAATATATGAAGTAGTTACTATTGCAAAGAAAACTGTCATACCATAGGTCAGGCAGCAGAAGACACGAAAATCTGCCAGGTTCTTAGGTGAAATAACAGCATGTCCACAGCTATAAAGCACTGCATCTAATTAACGGGTTGTGGAAGGTGACCAGTCAGAAACCAAATATCTCTCTGTCGAAAGCTCTCAGCTGACTCTCAGGAGAAACTGTCTCCATAAGCAAGTAATTCAATTAAGGGGAAAACAGGCAACTATGAAACACAGACAGAAATCTGGAATTCTTCAACACGCCCCCGGATCTTACGGTAGAGTAGTCAGGACAGCAAGTGCAGTTATGAAAACCAGCTAAAAATTGTGCTATAATGAATAACCCCAGTGGCCGGAAGTGAGTCAGATTTACCTTGAAGAGCTAACAATGAACAATGCTAATGCCGACTGGAGTTTGGATGTTGAAGTGTCTGTAGTCATCTAAAGACAGATGCTTGCGTAACCTTGTTACATGTGTAAGCTTGTTCATAATGTTAACAATTTCTGCTGCCCTCTCCCAAACAACTACTTTTGTTTCTGAATTTATATTCATGATCTGGAGGAGTGGTTTGCACTCCCCACCCCATTTTTACACAGACACCCCAGCTGACTCCTCCACCCCATTGTTCGCTCCTAACGTCATGTTCAAGGGGCTTCCCAGGCGGTGCTAGTGATAAAGAACTCACCTGCATTTGCAGGGGAAGTAAGAGACGTGGGTTCGATCCCTGGGTCGGGGAGATCCCCTGGAGGAGGGCATGGCAACCCACTCCAGTACTCTTGCCTGGAGAATCCCATGCACAGAGGAGCCTGGTGGGCTACAGTCGGTAGGGCTGCAAAAGCTGGGCATGAATGAAGCGACTGAGCACGCACACAGGCAGCATCCCTGTTGGCCTGTGATCTCACCCTCCAGCAACTGCGAAGGTGCTAACAAAGTGCATCTGAGGATGGTCGGTGTGAGCATGTGAGGGGCTTTAGAGATGCCTCCACGCCTTTTTGTCTTGGCCCTTGCTTACAGAGCAGATGTACCAGCAGCCTGTGGGCGTCTGCCAGGAGGAGGGGACCGGGGGAGCTGGCTGAAGGGTCCAAAGCCCTGAGGGTCGCTGCCTGGGCAGGGTAAGATGTCTCTTGAGCAATCTCTCACGTCCTGCGTCAGTTACCTCACTCTCAAGGATATCAGTACATCCATAAATATTTAAATGAATACTCTTCCTTGCCACCTTGTTAAGACGTGGCAACAATCAAACGCAGCATGATTTATTGACATATTTAGTGTTTTCATTCTCATAATATAACTTACCTCTGTCCAAAAAAAGAAAAACCAGCCAACATGTCCTCCTTCCCCTCCTTGTCTTTCTGCAAAGAGGCTCCCTTCTAAAGACTGAGTCAGAAAACTGGGTTTGCTGTGTCAGGAGGGAGATAAAGCAGGAAGTTTCTTTTTGTGCAAGGGCTTTGCACCATCTCTGTGGAATCAGGGAGGAGTCAGCTGGGAGGAAGCACTGCAAACCGCCATGTCCCCATTTAGCAAAGACAAAAGGTGCGCCCAGAAGACCCCCATCGAAAGGCGTCGGGTTACTAATCAGGCTACTGGCTGAGAAGCTAGGCCCCTCATCCAAGTCGCCTGGACCACTCATTCGCGCCCTTTGGCCTTTGTTTACTGAAAGCCTGCTCTTCACAAGGGGCCCTCAAGCAGAGGCGTTTGTTACTCTATCTTGTTCAAAGGCTTTTCCGGAGAAGTTTCCTGGATTTAGTTTCTCTTTTACTGTTCAAAAGAAGAAAAAAAAGCCTGGGCTGAGTTAAACGGATTAGTCACCTTTTCAGTTTAAACTGAGACGAAAGCTGGAGGTTGGGCTCCATCCCTCTAGAAATGGGAGTGGCTGGCCCAAGCTTTCACATGCCCATCTCCCTTTAATGACTTAATCACCTAATTAGCTGCTGGGTACCTGCTGCTGGGCCAGCCTCCAGCCCTCTTACCTTATAGTGACTCAGTGAGGTTTCCGGCAAGAAAAGCATCTCTTGGAATTTAAGATTCCAGAGATAAAATGCTGGGAAAGAAAAACCAAAATAAACCCATTCAGCAGGAAATGTGAAGTGACTTTTATTTTAAATCCCCTCTTTGAACCCATAGGGTGACGTGGGCACGTCGGTACCCACAAACTGTCTTCCCAGCCTTGTCCTTCTCCAGTTTCCTTTCTGCCGTCTTTGTTTTTATTTCTTTGATAGTTTGCTTTTATTTTCTGAAGATTTTTGAATCTCCTCCTTTACCTCCCTCAGGGCTTCCCCCGTGGCTCAGCAGTAAAGAACCTGCCTACCAAATGCAGGAGACTTAAGAGACACGGGTTTGATCACTGGGTCGGGAAGTTCTCCTGGAGAAGGAAATGGCAACCCACTCCAGAATTCTTGCCTGGAGAATCCCATGGACAGAGGAGCCTGGCAGGCCACAATCCATAGGATCGCACAGAGTCTTTTAAAGTGTTATAAAAACTGAGATCATGTGGGATAAGGGCTGAGCAGTTCCAGACAGATAATTCCTTTGCTGGAAAGTACAAGATTCTAAATATAAAAACTGTCCTAGGTGTAACTCCAGGTTTTCCCATCTCTCATCTTTGTTCTTTGACAGAAGAAGGGAATTCACATCAAACTGGTATGGGGGGAATCCGAGGGGTGAAAGTCTACCACGCCTTCAGGCTTTTAAAAATCCTTGCCATGGGGACTTCCAGTGGTTAAGACACCACACATCCAGTGCAGAGGGCACGAGTTCGATCCCTGGTCAGGGAAGATTCTGCATGTCATGTGGTATGGCCAAAAAATTTTTTAAAATAAAATAAAATACTTGTCATCACCTGTGAAGTTTCTGGGGGTGAATGTGGGGGGAGGGGGTTGAGGAAGGAGTTCTTTACTGAAAGGTGAACCCAAGAGAGTGACCCGAAGTGAGGGTTGGAAGCTGGAAGCAGGTGGGCAAAAACAGGCATTAGATCAAGGTCTCCCCAGAACGTCTCGGGGACAAAGATGGGCTGTGAGGGGGGAAGCCTTCCAAAGCCCTTTGCGTGGCCCCTGCAGGCTCCTCTCCTGCAGAGACCCATGCTCACCAAGGTCTCCCAGCGAAGTAGGAGATTATCCATGGCTCACTATGTCCTGGCTCCATGGAGAAACCAGGCTCCCAGGAAGAGGATGCTGGGAGGGGGGGTTACACTTGTGAGAGCCAGCCTGAATGTCAGCCCATCTTTCCCCTCCAAAGGCATTCTGGTTGTTTCCACTGCTCTTGGGCTAAGGTCTTGCGTCCATGTCTCTCAAGCCCTTTCTGACCTGTCTCGAGACCCAGGTCTCAGCAGAGACCCCCGCTCATGACTCTCATGTCGCTGGTCACTGTCCCATTCAGCTCGTGACCCTGTGAGCTTTCTTCAGTTGTAAATGCTGTGCACCTGCCTTTTCCCACAGAGCAGCCTCATGTTAATGTGATTTTCAGCTCAAACACTACTCCTCTCTGGTGAGACCCCTGACCGCACCATCTAACGGGACTCTCCAGGTATTCGGTTCCATCCCCCAGTCTCCGTTTACCTGCTTTCTGGACAATGCAAGTTCCAAGAAAAAATGAGATCTGGTTTGTCTTGTGTCCAACATTCCTGGCGATAGGCAGAATACTTGGAGGATATAAAGCATCTTATAGATAGTCCTTCAGGGAAAGAATCCATAGTCAAAGCTATGATTTTTCCAGTAGTCATGTATGGATGTGACAGTTGGACTATAAAGAAAGCTGAGATCCAAAGAATTGATGCTTTCAAACTGTGGTGTTGGAGAAGACTCTTGAGAGTCCCTTGGACTGCAAGGAGATCCAACCAGTCCATCCTAAAGGACATCAGTCCTGAATTCATTGGAAGGACTGATGCTGAAGCTGAAGCTCCAATACTTTGGCCACCTGATGTGAAGAACTGACTCATTGGAAAAGACCCTGATGGTGGGAAAGATTGAAGGCAAGAGAAGGGGACGACAGAGATGAGGTGGTTGGATGGCATCACCGACCCAATGGACGTGAGTTTGAGCAAACCCCGGGAGTTGGCGATGGACAGGGAGGCCTGGCGTGCTGCGGTCCATGGGGTCGCAAAGAGTCGGACACGACTGAGAGACTGAACTGAACTGAAGGGAGAGAATGTGAGCAACTATCTTTTTCTCTACCCTGATATTCCTGAAGGTGTATGAACAGTCTCCACGCTATCGTCACGTGGCATCTCAGAAGAAACTTCAGCCTGCGTCGCCTTCACTGACAGCTTTTCTGCTCGCTCGTTACTTCTGGACAGTGCCAAGGGCAGTGCTGGAGTTTCTCTTGAAAGCTCAGTGGGGAATTCTCTGATTTCAACACCTTCAGTCCTCTCCTGCCCAAGGTGCCAGGCTTGGCCCTGCTGACAGTTTTCCTTCTGGCAGCTCAATTTTCACTTGTTTGCCTAGTACTTTATGACCTTTGGTATCTAAATGAAACCTCTGCCAAAGTCTCTGTCCTTAGCAGTGCATAACCGACCCTTCCATAAACCTCTACCGTGATGACTCAAACTTGGTTTCAAATTTTAATTTAAAAATTTTAACCACCTGCTTGGGAATCTTTACTCTGGTAACAAACCTCTATCCTAGACTCAAAACATCCCAAACACAGTTCAGGGGGTTACCTTCCCCCCAGGCCAGCCCCTCCTGATTCCAGTCCTCGCCCTGAGACTCTGAGGCCCTCAGCGTCTCTGATCACCTTCCTCTTCACCTACGTGTGGCCTGGGTCCAAGCCTGAGGGCACCGCCTGCCCTTGTGTCTGACCTGCGTCTTCTTCCCAACAGTCTCCACGGCCCCTGCCGTCTCTCAGGCTTCCTTATCTGGACGACTGCACTGCTCCTCAAACTCAACCCACTCCACTCGATCTGGAACACTGTGTTCAAATGATGTCCCAGACCCCGAGCCCTAGGAATATCTCTGCTCTGTTCCGTAAACTGCATTCCTTCACGCCCCGCTCCTGGTTACCTCCATGCCTCACCAGCCAGAAGGCTAAGTGATGTACATGCTTACCGTTCGGCTCCAGGGCCCCAGCCACCCGCCTCTCTGTCAGGGGGCAGTGTCCATTCACTGACCCCACACCTGTGTCCACTCTTCTGCCACACCACGACCCTCCTGGGCTCTGGGCCATGGGAGCTCTGACTCATTTAAGCAGAGACCTGGCTGTACCTGCTCCATGAAGCTTCTGTCTCTAGGCCAGTGTGATCCTTCAGCCCCTAGGACCCCAGGAATGCACTCTGTGCCCTTCTACAGGCCCTTTCCCCACCTTTTGTGCAGCACTTGCTGGCTCGTGGGTTATCTGTTCTATTAGACTGCAGTGGGAGAAGGAAATGGCAACCCACTCCAGTGTTCTTGCCTGGAGAATCCCAGGGACAGTGGAGCCTGGTGGGCTGCTGCCTATGGGGTCGCACAGAGTCGGACACGACTGAAGTGACTTAGCAGGAGCAGCAGCAGACTGCAGTGGTCTTGAACCCAAGAAACAGACTTCCTCTGTCTCTGTCAGGGGTTAGCTCAGATATGCTAAAATGGGTCAAATTAAACTGCAGGGATACCCCGTTTATCCATAAACCTCTACCACTAACATGTGTATCAGCAGGTATCCCTGCTAATACCCCATATTTGATGGTGACATAGACATACAGATCCTGATTTTTGTTTTTAGAGTTTATTTCAGTGTGTGTTTGTATGTCATTACATCAATGATGGTTTGATTCTTTGGGAAAAAAAAAACAAACAAACAATCATTATAGCAGATCAGTAGACCCTGATGCTGGGAAAGATTGAAGGTGGGAGGAGAAGGAGGTGACAGAGAATGAGATGGTGGGATGGCATCACCGACTCAGTGGACATGAGTTTGAGTAACCTCTGGGAGTTGGTGATGGACAGGGAGGCCAGGCGTGCTGCAGTCCATAGCATCACAAAGAGTCCACACAAGGTGGGGGAAGGGCCTTTAGAGGGGCACAGAGTGCATTCCTGGGGTCCTAGGGGCTGATGGATCATCCCGGGCCAGCAACAGGAGAAGCTCCATGGAGCAAGTACAGCCAGGTCTCTGCTTAAATGAGCCAAAGTTCCCATGGCCCAGAGCCCAGGAGGGTCGTGGTGGTCAGTGAGTGGACACGGCTTAGCAACTGAACAAGGAGATAGGAGATCTTAGCTATCTTCCTAAGTTGTTAATTTTTAGAAATTCAAGACAACTTCATCTTTCAAGCAAGAGGGGTTTTGAAACAGTATCGTGCGAGGTGAAGATGCTGGCTGTTGAAATCACCTTAACACCAGGCAAGGGCTGAGATGAGCCTGTAAGACTTGCCACATAATTCACACTGAGAGATAAGTCCTCATCGATCAAGCTAAATCATACAGTGCCAGATGGAACACATCTGATGGTGCAGTTTCAGTGTCATCTCTTGTCTCAATGTGGAGAGATCACTGTGTCCCTTTGGTTATTTCCATTAGCCTTTGGGAGGACAGTTTTATCCTTGAGTTCTGTAGGGTCGCGTGCATTGGTTTAAAAGCAAGGGGGCAGCTGAGTCAGCTTTAAGATGAAAATGCATCTAAAGGGATTAGGTAACATATGGCAGCCCTTGCTGCAGGGAGTGAATTCCCAAGTTAAAGGAAATCAGTATTTACAGCGAAACCAGCCAGGCCTCCAAAAGTTCTCCCCGCCGCCCCGCCAGGACCTGGAGGAGGCTTGACCAGACCAGGGAGGCTAAATAAAGTTTTTCTTTCTGTACCGTGTTAGGAGTGACAGGAAGGAAGCCTGCTCTCCTTTGTCTGCTATTGAAGACCCACGGAGCGGGAATGCCCACCCTTGTCTGCAGGGGCTAATATCCGACATGAGACAAGGGGCAGGCCTTTTGTGCCTGTCACCAGTGGCTCTATTAGAAACATTCAATGCTTCTCCAGGGCGACACGGTGCAGGGGTGTAATTCCATTTTCTCCATGACCGCAGGAGAGGGGAAAGCAGGTAATTAAATGTGAGAAATCAGAGGTGGGGCTGGGGAGTCCTTTCTGGTCAGCTGGCTTTCCCAATGCAGCTGCTCGGCAGGGGCCGCCCCGGGTGGGCAGGGAGGGCGGTGGGGGGGTCCTGGAACAGCCCCCTAGCTGCTGGCCACCCCTCGGGAAACAGAGGGCGTTGTCAGGGCCCAGCAAGCCAGCCATGTCCTGCTCAAGTGGCCTCGCTTCCCATCAACCTGAGAAGCTCCGGTGGGCGGAGCCCTCCATTCTGCCACAGGCTTTCTGCTCTGGGGCTCCTTTGTCTGGGGGCAGATGTCCTGGCCCTAGGGGCGGGGGCGGGTGCCCCAAAGTGGACAAGAAAAAGGGGCAGGAAGTGGAGAGGGGGGACAGGAGAATGCTGCGTAAACAAGCGAGCCATTGCAAATAAGGAGCAGACTTCATGCTGTGGATCCACCTTTTTAATGGTGTTTGGATGCTTTCTATGCTCTTGGGTATCACATCTACGTTTTTAGGATGAGAAGAGTCTGGACATTCTGCTGAAACTGTTAACAACACTGGCCTTGGTAGTCAGACCTCCAAACTTGCTACGAGAAAAGAAATCCCTGGACTGCCAGCACTATGAGCTACTGGGGATCTGGATCTGCCCCGTGAGGAACCTCAGTAAGAATGATGGAACTCGAGTTGCCCAGATGAGCAAAACGGATCTCTGAATTTCAACAGATGGCTCAGGAAGGCCCATCATCTATTTTGTTGGGTTTTAATATAAATAACTATATTTGACATTTCAATTTGGTTCTTAGAGCTTTTAATACATTTTTATACTGTATTCTCCCGCAAATAATTTACTTCCCAGGGTTTTGTTTTAATAAAAACTATGATGGGAAAAAAATGTTCTCATTTATGTGTAAATTTTGTTAACAGTGTAATTTGCATAATCACATTCTCCCAATGTTGTTTTTAAGTTAGTATTTTTAAGTTTTATAAGTGATCAACTATATACATTTTTAAGCAAAAGGCCATCAAACTGGAACGTAATGTGACTTTGTGATTTCTATTTGGCAACCGAATGCCTACAGATAGATAGTTTGAAATGGTGAGGGGTCAACTACACCCTTAAAATAACATCTTGGTCAAGTTTGGAAATATTTGCATTTAAGATGCTAGAATAGAGTTTTACATGGATTTAATTTTACCAAAGTGGAATCAGAGTCCATCCCACGCTCCTGAAGGACCAGCCATGCAGGGGGTCCTTTAGTTGGGGATGGGGGCAGCCACAGCCGTGGAGGAGGGTCCTGTAGTTGGGGGTGGAGGAAGCCACAGCCCCTGGGCACCACATGCTATTACTCCAGTAACCAAATCTGCAAGGAGGCTCCCTGGCCGGCCGGCCTTGTCCTCACATGGCAGTCTACAGGTCCCAGCTCACACAGGCCTGCAGGCCCAGTTGGGCCAGAGAGCACCTGTACCCGTCCAGTCCTCTCTGCACAGTCCTGGCAGTGGGTCCCGGACCCCTGTCCTGCACGTTTCTGCAGCATCACACACATCCAGGGACCTCACTGTGTCCTTTCTCATATTTGGACAGCCCTCCCTCTTGCAGACAAGCACCGCTAAGGGTTAGAGAAAGACACCTTCTCCCCTATGGTCCAGCTCACCAAGGCCTCCAAGGTGGACAGACTTCATCTGCGGCCATCCCATCGCTCACACCCTGTGACGGGCACTCACTCAGGAAGGGGACTGAAGGAGAGACCCTTAGGAAAGGCCATTTGGGCCGAACACAGTCAGAAAGAGTAAAAGCTGGAGAGCCATGTGGGGACAAGCTACTTGTAAATCTGGACTCTATATTCCGTAATGATTATTCACCATAGATTTTCCTGGAGTTTCTTTCAATATCCTTCAGTAGAGAAATAAACACGATCCACTTAGTGTGTCGTGTGTAAAGCCGGTTTGGCTTTCTTCCTACCCCCTTTCAGGATGCTGTGTCCAAGCCTGTGTCCCACCCTTTCCCCCCATCGTGGTCCCGAGTCTCAAGGGTCGGGCTGGGCTGTGTCCTTCTCTGGGAGCCGCCACCTGGACGTCAGTGTGCAAGGTGAAGACTCAAAGCTCCCGAGCAGCGATTGTTTCTAAAAGACAGACAGACCTGCTTTCTGATACTGCTAACACAGAGTGTCAGCCGGGAGCTTGGTTTGGGGGTTGAATACAATTACTTGTTCCTGTCTGACTTGACACATCACAGCTGGGAGCCAAATTTGGTGGAGAAAACCAAATTTCAGGCAGCGTCCTGCCTGACAGGAAGTCAGAGCAGCGTGTGTCTGAAATCCGTCTGAAACGCGCTGTTCTCGTTTTCCGTTGTCCTACATCCGAGCAGAGGTTCACACGGTGCAGCTCAGAAAAACCTAATCACAGAGGAAAAGGAGCAGAAAGCAGGTGCCACGAATCCTCCCAAGGAATGTGAATATTTATCATTCCCCCCGCAACTCTTTTGCAAAACTGCCAGAAAATGATGTGATTTTATGCTCGCCCCTGAAAACATGAGGCGCGGTGGGCTTCGAACCCACGGGTTTCTATTTAGAGCCGCAGCCGAAATGATGCTTCTAAAGACTCCACAGTGGCTTTTTCCATCTATAAACGCCCCACTTCTAGAGAAGGAACGTGGACTTGATAACAGTTCGCGAGAGAACAGCCCAGCCCGTGCTACTTACGACATGACTGCTGCTGCTGCTTTTTTTTTTTAGGTAGGAGTGAATTTAGTTGTTCTCAATATAAAATAATAAAATCACAACCGGGCCTGCGGTGGTGAGGGAGAGACGGGCTTTAGCTTCACAGCCTTCGCCGCGGAGTAGTATTTTAAACCAGTTTTCTGTCCTGCCCGCCGTCTGAGAGGAGACTGAAGGAGAAAGCCTGATGACACCGCAGCGCCGGCTCAGAGCGGTTGGCCCAGCCCTGGGCGGGATGGGCTCGCGGGCTCTGACCCGCACGATGCGAAGCCCGCAGGACGAACTGAAACCAGGAGCTGGGCGGGGGCTAGGGTTGGCCTTGCCTTTCGTATGTGTGGCGGCTGGTCTGCGCTCTGTGGCCTGCAACATGGCCAAACAAAGGAGCAAAGCAACAGGGGACCGGATCTCTTCCGTCTCAGGAAACATCATGAGAAACGCGCAAGCCGTCAGCGGTGGGCGCGTGTCTGTTCCGAGAACCCGCATGGACGCGTCCGGGGCCTTGTGGGCTCTGACTCCCCTGCGCGCCCTCAGCCTCTCCCACTTGTGCACGTCCAGCGGGGTGTGCTGTGGGGGGCACGGGGCTGAGCCGCTGGCGTGCACCCAGTGGGAGGCTAGGGGGCCGGGCAGCTGCAGTGATGGCCAAGGCTTCGATACGATGCCCCGGGGAAGTTGCGAGTGGGTTAGTAGCCCTGTTAAAGAAAGAGGAAAACTAGAAGCTTAAATGTTGATTCAACCTAACATATTATTAAAAGACAGATGCAGAATAGAAATGGAATACTCTGAAATTAGGAGTACTTTATGGTTGAAAAGCTAAAATCAAACACTTCTTTGCTGCTGATCTGCATAGGAACAGATTTCTCAGTAGTTAGTTACTATTCACATATCCGAAATATCCACTTTGTAATTTAATGACCTTATCGCTCTGTGATGAGGTTAGTCCTCCTGCCTTAAGAGATGCCATTTCTGAGGGCGATGAATGCTTGAGAGGAAATAAACAAACGAGGCCTAACGACAACTCTTTATACCTTTTAAAAGGTTCTGTGACTGTCAAATTTTATCAACTCTAAGCAGAATTCAAGCTTAAAATCATATTTTTTTGAAGTCCTACTTGACTGGGGATATTTAGAAGGAAATTTACTAAATGTGTTCATTGATGGACTAAGAAAGAAATAGCTACATTTACTTAGCTGGCAGAAGAAAACCACCTGTTCTTGCCTGCTTCAAATATTCCTCCCCAACCAGGTCATATCTAACTTAATTCCTTCTATGGATTCAAATGACTTAAAAAATCGATTTTTTTTATTAGTATTTGTTTATTTTTTAATGGAGGATAATTGCTTCACAATCTTGTGATGGCTTTTGCCATACATGAGCATGAATCGGCCACAAGCACGCACATGTCTCCTTCATCCTGGACACCCCTCGCACCTCTGTCCCCACCCCCACCCCAGGTTGTCACAGAGCCCTGGTTTGGGTTCCCAGTGTCATATACCAAACTCCCACTGGCTATCTATTTTACATATGGTAATTATACATTTTGTGGTGCTGGAGAAGATTAGCATCACTGACTCAATGGACATGAACTTGAGCAAATTCCAGCAGATAATGAAGGATACGGAAGCCTGGCTTACTGCAGTCCATGGGGTGTCAAAGACCACTATCCATGGTGGATAGGATTGAGCAACTGAGCAATGATAGCAATGTATATACGTCAATGCTATTCTCTAGAATCATCCCTCCCTGTAAAGGCTACTTTAAGATAAAAGGTAAGGCTTAGGACTTCCCTGGTGGTCCACGGGTTAAGACGTCACACTTCCACTGCAGCGGACGTGAGTTCAATTCCTGGCGGGAGCACTAAGACCCCATATGCTGCACCATGCTGCTGCCACAAAGAAAGAAAAGAAAAAGGCAAGGCCAACGTGCTAGAGGATTTACAAGGGGCAGGAATGCATCAGTGATGCAGGTAAGAGCAGCCTCGGAAAACCCACATACTTGAAAGTCCGTGTCATGCGTGGAACATGGGGGACCATCCCTGAACCTCTGCTTCCAAGGGCTCCCCTTGCATCCAGGCAGACGCCCTGGCAGTGCACCCTGGGAGTCGTCCTTTAATGCGCCCATGATCCCTAGCAGTAAAGAATCTGCCTGCAAAGTAGGAGACGTGGGTTTGATCCCAGGATCTGGAAGATGCCCTGGAGAAGGAAATGGCAGTCCATTCCAGTATTCTTGCTTGGGAAATCCCAAGGACAGAGGAGCCTAGCGGGCTACAGCCCATGGGGTGGCAAAGAGTCAGACGTGACTGAGCAGCTGAGAATGATTGTCCTGCCGGGGCAACATGGCCCAGGGGACAGGCAGGCACCTGCTGGTGGCCTTCAGTCTAAGTTCCCCCCATCCGTCCTCTGCACTTCTGTCTTCATGGCGCTGCCTCCACAAATCTGATTCAAACCCTTCGGCTGAATGGAGATTCTCCAGGTTGTCACTTGGCCTAGCATCAGACAGATGCTGGAATGTGAGGGCTGTAGCCTGGCTTGCTGGGAGGTGCCAGGCACTCTCCCCAACCTTCTGGGACCCCAGGAGGTCTCTGTCCTGTGTCAGCATTGCTGTGTACATCGTCTGCTCCAAAGATCACAGAGGACTCCCACCGCCCGCCCAGCTGTGGAGGTCTTCAGGGCCCAGGACAACATTCAGGCTGGGAACATGTGCCTCCTCCCCTTCTGGGCAGAGGTCTCAGCACGGGCTCAGGACACCCATGCCAAGTGAGAGCCTTCTCAGCCCCCATGGGACCCACAGCCTGGTGCTTTCATGAAAGTAGCAAACGATGATTAGCCTCATTTTCCCCACCAAACACTGAATCAGCTTCATGAACTGGAGCTAGGACTTGTCTTCATGGGAAACGCAGGAATTTCTTTGTTTTTTTTTAACTTTCAATGGAAGGATATGGTTGATTTACAACACTGGGTTAGTTTATAGGTGTGTAACAGGGGGATTCATACATATTTATATTCTTTTTTGTGTTCTTATCCATTATGGTTTATTATAGGACATTAAATACAGTTCTATACAGTAGGACTTTGTCATTTATCAATTTTATATAGTAGTTTGCCTCTGTTAATCGCCAACTCCTAAATTCTCTCTCTACCTTTGATCTTTGGTAATTATAAATCTGGTCTCTACATCTGTGCGTCTGTTTCTGTTTCATGGATAAGTTCATTTGTATCATATTTTAGATTCCACAGCAAGTAATATCATATGATATTTGTCTTTCTGACTTATCTCACTTAGTATGATGACCTTTGGGTCCGTTAATGTTGATGCAAATGGCACCTTCATTTTCTGTGGTGAATAGCACTCCGCTGTACGTATGGGCCACTTCTTCTTTCCACCCATGTGTGAGTGGACGTGTAGGTTGCTTCCATGTTTCGCTTATTGTAAATAGTGCTGCTGTGAACACCAAGGTGCGTGTAGCTTTTCAAATGAGAGTTTCCTCTGTACATTTATGCATCTTTTCAAATTAAAGACCAGAAGTGGGGCTGCTGGGTCTTACGGTCATTCTCTGTTTCTTCAGGAACCTCCATGCTGCTCTCCATGGTGTCTGCACCAACTTACAATCCCACGAACAGTGTGGGAGGGTTCCCTTTTCTCCACATCCTGCTGCTGCTAAGTCGCTTCAGTCGTGTCCGACTCTGTGCGACCCCAGAGACGGCAGCCCACCAGACTCCCCCGTCCCTGGGATTCTCCAGGCAAGAACACTGGAGTGGGTTGCCATTTCTTTCTCCAAGGCATGAAAGTGAAAAGTGAAAGTGAAGTCGCTCAGTCGTGTCCGACTCTTAGCGACCCCATGGACTGCAGCCTACCAGGCTCCTCCGTCCATGGGATTTTCCAGGCAAGAGTACTGGAGTGAGGTGCCATTGCCTTCTCCACATCCTATCTAGCATTAATTGTTTGTAGATTTCTGATGATGGCCGTTCTGACTGGTGTGAGGTGATACCTCATGGTCATTTGATTTGCGTTTCTCTGATCATAAGCAAGAATTTCTAGCAATAAGATCAGGGGAGTTTAGAAGCTCTGGAATGCACCAGAATGCCTCCTGTGTCCTGGGCACAGAGAGGGGAGGTGATGAGGAAACCCTGCTAGCCTGGGTTCACGTTTTCTCACCTTGCATGGTGAACTGGGCGACACAGCATTTGTGGAAGAGGCACCCAGTCCAGCCTGAGTCTGGAAAAGTGTTGACGTCTTGGTTTGCTGCAGAACCAGGACCCCAGGTTCTCCTGGTCTAAACATCAAGCCCCCGTCAAGTCAAGTAAATCTGTCAAGTCACCCCTGCCTCCCGCTGCTCTGATAAAAGATCAGCTCCTACCTCACTGGTTCCACTCATCAAGCAGCCTCTTCAGGGCTCCATCAGCACCCTCTAAACAGTGGGCTCATCATGAGGCTAGACACCAATGCTAAATCCAAAGCCTATAATTTTATATGTAAATGTGGGCATCTCTCAGGCATATGGTGATGTCATTTCACCCTTCAGAGCTTGGAAAAGATGTGGTAGTAGGCTGGGAAGCTAGCTAGTTCTCCTGGGTAGGTATTTTTCAGGTGTAAACACTTCTTTCCCGGTTGATTTCAAAGTCCCTGAGATCTAGCGACACACCTGGCGATTCCTGATATTGGAGCGTTTGGCTCTCGTGAGCCTGTCTCGGTGGACCACCACAGCCCCTGAATCCGCTCCCCATATGTGAACACGAGAAAAGCTACTCTTCCAGCTCTTCTCCCTGATTGGCATCCAGGGGTCTGGGGTGTCCCGCCCCACAGGCCATGCCGGACTGCCATGTGCAGGGATGTGCCTGGCCATGGCCACTGCTCACCTCACTGCAGCCATGATCCCTCAGCTGCCGGTGACCACCCAGACCACAGGGGCAGGGGACAGGGGACTCTTAGGGTGTGCAGACTGGCTTGGTTCCTGGTTTGGGGGGATCAAACCAGCACTCTTCCGTGCTCACACAGTGAGGAGCCCTCGTCCTGAGGGTCATTCTCGCCCTGGCCTCACACAGGAAGATGGAGATATTGGCAGGACACAGGTGGACGTCTCCTCCCCATCAAGAGGGACGGGGGGGCAAGTTTATCACCCCACCCCCAGCACGAGCCACAGGCTTCAGAGAAGAGTTGAGTCACTTTCAGGGGACCAGGACAATCTTGCTGGGGAAATATCAAGAACAGTGCACATTTCAGTTGGCATTTCTTGTATGAATATCCAACCATGAAACCAAGGAAAGTTGAGACTAACTTCCGAGTGCATGCCTGGTTGCACTGGGATTCATACACACTTATCAACAACTGCTTGCATCTATTTTAAGCTGCATCTTCATCCGTCATTCTGCCTCTTCTCCATTTTTTTAAAGCTTCTCTTTTTCTTTTAGCATACATCCTTTCAGCTCAAGTGTTTTTTCCAGACTTGAAGCCCACACAATTTAAAATGACTTGTAGAGTACATAATTTGTAAAATAAGGTTGAGGAAATATTGATAAGCTGGAACTCTCCTTTGAATTTAATGTTGGCATTAAGATAATCCTAATTTGACTGATGCTGAAGGACCGATGCTGAACCTGAAGCTCCAATCCTTTGGCCATCTGATTTGAAGAGTTGACTCATTAGAAAAGACCCTGATGCTGGGGAAGATTGAAGGCGGGAGGAAATGGGGACAACAGAGGGTGAGATGGTTGGCTAGCATCACAGACTCAATGGACCTGAGTTGAGCAAGCTCTGGGAGATAGTGAAGGACGGGGAAGACTGGTGTGCTGCAGTCGATGAGGTTGCAAAGAGTCAGACATGTCTGAGTGACTGAGCAACGACAAAATTTCAAATTATGCACAAGTGAGTTAGAATTCAGAAATGATGTAGGTCCCTGTGGTGAGAATACATGGGATGCTTCAGCTAGTAACCTATGACATATTTATTTTCATTAGATTCCCTGATGTAAATTTAATTAAAATGAGAAATGAGACCTGTTCTCTGGCTTGTTTGTATGCTTGTTTGGTTTTATAAGTGGCTCAGAACAGGAAGACTAGAAATATTCGTTCCAGCCAGACTGCTTCACTCTGGAACTGGCGTACACCTGGTGTGGAATGTGGCAAACCAACTGTAATGGTGATGGTCAGTTATCTGTATGAATCCACGTGTGGATGGAAAAATAGAAAAGTTCCTCTTTTTCATCCTCATTTTTTACTCATATGATTCTTTTCCCTTTTTTTATCTTCTATCCTTCTAAGATCATCATTGAAATCACTCAAAATAAACATCCTGGAATATTCATTAGAGATTGTTTTTCCCTGACCCAAGCGTATCAGAAAAGGAGGAAAAACAGACATTGAAATTCTCACCTGAGACATGAAAGGAAAGTCCTTCAAAACGGGACCAGTGTTGCTGCCCCATTGATCCCAGGACCGTCTCTGCCCTGACTGCCGCCTGTGGAGAAAGGCTAGGCACATCGACAAGGTCACACGCATCCCTTCCCTTCATCTGACTCACCTTCCCGAAACAGCATGTGCAGTCACTGGCCACCTGAGAATCGCTACGCATGTGTTTCGCACCAGCTGCAAAGCATCTAATGGACGTTCATCAGAGCATTTCCTGTGCCCACATTGTCTGCACAAAAGGGCTGTCTAAGGAGCAGCTGGAGAGACCCCAAGAGCCAGTGTCAACAACAGCCCACGCGCAACCGTCCCCCTCCATTTTCTCCCACCATGTTTACCTGAGAGCTGCCTCCGTTGGCGGGCTTCTAGAAAAGAGCACAACGATCTCGTTACTTCACTATATGAATCCGTGTGACCCGATGTCTCAAAGTCCCGACTCCACCCCCCTTGGTTGTTGCCTACTCATCCCACTTCGGGAGAGCTGACCTTCAGGAAGGAGTGAATCTGTGCTTGTACCCTATGCAGGCTGGCCAGGGTGGGCACTACAGGGGATGGGGGTCACGTTGGGGCTCAGGGAAGGAGCAAGCACCAGACCGTGAGGGTCTCTGAGCCCTAAGAGGGCAGAGCTGCTGCCCCCCTCTGAGGGCTGTGATGGCCAAATGTCAGAAAGACTTCTCAGGGCAGGACGGCAAAGCACTCTGGGCAGAGGATTCTGTTTTATCCAAAACACACACCAGGGGAATAATTCACCACTCACTGTTGGAACACTTCCCCTGGTATGGTTGCTTCTTGAAAAAAGTAAAAACAAAATGGTCTACATTCAGACATACCCACTGGCCCCCAGGGATCAAACCCCCACCTCTTCCATCTCCTACGCTGGCAGGCACTCGCACCATGGGGGCAACCCTTTAAACTGTCATTAAAACGCAACTCTTTCAGGAGGCACAGATAATCAGGATGTGTGGGCAGCCACTTCTCTTGTGCTGTTTTTCAAGTCAGATTCATTTACAGATGTCAGTAACTGCTGGTCTCTGCGTGGAGAAGCTGGTCATCATGGGCACTAGACTTGTCCTGGAAGCAGACAACGGTGTCGCTGCCCACTGCCGGGACGCCCTTGGCTTCATCCTCAGCCCCCTTCCCTCTGGTGCGTCCAGCACACACCTGAGCCTTCTGAAGCGAGGGAGTTCGTACAGGGTTTTCTGCAGAAGGGGTCTTCCTTAACAAATGCATGGCTTCCACATAGTGGCTGTTGACTTCGGTCGTGTAGCTGCAGTGATTACTTTTGTATGCAGGGGACAGCCGGTCAGGACATCACATTCATCTTGCTTTCCTGGATGGCCCATCTTCCACTCTGAATGGACAAGGAGGACTCCAGCCATGGCTTCAAAGATGAAGCAGCACAAACCGTCCTGCCCTTTGCTTCGTGCCCCTGACCCCAGGGCCCGATTCCTCCCAAAGAATCAGGGCAAACTGCTTCTCCGTCTAACAGTCACTGGAAGGAGCATAGATGTCAAGTCCCCAGGACCTGCTTGCTCTGCATCTCAGACAGGCAGCCCCTACACCCCCCTGACAGGTTTAACTTCTCCCTGTGATTAAAGAAAGACCAGGAAGAAACAAAGGCTAGAGGTAAATTTCAGTTTTAAGAAAGATGAGGATGAAACTGACAGGAGAGGAAATCTGTTGCGCTGGGTCAGCCGCCAGACGCCTGGGTGTTTTCCCTCAAGAACTCGGCTGCAGAAAAATATAATGAAAACTCTCTTTACCAGGCAAGAGAATTGCGTGTTATGACAGGCGGCCCTGCTCCTGGTTGTGGGTTCTCTCTGTGATACACAAGAGCTGGGCAGGAGAAGGTAAAGTTCAAACAAATAACGCAGAAAGTGTTCCTTGCTGTGCCTTCTTTCTTTTCCTCTCTCCAGCCTCCTCTGAACTGATTTCCCCTTTGTGATGTGGGCTCTCAGCCTCCTGACAGCCGTGACCAGGAGGAGGAGAGGTGGTCCTAGAGGAGAGGGGGGACACAGGGCTCTGCCCGCATCCCTGCCTGCAGCCCTCGGGGTCTGCAATGCTCCGTGGTGTTGGCAGCTGATAGCTTCAGGAGGGGAAAACTAAACCTCCTTTCCTTAACATGATTCAGTCTGGAGATCAGATTCATTTCCTCTAAATCTGATACTCACCAAATATTTGTCACTCTGTTTTCTTGTTCCTCCCCTCCCATCTTTGGACCACACATACACACACACACACACACACATACACACACACACACACACACTGAAAAAAAGAAACAAAAGCAATGAAGATGAGAATTAAGACCCTTGTCTTCACAATTACTCTTTTACTCTTTTTTAAATATCAACATTTATATATTATTATTTATTTACTCCTTCATTTACTTTTGGCTGTGCTGGGTCTTCATTACTGCATGGGGCTTTTCTGCAGTTGTGGCAAGTGCGGGCTACCCTCTCGTTGCAGTGGCTTCTCTTGTTGCGGAGCACAGACTCTTAAGACACACGGGCTGCAGTGGTTACAGCACCCGGCTCTAGAGAGCAGGCTCAAGGGTTGTGATACACAGGCTTAGTGGCTCCACGGTGTGTGGGATCTTCCCAGACCAAGGATCGAACCTGCGTCTCTTGCACAGGCAGGTGGATATTTTTTACCCCTGAGCCACCAGGGAAGCCCTCTTTCCAATTATTAATTGTACAAACTGTCCTTGTCTTTATGGCAGGAGGGAACCCGAAAGACTTGCGGCTGCTCATCCGTTTGCTCCTCAGCTGCAGGGGTGGAGGCGTGGATCAGCAGCCCGCTAGGCTGACCATGACCGCTGGCTCCTCCTCTCTGTGCAGAAACACAGGAAACTTTTTGTGAGTCTTATTTTCTGCTTGTTCCTATGAGCAAATAGACATTTAGGCAGCAAAATAGGTACACCTAGAATCATAGATACATTGTAGCTGTAGATGCAGTGTGTGTATAAATTAATACTACAACTGTAAACATATATGTTTATGGGCTGTGTGTGCTAAGCTGCTTCAGGTCATGTCTGACTCTTTGCAACTCGAAGGACTTTAGCCAGCCAGGTTTTTCTGTCTGTGGGATTCTCCAGGCAAGAATACTGAGTGGGTCGCCATGCCCTCTTTCGGGGGATCTTCCTGACCCAGGGATCAAGCGCACAGCTCTGTGTCTCCAGCACTGGCAGGCAGGTTCTTTACCACTAGCACAGGCTGGGAAGCCCCTTATATGTTCATCAAGATTATATAGTAGCAAGAAGATAACATTTAAACTATCAATGCAGTAGGCTCACATCTCACATCACTAGTGTTATCACAAACTGTGCCAGAAACGCTATTAGAGTATGAATTTTGACCCTAAGTGCCTTAAAGGGAAACCCTGGAAAAGCTCTTGAGAATGAAGCCTGTGCTAGGCTGACCGCTTGGGGCCTTAAGGATGTGAAGGAAAGGACTGAATCGAGCGAGGTCTCAGCCCACACCCGTCTCCACCTCTGAGACCAGCATTTCCAGCCCTGGAAGGATACCTGGCTGACGTCCTCACCAGCTTTGTTCCAGTCCTCACTACAGAGCTATCCACCTCCTGATGAGTGCGACCCTGAGAGTCACTTTAAGGATTTTCAGACATATAGTTACAGACATGTGAAACCCACTTCCTGCTATGGTAGGAGTGATTCTGCCCCCTAAAGAATAAAAACAAGCAACAGAAACACATGTGTTCTGCCCCATATCGCGCTATTATTACCATGAAAAACATTTAAAAGTGATTTAAAGCTTGAATAATTTTTCTGAAGATTTCAAGAGTCATCAGTGGATCCTGAGATTGATCTGGGAGCAGATGATTGGCACATGTGGCCATTTTGCATCCTTGTAATATTTGTTAACTCTTGATTAAATGCATGGCATTTCCCTCCCTGATAGGGAAGAAAACCTTAATATGATATTTAATAGTTGAAAACCAGCCAATCCTAAAGGAAATCAACCCTGAATATTCATTGGAAAGACTGATGCTGAAGCCCCAATACTTTGGCCCCTTGATGAGACGAACTGACTCATTGGAAAAGTCCCTGATGCTGGGAAAGATTGAGGGCAAGAGGAGAAGTGGGTGACAGAGGATGAGATGATCGGATGGCATCACTGACTCCATGTACGTGAGTCTGAGCAAACTCAGGGAGACAGTGAAGGACCGGGAAGCCGGCACACTGTCGTTCACGGGGTCACAAAGAGTCGAACACGACTTAGTGATGGAACAACAATAACTGGAAACGGTATCAATTAAACGGATGTCACAGCCTCTTCTTATAAAACTTTAAACACAGGGCAGTCTAGGCCAGGTGTTCAGCAGTCAATATGCTTATCTTTCAAAATGCAACAAACATATTGAATTAAGAAGGACAAATGGAAGGGCATATATTCCTCATACTGACAAAATATTTGCACATTTTTCAGTGGAGGGTGGTGCCTAATGTGCTGATGCTCTGAGAAAATGACTCACGCTACACTCATCAGTGAGGATCAGTCCCCACATCTTCAGATAGACTAACAAGCTAAGCACCAAATAAAGAACTTAAGACTTTGAGCAAATGAAAATTCCTTAAGGTAAACATGATACACTGGGCATAACTAATCTAAGCACAAGGTAAATACTAAAGGAAATCCTGGAAACAACAGCAAAAAGAGGCTTGGAATCCCCTGCTCAATGTTTTGCCTTTATGTAACACATTACACAGCTAAAACGTCCTACACGTGAGGTTTTTCCAAAAGCAGTGGTGCGTATCTGGGATACTGGTGGCAGGTGTCCACATCTGGGATACTGGTGACGGGTGTCCATATCTGGGATACTGGTGACGGGTGTCCATATCTGGGATACTGGTGACGGGTGTCTATATCTGGGATACTGGTGACAGGTGTCTATATCTGGGATACTGGTGACGGGTGTCTATTACAAACGTGGTTTTCAGCTAGTATTTACACACCCAAAAATGAGCTACATCTGTTAAGGCAAACTAAAGACTGATAAAACGTTTAAAGTCTAAAAACAAAAACACTAGAAAACAAAAGATATCCTTTGCCTTGGATTGGAAGGAATAATACTGTCACAATGACAACACTACATGAAGCGATCTGCAGATTGAATTCAGTCCCTATCAAAACACTCTCGACATTTTTCAGAGAACTAGAACCTTGATACGGAACGACAGAACACCTGGAATCACCACAGCAATCTTGAGTAAAAAGAATAAAGCTGCAGGTATCAGCTGCCTCAGCTTCAAGTCACACAGTCAAGCTACAGTGTGAAGCAGTGTGTTACCGTCACAGAAACAGACACACAAATTGACACAACAGAACAGCCAGCCCAGAAATAAGCCCCAGGCTTACGACCATTTAATCCATGAAGATAGATTTAATCTATGTATGTCTATTGTCTATAATATGTAACTTTAAATTAATCAATAATTTAATCTATGACTAATATATGACAAAATAATATACAGTGGAGAAAAGATAATCTCTTCTTTTTAAGTGGTGCTGGGAAAACTGGACAGCTACATCCAAAAGAATGAAATTAGAACATTCTCTAATACGTATACAATAATAAACTCAAAATGGATTAAACACCTAAATGTAAGACCTGAAACCGTAAAACTCCTCCAAGAGAACATAGGCCGAACATTCTGTGACGTAAATAGTAGCAATATTTTTTTGATCTGTCTCTTAAGCCCAAATAAATAAAGCAAAAACAAACAAAGGGGACCTCATTAAATGCAAAAGCTTGTGCGCAGCAAAGGAAAACCACCGACAACAGGAAAAGGTGACCTGATGAATGGGATAAAATATCTGCCAACAGTATGGCCAAGAAAGGGTTAATACCAAAACACATAAATAGCTCACACAAATTAATATCAAACAAACGGCACGATGGAAACTGGGCAGAAAACCTGAACAGACATTTTTCAAAAGAAGACGTACAGATGGCTAACAGGCACAGGAAGAGATGTCCGCATCACTGATTATCAGGGGAATGGAAATCAAAACAGCAATGAAGAATCATCTCACACCTGTCAGAATGACTACCATCAAAAAGCCTACAAACAAAAACCGTTGGTGAGGATGGAGAGAAAAGAGAACCCTTGGACCCTGTGGATGGGCATGTAAATAGGTGTGGTCCCTGTGAAGAACAGTATGGAGGACCCTCCAAAACAGAACCACCATGACCCAGCAATTCCACTCCTGGATATATATCCAGAAAAAAAAATCCACTAATTTGAAGAGTCACACACCCCAGTGCTCATAGCGTATTTATAGTTGATATGGAAACAGCCCAAGAGTCTGTTGAGATGAGTGAGATGAATGATAAAGAAGATGTGGTTTTATATATATATATGTATTTCATTTTCTTTCATGGCTTAGTTTATATATACGTGTGTGTGTGTATGTATATTTCATTCTCTTTTATGACTTAGTGTACATATACATAGATATAGATACATACACCCCTGGCATTTGCAACAACATGGGTGAGCTTAGAGAATATTACACTTAGTGAAATAACCCATATAAAGACAAATACTGTATGATATCACTTATTCGTGAAATCTAGAAAAATACAAATAAGGCAAAGGAATGCATATAGCAAAATAGAAGCTAACGACATTGAGAACAGATTAACAGACGTAGATAACAAACTAGTGGTCACCAGTGGGGAGAGGGAAGGCCAGGGTGTGGGATTAAGGGAAATAAACTAATTTGTGTAAAACAGATAGCAATGGGCTATGTGGTCTGGCACATGGAATTAGAGCCATTATTTATAATAACTTTTAATGGCATATAATCTATAAAAACACTGAAGCACCATACTGCACACCTGAAACTAATATAATGCTGTAAGTCAACTATACTTCAATAAAAAATAAAATAAAAGTTTTAATTTACTAAAAAAAAAAAAAACAAGTGAGGCAGTTACAATTTAATTAGAACTACTAGCAGTGTTGGGTCACTACATCTGTTATTACAGCAAAATAAATATTGTAAAATCCTTCATTTTTTTTTCTCTATCCAATGTATGGTTATAATCTGGTACTTAATCTGGCCACTTGTCAGGGTCTTTAAATTTTTTTTTTTTGTATTTGACACAAGTGTGAATTCTGGAAGAACGGGGCAGGAGGAGAATGCCTTCTTTGTTCCATGTTTTCATTAGATGATACTTGTTTGATAGAATCAAGACCAGTGTCAGCTACAAAGAAGGGGCCCCTTCTGCATTTCAGAACCCTAAGGGGGTGGTTTTAAACTGAGCTGAAGCTCAGGCCCTTCAGGACCTCGGGGAACAAGGGAATGACTTCAATGCTGGGTTAAAATGGGCAGGGTTCCAGGGCACCAGCTTTGGAATCCGTCCAACTTTGTAGCAAAAGGCAAACGGTCTCCTCCCACCTCTCCCCCCCACCGCCCCTTCTCCTCCTCTTTGCTCTTCTCCCTCTTCTTTTTTTCCTCTTTGTTTTCTTTCCCATCCTCCTCCTTTTATAATCCAGTTTGTAATTCCGCGTCTTTGTTCTATAATATCTTAACAAAGGTTTCACACGCATACAAACAAACACCTCTGAAACCCCTGTCTTTGAGCAACTTCAGGAAGAACTAGAACCACTTCAAAGCTCGAGGTTAATCCCGTTTTCTTTGTACATAGGGAACCAGTTACAGCAACTGTCAGGAGCGTTTGAGCAACATGAGAACCTAAGGTTCAGCCTCAGGAGTGCTAACTCCCTCCGAGCCATAAAAGATGGCGTGAAGGAAGAGCTCTGAGGCCCTCAAAGAATCCCAGGCTTCTTTGCTGTTGGAATTCAAGTTTTGAGGGAAAGGAACTCTGAGAAGGAGCAAAACAGTTCTGGGATCCCAGCCGCCAACATCTAGAACCATCCCTGACATTCGATTCCTGAGAATCCAGAAGTACACGTACATAGTATCGTCTGATGGGAGCCTCCTGGTTTGTGTTCATTGATTATATGATGCACCACAGCTCAGAATTCCCAAGGAAATTTCAAACATATTCAGATCCTGTGAAGTGAAAGTTGCTCAGTCATGTCTGACTCTTTGTGACCCCATGGACTATACAGTCCATGGAATTCTCCAGGCTAGAATACTGGAGTGGGTCACTGTTTCATGCTCCAGGGGATCTCCTTAACCCAGGGATCTAACTCAGGTCTCCGACATTGCAGGTGGATTCTTTACAGCTAAGCCAGCAGAGAAGCCCAAGAATACTGGAGTGGGTAGTCTATCCCTTCTCCAGGGGATCTTCCCCACCCAGGAATCAAACCAGCGTATCTTGCATTGCAGCCTGTTTCTTTATCAGCTGAGCTACCAGGGAAGCCCAAAGAAGGAATAAAGGAAGGAGGAGCTCTGCTAGCAACTTCAGACTGGAGGGGGTGCCCAAGACCTGCTAAGTCAGAAGTGACTTAACTCAGGACTCTTAGATATATGGTATCTGAATTTTTATTTCAACAGATTTTGAAAATATTGACCACTGAGTTCAAAGTCCACTTTGACTGTGATTTAGTATAATTATGGGGCTTTCCTGGTGACTCAGAAGGTAAAATATCTGCCTGTAATGCAGGAGACCTGGGTTTGGCCCTTGGAAGGGGAAGATCCGCTGGAGAAGGGAAAGGCTACCCACTCCAGTATCCTTGTCTTGAGAAGTCCATGGATTATGATTATAATTTATCATTTATAACTCTACTAATATGAATAAAGGTATGCATACTGTTGATAGGAAATTCTCCTTGAAGTAGACAGAGTATTAAACTTAAAGATGGACAATCAGGGCTTAGCTCCCTACTGCGATCCTGACTAGACACACAGCTGCAGACCGATGGCCCGTTTCTCCGTGTCTTGCTGTCACCTGTGAAACAGGGAAGAGGTATGAGTACCACCTACTCTCACGACTTCTAGTTCACGCATCCATGCATTCATTCCATAGCACTGATGGAATGCTTCTCACTGAATGGCTTACAATGCCCTGGGCCCTTTGCTTGGCAATGTATGATTCAATGGGCTTCCCAGGTGGCACCAGTGGTAAAGAACCACCTGCCACTGCAGGAGGCATAAGAGACATGGGTTTGATCCCTGCCATGGAGAAGGGCATGGCAACCCACTCCAGTATTCTTGTCTGGAGAATCCCATGGGCAGAAGAGCCTTGTGGGCTACAATCCATAGGGTCACAAAGAGTCAGCCATGACTGAAGTGCCTGAGTACGCATGCACACACATATGATTTAGTACTGTGCATACTAATACCTTGCACAGAGCTGAGATAGGCACAGACAAGCAGCAGCTTGTGAAAGTCGCTGTTTAACGAGCAGTTATGGTCTGTCTTCATTTATACTTGATGCATTGAGAAGCAAAACGACTTTGATGAAACACGGCAATCATACAACTTTCTCGTAAGGAGAATTTCACCTTAAGACTCCCAAGTAAATAGCTATCCATCTTAGTTTTCCATATATCTTGACCATATTGGAATAGCCAGGTATTTGATATATAAGGCTTTATTGTAAAGACGTTTGGACTGATATCTGAACGAAAGGCAAACTGTTTCAAATACAGTAAAGCCATCTGTGAGATTTTGAGTGGAGTTGGTGAACCACATCTGGTCAACTATAGGAGTAAAGATTGACGACCTTGAGTAGCAAGCCCACATAAAAAATCATTTCTTCATTCATGAGCAAAGACATCTTCAGTGCCACTAACATTGTAATCACTGTGGCTATTTTATCAACGCTTTAAAAGTTGGAATTTAAAAATAAATAAATAACTGCACTCTTTGGTGAAGTTTGAGAGCACTTTTATGAGGGACTGTGGGTTGCTTAGGCTCTGAGCACTTAGAGGAAAAGAAGAAATAAGGAATTCAAAACCAGCAAAAGTTATTGTTCACAGTCTTCACGCATAACACCAAAAGCCAAGAAGGTTGAATCAGTCAGCATGGTAAGTTGCCATAGAAGGCTTATCTTCGCGGTCTCTAGAGTAACTTCTAACAATGGGAGAAACCAAGGTGCATCCGTCACCAGTGTATTTGAATGAAGGAGAAGTTAGAGGTGACAGGCCCACAGCTCGCTGTACCAAATGCTGGATTTTATTTTATTTTTTGTCACCCCATTTGACATGTGCGATCTCAGTCCCACAGCCAGGGATCTAACCCACAACCCCTGCATTGGAAGTGCAGTCTTAACCCCTGCACCACGAGAGAAGTTCCAAACTGCTTAGCTCTTCATTGAGGCAACTTTTAGAACCATGCGGCGTGCTGGCCTCTGTGAGCTTGGCCCCAGGAGAGGATTTTTATAGCCGAGGAAACCACTGTACACGCGCTGGGACGATGACACTGGCCCCAAGTCCTCCTAACCGACAGCTCTGTGCTTCTGCACAACTCACTTAGTGGCCTCAGAGCTAAGTGTCTCCTCAAGCAGAATGAACACCGCTCACCACTGTCCAGGCTGTGCGCAGCGTCAACTTAACTAGTGCAAAGCCCTCTGCGGTGTCCCACCTGAGGCGACTTCCTCTCTTTCTCTGTCTTCCCCAGGCTCAGCCAGTCTGTGATTTTTCCATCTCTGCCTCCAGTGTTCTCTTCGACCCACTTAATACTCTTTTCGGTCATTCAATGCCCAGAGTTTTATTCAGAAGAAGTCTTGACTATTATTTTGGGTGCTGAGGGAGACTAATAAATGGCTTGGCAGGTGGCTGGCTGTTGTGGTGAGCTAATGTCTCACAAATCTTACAAGGGGGTGAAAATAATTCCCAAGAATATTCACGACATTTAAAACAGGCATCGGCAATAATTGGGCCCATAGAAATTTTATCTGGCCTTCTGATTACATGACTCAATTATAAATTCTGACATCTCAATTATAAAAAGGACTTGACATTATTTAAAGTAATTTTTTCCTAAATATCTACAATTTCCTTTTTTTTTTTTATTTCTTGGCCATAAAATTTCCATAATGAGAATGCTCTTGTAAAAAGGACTGGCTGGGACCATTGGATATAAAACTTTATGCAAACTCATTACAAAGATTTAACATAAAAGGCATTCTGCTGTGACATTTACTGAATAGGCTTTTTATTTAGAAGGGGAGAGGATTATGGTCTCTTTAGGCAAAAACAAACTAACAAGAAATACATCTCTCCTTGGAAAGTGTGTCTAAAACAAGACAAAAGACACTGGGATAAAGAATCTGACTGTGCTTGGTATTTTATCAGAGGCAGAGGCGTGGGGGGTGTGTAGGAAGGGCCTGGGGACTGGGGGCTATGCTCCCTGTCTGTGTGAGGAGAGGGAGCCCCACGGGGCGGTGGTCACTAATCACAGTGCCCCAGCCAGGTCACTGGAGAGCAGATTGGATCCTCAGCCCCGGGATCCTCACAGGTCTATGCCCACCCCTAACTGTCCAGCTTCCGATGACAGACCTAGAACCAATTCTATACAATCCATCAAGAGGATGCTGAAGGCGTGGGTCCTAGAGACGGAAAAGACGCACGCCATTGTTTCCGCCAAATCGCTCTATCCAGACACGCGCTTGTTCCGGTCCCTGTGGTCACTCAGTGCCCAGAGAGAGAGTCCTTCCAGCCCTGGGTCCCCATCGTGGTCCAGTCACCTTCGGGCACACCCTTCACACATCTTCCTGATGCTTCATCTCCTGCTGCTGTCTCTCCCCCAGCCCCAAGGACAGCAGGGCCCAGCCCCCGTTCTCTGCTGTCTCCTCAGCCCAGGGTGGTTTCTCCGCAAATAACCCCTGAGCTTGGTGAGTTTAAGGACAGGTGGGTTCCTGCACTGAGCCAGAACGCAAGGCTATTTCATATGAGAAAATACGGTCTGCGAAGTGTGAAAAAGACGGTAACCTAGAGTATAATAATGTGATGGTCGAAACGCATCTCAGCACACTCAGAACTGGGCCCTGGGGCTGCTGGGAGGCGTTTTCTTTTGAAGCTGTGTATCTACCTTCTCGGGCTTCCCAGGTGGCTCAGCAGTAAGGAATCGCCCTGCGATGCAAGAGACCCAGGTTTGATCCCTGGGTCAGGAAGATCCACTGGAGGAAGGAATGGCAACCCACTCCAGTATTCTTGCCTGGAGAATCCCACGGACAGAGGAACCTGGTGGGCTAGAGTTCATGGGGTTACGAAGAGTTGGACAAGACTGAGCGACTTAGCATCTATATGCATCTGCATTCTCACCAGACATTGTCATTCTCACCCAGTGATGGAGGCAAAGACCACCAAAGCAGGTCTACTTTTTTCTCAGTGTAAAAGTATACGAGTGAGTCAAGTCCATTATGCAAACACAGTGCATGATGACCTTTTCCTTCTAACTCCACTTCTCAGAAGGTCGCAAGTCTTCTGCGCTGGCTCTGCATGTAGAATGTGCATTCAGAAGATTCTGCACTTGGAAGAGTAAATTCAGCAGCGACAGTTCTGAGTTAGATTCCCTCCCTGCGGCTCCTGCGGCAGCAGCCTCGTGTCCAGGACTGCCTCAGTGGACCCTGAGGGCAGCGGTTCGCCAGCGCAGGTTCCTTCGGCCAAAGATCAGGTGGACACGCTGGACGCCAGCACTTCCTTCTGCCGCTCGGATGAAGGGCTTGTGCTCTTGTCGCCACTGTAGTGTTCACGTTACAGTTGCCCCTTGAACCACCTAGGCTTGAACTGCGTGGATCCACCTACGTGCGGATTTTTTCAAAAGTTAATTCTACAGGACCACGAGCTTGGTTGAACCCATGGATGCCAAACCTAGGATACAGGGGAACCAAAATTAATAGGCTGCCATCAGTTAAGTGTTCAGGAAATCTTCCTTTGTATTAAAGTCAGACAGTGAAGCACTCTAAATTTTAAGTAGTTTTGCCAGTTGCTTTGTAAGGCTAGAGAAGGATGGTTATTAAGAAAAATTCTGATGTGTCTTCGTAAAAGCAATAGCAGTCATGAATATTTGTTGACATGGTTGAACTAGTCACAGTTATTCAAAACAGTGTGGATAACACTTTCCTAAAAGGTCACACAATTAATATACATCCATGTTTACTAAATAATTATCTTCTATTTTGTAAGCCGAAGGAATCACAGTTCTCAGACCATTATATCAGAAGGTGAAGAACGCTTCTGAATTCTCATAATCTGTATTTTGAGCTAGGATTGCATAGCTCATTGTGAAAGGATTGATTTAGACTATGTGTGAACATAATATGTGTTAATTAATAAAGCTGAACGGTTTCTAACATGTTAAACTTGATGAGTGCTTAACAAAGTGCTAACCCACAATGAAATGAATTATCAAGCACCCATAGATCAGGAGGAACCAAGTACTACTGAGTTTCGTAGAGATTTTGCCCGCCTGGCTGGTCAGTGCCCTAGTTTCTGCGTCGTTCAAGGATCAACCGTATTTCTAAGTCATTGGGAATATATTTGATAGCAGTGAAATTCTTCCTGACTTTGGGGCTGGGACTTCTGTTTTGTCTCATTTTCTTATTTCTCTGTCATGGAAACAGCTGCAGGAGGGCCACTGTGCCCCGTCTCATCACTCAAGGTCAGTGCAGACACAGGGCAGGGCGACCGAGGGGAATGCACCACCCCCTCCAAGCTAGAACATCAGCACGTTTGTGTTTTCCAAGCAGATTCACCCTGTAGCTAATGGGAACACACCTTATATTACAGTTTCATGGGTCTTCAAAGTTTACACAATATGGAAACATTTTCTTGGAAATAGAAACAAATCAACAGTTTTCCCATGATCATCTAATCAGAATTAAAAGAAAAAAAACTTCAAATGTTATGAGAGTTGCCAGATAATATCTTTGAAACACATTTTTATTTTATTTTGCCCAAGTTTCCAACCTCACCAACACACACACACACACACACACACACACACACAACTTGTCCCTCAAAGTCTTTACTTTCTAGATTCCTGAGACAACTACCCTCTGTCAGCGCACAGATGCTCAAACTCTGTGGACACGCATAGCTCCCTGTTCGCCCCAAGGCCTTGCACAATGGCCTTTCATTGCTGCTGCCTCAGCTCAGTGCTGACCTTGGGGACTCCCTTCCGAACTCAGGAAATCACTCCCTACTCATCTCCCTAGCTCAAATCTCTCTCATCCTGCTTCATCTGTCACATATCTGGGCAATTAATTTTCCTAAATTTCATAATATATATGGCTTTTCTGGTGGCTCAGACAGTAAACAATCTGGCTGCCTGCAGGAGACCCGGATTCGATCCCTGGGTCAGGAAGGTCCACTGAAGAAAGAAATTGCAACCCACTCCAGTATTCTTGCCTGCAGAATCCCATGGACAGAAGAGCCTGGCAGGCTACAGTCCATGGGGTTGCCAAGAGTTTGACACGACTGAGTGACTAACACTTTCACTTTCATATACATATAATTATATCCTATCCAGCCCAGAATCACACTGACTATCTTTTGTGTCCTGATAAACTGTGGTCATCTCTTTCCACTTGGTATTCAAATCCCAGGAGAGTCTCTGCCACCATGTCCAAGTGCACTGCTCCAAATCTGGCCCATTTGCCTGCAGCAGGACTGAGCTTCTGGAGCCTCTGTAGTGCCCAGACCTGCTTATTCCCGAGTCCCGCTCATGAGGTCCCCAGAGCTGGGGGCCTGGTGGGCGTGTGGCGGGATCCCCCAGCACTCCTACACAGGAGCACTGAGATGCACGCTCTGCACTTCAGCAGCCTCTGCTCTTGTTTATGGAGTTTACGACCTGTCAGTCACATGCCCAACGCTCTGCCTGTACTGTCCCTGACAATCTTACAACAATCTTACAAAATAGGCATTGTGACCCCCAACTTACAGATGAGGAAACTGAGTTAAAGAGACTGAGTATTAAATATCAGTCCCAGAGCCTATAACAAGCACTTAGAGGATGTCAAGAAAATCCTTAATAGGAATGAATTTACACAGAATAGAAGGATCAATGTAATCTGTAATTAACATTGAGATGCTGCTATTCTAGAAAAACAGACTTTCGATTTGATATTTTATGGTGGACTTTCTGATGGGATTCAGTAGAGTGAAATAAAGCATTTGAATAGGAAAGAGCAATCAGGTAAACCACCAAGTCAGCTGGGCAGCTTAGGGCGTGAGACTGATGCACCGAGTCGGGCCGGCCACTGACACACGGCCATCGGGGCCTCCTATTTGTTTATCCACATCCTATGTTAATTGGTTCTTTTATTGGTGAATTTGCATTCCAAGGTATCTCCTATTATTGAAGTGACACAGGCCAGCTCTGCTTTATGTTTGTACCAATATTTAACGCTAGCCTTTCAGAGCCTCTCATTCAATCCAGCTAAAAGCAAAAACTGAAAGAAATACATGCACTTGGGAAGATGGGAAGAGCCTAGTGAAGAGTGCAGTGCTCTTGGAGAAGGCAGTGGCACCCACTCCAGCACTGTCGCCTGGAAAATCCCATGGATGGAGGAGCCTGGTGGGCTGCAGTCCATGGGGTCGCTAAGAGTCGGACACGACTGAGCGACTTCACTTTCACTTTTCACTTTCATGCATTGGAGAAGGAAATGGCAACCCACTCCAGTGTTCTTGCCTGGAGAATCCCAGGGACGGGGGAGCCTGGTGGACTGCCATCTATGGGGTCGCACAGAGTTGGACATGATTGCAGCAACTTAGCAGCAGCAGCAGGGCTGTAACAGTTCATTGTTCTCAAAGTGAAAAGTGCATCAGAGGAAACACAACAGCAATTTAAGGTGAAGCCAGTGGAGCTCAGTTTCACAAGCCAGGCCTCTATTGCATGAACGTGGTCAGTGGTAGCTGATGCGCCGTTCTCCTGTCCCTGAGGCAGTCAGGGGTGCCTGCGTTCATCACCATGTCATCCCGTAGCCCGGACACTCCCACTACCAGTCTGGACCCCGGCAGCCCTCCTCTGAGGCAGTGATGTCCAATAGAACCCTCTATGATGACGGACATGTTCTATTTTCCAGGACAGTAGCCCCAAGTATCTGTTGAGTAAGTGAGGAACTAAGGTTTTTTAATTGGAGTAAAATACTCATGATCTGAAAGACATCATCTTAACTATTTTTAAGCGGACCATTCAGGGGCATCGAGTGCTTTCGCTGTCTTTGTGCAACTATCATTTGTACAGCTGCCTGATGAGCCAAACTTGGATAAGCCTTGATGCTGGGAAAGACTGAAGGCAGGAGGAGGAGACATCAAAGGACAAGATGGCGGGGTGGCATCACCGACTCAGTGGACATAAATTAGAGCCAATTCAGGGAGATGGTAAAGGATGGGGGAGCCTAGAGCGCTACAGTCCACGGGGTCAAAAAGTCTACATGACCGAGGGACTGAACAGCCACCACTACATCCATCTCCACAAGTGTTTCACCTTGTAAAACAGAACATTTGTACTCATCAAGCAACGACTCTAAGTACCTCATACACACAAAATTATACAACATACGCCCTTTTGCGACTGGCTTCTTTCACTCAGAATAACACACATCCTTGGGCATCATCTGGGTTGTGGCAAGTGTTACAATGTCCTTCCTTTTTAAGACTGAATAATATTCCATTGCATTTTGTTTATCCATTCATCTGTCCACAGACACTGGGGCTGCTTCCTCTGGGCTATTGTGAATAATGCTACTATGGACATGGGTGCACACATATCTTTTTAGTTGAGGAAATAAAATTTTGTATTTCACTTAGTTTAAGTGTGAATAGCCACGTGAGGTCAGTGGTCACCATTCAGTTCAGTTCAGTTCAGTCACTCTGTCATGTCTGACTCTTTGTGACCTCATGGACTGCAGCACTGGAGAAGGCAATGTACCCCACTCAGTACTCTTGCCTGGCAAATCCCATGGACAGAGGAGCCTGGTAGGCTGCAGTCCATGGGGTCCCTAAGAGTTGGACACAACTGAGCGACTTCACTTTCACTTTTCACTTTCATGCATTGGAGAAAGAAATGGCAACCCACTCCAGTGTTCTTGGCTGGAGAATCCCAGGGATGGGGGAGCCTGGTGGGCTGCCCTCTATGGGGTCACACAGAGTTGGACACGACTGAAGTGACTTAGCAGCAGCAGCAGGACTGCAGCACGCCAGGGTTCCCTGTCCTTCACCATCTCTGGAGTTTATCCAAACTCATGTACATCAAGTCAGTGATGCCACCAAACCATCTCATCCTCTGTCATCCCCTTCTCCTCCTGCCTTCAATCCTTTTCAGCATCAAGGTCTTTTCCAGTTCTGCACATCAGGTAGCCAAAGTACTGGAGTTTCAGCTTCAGCATCAGTCCTTCCAATGATTTCGTTTAAGATTAAGTGGTTGGATCTCCTTGCAATCCAAGGTACTCTCAAGAGTCTTTTCCAACAACACAATTCAAAAGCATCAGTTCTTCGGTGCTCAGCTTTCTTTATGGTCTAACTTTCACATCCATACACGACTACTGGAAAAACCATAGCTTTGACTAGATGGACTTTTGTTGGTAAAGTAATGTCTCTGCTTTTTAATATGCTGTCTAGGTTGGTCATAGCTTTTCTTCCAAGGAGCAAGTGTCTTTTAATTTCATGGCTGAGTCACCATCTGCAGTGATTTTGGAGCCCAAAAACTTCTCACAGGTGTAGCTGGACCACGGAGCACCTCTGAGTTATGAGTTTGGCCACTTCCATCTCAAATATTCCATCTCAACATAAGAATCGGGTGGGGGGGGGGAGATAAAGTTCATAGGCTCCTGGATGGTGCTAGTGGTAAAGAATCTGCCTGCAAAGCAGGGGACATGGGTTCAGACGGTAGGGACAGTCTAGCATCTTTAGGCCAGGTCCAGTCTCCTCGTAATTTGATGGATCACACTTGAATTCACATTGCATTATTGAGGAAGGATGGAATTACGGTCAGCGCCAGCACGCACCGTGGTGCCACCAGCGAGGGGAGGCTCTGTTTGGTCGTTAACTATGGTTTTACCTGAATCCCCACAAACCTCAGCTCTGGGCCTGTCCTCATTCTGTGGAGTGGAAAGCCTGAAAGGGCCCCGCCATTAGGATCAATATCCCGGCCATTATGTTGGCAAAGAGCAGCAAATCACATTTGCGTGGATTGTCAGCCTCATTATTATAAGCAGATGGCAGCGCATGCACTACAATGCAGGCCCGAAAAGACTGACATTATTTCAAATTAAAATCTATAATGCTAATCCACGTCTCCCAGCCTTTGTGCAGGCCTGAGTGCATTAATCTTCGGAATGATTTGCTGATGTGCCCCCTGCTTTCGCTGTTTTCACATGAGTGGAGCTAAAAGGAAGGCTTTTAACTGAGAATGCTTAACATTTATTCATACAGATTGATAAAAGCTAACATGCAATTTTCTTTACTAGTGGCTCCCTAATAGGGATTAATGGACATTTTAAAGAGAAACTCCAAGTTCTGGGGACCCAGAAAAAGAAATACTCCAACACAGGACAATGTCACGCCCCTGAGCCCAACACAACTTCATCAAGCCTGTATATTCATCTCATCCCTGCAGCAGCTTTTTCTGAGCATCTGTGGGCTGGAAAATACCACAAAATGGAACTGTTAGGAGAGACCCTCAGTTTATTAAAAGGTGTTTCGTAGATGATGCTGCAAATTATGCTGTCAAATTGAAAAAAAAAAAAAACAAAGATGAAGAAAAGTTTTTAGGTAACTCCTCTGTTAAAAGCAACCTTTCAAAGACTGGACTTTCTAAAAATCATTTACCCACATGTGTTATCTTTTTCTTAGAAAGGGATCCATGAATTCTACTCACAAGGCCTTTGAATAGATGAAAGCTTAAAGATCGATGTGTCTTTGTTGTTATTCATGATTTGGATTTTCCAGTTGTTTTCCCCATGTGTTCTAAGATTTATAATAAAGTTAAAATGTGTGTAGAAACATCAGAGTACATAGAATATTCAGAGAGGAAAACTTATTTTTCACTTTTTAATATTTAAGGAGGTGACTTAATTGCTATAAAGCACACCCATTTGAATTCATTTATAACCAACACCAGAAATATTTTCTTAATGGGCTGAAAACTATATTCTGGACAGAATAAGAACTTTTTTCTAGTGCAGAACGAGGCTTTAAAAATGAAAAAAGGAAATGTGTAAGCCTTACTTTATTAACTGGGATAATAAGGAGGTGGGAGAATTATGGGCTTGAAGTGACATTTACACTGAAAAAATTTCAATTAATTTTCAAAAAAATTTTTCTCTAGCAAGTCAGGTCAGAACCAAAGATTCAAACCACTGGGAGAATTTATTCAAAGATGCTCATAAGATATGCTTGCGTGTCTCTATTTCTTTTAAAAGGGTTAATTATACACCCTATCCAATAAAACCAAGTGAGGTAATGTCTTGTTTATCCAATAATCCAAATGTTGGCAAACGAGTTACACAGAACACAGCTACAAAAACCTCAGAGCGGGAAGGCGGCCTCAGGACTGCAAGGGGGCCGACTAACCAAGTCCCGGCACGTAACTCTGCAAAGAGAATCAAGTGTGGGATCTCAGAAAATAAAGAACTTTAGGGATCACTTACCTCAAGCCTCTAATTTTAAAGATAAGAAAACTGGGCCCCAGGAATGTGACGTGGATTACCGGCCAGCACGCACAGTGATGGTTTGGGGCCCATGGAAGAGCCCGGGCAGCATCTTCAAGCTCCCCGGGCAGTTCTGCCCGTCCTGCTGGTGCTGAGGAGAGGGAGAGTGCGCTGGGGGTCTGGGAAGATGTGCAGCTGGAAAGAAGTCCCAGGGCTCCCCTTCTGTGAGGCAAGTGCTCTGTAGGACACCCTCTCTTTGAGGGTTGGCAGAGCTGTGGATACGATGGGACAGCCCTCCCATTGCTGCCGTTTCCCAGGGCTCCTGGAAAGAGTATCTTAGACTGGGTGACTGAAACACTAGGCATTCACTGTCTCACGGTTCTGGAGGTCAGAAGTCCACAGAGCTGCTTCCTCCGGAGCAGGTGTGGGGAGCCTGTGCCAAGCCTCCCTCCCACCTCCTGGGGGTGTGCTGGTGGTCTCTGTGGTCCCCAGCTTCTGGAAGCATCACCCTGTCTCTGCCGTTACATCCACATGGCGCTCTCCCTGAGTGTGCGTCTACGTCCAGATGTTATATTTTATAAGGACACTAGTCCACGCTGAGGACCTCAGCTTGACCTCTGCAAAGACCCTGTTCCCAAATAAGGTCACATTTGCAGGTACTGAGAGTTAGGACTTGAGTATATTTGTTATTGGAGGGGTTCAAAATTCAGCAAATAGGACCTGTGGTCAGGCACTGTTCTATGGCAAAGGTTAGGGTTAGGGGTAATTCAAGGTGTAATTCAAGCTCTTGATGAGATGAATTATTTGTTTGTTTGGTCACCATGTCCAGCTATTTGCAACTCCATAGACTGTAGCATGTCAGGATTCCCTGTCCTTCACTATCTCCTGGAGTTTGCCCAAGTTCATGTCCACTGAATCAGTGATGCCATCCAACCATCTCATTCTCTGTTGCCCTCTTCTCCAGTTCAGTTCAGTTCAGTCACTCAGTTGTGTCCGATTCTTTGCAACCCCATGGACTGCAGCACGCCAGGCCTTCCTGTTCATCACTATCTCCTGGAGCTTGCTCAAACTCACATCCATTGACTCAGTGATGCCATCTGACCATCTCATTCTCTGTTGCCCCCTTCTCCTCCTGTCCTCAATCTTTCCCAGCATCAGGGATTTTTCCAATGAGTCAGCTGTTCGCATCAGATGGTCAAAGTATTGGAGCTTCAGATTCAATGAACTGAAGTGTATAAAAGGCAAAAGGAGGAGAGGAGTTGCAGGAATTCAAAATGCAGACTGTCCGGGGGCACCTGTCCTCTCTGGGTGAGCCCTGTAAGGAAGGTGTGGAGGAGTCTGTCTCCAGGCAGGGATGTGCTCTGCTCTAGCCTTAAGGAAGAGGAGACAGCTGAGTGGGTGGGGCAGCAGCTGCCTTTGGTTGCTGAGAGGATCCCTTCTACAGAGAAAGGAGACTTCCTCTCCCCAGGCCCACACTTTGGATGGGGCATGTGTGACCCTGAGCGGAAGGTCCAGACTCCTGACCTTCTGAAAGTGAGATAATAAATGTATCCAGTTTTGGTTTTAGGTAGCTGACTTTGTGATAATTAGTGATGCTGAAATAGATACGGAATTCAGTGAGTACCCTCTACCTGCATCACTTTGATGTCCTCACGGATGAACCTAGAATAAGAAACCTATTTCAAAGGGCGTTTTCAGAGTCAAATACATACTACACAAAGAGAGGCTCTATCCCGACCTACCACCCCAAGCTTTCTCCTTATTTTAACCAACTACAACCTCAAGTAACCAGGAATTATCAAAGAGAGGCGCACTTTGTGATGCAAAACACTGAAGATACGTCCATGGTATATCATACACGTTGATGCCATCACGGTTTAATTGAAGAAAAAAATTGACAAAAGAGACATTCCAGTTCACTGGAAGATGCAGTTTTATAGGAAACCTCCATTTTAACAATGTCAGTTGCTAAATGAGCTATTTCGCCAATAACATTTAGCTGCAGCGCTGATGTTATATCTCACCGAACAAATTCTGAGAGTAATTTTTTTTCCAAAAGTCAAAATAAATCTATAAACTGTTGTTGTGAAAATCATTTACATTCCATTGCTAATTTTGTCCTATCTGCAATGTTTCACACCTCTGTTCTTGCCTTTAACAGAATCCATATGTGTCAGCCGCTGTCTCCTTACATTTCCAGGTCTTGGGAACAAGATGTAAATTTCCTTCATTCACAGAGTTTGCACTTGAACAGGAATGCAATTCATATCAGGAAACTTATCTTGGCCTTTATTCATCCCACAGTACTTCATGAAAATCTTCATAAAACTATGAAGACTTTCTCTGCTGCTGCTGCTGCTGCTAAGTCGCTTCAGTCGTGTCCAACTCTGTGCGACCCCATAGACGGCAGCTCACCAGGCTCCCCCGTCCCTGGGATTCTCCAGGCAAGAACACTGGAGTGGGTAGCCATCTCCTTCTCCAGATCTTCCCCACCCAGGGATTGAACCCAGGTCTCCCACTCTGTGGGCAGATTCTTTACCACCTGACCCACCAGGGACCCACTTTGAATGGCCAGTAAATCCCTCAGAACCATGCTTTCAAATTACTGGCTAATGTCTTTCTTGTTTCCTACGGGTGCCTGTGTCTATTGACTTTGTTCATTCGATAAATAATTATCAGCTTCTTCGCGCATGCTGGACACTGCCTTGCACGTGTACTGTGATCTACAGGATGATATCAAGGTACTTTCTTATAGATTTTTTTCAATGGATTGTAAGGAAAGAGGACAAAATTTTTGCTATTTCTCCACTTCCTGGATGATATCTCAATCAGCCTAACACAATTTTCTCCTTCCAGTGGGAAGCATTGTTGCAGCCCCTATGAAGCAGGTTTCTCTCACAGGGCCTCAATTTTTCCTCGAGTTCCACACCCTGGCCTGCCTGACTATCTTGCTCACATCTTACTTCGATGCCTCACCAGGCCCTGTAACAGTTGGCGTTTTAACCAAGCACGTTCCAGGTTCCTGTGTAGGAGCTTGCCTGCATTACTGCCTTTGCCAACTTCTCACACCCTGGGTGTCTGCTCGGTCCCGGGAGCGTGCAGAGCAACACAACAGAGGGTGAAAATCCGTGTTCTCCACACCTGCACTGGGAGTGTTCCTGCTGCTCTGAGCTGTGGTCCTGAGCCTCCTCGCTGATGTCAGATGTTGCCTTGCTATGCAAAGCATAGCTTTCAGCCTTTTAACTTAGGAGCCAAATTATTATTCCATTTTTATTTTTAGAGCCAGAGCAGACACAATCAATTTCATTTAAATGCTCTGATCATAAACCTCCATGTTAATATTGCCCCTTTAAATCAAGTGTTTATGGGTCCTAGAAGCAGCACCTGGAAATTTTACCTTAAGGTCCTAAAGTCATTTGGCTACAAATTACTTAATATTCTGTTGCACCTATTTCCATGGTCTGGATTTGATTATTTCTAATTATCATAAATGCCCCTCTGCATGCCAGACGTGCACTGTTACAGCCACTCCATCAGCCGAATATTTGATGTCAGGCTCAGAATCACACAGAGAAGAGTTCTGAGTCACGCAAACCTTCCCAGCCCAGGGCTGAGCCACTTCACGGCCTTCCGACCTCTGATCTTGCAGCAGAGAAGGACAACGAGCGGCTCCGCCTTCGCCCAGTCACGGTCGGTCAGATTCTATCACGAGCTGGTGTCTTTCCCTCTGACTCCCCACAAATGACCACAGTACACAAGAGAGGTTTCTTTGCTCTTAGTTTGAATGCTGGTTCCTTTTGGATATTTTATAATCGCACAAATCAAGGTCCTAAGGACAATTTTGCCCCATCCCTGGCTTTCAGAGAGGTCATTGGAGACGGTGCCTGCTGGAGTTTGACGATTCCAAGAAACCCGGAAAAGTGGTTCAGCTCTGGGCTGCATCCTGGTGCATAAAATCCCCAGACTTGGTGCTTTAGTCCTCGACCCCGTCCCGACCCCTGCTTTCCAGTCCAGCTCATCCGCAGGCCGCATAGTTGGAGCTATGACTCCTCCCTGCTGTCAAAAGGTGCAGGATGAGAAAGTTGAGTTTCGGCGGGAGGCGCGATGCAGGTCACCCCTGCCTTGGCGCTGACCTTTTCCGCTCTGAAGGCCCTTGCTTTCTGCAAGAGTGAGGGGCCTGACAGGCAAGACCAGGCCGGAGGCTCACGGCGCCTTTCCACTCTGTGCTTTCACAGACGAGAGATGCTTTCCCTCTGCTCCTAATTCCCTTCAAAAATTCTGATGTGCTTTCCCGGTTTAATTTGACAAACACTCCTGCCCAGCTTGCTTGCTGTAGGGCCAGGCATACAAGGCCATTAGGAACGGCTAGACCTGTCCACTTTCCTCCTGCCAAGCCCTTGTCCGGACACATCCGAGGCCCGAGGATTTGATGGCTAGCAGAGTAAGGCTGGATCTCCATCACGCTTTTTCCTCCTTTACCTTAAAAAAATCCAAATAAGTCATTACCTGACTATGAGTTAATGGAAATTGTCTATAATAAGGAAGCAAAGGGGAAGGAAACAAACTCTTTTAAATATACTGAGCTTCTAGCAGAGGAGGCGGGGATAGGATGACAAATTTATAATGTTGACTCAGATGCTATCTGTCTTCAATTTCTTTCAAGATAAAAAGTTTTAAACAACAAAAACTGCTGATAGTATAGAAATAATTGGGACTAGGCATTCAATAAATAAGTCATGAATTAATGAAGTGTAGAATTCTTTATGTCATCTTTAATCATGTATATGATTATTAATATTAATCTCCTTAATAACCTTTACATGGCTTGTTATGGCCCCACAGAGCTAGAAAAAATTACTTGCTAATCATTTTAGCCATAAATTTAATGGGTCATCAACATTTGTATAAAACAAACAAACAACAGGGAAGAGATTTGTGGGATAAAACTAAACATTTTGGATCCTTGAAGGCAGGGGAGGGGTCCCACCAGCTGCAAGGAGTAGGACCCCAAAAGGGTTGGGGGTTCCAGTGAGGCAAGCACAGAGACCCTGCTCCCTGAAAGGACAATACCTCTGTCTCCTGCCATGAAAAACTCAGGATAAAAGGTAAAATTTCCAGAATACAGGAACAGCATACAAGCCTTTCAGGAAATGCAATTATTACCCTCACTTTTTTCCTGAGTTATCTTCCTGCAACCAAGACTCCAGTCAAGCTGATGACTCATAATTCTTTTTTGCAGACAACGTGATTCTTCTAAAAACTGAGCTCACAATTGTGAGACAGTGTAGACAGGCGACTTTAAAATCTGTCACCTGCTATATTATTACAGCATAATACTTATTTCTTTTACTGAAGAGTTAGCCATTTACATTCCATATATTTATGAAATTTATATTTATATTTGTTTTTAGTATTAATAATTCAATTCTTGATTTCATACAATCTATTGTGAGTAATACATGAGCAATTTAAGTCAATATCATTATCAAATAGATATTTAACAAACTTGTCTAAGAGTTTTCTATTTACAAATTCTATTGAGAGTATCAGCTGTATGTTCATAGACAGCTGAGAAATTTTGCTTTCAAAATAAACAAGCAACTGCTTGTTATTCATGAAACTGTCTTTAAAAAAATGTTCTTTTGGGAATAGTATTGTGACATGATCTTTGTATATTAAATGATTGTAGAAGCTTTCAGCATCTCTGAATTTATTTTATGTCTAATTACATTCGTTCAGAATCTTGTATCCTTAATCATAAACATGTCGATGCTGCTACAATTTTTATTATCTGATAAAGAGACTTACTTCTTAAATCTCTACTTTTGCCTTCTCTTTCACATTCATTTACTCAATAAGCATAACTCTAAATCATCTTAGGTAAGCAGTAAACAACCATTGTATGTTGAGAAGTGTTTCATTCCTTGCTTCCTAAAAAAGAAGAAAACATGCCCTGATTGTTAACATTTGCTGATTTCTCTGACACACACACTCTCTCCAGAGTCAGGCTCAAGCCACCAGAGTGCCAGCATTTAGCAGAGTTGAGGAGATGAGCAGAAATGTGCATCATAAACTCACAGAAGGTGGCTGGTGCCACATTCACTTTTTTTTTGGCATTTGTGTTTTATTTTTACAATTTTTAAAAGTGGCGGATTCATGTTGATATATGGCAAAACCAATACAATATTGTAAAGTTTAAAAATAAAATTAAATTTAAAAAAAGTTAATAGCAAGATAGACATATGATTGTCATGGAAGGAGTCATTTATTCACTCTTTCTGAATGAAGCACAAATTCTCTGCCTTTGTAGATCTTACTGTGAGATGCTATTAATATGAAGGGTAAGTGCTGTGAAGAAAAATGAAGCGGACAAGGAGGTTGGAGAGTGATGGAGGCTAATATTTTAGATAAAGTTGTGAGGGAACTCCTACCTGAGTGACATTTGAGCAGAGAGATTTGATAGAGTGGGAGTGCAATGGGAGTGATGCAGGAACAGCAGGAAGGTCAGTGAGATCAGACAAGAGTAAATGAGGGGAGAGGAGCAGATGTGAGGTCCAGAGATTCCCTGAGGACAGGTCTTATGCCTTAAGGCTAACTTTTGAGTACTGGATGCAGATTTCAAAACACTACTAATCCACTTTTTAGAGATATGATACAGTTTATTTTTTAAATGTATACTTATGTATATGAAACAATGATATTTAAAAATAACATCATCATCTCAACTTTATTATCTATTTCCCTTCTAGTAAACTGACAAAACAGTGACATTAACGAAACACAAGCTTCTTGAGCACAAAAAAATGATTACTAGACTCTAGGCTACCAACAGTGTCTGCTAAGATGTGCAAACAACTTCCCAGCTATTTTTTAGCCATGCAGAAGAGCACAATGCTACTTTCTAAGGACTTCCTAAATCAAGTGTCTTTAAACCTGGTTTTTGCTTTTTTTAAGCTATCTCTGCCAGAAAAACATTTTGGCTGGGGCTATTTCATTTCCCTCATCTATGTATTCAGTGGAAGCACATGTAAATTATAATAGATAAAATTTGGGATAAAGGCTAGAAGGCATATCTTAATGAAATATGGTATAAAATAGAGGGAAATAAATTACTAAAGCAGATTTTGTAATAATTTTTTCTGTCAAGTTTTAAGAATAAAATTGACCTAAGCCAACTGTTCCTTAAAAAAAAAAGAAGAACAAAAGAGACTATAATGACCTCCTTATTTCAAGACTTTGCTCATGCTCTTGAGTAAGGAGAGTGCCAGACATTTTTTTCCTTCCGTCTCATAGAATGTTTCATCCCACAAATCCTGCAGCCAGTCGTTCCTACCTGATGACTTCGTCAACAGGTGAGATGAGTGCAAGCACACCTGAGCTCTCCACCCTGAATCTGCACGGCCTGCTCCTCCTCCTGTGCTTTAAGACACCTGTGCGTTTGCTCCCTTCTCTCAAAAGCATTCCAAAATCCAAAAGCATCTCCAAAATTCACTGCAGACGGTGACTGCAGCCATGAAATTAAAAGATGCTTACTCCTTGAAAGGAAAGCTATGACCAACCTAGACAGCATGTTAAAAAGCAGAGACATTACTTTGCCAACAAAGGTCCATCTAGTCAAGGCTATGGTTTTTCCAGTAGTCATGTATGGATGTGAGAGTTGGACTATAAAGAAAGCTGAACGCTGAAGAAATGATGCTTTCAAACTGTGGTGTTGGAGAAGACTCTTGAGAGTCCCTTGGACTGCAAGGAGATCCAACCAGTCCATCCTAAAGGAAATCAGTCCTGAATATTCATTTGAAGGACTGATGCTGAAGCTGAAACTCCAATACTTCGGCCACCTGATGTGAAGAGCTGACTCATTGTAAAAGACCCTGATGCTGGGAAAGATTGAAGGCAGGAGAGGGGATGACAGAGGATGAGATGGTTGGATAGCATCACCGATTCAATGGGCATGAGTTTGAGTAAACTCCAGGAGTTGGTGATGGACAGGATGCAACTGTTTTGCAGTCCAGCAAAGAGCTGGACACGACTGAGAGACTGAACTAAACTGAACTGAACTCAAAAGCATGGCTCAACAGGTAAAGAATCTGCCTGTAATGCAGGAAACACGGGAGATACGGGCTCAATCCCTGGGTTGGGAAGATCTCCTGGATGAAATGGCAACCCATTCCATTACTCTTGCCTGAGAAATCCCATGGACAGAGGGGTCTGGTGGGCTGCAGTCCATGGGGTCGTAAAGAGTCAGATGCAGCTGAGTGGCTAAGCACACAGCGCACTCATCAGCATGGCACAGTAAACTCACCTTGTGAGCATTGAAACGCCACGGAGTGCTTAGAAAGCCATGTTCTAAAGCCTTAAGTCACCTAAAAGTCACTGGGTCCACCTACTTCCAGAGAGTGAGCTTAGAGACTAGTGGGTCTCCCAGGGATGTTTCTCACGCAGGTATTGGCCTATTGTCTGGGGAAAGAGGGTGTGAGCCTATATTTTATGTTTTGAGGGTTTAAATTAAAATTGGTTGAGAACCCTGGTGGGTAGCCCTCCAGGATGGAAATTCTATTCCAAGATCCAGAGTGAACAGTGTCCAGATCCATCTTTAGTCCAGGCTCTTGAACTGACTGTGAGATAGAAATAAATCACTAAGAAATGGAGCCACTGATGCTCAAGCGTGGACCTAATGTGTGTCCATCTAATTTAGCCAAGTTGGAGAAAGATTGATCTTCACTCAACAGTAATCATGATAACTCGTTGCATCCAGGGAGTCCTGGGATAGTCGCACATGAAGTTGCTTAGAGCCCACTTTATGGGAGATGTCAGAAATATGAAGAGTAAAACTGATAAATGAGTTAATGGTACTCAGCGTTCTCTCCTTGGGCTTTTGTTTAAACCCCCAGAGCCCTTAGAAATTCAGGGAATATGGTAAGCCATAGGGGAGATAACGAATTGCTTACTAAGATGTAGAGGAGGCTGCAGTGATTAATTGGAAACCTACAGCATGTTATAAAACACTTCACGATAATCACATATGACAATTTTGTCCTGCTAAATGCGCAAGTGCTATTAATGGTGACTTAGTTAATAGGAGCTGTCTACATGCATTGTGATTTTTCTTAGAAATATGCTTCATAAGGATGATTTTTTTCTCTCCACAATTAATGTTATAAAAGCAATGGAACCCCAGCTCCCAGAGGGGATCAAAGCTGTAGATGAGTGAACGTCTCTGTTTCTTCTCTGCTCTTTCTGAGTGTAGTCAGATGCTCAGATATCAGACCTTCTCCTCCTCATGGGGATTGTTTACAGCAGATGTTTGTACAATCTCATAAGAACAGACCCCAAAAAGGATATAAAATAGGGCAGTAGGGAAGATAAATAAATTGACTAAAACTGATTCAGCAAGCACACAGAGATATTGAGACTATGAACAGGAAATAGAACAATTGATAGGTGCTCTCACTGATCTTTTTAAAGGACAGAAATGTAAAGCCAACTTTGGAGCATGGAGTTCTCTTAGGCAGAATGCTTTTGCTTCATAACAGCTATGTTTTTCATTTAATTCATTGTCTCTTTAGTTTCTCTTTCAGTTTTAAACAAGATTGGAGGTCAGTAGTTATCCAGGAAAATGGCCACGTCCATTTTCTTCCACATCCTGTCCTGGGTTTCTGTGGCTAACAGGATCAAGTCTGTGTTCAATGTCATTGCCCCACGGAGATTAATTCCCACTGTGGTAGATGCTCTTTGTCACTGTGAGGAACGCCAGACCCAGCCAAAGCGTGACAAAGAGTAAATATGGAAGAACAGGCCATTCAAACAGGCAGCGACAGGACGACTGTGACAAGTGGGGCGAGAAGTCAAGACCATTCCCTTTGCTTTCTGCCGCAGAGGCGTCTGCATGGCGCACCTCTTGAGTGACTCCCATCGAGGACTCAAGTCCCTCCACCCGGGACAAATTCCATGGGTGATGACATCTTCTCCTTTCTCCCCACCCCCTTCCTCCTTTTCTCCTTCTCCTTCTTCTTATTCTGAATCAGATGACATCTTCTCCTTTCTCCCCGCCTTCCTCCTTTTCTCCTTCTCCTTTTCTTATTCTGAATCAGATGACATCTTCTCCTTTCTCCCCCCCACCCCTTCCTCCTTTTCTCCTCTTCTTATTCTGAATCACATTCTTGGGAAAATTACAGTATGAACTCAACATGCAAAAATATGCACAAGCACAGAAAAATCATTACAGAAATGAATTTTGTCCTCTCTGGTCCATTGTCTTTTTCTTGCAAAGCATGAACCAGAAGATATCAATATCCATTCCCATTTGTGTCAAGTAGAATGTCTAACTTTAAACGTATTCAACTTCTCCCACTGCTAACCACCCTGAGGGGCCAAATATTCTCTTGCCTTGAGTGTTAGATTGCTTCATTCACCTAACATAAGTTTCAAAGTACATCTTATCATAGATGAGTTTCACGTAACAGTATTGTATGTGAAAATAGGTCCTGAGTTTGAATTTCTTGTGTTGCTTTGGTACTAGCAGGAAGCTTTGAAGGATGAAGTCTTCATCAAGAGCCACTTTGAGCCCACAAAACATCACCATAGTACACAAGACTGAAAAAAAGAGAAAAAAAATCTATGCTGAGGGGAACAAAGAGGGAGGGTCCCATTACCATCTCTGGCTGCTTCAAGCCACATGCTCATGTGATGGTGGGGGCAGCCTAAGGTCACACCCGTCACACCTTTTCAGAGGCCACACAATTTGTACTCCACAATGTCATGAAAACTATCATAACATGTTCCCACCCCAATACTGATGGTCACGGCTCAAATGCACGCAACACCAGCGCTGGGCTCCTGAAGAGCTGAGCATTTTGTTTCACGTGATTCCTACCCTCAACGCTTGGTTTCCATGACCCTCTTTACCACTCTGTTTTCCAGCATGAGCACTGAGTAATCAGACAAAAGAATTCATGCTTTTATCTTTTTGTTTCTTCCCTTGCGGTTTGACGATTTTCTTTAGTCGTATGCTTGTGTTATTTTCTTCTTAGATTTTTGTATCTAGTGTAGGTTTTCTATTTGTGGTTACCTTGAGATTCACATATGTTGACCTACAGCTGTATGTCCTCGTTTTAAGTTGGTAGTCAATTAAGTTGTGACATATCCTAAAAGATCTATGTTTTTACACCTCTCCCCAAATTTTGTGTCTTTGATGCTATATTTTATATTTCCATGTTTATCCCTTAACTATTTATTGTAGTTATAGTTGCTTTTACAATTTTTTTTGCCTTTAATCATCATACCACTTATTTATGTGGTTGGTCCTTAGTCCTTAATACATATTTCTTTTCTAGTCGGATTTCCCTTTCCTGCAAATTCTTACTTCCTTTACACTTAGAGGAGACTCACAAGATGAGGATGTCCACTACCACCACTTCTATTCAACACAGTGTCAGAATTCCTAGCACAACAATCAGACAAGAAAAATCATCCAAAATGGAAGGAAAGATATACAACTGTCATTAACATGATACTCTGTATCTGTAACCCTAACCTTGAATTCTCTACATAAAACCTATTAGAGTAAATGAATTCTGTAAGTTTGAAGGATACAAGATACTATACCGAAATCTGTTACTTTTCTATACATTGATATTGAACTATTAGGAAGAAAAAGTTAAAAAAAAAAAGAAGAAACATTAAAATTGCATCAAAAAGAGTAAAGAACCTAGGAATACACTTTCAAAAAGAGGTGAAAGACCTATACTCTGAAAACTATAAAAACACTGGTGATGGAATTGCAGATGATACCAAAAATGGAAAGATAATCCATGTTCTTGGATTGAAAGAATATTACTACAATGGCTATACTACTCAAAACAATCTATAGATTCAATGCAAACCCTATCAAAATACCCACGACTTTTTTTTTCCACAAAGATATTACAAATAATCCTAAAATATCTATGGAACCACAAAAGACTCTGCATTGCCAAAGCAATCTCAGGAAAAAAGAACATAGTGTGAGAAAGTGAAGAAAAAGCATTCTATTATAGCTAAGAGTGGGATAAGTATCAGATTCCCATCCTAGGTCAGAAATTCAAAAGACTAACATCAAGGGATCATCTGGGCAAGATGGCACCAGTGGGAACGGGCACGACTCCTCAGGTGAGGGACACGTTACAAGGGGAGCGTGATTAAAGAGCAGCATCACCAAAGAAGATAGTGATTCAGGGTTCTGCGCTAGAGAAAGGAGGAGAGGGAAAATTACAAGCAAACTTTTACTGCTTATAAATGAAGAAATTAAGAAAAGATAGAGCAGGTGTTATTGGCTGCATAGATTGGCAAAACATTCAGACACATATGCTCTCTAGGTCTCACTACAAGAGCAGTTTTCACCAAATTCCATCTTTCCTCTCCCATCAAGTACTGAAGCAAACCACCAACATCTACTGGAATGTGCTTGAGTTCAAACAAAGGATTGGGTTAAGAAAAGAGATATATTTTATAACTGCCACATAACAAAGAGCTCTTTTAAAATAAGCATTCTTTCCCTACCGTGTACTGTTCATTTATATTTTAATAATACATGTCCAAAATTGCATAGCAATCCACGCATTGTGTTCACAAGTGCTGTGTCTCCTAACCCTCCCAGCAGTCCTACATCAGAGAAGGGAACGTGGCGGGGGGTGACCCTGAATAAGAAATGGTTCTACAGCAAGTAGATGATTTGACCATAAGAATTCTAAGACCAGTACTCCTTGAACTGAAGCTTGTGCAGTCTCATGTCATCATGGATTCACAGGCACCACACAAAGGGAGGGGAAAAGTCCTAGCTCTGTTGTTGTTCAGTCGCTCAGTCATGTCCGACTCTGCGACCCCCGTGGACTGCAGCATGTCCAAGTTCACGTCTGTGGAGTCAGTGATGCCATCCAACCATCTCATGCCCTATCACCCCCTTTCCTTTGTTTCCAATCTAGCCCTATATTCCACGTCAAATTTATACATTTTACTAGGTACACTGCATTTCTGATGTAAACCCTGGGTTGCGAATACCTTCCAAATGATAAAGACGATATCTAAGATATAAAACTTCTTTATGAAAATAGTTGAGCCTTTAAGATCAAAGGCAGTTTGCTAACTGAGAAACATTTTTTTGGTATGATCCATTGGTAAACACATACTTTTGTGTTCTTGTCTCTTTAAAGCTGACATTTTAAAGACAAAAGTATTTTGTTACACCCATTACGTGTTAAGAATTTTAAACAATTTAAATATTTTGGAGATGCTGTCCTAAGTATATTCTCTCTGGAAGTTGGCCTATGAGAAAATAAAGGGGAAAAAAGAGAAATGTTAACACAGGAGAGAAGACATCATTAAGCCTGAAACACAGCAAATTTCACAAGGGCAAGTCTATAGCACACACGACATTTACACTAAAACCAACTAACTTGCATTTGAGGGCTTCCCTTGCAGCTCTGTTGGTAAAGAATCCGCTGGCAATGCAGGAAACCTGGGTTCAATTCCTGGGCCTGGAAGATTCCCTGGAGAAGGAAATGGCAACCCACTCCAGTATTCTTGCCTGGAAAACCCCATAGGCAGAGGAGCCTGGCGGGCTACAGTCCATGGGGTCACAAGGGTTGGACATGACTTAGCAACTAAACCACCAGCTTACAGTTTAATCCATATTATTACAATACAGACAAAAGTTAGTAAATCTTGACACATTATTTCAAAGTGAACAGAACACTGGATTTTAGTGAAAGCCAGTTTTGTGGCACTGGTGGTAATTGTACATGTCCTCAACTGCTTATAAAACAATTCGATACTTTTCTCCAGCTGGTCACTAATTTTTTCTTCTTACACCATGCACCTGGAGTGTTCTCATTTGTTCCCACCATTCTGTTCTCTCAGCCCATTCTGTGGGCACCATTGATTAGGATATCTAGGATATTTAGATATCTAAATATCTAAATCTAGGATTTAGATCTAGATCTAGGATATCTAAATCTGATAGAATTTCATGTGGAACCATTGGAGGTTCTCAACCATTGTACAGAACCTTGGCAATGAGAGAGCTTATTTTACCTCCTTTGCAAAGCTCTCAACTTAATAAGCAGCAGTTTTCTATTTTGTTTTATGTCTTGTTTGTCTTTTGTTCAGAACTAAAGTTGGGTTCCTTTGGTAAATATATGATAAAAGATTCACGCTGTATATTATACTGGTGTTTACTCTTACAAATATTGATCATGCTTAGTATCCAATTTCTAAATAATCAAATAGAACACAATGACAATGTGTTTACATAAAATGTTTTTTTTTAATTGCTTCCCTTATTAAACATCCATCTATTGGATGTCTGCTATGCTGTAAGTACTAGCACTCTAGCAGTCGATTAAAATCAGGGTTGGCTTTGACTTCCACATATAACATAGAAAGGAATACAGAACTTTGCTTCCAACTTAAGAAGAAGAAGGCAGTTATTCTACAAAACCCTAAATTTCACTTAGGCCATAAGAGAGTTATGTGACAAGTCAACCAAGGCATGGGAATCCCACGGAGAAGTACACCCCTCGAAGGAGAGGCAGACACACTGGCTATTCTCCTTTGCTGGAGCACAGAAGAAAGGGGTGGCCTGAGTTTTAAGTGAAAGTCAAGAACTTAGATACAGTTGTAAAGCATTGCCTAGACCCAGTGCTGCCTGCTATGCTAGTTTGGAGTAGCTGCCCCCTGCCCCCAGGAAGAAGCAATGCTTGTGTTCATTTGCAATCATTTTCCATAGGCATTTATCATGAGCCCATATGAGAAATCCAGCCAGGCAGGGGAGCCAAGATGATGGCACAGGTATGCAGGAGGCCCTGGGGGTTCCTGGTGATCAGGTGTAAAGCCTGCCTAGAGGAACAGACCAGGTCACCTCCACATTTATAAAACAGCTTCTCAGTACATTGATCAGAGAAGACAATGGCAGCCCACTCCAGTATTCTTGCCTGGAAAATCCCATGGATGGAGGAGCGCATGGTAGGCTGCAGTTCATGGGGTCGCTAGGAGTCAGACACGACTGAACGACTTCACTTTCACTTTTCACTTTCACGCATTGGAGAAGGAAATGGCAACCCACTCCAGTGTTCTTGCCTGGAGAATCCCAGGGATGGGGGAGCCTGGTGGGCTGCCATCTATGGGGCTGCACAGAGTCGGACACGACTGAAGCGACTTAGCAGCAGCAGCAGCAGCACATTCATGGTCTGGACATTATTTTCTTATCAAGTTGCAAGATGAGTAGAACAATTAGTACCGTAACCAGTATGGATTTAGGAGGCAGATACATTCATAGATTTCACATCCAGTCAATGACTTAGATTGCATTCTTCACCACAACTTTCCAAGATCCCAGAGAATTTACACAGTCCAGAAAAAAGGGTGTTTCCTCGTATCTACTCTCAAGCAATGAGGGTACCAGGTTCTGATCTGTGCCTGTCATGTTGGCTGTAAGTGACCAGCCTGCCTGCATGAACAGTTTAGGCTTGTGCCATTTCAATGTCAAGCAGCTTGACTCCCCAAGGGCATTGGGCTGACCCAGGCTGGCCATCCAGGTGCCTTGGTGGGAACATAGTCCTTTTATCAGCCCTCTGTTGGGGGTCCTGGTTTTCTCACCTCTCCTTTGCCACCCTGATGAGGGAAGGATCCCCACCCTAGAGAAACGGGGGAGTGGATGGACACACCACACTCAGTACTGGACGGGTGAGAATGGCTGTGGTGTATTGGTGACATGTACTCACAGTCCAGGGAAGGACACCAGGCTCACAGCCCAGAGGAAGGTTGTGCTGGGACAGAACAAAGCAGCAAGAGGCAGGCTTTCTAGTAACAAGGGGATTAGGTGCCCTCGTGGGTGACTTGCTGGATAATCCTGTGAGGGACGGGCAGCTGATGCCACTGCTCAAGTACACACAGGAGGTGCTTCTGGTCCTCTGGGTAGGCAGGGTGGTCTGGCTGGACATGTACCCACTCGAGTAAGTGAGGAAGGACTTGCTGTCAAGAACAATCAGATCGGGGGCAGCAGAGATCAAGACAGTACAGAATGTGGGCCTCTTCCTTCATGTCCTACATCACAGGTGCCCAAGGTTTCAGGAGTAACAAACCATCGTGCCAAGTTGAGCCAGGAGTAATTCTCATTTTCATCATCTTGCTGACCTAGAATCTGTATTTCCTTCCCTCTGAGATACATACTTCTTATGCCTTGGGAAACACTTCTTTTAAAACATGAAATATCTCAAATTCCTCTTTTTCAAATCATGGGACCCTAACCCACTGTTTGGAGAAGGCAATGGTACCCCACTCCAGTACTCTTGCCTGGAAAATCCCATGGATGGAGGAGCCTGGTAGGCTGCAGTCCATGGGGTCGCTAAGAGTCAGACATGACTGAGCGACTTCACTTTCACTTTTCACTTTCCTGCATTGGAGAAGGCAATGGCAACCCACTCCAGTGTTCTTGCCTGGAGAATCCCAGGGACGGGGGAGCCTGGTGGGCTGCCGTCTATGGGGCCGACACGACTGAAGCAACTTAGCAGCAGCAGCAGCAGCAACCCACTGTTGTCAATTACTTTGCAGGACTCCATTCATCTCTCTTGAGGCCACCACCATATCAACCCATGTGATCTGAATTGTCCTCAATTGATTTCAAAAGGTCCACAACTACCCTTCTGACACGACCAAATTCCAGAGTCAAGTTGGTTTTTTGTGTTTTTTTTTGCATTTCTCTCACTAAAGAAGGATTAAACAACTAAGTTGATCATTCTATCCATCTGAGCCTCAGTTACTGGTGAAAAAATAAGGCATAAAGTGGGGGGGGGGTGGTTTATAAGCTTATCCTGCTGTGAAAAGTTAAAGCCTTTGTAAATTTGATATCTTTCTACTTCTGTACATATCAGTCAATAATCATAACTTACAAATGTGCACCTTACACATTGTCATGGCCTCTTCATGTATCAGTTATCTGTTGCTCTGTAATGCATTAAAACGAAATTTTAGTTAAAAATGGCTACTTTATTTGCATATGGGTTTTCAGGTTAGGAATTGGGGACGGGGTTTGCTGGAGAGTTTGTCGGCTGATGTCACCTGGGGTCACACATCTGGTGGCTCCTCTGAGACTAGACGGCTCGGGATGGCTCACTCACCTGTCAGCCTCGATGGACCAGTGGCTCCTGAAGAACAGCCTGGGCTTCCTTTCATGGCAGTCTGGTTTCAAGAGCTAGAAGCTTCAAGGACTCCTCATGGCTATGCTTGGTGGTTCTGTAACATCCCTTCCACGTCCAAAGTCTACACTTGGTTCAAGAGCTGAGAATATAGAGTCTGCTTCATTACGTTATGTGCTGTCATTCAACGTTATGTCTGACTCTTTGCAACTCCATAGACGGTAGCCTGCCAGGCTTCCCGGTCCATCACCCACTCCTGGAGCTTGCTGAGACTCATGTCCATGGAATCGGCCATGCCATCCAACCATCTCACCCTCTGTCATCCCCTTCTCCTCCTGCCTTCAATCTTGCCCTGCATCAGGGTCTTTTCCAATGAGTCAGTTCTTTGCATTAAGTGGCCAAGGTACTGGACCTTCAGCTTCAGCATCAGGCCTTCCAATGAATATTCAAGACTGATCTCCTTTAAGATGGACTGGTTGGATCTCCTTGCAGTCCAAGAGACTCTCAAGAGTCTTCTCCAACATCACAGTTCAAAAGCATCAAGTCTTTGGCTCTCAACTTTCTTTATGGTACAACTCTCATATCCATACATGACTACTGGAAAACCGTACCTTGACTATACAGACCTTTGTCAGTAAAGTATAATGTCTCTTCTTTCTAATATGCTGTCTAGGTTTGTCATAGCTTTTCTTCCAAGGAAAAAGTGTCTTTTAATTTCATGGCTGCAGTCACCATCCGCAGTGATTCTGAGCCCAAGAAAATAAAGTTTGTCACTGTTTCCATTGTTTCCCCATCTATTTGCCTTGAAGTGATGGGACTGGATGCCATGATCTTTGTTTTTTGAATGTTGAGTTTTAAACCAGCTTTCTCACTCTCCTCTTTCACTTTCATCAAGAGACTCTTTAGTTCCTCTTCACTTTCTGCCATAAGGGTTGTTTCATCTGCATTTCTGAGGTTATTGATATTTCCCTGGTAATCTTGATTCCAGCTTTTGCTTCATCCTTCTTGGTATTTCACATGATGTACTTTGCATATAAGTTAAATAAGCACAGTGACAATATAAAGTCTTGATGTACTCCTTTCCTGATTTGGAACCAGTCTGTTGTTCCATGTCCAGTTCTAACTGTTGCTTCTTGACCTGCATACAGATTTCTCAGGAGGCAGGTAAGGCAGTCTGGTAGTCCCATCTCTTGAAGAACTTTCCAGTTTGTTGTGATTCACAGTCAAAGACTCTGGCATAGTCAACCAAGCAGAAGTTCTTCTGGAATTCTCTTGCTTTTTCTATGATCCTCTGGATGTTAGTTTGATTTCTGGTTCCTCTGCCTATTCTAAATCCAACTTGAACATCTGGAAGTTCTTGGTTCACGTACTGTTGAAGCCTAGCTTGGAGAATTTTGAGCATTACTTTGCTGGTGTGTGAGACGAGTGCAATTGTGCGGTAGTTCGAACATTCTTTGGCTTTGTCTTTCTTTAGAACTGGATTGAAAACTTACCTTTTCTAGTCCTGTGGCCACTGCTGAGTTTTCCAAATTTTCTGGCATATTGAGTACGGCACTTTAACAGCATCATCTTTAGGATTTGAAATAGCTCAGTTGGAATTCCATCAGCATCATCTTTTAGGATTTAAAATAGCTCAGCTGGAATTCCATCACATTCAGCTTACTACATTTAATTTCTATGGAAAACTGTTTTACAAGTAATAGGTAAATAACCATTCTCTCCAAAAGATACAGTAGATGTTCTGATGTTATTTCCTTCGATATTCACAAACCAGGAGCTCATTTCAAACTCAACAGATTTTTAAAAATTGAATGTTGATCTCTTCAAATATTTAACATAACATCTTAATAAATAAAAGATTATAGTCTTTATTCCACAAAGGGACCTATCACAGTTTTCTAGCTAGTTCTGCTTTTATTTTTATATTGCCCATCTGGCAAGTGTCTGTCTGAGTACTTTAGAAGCCAGAACAAAGTTAAATTTAAATTGACAGAAACCCAAGAACACTGTCAAGTCCCAGAGACAGGATCCCTTTTCAGCGAGAGGGGGCAGGGCAGTATAGCTTTTAAAACTGTCTTTTGAGCCTGAAACATCTAAGCTCTCGGGCCATCCTGAAATGCACTCATTGTGTGATCTTGAAAATATTTGATGACCTTCCAGTTTCCTCACTGGGATGGGCATAAAGATGATAATATTTCTGCTCGTTGAAAGATTTAGGTTAAGAGATTTCTGAACTTTGATAATACTGGTGTTTTTGTGTTCAGGTGTTGGAAGGTTCTGATGGACTTGTGCTGCAGACCCGGGGGACTCAGAGAGCCCTTGTCTCCGGGACTTGTTTTCACAAGTGGCAACTAAGTCCCTTGCAATTCTCCTGGATTTAACTTTAATCCCAGGAACTCACTTTGCCTCTGGAAGAAACGTTTGCTTCAAAGCAGCAGCAGGATGACTGAGTCAGGAGGAACGCCTGCTCCTGGCCACCCCACCAGGATGGTGCTGGGATAAGGACCCTGAAACACATGGGCCAGAGCCACGGGAGGCAACCTCCTTGTCCAGCAGTGGCCGTGGTGCTGAAGCTCCCACTCCTCGGCTGCTCTCCCGGAATCCTGAATCACTTCTTCCCAGCGCTCTTTGTGATGAAAGGTCACATAACCATTTTTATAAATCACTCTCCATTTTAATGAAATAGTAGAAATCACAAAGCTTTTCCCCACATCACATACACATAACATTCAGGCATCTGGTCTCCCTAGACTCTCCTGGGCTGTGGCAGTTTCTGAGTCTCCACGACCTTGACAGTCTTGAGGAGCAGTGGTCACATGTTTTATAGAGCGCCTCTCAGTGGGGATTTGTCTGATGGTTTTCTCATGATTAGTCTGGGGTTATGGGCTTTAAACCAGGAAGGTAAAGTGCCATCTCATCACGCGGTATCAGAGGTCCGTGCTCTCCCTGTGACTTTTCACGGCTGGGGCTGACCTTGATTGCCCGGCTGAGGTCGTGTCGGTTGAGTTGCTGTCAAGTCCCCCTTCTCATCCTGCAGTCTTTGCAGCTGAATCACGAAGGGCTTCATCACTTAGGGAGCCGGGCTGATGCTGTAGCCTCTGAGAGCAGGGTGCGTCCTCAAATTAGAGGGGTTTCTCTTGTGTGTGTGTGCTCAGGGACCCCATGAACTGTAGCCCACCAAGCTCCTCTCTGCCCATGAGATTCTCCAGGCAAGAACATTGGAGTGGGTTGCCATGCCCTCCTCCAGAGGATCTTCCCAATCCAGGGATCGAACTGGTGTCTCTAATGTCTCATGCATTGGCAGGCAGGTTCTTTACCCCTGGTGCCACCTGGGAAGCCCCAGGATCTTCCTACTTTGGGAGAATTTGTGTTTTCTCCTTTTCGTCCCCTTTTCAGGATAAAATAGGTACTGTTGGGTCAAAGGAATCCCCTGAGGGTGTGGCCCTGCTCGCCTCGCCGACCTCACTCCCCTCTGCTTTGCCAACCTCGTTGGCCTGTGCTCCTTCGGTCTTTCGATGCCACGTCCACGCCAAGCTCCTCCTATATCAGGGCTCCAGAGGTGGCTGGTCCCCTTCTGAAGGCTCTGCTCACCCTCTGTGAGGCTGGGCCAGGCCAGGGCCGGTATCCCAAAGTGCTTCAGCGAGTCACACTTTCCATTCATACACGTCTCTTCACTGCGACTATTTGCTGAAATTCAGAGAAGCTGTTTTCCTGAGAAGAACTTTCTCAGACACATCCTACTTGATTTTATTGGCTCTGTCATTCCTGTTCTCCCTAGATTCTGTGTGAAAACGTACTCCTTGCTTCTTGCTTAATGCATGAACCTGGGATGTTCATGAGTCAATTGAAAATCACTCACCCATAGATATTTTTTATGGTGGTACATTACTGAACTTTGGGGAAAGAACTAAATCTAATCCCCCAAAAGGCTGGCACTAAAAATGAGTTAATGAACATATAATGTAAGTGTTCTATTAGCCATTTCTACAATTTTTATAAGTTACAAATAATTTTATTTACAAATAGAAAGATTTCACAAAGAATCAGAAATGGCACATCATCTTACCAGCCTGTGACAATCATATTAAATAAGATTCTATGTATTCTTCAAGGCCCATGTTCTATCCACATTTTTGCACTAATTTGAAGAAAAATAAATATTTTCTAGAGTAATTTTGTTCCATTTCTAAAGTGCAGCAGACAAGATGGAGTTATCAACAGAGGCCCACTCTCCCTCTGGCAACAACCATCTCCAATACCATCTTCGGGCTGAATATTTGAACACCTGCATTTATAGCCAGACCATCAGAAAAATGCATTTCCAAGTCAGTAATTAATTTAAAAAATGGGGCGTGATTAGGACATTTATTTTATTCTAACATTTGGATAAGATTTTTGTGTGTTTGGTTATTTGTCTGCTACTAAATGCTTTTAATTCCTGCTTCTGGAAGACACAATGAAGCTGCAAGAATTTGCTCAAAGACTATTTCCCCAGCAGCAAAAGCCTGAGGACTTTGTTCTCCACTTAGAAACTTAGATGAGCTGGTGACCAATGTTTACAGGCTAGGCTTTATATTATACCAAACAAAATTATCAGGTCTAATTTCACTCTCTCTATTGATGTAAAGAAATGCAAAGTCCATACAGTTTTATGGACATTTCTCAGATCCCTGTTAGAAAGTCACTATTGCACATGCAGTATTTGATTTCTATTGAAAGCAGAGAGTTTTTATCACCCAAGGTGATGATGGAGAAAACGGTGGATGTGTTTTCTCCACAACCAAGTGCACTTGATTCTGGAGGTGCTTAGCTCGTGCTCTTTCCCCCCAAACCTGAGCCTCACATGAGCTTTGGAGGTACAGATTGCAGCTCCCTCGTGAGTCGTAAACAGGGCTGTGGACAAAGGTTTCCTTGCAAAGATGAAATGAGCATGAGACAGGATGAAAAGTTCAAAGCATGATGGATGGGCCGTTCCCACTGAAGGTCACACGACCAGGGAGAATCAGCCACTGAAAATGTATTAGACAAAGTGGTGGAAAATAATAACGATTTCTCTTGTTGAGCTTCTTTGGAGACGGTTGCTGTTGTTCAGTCACTAAGTCATGTCCAGCTCTTTGCAGCCCCATGCATGCCAGGCTCCTCTGTCCTCCACCCTCTCCTGGAGTTTGCTCCAATTCCTCTTCATTGAGCCAGTGAGGTTATCTCACCATCCTGTCCTCTACGGCACCCTTCTCCTTTGCCTTAACATCTTTCCCAGCATCGGGGGCTTTTCCAAGGAGTGGACTCTTTGCATTAGGTGGCCAAAATATTGGAGCTTCAGCTTCAGCATCAGTCCTTCCAATTAATATTCAGTGCTGATTTGCTGGAGGCCAGATGTGCCTAATAACATGAGGTGACTCTAAGTTTTTATTTTCATTATTGGCCTCTGAGACGGAGACAGTGACAATGCCTTCAGCCAAGACTGATGTGAACCGCAGGCAAGAGGCTGCGGAGCTCCTGGCCTCATACATGTACAGTCACCACTGCCATTGGCGTAAGTGCCATTACAGCCTGGAGGAAATCAGGATCATCAAACAGTCAGATCCACAAAAGACTAAGCTAAAAATGGTAACAGTGAAGTGACAAAATCCTGGTCCACGGAGGTGGCTTGGGAGTCCAAACAGGTCACTCATGAACAAAAGTGGTCTGGGTTTTGGATATACTCGCCATTTCTTCTGATCACATTCAAACTGCTCACATTCTGTTGTAACTGTCAGCTTAGTCTTTTCTCAGTGTGCAACAGAGGGTAGGTCTTGGGGCTGAAGGAAGTAGGGACGTCACTTAGACAGGATGTTTTACACTGCATCCATAAGCCATGACTGCCAAGGCTCCAGGGTCTTCAGTTGAAACACGGAGGGGTGATAAATGGAGATTGAGATCCTCCAGTCAACACTGAATTAAAAGATCCTTACTCCTTGGAAGGAAAGTTATGACCAACCTAGACAGAATATTAAAAAGCAGACACATTACTTAGTCAACAAAGGTCCATCTAGTCAAGGCTGTGGTTTTTCCAGTGGTCCTATATGGATGTGAGAGTTGGACTATAAAGAAAGCTGAGTGCAGAAGAATTGATGCTTTTGAACTGTGGTGTTGGAGAAGACTCTTCAGAGTCCCTTGGACTGCAAGGGGATCCAACCAGTCCATCCTAAGGAAAATCAGTCCTGGGTGTTCATTGGAAGGACTGGTGTTGAAGCTGAAACTCCAATACTTTGGTCACCTGATGTGAAGAGCTGACTCATTGGAAAAGACCCTGATGCTGGGAGGGATTGGGGGCAGGAGGAGAAGGGGATGACAGAGGATGAGATCGTTGGATGTCATCACCAACTCGATGGACATGAATCTGATCAAGTCCTGGGATTTGGTGATGGACAGGGAAGCCTGGCGTGCTGCAGTCCATGGGGTCACAAAGAGTCGGACATAGAGGAGGGACTGAATTGACTGACTGAAAATAAATTAATAAAAATCAATCAATCAATAAATACAGAAAAGTGCTAATTTAGTAAAAGGCTAATAATATTTACTAAGTAGTAGGGAAGTAACCAGTAGGAGCTCTAATACAAAAGCAATTGCACTGATATGTTGAAATGACACCATTCTTACAAAATAGTTTCTTGTCTGTTTTCATATGTTTTTGGCCACAACAACTGCTCACATATGACCAAGTGAAGACTTTCATCTATGGCAAATTCACGCTGAAGAAACCTATCTGATACATATATGACTCACTCTGCATTGGATTTAATTATGGATGGTGGTTGTTTCTACTTTCTGTTTCTCCTTGTTATGTGTAGCTGTGGATGTGAGAAGCTCTTTAGATAATCTCATGGAGGCTCTGGGATGTGAAGATTATCCTGGGAAAAGTTAACGTGAGCAAGAGACAGCAGGGGAACTAAATGGAGATGGATTGACAGGGAAGGGTGAGCAGAAGCAGAAAGTGCATCCTGGAAGATGTGCCCCAGAGGAGGAACAAGGGCCTGGGCTTGGAGTCCCTGGCACTTCATTATGGTACTTGACGGCAGATGGAATTCAGTACATGCTTATGGGGCTGAAAGGTAGGAAAGGGCCAAGGCCAAGGATTTCTTCAGCCTCTGCCTGCTGCTGGAGACGGAGTGTGTGGTCCACTTCAGAGCCTTAGACAAGTCATGGATGGCTGTGGCTCATTCAAAGATTTTTCTGTAGGTGGAGTCACAGAGGTGGAGAGTCACAGTCATAAGCATCATCAGAACGACCTGAACTCCATGTTACTACTATTCAAGTCGGGAAGACATTGTGTATAAAGTAGAACTTCAGCATTTAAAATTCTCCTCATTAGCGGAAAGCTTTCTGCACAGTTTGAATATCAATCTGGTTAAAGAATCAGTGCTGGATTTATACATGGAGTATCTACAGTGATTATAATCAGATAATACCATCGGATTTTTTTCAGAAATACAACAGGTAAAACATCTTTAATAATGTTCACTAATGTCTATAAAATGTTTTTGTCCATCGCAACACTTAAATTATAAATGATCATAATTTGTATCGTGCTATGTGTGATACTATATAGGTTCTGATATATTTCAACTGTAGGAAATTTATGAAAATAATCTGCACATATATATGAGGTCTGTCATCAAATGAACTCATAACATATCATTAGCCTTATTAAAATTTAGAATCGAAGCTGAGTGGTAAAGAAAGGCAGGCAATGAGTTTGATGAGAGAAAGCAAAATCTCTCTCACACAAAGTGCAGAAGAGTCATCTCATAGACCATATCATCCACATCATAAAAAATGTAGATGTAAACACCAGCTTTCACATACGACCGCTCTGGGGGTGGCCAAGGTGTCCTGGGTCCCCACTTAAAACAACTGAGATGTTTGTGCCTGAGATATTTCTGTCACCTCTCTTTAGCACCACTGGTGGCTCGATGGTAACGAATTTCCCCGCAACGCAGGAGACTCTGGTTCAATCCCTCGGTTGGGAAGATCCCTTGGAGAAGGAAATGGCAACACATTTCGGTATTCTTGCCTGGGAAAATCCATGGACAGAGGAGCCTGGCGGGCTACAGTCCACAGGGTCACAAAGAGCTAGACAGGACTTAGAGGCCAAACACCACCACCAGGTGCGGAGAGTGAAACGACTGGATCTGCCATCTACCAACTTCCATTTTATTTTTACTGTATACGATAGGCTGGAATGTTATTGCGAATAAACTCCATGTGTTACTGAAGCCTTTCTGTGGCCCCAACGCGAAGCCAAGGGGAAACAGTCTCTGAGTGTCTCTGGGGCATCTGGTCACAACATGGGGACCGAGGAGGCCGCAGGAAGCAAGGATGAAAGACTGAGAGCAATTTCAAATTCCAAGAGAAATCCTTTGGCTAAGAATAATGTACCTTCCGTGTCTTTCAAAAATTTCCACACCAGATGGGCTGCTGGGCTGGGCTCCCCACAGAAAGTTAAAAAACAGTAGGGCCAATTTCAATTACTCACTCGGATTTTGAGGAAACAGACACAGACGTGGGTCTTGACATTGTTGGTGCTTAGAGGAACCACAGGAGTGAGTAATCAGCTGAGATGAAAGGTCAGCAAACCACATGCGCATATGAGCTGGGCAGACTGTGCGACTTTAAGCCAGCCTCAGGGCACTGAAACATCCACTGTCCCCCGCTGGCAGCGTTTTCTTTTGCTGTCTTCCTTAGGGTCAGTGTGACTGCTCTGAGCGGTGGGAGTGGGCGTCTGCAGTTTAGTCCAGAGCTGGGCACGTGCAATGTACCCACCGTTCACGCTGAGCCAGGGAGGTCCCAGACACCCTGCAGGCCCCTTCCTCCCCTTTGTGGGAGTCACTGTGGTCTCAAAACGTCAGCCCACTGAGGCGAGGAGAACACGGGAACACGGGCTCAAATTCACAAACCTTCCGCCATCTCCTGCACCAGAAATCTCTGCTCCCCCGCCCCCTCCTGCCCACCTGACGGCTGGGTCTGCAACACGTGTTCGGCAGGAGGACCAGTCTCCCTGAGAAGGCTAGCTCTCATCACTTCTTTCCTTTCTTTGCTACACTCATGGGGAAAATGATTATCACGTCTTGGAGGACAGCCCGTTGAATTCTCACCAGAGGCCACGTTCCCTGCGACACCCACAGCTGGGGCTAAGTGTCCTTCCACCTTCCAGATTCTCTGGCATTATTCCCGTAGTGGACTCGATGGCCCTTTCCCAGATTTTGATCTGCAGATTTGTGGGGGAACAAGGGGTGTGCGCCCATCTCTCTGGTACATTCAGGAGTTGGAACCCCATTAAGGAATCCCCGTGCGACTGCTAATTTGTCTCAGCCATCTCCAACTCTTTGTGGCCCCCAGGGACTGTAACCTACCAGGCTCCTCTGTCCGTGGGATTTCCCAGGTGAGAATACTGACTGCTGAAAATAAAGAGAAACCAAGGGGAAATAAATTGAGTTTCATGTTTTGTATGGTTCTCTCCAGACTCATGTAAGCTGTGATCGCTGTGGTCTCGGGCACCAGCGGTGGGGCGAGGGGAAAGCTCATCACTCATCACTGCCTCCGCCCCTCACCTGGTCCGAAAGCTTTAGGAGAACACGATGATGCCGGAGGCAGAGTAAAGGAGAAGAAGAAAGGTGGATATGCCCAGGAGTTGATCAGAGTTCAGTTTTCTTTCTTCTTTCATTTCATTCTCCAGCACCTCCTCCCACCCCTCACCCTCATCATGGAAAGGGAGGAATGGTTTGTGGGTTTCTATCTTTCAGTCCAAGTTTTTGCTTAAAAGATTTAGGGGGAAAAAATGTAACAGGCAGTGTCATTAATTCTGAATAGTGGAAACAATGCTTTTGGTAATCTCATTCTTTGAATTTTTTTGTACTTAAAAGTATTATCTGAATTAAAAATAAAGGGAATAGGCATGTGAAGGTGATTTAAAAACTAAAAGTAACCTACAAAGGGAGACTCATTTGACATACAAAGAGGCAGAAAGTAGTGTTTGAGCAAATCTGAGTCTGATATGAGGACTTAAATAGACATTTTTCAAAACCACTGCATACAGTGAAATATTTCTTTCATCAGGTCTCAAATCCAAAGTGTAGGAATTAGGAATCACTCAGTTAAGAGGTTGAAAGCAAGTAAAAACAGTAATACACAGAAGACATATAATTAAGATTTTATGCAATTTAGATTCGAGGATTTCTGTATCTTGACGTCACACACACATGTGCACACATACTACCCGTGGTGGAGCCAGAGGAACTAACTGTGAGGACTGGAGAGCTCTGGCAAACATTCTCAGTGGAGTCACGTCTGGAAAGATATTGACATCAGCCAAACTTTTCCCAGTTCATCTGTGCTTCAGGCCATTGCTCAAAGTTGAACGTTTCTTTATTCATATTTTAATTTCATTGAAGTAGAGTTAATTTCCAATGCTGTGTTAGTTTCAGGTGTACAGCAAAGTGATTCAGTTACACGTGTGCCTGTATTTACTCTTTTTTTTAGATTCTTTTCTCATATAGGCTATCACAGAATACTGAGCAGAGCTGACCGTGCCAGAACTGTATTGGATATCTATTTTACATGTAGTGGTATGTGTGTTCATCACAAGTTCTCGCTTCATACCCCCGATATTAACATTTTGGCTACCGTAAGTTTGTTTTCTATGTTTAGATGTCCTCTTCTGCTTTGTAAATAAATTCATTTGTATCTTTTTTTTAAATTATTTTCCATATATGGGTAATATAAAATGATATTTGTCTTTCTCTGTCTGACTTACTTCACTTAGTATGGTATTATCTATGTCTATTCATGTTGCTCCAGATGGCATTATTTCATTCTTTTTGATGGGAGAGTAATATTCCATTGTATATATGTACCACATCATGGCAACCCACTCCAGTATTATGGCTTGAAAATCTCATGAACAGAGGATCCTAGTGGGCTACAGTGAATTAGCATGCAAGATATGACAATGTTTATCACATTACACCCATTGGCTCTGACATGGTGCAATGTTACCAAACATATAAGGGCACACTGTCTAAGGAACGAGTGTTTCTCCCTGAAGCTTCTCCCTGCATGTTTGCAGATCCACAGCCCCCAAGAAGGAGGCCACTTTTGGCTACTCTACACAAATCCTTGGCATAAAATATAGTACTTCCAATGGAGTCAATGCCTTACAAAGTGGTATCTAGGTGTGTTCCTTGCTGCCGTTGTGGTTTAGGTCATTAACAACACTCACCACGAAGCTGCGATTCCTTTCTAAGGGGCAGATGGTAATCGACATTGCCCTCTCTACAGAGAGGTGGCAGGGACAGACAGAGGACAGAGGACAGAGGACAGAGGACAGACAGTCCTCCCTAGATGACCCTCCGCCGGCTTGTGCTCTGAGTGCAGCCTCTGAGCCTTTCTTGCTGCTCCTGGGACTTGTTAAGCAGCTGAAGCCGGTGATGTTTGGAGAAGTGTGCTGCTGTACAGACTCCTGCTGCTGCTGCTGCTAAGTCGCTTCAGTCGTGTCTGACTCTGTGTGACTCCATAGACAACAGCCCACCAGGCTCCCCCATCCCTGGGATTCTCCAGGCAAGAACACCGGAGTGGGTTGCCATTTCCTCCTCCAATGCATGAAAGTGAAAAGTGAAAGTGAAGTCGCTCAGTCGTGTCTGACTCTTCGCGACCCCATGGACTACAGCCCACCAGGCTTCTCCGTCCATGGGATTTTCCAGGCAAGAGTACTGGAGTGGGTGCCACTGCCTTCTCCACACAGACTCTTAGCATTTTTCAAAATCTGAGGGCAGACAGGTCCTACGTTTCAGCCTTGTGTGTGAGCTTGCTCTGTGGCCAGGGAGTGCAGGGCTGGGAGTGGGGAAGGAAAAGGTCCTGGTTATGTGTCCCCACTGGGACTTCAGCATCATGCTGCAACCCAGTCCGTTTCCACTTCGGATTTCCTAGTAATCTGAGATGAAACGAGCCTCCCCTACCAAAAACACATGATCGTTCCCCCCTTAAACTAATTTATGGTGTGTCTGTGTAACTTGGAACCCAGAGAGCTCTGGCCGACGCTTGAGAAGAGTCAGCTGGTCTGAAGAAAATCCTGAACTGAGAGCAGACGTGGCTGCCGGACAAGGGTAATCACACAGCGCACTTTGGCAAGAAGAGTATGATGGATGCACCCAAAGGATTCCTGCACAGCCCCACCCCCTTTCCCTGGACAACAAAGCCCCCGAGTGTGGGTGTTCACTCTTAGGAGGCTTGCACGTGATGCTGAGACCACCAGTGAGCCACAGGGCAGCTATTCCCTGTTCCCAGGGTGGAGTGGGGTGGAGAAGGGGCCATCTGGGCAGGAGGTGGGCAGCAAGGAAGCCAGGTTTTAAGACTGAGAAATAACCCATTACAGAGATTCCTGGGAGGATGTTCTTGTAAAGTCACAGGCATTTTTACCGCTCTTTGTCTACATCTATTTTTCAGCTGGATTTCTTGGCTGGAAACCACAGAGACTGGTCCCAGGTAACTTGAGAAACACATGGATTGGACAGACCTGGGGGACTCAAATGATCTCCAGGGGCTGGGGAACCAGGGTCGAGGATGAGAGGACAGGCAGGATATTCTCAAGAACAGAGGCGCAGACGCCCGGCAGCAGGAGGAGGCTGGTCAGTCGCTGCTTTGACAAATGCTGTCCATCTACCCGGCCTCTGCCTCACTTGCTGAGGTGTCAGAAAGCAGGAAGGAGACCAGATGTGGTCACACAGGTTTGGCTGAAGAAAGGGAGGCGGAGTCTGCTCGTTCAGCCACGAGAGCACGCCTGGAACCCACAGCTCGTAATCCATGGACCCTGATCACCCTGGAGCGAGGCCTCTCTTGCAAAGGTGTGGATTACTACGAGATGGGCTCATGGGAATTGAGTGCCAACCGAGTGCTGGTCACAGTTTACATCAACACCAGCAAAACTCAGGAGGTGTGACTTTGCCAATATTCTCTGTGGGCACCTATGGATAGGGTCCTAATTTAGTAAGGCTGTGATGACATTTAATATTTAAAGTGATTTTTTCTGGGTTTGATGACTTTAATATTATGAAAGGCTTATTGCTTTCTTTGAGTTTAATAATCACATGTATTTCTGACTGCTTGCTTTCTGCACTTCATCTCATGGGGATGGTTTGCATCCTTTAGCGTCACTTCTTCAAAACTAACAACAGTTACCATGTGTTTGTGCTTGGGACACCCTCCTTTCTTGTCTCTTGGCATAGAGGGGATGATGCAATTTATGCAGACAGTTCCTGCCTCATTTTATATACGTTGAAGATATCACACTTGAATTGATTATATATTTGCCTTTGAGGAAGAAAAAGGATGCGGTGCAGGTGATAGAAAAAAAAGACAAATTTGAAAATTATCTAGAAAAGAAATAATTTAAAATATATAAGTAAAAAGTAACAAAGAATATACCAATGTATCTATATGTGTGCATATATGTTCGCTTGACAGCTGTGTCACTTATTTTTAAAAAAGAACATAATCCTCTCATTAAATTTTGGAGAGGGTTAGATTTTTCAAATGTGTCAATCTGAAGTTTCTCTTTTTTTTCATCTTTTAATAATCTATTTAAAGGTGGTAAAAACAAGTCTTTGCCACTTTTGTGGCAGGTTGATCACCCTGTTCCAATCCCAGAGTGTTTTCCTTTCTGAGAAACCTTCAGTTCAGTCCAGTTCAGTCGCTCAGTCATGTCCAATTCTTTGCGACCCCGTGGACTGCAGCACGCCAGGCCTCTCTGTCCATCACCAACTCCGGGAGTTCACTCAAACTCATGTCCATTGAGTTGGTGATGCCATCCAACCATCTCATCCTCTGTCGTCCCCTTCTCTTCCCGCCTTCAATCTTTCCCAGCACCAGGGTCTTTTCAAATGAGTCAGCTCAAGAAAGCTTATCACAGGCTTAAACAGCAGGAACGTATTGTGTTTCCGTCCCCGAAGCTGGAAGTCTGGGATCGAGGTGCGAGCAGGGTTGGTTTCCTCTGAGGCCTCCCTCCTTGGCCTGTGGGGGGCTGTCTTCTCCCCACATCCTCACGTGGTCTTCCCTCTGTGCCTCTCTGCGTCCTGATTTCTTCTTACAAGGACACTGCTCAGATTGGACTCAGTCCCCCTAATGACCTCATTTCACCATCTTTACCTCTGTAGAGCCCCCATCTCCAAACACAGTCATGTGCTGAGGTGCTGGGGGTTAGGGCTTCAGCCTGTGAATTTGCAGGACACAACCCAGCCCAGAACATCTGTGAGCAAGACAGACAAAGAGGCTTCCTGCTGGACAATGAAGTGGGTAAGCTGAGAGCAACAGAGTAAATCCGTCACATGCAGGACATCCCATACCGAAAAGGGACTCGAAGGAAAGCCCAGCAGGACACTGGTAGCTGGGGTCCCTGGGAGACTTTCCTCGAGGGGACGGTGCTGGAGAGATGCTTGCATTCCCAGGAGTCTCCATGCTGCGCTCTAGATAAGAGCACGCTGCAGATGTCAGGAAGAGGGTGACGTGTTATGGCTGGAGACGTCACGCATCACTGTAGACACGTCTCATGCTCTTCCACCCACCCAAGCTCTGTGCGGTGACCTGCAGGCTCCCCCCACCCCGAACCCTGCTGGATCCCAGGAGATCCCCTAACCCAGGTTCTGTCCACACATCTGACCACGAGCAACCAGGGTCGTCCACCTGAAGTATAAATCCCGGCAGGTCGCACACCTCTGTTTCAAATCCCTCCTCACCTCTGCGTCTCCCCGGGGAAACGTGTTGGTCCAGAGATGCGTAAGCCTGTGTGAAAGCATGTCGTTTCCACTTTACAAAACATGCCACTCGAATACTGCACAAAGATGCTTTGGCAATTAATTACAATGTATTTTAGTGTATTGCTGGATTCATGGTGGACATTTGTTGTTATGATTTATTCTCAGTTAAGAGATCCAAGAAGGAAAATCGTCTCCCTCAATGACTTGGCATTACTGATGTCGTGAAGGGGCTCTGCCTCCTCTGTCACTGTGTGGACTCCGGGCGGTGGGGGTCGAGGCTGTGGTGGGGCAGGTGAGGTCCTCACTGCCCACTCGCAGCCACACCAGACAAGGCAGTGATGGAGTTCCTGCCCTTCCATCACTCACTATTCGAGCCCGGCTTTTTACCCTCTCCTGCCTCTCGCCCCACCCTGTACAAGCTCACTCCTGCTGGCCTTTCAGGGCGAAGCCTCAGGCTCCAACTTCTGTAGGACTTTTCCCTTCTCTTCCTCCCTCCCTACCTTCTCCCAGGTCAGATTGTTGATAAATGTCTGTGATGGTCATGATGCAGCTGCTATGCCAGGAAGCAGTAATTCATGTGTTTTCCTCCCATGAAGTCCTACCAACGCTCTACTGTTATACCCAATATATAGATGAGAAGACTGAGGAAAAGCGATTATGTAACTTGGCCAGAGTCACATGGTAACAGATGGCAGAGCCTGGGTTTGATGTTATGATCTTTGCTTCCAGGGGCTTCCCTGGTGGCTCAGCTGGTTTAGAGTCTGCCTGCAATGTGGGAGACCTGGGTTCGATCCCTGGGTTGAGAAGATCCCCTGGAGAAGGGAAAGTCTACCCACTCCAGTATTCTAGCCTGGAGAATTCCTTGGACTGTGTAGTCCATGGAGTCACAAAGAGTCAGACACAACTGAGTGACTTTCAATTTCACTTGCTTCCAGAGCTTTCCCAGGTGGCGCTAGTGGTAAAGAATCCACCTGCCAATGCAGGAGCCACAGGAGCCATGTGTTCGATCCCTGTATTCGGAAGATCCCCTGGAGAAGGGAATAGCTACACATTCCAGTATTCTTGCCTGGGAAGTGTCATGGACAGAAGAGCCTGGAACGCCACAGTTCAGGAGGTTGCAAAGTGTCAGACACGAATGAATGACTAAGCACCATTCCGTTTTCCTCCAGAATTCATGTTCGCCAGGTGCCACTGCTGGATTTCTCCTCTGGAGGGGAGAAACCAGGAGTTTGTTGTGCTGTGTTACAGTTGCCATCTGGAGAGAGGAATCAGTTGTGAGCAGCACCCTAAATCAGGTTCACATTGGCCCTCGATAAACACATGCTGACTCATTAACGCACTCATGGATTTCCGTGTCCTTCATCTCTGAGGTGCAGCCACATTTTAGTGTAAATTCCACATGTAAATGCTGCATCTTAATGAAGAAGAAAAGACAAGACTGATTAAAGATTAAATTCTTACTTTGTTGAAAAGAAAACCCAAATTGCAGTGTGAAGTTCATCAAAAACTTCAGAAGAGACATCACCTCACGCCAGTCAGAATGATCATCATCAAAAAATCCACAAATAATAAATATTGGAGAGAATGTGGCGAGAAGGGAACCTTCCTACACTGTTGGTGGGAAAGCAAATTGGTGCAACCACTATGGAGAAAAGTATGGAGTTTCCTTAAAGAACTAAAAATAGAGCTAAATATGACCTGCCGGCCCACTCTTGGGTGTTTATCTGCGGAAAAACGTGATCCAAAAAGAAACATGCACCCAGATATTCCATGGAAGCAACCTTGATTTCCACCCGGAGGGATAGATAAAGTCGATAAGGTGTATACACACACGCACACAATGTGGTATAATATATGATAATATAATATACATTTATATTTATATAATGGGATATTACTCAGCCATTAAAATAATAAAATAATGCCATGTGCAGGGACATGGATGAATGTAGAGAGTGTCATATTGAGTGAAGTAGGTCAGACACAGAAGGAGAAATAGCATAGTCAGTTCAGTTCAGTTGCTCAGTCATGTCTGACTCTTTGCGACCCCATGGACTGCAGCCCGCCAGGCCTCCCTGTCCATCACCAACTCCCGGAGTTACTCAAACTCATGTCCAATGAATTGGTGACGCCATCCAACCATCTCATCCTCTGTCGTCCCCTTCTCTTCCTGCCTTCAATCTTTCCCAGCATCAGGGTCTTTTCAAATGAGTCCATTCTTCACATCAGGTGGCCAAAGTATTGGAGTTTCAGCTTCAGCATCAGTCCTTCCAATGAATATTCAGTACTGATTTCCCTTAGGATGGACTGGTTGGATCCCCTTGTTGTCCAAGGGACTCTGAAGAGTCTTCTCAAACACCACAGTTCAAAAGCATCAATTCTTTGGCACTCAGCTTTCTTTATACACATCTGTACATGACTACTGGAAAAACCATAGCTTTGATTAGACCGACCTTTGTTGGCAAAGTAACGTCTCTGCTTTTTAACATGGTGTCTAGGTTGATCATAAATTTTCTTCCAACAAGCAAGCATCTTTTAATTTCGTGACTGCAGTCACCATCTGCAGTGATTTTAGAGCCCCCCCACCCCCAAATAAAGTCTCTCACTGTTTCCACTGTTTCCCCATCTATTTCCTATGAAGTGATGGGCCCAGATGCCATGATCTTAGTTTTCTGAATGTTGAGTTTTAAGCCAACTTTTTCACTCTCCTTTTTCACTTTCAAGAGGCTCTTTAGTTCTTTGTTTTCTGCCGTAAGGCTGATGTCATCTGTATATATGAGGTTATTGATATTTCTCCCTGCAACCTTTATTTCAGCTTGTACTTCACCCATCCCAGCGTTCCTCATGATGTACTCTGCATATAAGTTAAAGAAGCAGGGTGACAATATACAGCCTTGATGCACTCCTTTCCCAATTTGGAACCAGTCTGTTGTTCCATGTCCAATTCTAACTGTTGCTTCCGGACCTGCGTACAGATTGCTCAGGAGGCAGGTCAGGTGGTCTGCATCCCATCTCTTTCAGAATTTTCCACAGTTTGTTGTGATCCACACAGTCAAAGGCTTTGTTTGGCATAGTCAATAAGGCAGAAGTAGATGTTTTTCTGGAATGCTCTTGCTTTTTCAATGATCCAACGGATGTTGGCAATTTGATCTCTGGTTCCTCTGCCTTTTCTAAACCTAGCTTGAACATCTGGAAGTTCATGGTTCACATACTGTTAAAGCCTGGCTTGGAGAATTTTGAGCATTACTTTCCTAGCGTGTGAGATGAGTGCAATTGTGTGGTAGTTTGAGCATTCTTTGGCATTGCCTTTCTTTGGGATTGGAATGAAAACTGACCTTTTCCAGTCCTGTGGCCACTGCTGAGTTTTCCAAATTTGCTGGCATATTGAGTGCAGCACTTTCACAGCATCATCTTTTAGGATTTTAAATAGCTCAACAGGAATTCCATCACCTCCACTAGCTTTGTTCGTAGTGATACTTCCTAAGGCCCACTTGACTTTGCATTCCAGAATATCTGGCTCTAGATGAGTGATCACACCATCATGATTATTTGGGTCTTCAAGATGTTTTTTGTACAGTTCTTCTATGTATTCTTGCCACCTCTTCTTAATATCTTCTGCTTCTGTTAGGCCCATGACCTTTCTGTCCTTTGTTATGACATCACATATATGTGGAATCTAAAAAGAAATGACGCAAATGAACTTAAGAAACAGCAATAGACACACAGATTTTGAGAATGAGCTTATGGTTTTGGAGTGGGTACCAAATAGTTAGAGAATTTAGGATGGACATGTATAAAGTGCTATATTTAAAATGGATAACCAACAAAGATCTGCTGTACAGCACAAGGAACTCTAGTCAATGTTATGCAGCTGTCTGAGTGGGAGGGGAGTTGGGGGAGAAGGGATACATGTATGTATATTATGCCTGAGTCCTTTCTGTTCACCTGAAAGTATCACAACGTTATTTATTAATCAGCTATACCCCAATACAAAATAAAAAGCTTACAAAACAAAAAACTTGTTTCAGAAAAGGAAGTATTAGGGATCGGCATATTACATGAGGCCATTTATGAACAGCCCTTTGCAGAAGTGTTTATTAGAGAACAAGCAAATGACGATTTTGGGAGGAGTTGATAATCTCTGACATTGCACCCCCCTCTAAGAATTGATGCTCTTCCTTCTGAACCAGGAAGACGCATCTCCAGGGTCATGGGGATAAGGAAACAGAGGGAGCAAGAGGTGAGCCTGGCCTGAGGTTGTTTGGAAAAACGAGCTTCAGGGTCCCTGTCGTTGTGTCCATGAGACATCTGGTCCTTGTGATCCAAAGCCGAGGGGCGTAGAATCCACATGCCCACCCCGTGGATTTCCTCCTCATCATGCATTTATTTCCTTGTCATGCTGTCTCATGCAAACTTGAAAGGACAATCATTTCTCCCCATAAATTAAAGAGGTTCTCATAGTCTGTGCCCCATTGACTGGTGGGAGGGCCATTCCCAAGATTTATTCCCTTGGAGGAGACACATTTGCTTGGGCACTGTGGAGCCTAAACATTAGTATGTAGACTAAACATTTTGGGTCTTGAAAGCTTTCCTTTCTTTTTAATTGGTCTTCTTTTCTCATTAGAGTACAAGTTTCCTTCTCTTGGGTGGGAACATTGTACCATACACAACTGCACACGACTTCCCCTAACTTTGTCAAATCGTCATATTAATTGGTTATTTGACAAAGTTGCACTTCTAAGTTCAAGCCAATTCTTTCCCCAAAATACCATTCATCTTTGACTTTCAACAGTCTATTGACTGAGCTGTTACAAACATTTTTTTACCATTGAATGTTTTTTCAACTCACAGAATCATTGCCACTGTAAGTAGACTTTTATGTGTCTCAAGAAATGAGATTGTATATAAAAATATGAACTATAGAAGGGATTTTTAAGCTATCTGGTTTGTTTAATCAGTATAAATATTCCAAGAGGATCACTCAGACTTCCAAGTATGTCCGTGTGCTCTGCCCTCAATTATCCAATCGATGAAATCACATAAGTGAAAGTTTTATAAATCTCTCAAAAGTTTTTACAGGCTGTTTATTTATGGCTAGTCTCCAAACGGCGGGGGGCCAGCTCAGTCTGTGGCGGTGACATGTCTGCCACTGCACCTTGAGAGGGTGCCCGGGACTGCGGGCTGCAGCGGGAGAGCCAAGGACAGGAGAAGCCGGCGTCTCCGTGGGGACCTCGCCCGCTCTCACAGAGGTGAACGTCTACCAAACCACGAGGCCCCTGCGGACCCCAAACCAGCTCAATACTCCAGTTTCGGCAACTACATGAATACCATGGCCAGTCACCTGTGTGGAAATGGAAAACTTGCCCATTGGATGAAAACAGCAGTGAAAAAAGCAAAACTCCAACATGAACACTTATAAAGTACAATGATGCATATAGTCCTATTCTATGTTTATCGAATTGATTATGTGCTTGGATTAATTTGGGCTTCCCTCGTGGCTTACATGGTAAAGAATCAACCTGCAGTGCAGGAGACCCAGGTTCGATCCCGGGGTCAGGAAGATCGCCTGGAGGAGGGCACGGCAACCCACTCCAGTATTCTTGCCTGGAGAATCCCATGGACAGAGGAGCCTGGTGAACTGCTGTCCATGGGGTTGCAAAGAGTTGGACATGACTGAGTGACTAACACTTTCACTTTGGATTAATCAGCAAAGAAAGCGATAAAACAAAAAGCAGTAACACACCTGAGGTTCTTCATCAAAGGCTCCTCCTTGGGTGTCGAATCACAGAACAGCTCTGTGGAATGAGGGGTGAGTGTTCAGCCCCACTCACCCTTTATTAGCTGGTTGGTCCTGGGTGCTTCTGTGCCTCGGTTTTCCAATATGGTTTAGGAAAAGTTGAGTTCAGTGTTTTCATAATGCAGCTTCATCATTGTTCTCATAATGCTAATACAGTTTTGCTGCCTCCCTGACACACCTTTCTTCCCGTTCACTTGTGTTCTCCACCTAGTCTGTGAATGTTGATGTAGATCTCATGGATGTGAGCTTTCAGCAAAATATGCTTTTGCACGACTTCCTGTGTTGGTAGCACATGGTTTCTCTAGTTTTCTGCTTGTTGGTTGGTTTTACACATTTTAAAGGTTCTGAGTTCAGGCTTTGCCTTATCAACCTGTATATCTCAGAGGGCAGTGATTTTTATTCATTCTAAAACACTGCTATTCAACTAATGGAATCAATTAATGATATTTTATAGTCAACTGTGTATGGTAATAATACTAATTTTATTTTCAATGCTTTAATGCATCTTGAATTTTGGAAAGACTCTTCTGAAAGGCCCCTTCCCTTCTTTGAAACTCTTTGTCTTTTTTAAATGAAATGCATAGTTATTTTTTAATGATATTACTGATTTTCTAATTGTGTCTATAATCACATTGCTTATTTTATTGATTAGTACATAATTCCAAGATATTAATAAGCCTTGTGTTAAAATCTGAAATCTATATTTAATGAAAATTAATTCCAACTTTTGCCATTTAGGATCAATTCTGTGAGGGTTTTTATAACTGAGTCCAAGCACTGTGATGACATTCAACACTGTACAATGTTTTCTTAGGTACCTGTGGGTGTGCAGAGTTATGCCAGATTTATTAATAATAAATTTAAATCTAGGAAGTATTTTCTGAAAATATACAAAGCAACCTCTTAAAAATCTTGTAGTTATATATATACTTAATGTAGAAAATTTTTGGCTTCTTAAGGACCCCTCCTTTTTACAAAAGAAAGCTTATCACTTGTACACAAAGACACAGATAATTGATAAGAAATAGAATTTTCCAAGTAAAGGGAGATTCTCTTAAAAGAGAAAGAACTATAAAGGAAAGTCTGTATAGGTTAAAATATTAAGTGAACTAGAGAGAGCTATACAGGTTTACTAATCATCTCTAGAAATTTTCAGAAAAGATCAACTATGATAGTCACAAATCTAGATTGTCAATGCCTGTTTTAAGTCAGCAAATAACAAAAAAAGAAAGAAAGAAAAAGTCAAGTCAAGAGTCTGTTAACTAAGATTTTATTTTCAATTTTTAATTATTATTTTGTAAATCTGGCTACACTAGATCTTACTTGCAGCACACAGGGCCTTGGTTGTATCAGGTAGGACCCTCCATTGTGGTGCATGGGCTCTGTTAGTGGCCTGAGGGCCCAGTAGATCCTTCCATTGTGGTGCATGGGCTCTGTTAGTGGCCCGGGGGCCCGGTAGATGTGGCTCACGGGCTTAGTTGATGGAGCAAAGAGGGATCTTAGTTCCCCAATCTGGAAGTGAACCCTCATTTCCTGCTTGCAAGGCAGATTGTTAACCACTGGGCCACCAGAGAAGTCCCTTAACGGAGATTTTTAAGTGAAAGTCACAAATACATTTACGTACTATCTTTGATTGTCGTGTTTATATACTTTTACTGTTGATGCATCTAGAAATTATAGTGAAGATAAAAGAAGCTTAAGAATCCTTCCCACAAGGATATTTTTGGGAAGACAGCATACAGAATATACGTTTATGATCACCTAAAGAATTGGAAATCACTGCAGATGGTGATTGCAGCCATGAAATTAAAAGACGCTTACTCCTTGGAAGGAAAGTTATGACCAGCCTAGATAGCATATTCAAAAGCAGACATTACTTTGCCAACAAAGGTCCATCTAGTCAAGGCTATGATTTTTCCAGTGGTCATGTATGGATGTGAGAGTTGGACTGTGAAGAAAGCTGAGCGCCAAAGAATTGATGCTTTTGAACTGTGATGTTGGAGAAGACACTTGAGAGTCCCTTGGGCTGCAAGGAGATCAATCAGTCCATTCTAAAGGAAATCAACCCTGAATATTCATTGGAAGGACTGATGTTGAAGCTGAAATTTCAATACTTTGGCCACCTGATGTGAAGAGCTGACTCATTTGAAAAGACACTGATGCTGGGAAAGATTGAGGGCAGGAGGAGAAGGGGATGACAGAGGATGAGATGGTTGGATGGCATCACCGACTTGATGGACATAAGTTTGGGTGAACTCCAGGAGTTGGTGATGGACAGGGTGGCCTGGCATGCTGCAATTCATGGGGTTGCAAAGAGTCAGACACGACTGAGTGACTGAACTGAACTGAACTGAAACAATTGGATGATGTTACAAGAATTCAGGAGAGTGAAAAATGAGAATGGAAAGGGGAGAATGAAAAATCTGGCTTAAAACTCAACATTCAGAAAACTAAGATCATGGCATCCGGTCCCATCACTTCATGGAAAATAGATGGGGAAGCAGTGGAAGTAGTGACAGACTTTATTTTCTTGGCTCCAAAATCACTTCAGATGGTGACTGCAGCCATGAAATCAAAAGACGTTTGCTCCTTGTAATAAAATCTACGACAAACCTAGACAGTATATTAAAAAGCAGAGACATTATTACTTTGCTGATAAAGGTCTGTATAGTCAAAGCTGTGGTTTTTCCAGTAGTCATGTATAGATGTGAGAGCTGGACAATAAGAAAGCCTAAGCACCAAAGAATTTATGTCTTCAAATTGGAGTGCTGGAGAAGACTCTTGAGAATCCTTTAGACAACAAGGAGATCAAACCAGTCAATCCTAAAAGAAATCAACCCGGAATATTCATTGGAAAAAGTGATGCTGAAGCTGAAGCTCCAATACTTTGGCCACTGATACAAAGAGCTTATTGGAAAAGACCCTGATGCTGGAAAAGATTGAAGGTGGGAGGAGAAGGGGACGACAGAGGATGAGATGGTTGGATGGCATCACAGACTCAATGGACCTGAGTTTGTGCAAACTCTGGGAGATGATGAAAGGCAACCTGGTATGCTGTAACCCATGGGTCGCAAAGAGTCAGACATGGCTGAACAGCAACAAGAATTCAGAGAAGAGAGACACCATATACAACCAGGATAGAGAGAAAATTCTCTGTGTAGGGGAGAGTCTTACACTCATTTTGATGATTGTGCAGTGGGAAGAGAGGTGATAACAATTGAAATCTTAAAATGCTGGAGAAAAAATATTGTTTTTCTCCTGACTACTGTGGTGTAAAGAAGTCTCGACTGAAATCTAGCCGTCTGGGTGTAGAGCACATTTCTGTGAGTACCAAGCAGTGGTCCTTGGGTAAGTTGTGTCCTTTCAATTCACAGCAAGGCTTTTATCTGTAAACCCAAGAAACTGGTGTCTGTGAGCTCTTCCAGCTCTTAAAACTCTATGCCTCTAAGGAATCTTTTAAATGTGGAGCTGAGCCAAAGGGGAAGCTGCCAGCCCAGGCACGGGGCTCCCATATGAGGGACCGGACACCTGCCCTTGGATGAGGGAGCAATACAGGGGGTCTGTGCACACAGCATCCCCGGGCAGCAGAGGAGCTTCCCATGCAGGTGGAGGCAGGCTCCATCCACTTTCCTTGTGGCTTCCTGGGTAAAATATACATTTTGTTTTTCACCACAGTGGAGATTATTTGTTCATCTTTCTCCTGGTAGCTGATCTCAGATGTTCTGTGGTGTTTCATCAGAAATTCTTACCACTGATTTGAAGTCCCTGAAAGCATTCCCTCAAATACTTTGAACTCCAGCTACACTGCTGAGCTATTTCTTCTAGTGACGTATCTTTAAAGTAGGAGGAAAACATATTTTTAAACATATAAGTTAAGGACCCGTGTGTGCAGGTTGTGTATATGTACACACACGTAAAGCCGACTCACACATGTAGGTGCATGTATGGACAGTTCATGTTTGCAATGTAGTGCCCTAGTGGAGGTGCTTGTTCAAAAAGATCTGCTTCCCTATTTTGCCCAAAAGGTAATATTCACAGGAAGTTGTGAAAAGTAATCACAACACGAATAAATGTGGGAGAAAATGCACAGAATTTTAAAAAATGAAAGGTTTTCATGAAAACCCCAGAGTGGGGAAAAATGATTCTTTGAGTCAGTTTGAAAGGAAGACAACCCAGAGGAAAGGCAGAGAGCCGGGGTCAGCACCAAAGGTCAGGTTTCAGGAAAGCATGTTCACAGGCTGTTCACAGGTAAAACCTCAAACCACACTCTTTACACGGACCAGGAGGATGCTGCCTTTTCCTTGTCATTACAGTGCAACGTCATTTTCATCAATAAACATGATGAGCTGACACACACACAGCAAGGCAAAGGAAGGGGGTATTTTGACCCAATTTGTGAAAGCATGTTGTCAAGAGAAAGATACATACCATGAGCTGAGAGGGGGGAAAGGTGATGAAGGGACTACCTTTATTCCATTCTCAGGATCTTCACTGATGCCAGGGAGAACAGTCCCTAAAACCAGAAGTTCTATCCCAAATCTTCTGCTGCCCCTTCAGTTAGCAGCTTGGTCTTCCTCCAGACCAGGGTCTCCCACCCTGGACGGTTCACACATTGGGCTAGAGCTGGCTGGGGCACACACAGCAGCTTCCGAGGACTCTGCCCACTAGATAGATGGTAGAAGCCTCCCTCCCGCTCCCCAGTCCTGACAGCCCAATGCCTCCAATGTCCTCAGGTATCCTCTGCTATCAAGGTGGGGAGAGTCACCCCACTGAGACAGGCTTCTTCAAACTCTTCTGGTTGGGAATGGGGATATCAGCCCAGGTTCCTCTTTGCAACAACCTGAGAACTTTCTCGAAAAAGAACACAGTGGGGCCCCAAGTCAAGGGACCCCACTGTTAAGCGGGGGCAGCCTGTTAACTAGAGGGTACAGACACCCTCCGTAGTGAAATGGTCATTTTCAAAGTTGCATCATTTGTATGAGCATCTTTCCTTCTAAGGGAAAAATGACCACTTTTAAAAATTAAGTACCTGGATGGTTTGAGAGAATGGGAAATGACTCATTTTTCTTGAACTGATAACTTAAAAGTGATGTGTTGTGCAGAGAACAAAGGCAAAAATTCATATTAAAGAAGATACAGCTTAGACCACAAATACTTTAAAAAGTAGAGCAGACAGAGCTCATTTGTCTTAACGGAGCCAATCCACTGCCATTCACACGCCGGCCGCCTCGCTTGAGTCGGGTTCATGCAGAGGACCCGCAGGGAGAGCTTCCTCTTGTCTCTACCTGCTGGCCAGACCTGGGGCAGCAGATGCTGGTGTCACCAGGGGTGGGAGGGTCCTCTTGCTCGCTGCCCAAAAGCCAATAAACAGGCCAGGTTGGTGGAAAGGTAAGTTTGCTTTATTTCAGATGCCGGCAACTGGGAAGGGAAGGGTGACATCTGTTCAGTGGCTGAATCCCCGCACGCACTGGCCAGCAGGGTGAGAGCTTTTGTAGACGGAGCTGGGGCTGTGGGGTTACATGCAGAACGGCACAGTCAGCTCTGGCAGTAATCTTCAAGTTAGTCATCGGAGGTCTGACCAGCATCGTCTTCATCGTGTTAGGTACAGTTAATCTTCCGTTCCGGGATGCCTTTTTTCCCATTTCTTTGCAGTTCTCGGAATTGTGGCAGCTCAAGTCCTGGGTGGGTACAGGCTGGCCACCATGGAGTTAGCTTCTCCACCGAGTGTTCTAGTATCTATAAGACGGCTCACAGGATAGGGCTCAGAACATTATCTATAGTCTTTGAGAAAGAACTACAGGTCCTGGACTAACTTTAAAGACTACATTATCATTATTTAGTCTCCTTTGACTGTTTTCCTTTGGTGCAGCATTTCGCACTTCTCCGATTAAACTTATTCGTTGACTAACATTGTCCGCAGGCCAGAGGCAGTAGAGGACACGGGGTGGGGCGACAACCACGGTCCTGCTCCATCCCACTGGAAATGAAGCAGCCGTTCTCCACGCCTGAGGACTCATGCTCACGCTGAAATGAACCTTTGTAGAAGATGCAGTCTCACTGATTGTACTAAACCTCTGAATTTCATCTTCTGCTTTATTTTTTTCTAATTGGAGGATGATTGCTGTAGAATGTTGTATTGGTTTCTGCCATGCAACCATGTGAACCAGCAGGTCAGTATACATGTGTCCCCTTCCTCTTGAAACTCCTCCCTCCCGCACCTCCACACCGTCCTGCCCCTCCAGGTGGTCTCAGAGCCCCCCACTATTACACAGCAACTTCCCCCTGAGGATCTGTTTCACACGTGGCCGTGTATGCATGTAACTCTCTCTCTCTCTCTCTCTCTCTCTCTGGGTTTGGCCCACCCCGTCCTTCCCCTGCTGTGTGGGCAGGTCTGTTCTCTGTGTCTGAGTCTCTACACATGCCCTGCAAATGGATTCATCAGTACCATCTTTCTAGACTCCATATATATGTGGAATAGACAATCATTTTCTCTTTCTTACTCCGTATAACAAGTTCTAGGTTCATTCACCTCATTAATACTGACTCAAACACATTCTTTATAAGGTTGAGGAATATTCCATTGTATATATATGTACCACAACTTCTTTATCCATTCATATATCAACAGACATCTAGGTTTCTTCCAAGTCCTAATTATTGTAAACAGTGCTGCTATGAACACTGGGGCAATGTGTCTTTTCCAGTTATGGTCTTCTCAGGGTATAGGCCTCGTGGTGGGATTGCTGGGTCATGTGGTGGTTTTATTCCTAGTGCTTTAAGGAATCTCCATAGTGTTCTCCAAAGTGGCTCTATCAATTTGCATGCCCATCAACAGTGCAAGAGGGTTCTCTTTTCTCCACACCCTCTCCAGAATTTACTGTTTGTAGATATTTTGATGATAGCCATTCTGACCAGGGTGAGGTGATACCTCACTGCAGCTTTGATTTGCATGTTTGCATTGTATTTCATCTTAATTACCAGTCCTTTACCCATCATTTCTGTTAAACCTTCTCTCAGTTGCTATTTCAATAGTCATTTTCATTTCTGTAAAATTCAATGTCAAGATACCGAGTTAACCTCTTTATTGCCATTTTAAACGTAAATTATTCATATATGCCTCCCTCTGCTCCTGTTGGGCATGCACTGGCAGAGAGCAGGGGGCTTCAGGAGGGCTACTGTGAGGAGTGTGGGTGTGCCTGGACGCTGGGTCGCCTCCAGCGGCTGGCCAGGACTACTCCTGACTCCTTTGTGTTCTAAACAAACTCAAATCCACAGCGATAGTAATAATGACAAACAGTGTTTATTTGCTGTGTTACATGTACATGTTTAAGCATTCCCAGGTGGCATTAGTAGTGAAGAATCCGCCTGCCAATCCAGGAGACATAAGAGACTCAGGTTCGATCCCCTGGAGGAGGCAATGGCAACCCACTCCAGTATGCTTGCCTGGGAAATCCCATGGACAGAGGAGCCTGGTGGGTTACAGTCCATGGGGTCGCAGAGTTGGACATGACGGAGCACAGCACAACTATTCACTTACATCATCTCTTTCAATATTCACTCCAACCTCGGAGTTTGCCATCCTGCTGTTCATTTTCCAGGAACAGATAATGAGAAGTTAGAGGGCAGCTTTACTCAGGGCAAGTGCCAATTTAAATAGTATACGACTTTCGTTAAACTTTCATGTTCTATTTGGCAACCAGAACTATATTTGAATCTCTAGCGTTCCTCAATCTTGACCCTGACTTCATCCACAAATTCTCAGTTCATTGTACATGATATATCTAGGCTAGCAAACGTTACACCAGCATAGAACACTTCAGGTTACTTTGATAAAGAATTATTACATATGTGCTTCATTCCTTCATATAAATATTTTTCAATGTTTTATTATAATATTCAACATCCAGCAAAGTTGGATATTTTAATATCAATATGTTCAGAAGGTACAGTCTGCGAAGAACACTTTACTGTGCTTGCTTCATATGTCTTTATCCGTTCATCTATGCTTTTTTTTTCAATGCATTTTATGGTAAGTGGCAGAATTCAGTATTTAGAATTTAATATTTATTTACAGGTTTTTGTTTAAGATATAAAACTCAGGTAGACTGAAAAGTACAAATCCTAAGTGTTTACTCACTGAGTTTTTGGAAAACGTATGCATCTGTGTCACCAAGTCCCTACAGAGATACAGAAATTACACAGTCTCAGAAAGTACCCTCAAGTCCATTTCCAGTCAGCCTCCATCCCCACATCCTCCAGGGCAGCCTCTGCCCTTTCTCTTTTCTTTTTTTTTTTTAGCCACTGATTGGATTTACATTTACCTGACTTGGAACTTGATATTCAGGCTCATCTGTTTTCATTCCTCCAGCATATTCCATAGTTGACACCTCACCGTTGAGCCATTTTCCTGCGGATGAACCCCTGTATTTCTAGTTTTTGCTCTGATGGTTAAAGCTGCCACGGACCTTCTTGTACATATACTCTGTGGATATGTTTTCATATCTCTTGAGGAAACGCCTAAGCTTAGGATTCCTGAACCACGGAATCCCTGCATGCTTTATTAGAAGCAGGCAACATTTTCAAGTAAGTGGTTGTACTTTTTACATCTCCACCAGCAACATACAAGAGTTCTAGTTACTCCATAGAAACATTTGGTGCTATCACGAAAAACAAAACAAAAAGCCATTCTGATAGGTGGAGTACACTAATTTGCATTTCCCTGATGACTAACGGAATTGAGCATTTTTGCATGTGCTCAATGACCATTTTTGTACTTTATTGTGTAAAGAGTCCTCTATAATTAGCTATATTTAAAGGACAATGTCCCCTGCAGGTCACTAATAAAGTTTTAGAAAATTCTGTTTTCAGAGCGTCTCCTCCCAGCAGTGTGTCTAAATCTTCATTTCTCTTCTTTTTATGATTTGAAATATGGACTGAGAAGCCAAGTTTTGTCTTTACCAACTTTGAAAGCCATGGCTCATTCTAAGCATTCATTTTCCTGTCAAAATTTTTCAAGTATGTGATCTTAACTTTCTCATTGTTCCTTATACAAAAACCCTCCCTTTAATCTTTTCCACATGTCCTTGTGAAAGATGAGTTCATCAGAAAGTCCATTATGGATGCTCACTCTCTATCTCCCTCCCCTCTCTCCCTCTTAAAAGTAACCTCACAGCACATCACAATCATACTTCCGTGCACCTTTCAACCTGCTCATCCTCCTGAGACCGGCCTAACTTCCCTTGGCGAGATCACATCTCATCCCCAGGGAGTCTGCACGCAGGACAGTAAACACCAGGATGGCAGTAACACCAGGACGACCAGTAACACCAGTAGCTCCCCCCCCCCCAGATTTCTGCCTCTTCCCCTTCAGCCAATATCCAGTTGCTGCTGCTGCTGCTAAGTCACTTCAGTCGTGTCTGACTCTGTGCAACCCCATAGACGGCAGCACACCAGGCTCCCCCGTCCCTGGGATTCTCCAGGCAAGGACACTGGAGTGGGTTGCCATTTCCTTCTCCAATGCATGAAAGTGAAAAGTGAAAGTGAAGTCGCTCTACTCTGCATCAACTCCAGAGTCACAGTTGCCTTTGATTCCCTCTCTAATTGCTGGATGAAATTGTGATGAAATTGTCAGTAGAGCAAGCTGAAAGTTATCAGATACACTGTTTTAGCTGAATAAGGCTTCCGGCGGAAGCCTGGAAGTGGGATCTCCGGCCCCCAACCCTGAACTGTGTCCTTTTTCCCGTGTCATTCGGGTGACTGAGCCACAGTGTGAATTGCCCTTCTCTTCTGTTGTGTTCCCCCAATACAAGGTGGGTTCTCTTTAAACTTTTTATTTTTAGACATGTCCTCTCGAGTGGGACTTCACTTGGATTTTAGGAATTGTCCTGCAATAACAACTTTTCTGACATGCGGAACTCATCTGCCCCATTTCTGGGAGAGTTCTTTCTACCACACGTGTGTGATGGCTTTCCTGCAAATAGCTCATCTGGGATCCAGCACTGTTCATAAATCTCGGCTCATCCGTGCGCTGAGACACCAAGTCCCCTTCCCTCCTGGATCGGGCTCTAAGCGCTTCTGCGATGTGGCCCCCAGGCTGGGCCTGTCTACTTCCCAACGCTTCTTTCCTTGGTCTGTGGATAAGTCACACCGCTTCTCATCTGAAAGGTGCACACCCACCCCTTAAGAGACGTTCCCCGTACTCATTGTCTGACGTCTGATGTGAAGATTCACCTCAGTTCTTTGGCTTTTTGAAAATCACGTTCCCAGGCACTTACCTTGCCTGGAAAATGGCCTGAGCTGAGGCCCTCTGCACATAGGGTGGTGGACACGTGTGCACGTGGAGCTCAGTCTGAGCAGCCCACCCGGACTTACAGGGTGGGGGCTGGGACGAGGCCAGGAAGCCTCTTATGAGCTGTGGTGCTCAGGACTGGAGAAACCAACCCAGTATCTGAAAGAAACTGCATAAAAATGTGCATAAGCTAACTTTGCCTTACAAACCTTGTACCAGAAATAAAAACAGATAATACATACATGTACACATGAATGTTTGTATGTATGTGTACATGCATATGTGTGTACACATTACATATCTGCATATATTTTAGATAATACATCTTATTGTCTATTAATGATAAATAAATAATCACTTATTATAATTTATTTTATTATCAATTATTAACAGATTATAATAAAATTCTAAAGATGTATTACAAGTGAAGAGAAACTGATACTCACTCAGTCATGTCCGATTCTTTATGACCTCATAGACTGTAGCCCACCAGGCTCCTCTGTCCATGGAATTCTCCAGGCAAGGGTACTGGAGTGGGTAGCCATTCCCTTCTCCAGGGCATCTTCCCATCAACCCAGGTATTAAACCCTGGTTTCCCACATTGCAGACAGATTCATTACCATCTGAGGCATTAGGGAAGCCCATATTACAACATAATAATGATATAAATAGTAATGCAGTCTTCATTGATATAATAAAATAATATATATTATATATATGTATATATAGGGATAATTGTATGGTATATGGGCTTCCCAGATGGTGCGAGTGGTAAAGAATGCCCCTGCTGATTTAGGAGGTACAGGAGACGTGGGTTCAATCCCTGAGTTGGAAAGATCCCCTGGAGAAGGTAATGGCAGCCCACTCCAGTATCCTGGCTCGGGAAATCCCATGGACAGAGGAGCCTGGTGGGCTACAGTCTGTGGGATCCTTAAGAGCTGGACGCGACTGAACGATTAAGCAGCAAATTGTACAGACATCTTCTCCCCCTCCCCTCTCCCCTTCTGCTCTGTTCTGTCTGCCATGATCACAGGGAGCAGGGGCTCTGACCCAGACAATCCCCGTCCCAGAGAATCTGTCCTCACGAATGTACCAACCCATGCTCTGCAGACCACGCCGTGCCAAGCCGCCCTGGAGCCTGACGTAAAGTGACGGAGCAGCGATGGTGACCTTGCCTCTATTTACCGTTCTGTATGTATGCATCGTGGATATTGTGCATAATTTTGATCTTAAAGTTTCCATTAGAGCAGCACTTACCTGGATGACTGATTTTTCAGTCCTTAACTGCCATGTCCTACTTCAGTTCACTCGTTCCCTTTTCTCCATCCTAGTCCTGTAAATAAGCAGTTCGTGTTTAATGCTCAAATACGCCACAATCAACATGGACATCGGCACGCCAGGTTTCTCTTTTACTAAGTGGCTCAGCTGGCAGTCACAAACCTTAGCCATTCCAATGCTTCTAGCCTTTACTCTGTCTCTCCGCTTCACAGTTTTAAGGTTGCCATATTAGTGATTAAGCCTGAAAACCAATAATCCTACTGACAAAAGAAAGTCCTAGAAAAGCTTCGGTAAAGATTGGCAAAACTTGGAGGCACATCCTTCGTGAGGGGACACTATGATCTCCAGGAATTCACAAGTGGGGCCGCTGGTCATGGCGGGAACGAGCCCACGAAATCCACCTTCTCCCATCTAAGGATCCGTCACCTTCCAGCACAGGAGGCTGCCTCTGCTTCCTGAGGCGGTACCCTCATCCATTACTTCCTGATGACACATACATGCCTTACCAAAGGGTTTTCTACATGATAACATTTTGATGTTGTCACTTTGGGGGACTATTTTGTCTTTAAAGAAGAAAAGGTCGAGCTTGCAATGTTTGAGATCATTTTGATAGAAATCGATACGGTGAAGGGCAAATTTCCTAGAAAACCTTATTGAATGTTTTATGTATCAGATGTGCAGCTATACAAATTAGACACATGGGGTGTAACACAATCGAATCAGAATTATGATTTTTATGTACTGGCTGCACACCCCCCACCACCAAAAGAAGTCCAAAATTATCTCAAAATTCTTACAACAAATTAATGATATACTCCATAAATAAAAATTGTGGGTGTGTGCTCGGTCGTGTCCAACTCTGCGACCCCAGGGACTGCAGCCCGCCAGGCTCCTCTGTCCATGGGCTTTCCCAGCAAGAACACTGGAGTGGGTGCCATTTCCTCCTCCAGGGGATCTTCCTAAGCTAGGTATCAAACTAGCATCTCCTGCAGCTCCTGAATTGCAGGTGGATTTTTTACCACTGAGCCACCGAAACCCCAAATGAAAAATTGACTTTGACTACTTCCACATTTGATTAGAGCCACTGGCTCTGGAAATTCCATTTGTGATATAGCAACTTTGCTGATTTCTGGGTAAAATCTATCGTGGTATGCATGGTTTTATAAATGCACTGAGCAGAGCAGTGCACATGTGGACGTTTAACTGCTCCTGGTAATTGTACAAACCGTGATTTTCTTTGGTCCCTTTCTGTTTATAGTACAGTAATTAAAAATCCTGTTTCCTGCATTTCTTTTTAAAAAATTTTAAATATTGTCAATTTATTTTTCTTGATTGATGTTTTCCTTAGAATTAACTGTCTAAGGAATGTTTGTAAATCTTTTTTGTCATTGTTTTCTAATTTAAATACATTATGGTCAAAGAATGTACTCTGTATGGTTTCAATTCATCTAGATTTTTTTTTCTACTGACCATCAAGATTGTTGGTAAACTTTTATTCTACATTGGAGTATAGTTGATTTACAATATTGTGTTAACTTAAAGTGCACAACAAAGAGAGTCAGTTATATATGGAATTTGAGGTGTTATCTCCTGAATGTTCATTTTCATAGGATTTTTAGGCAAATATAGATTCTTTTATCCAGGCAGAGGATGAAGAGATGGAAGTTGGCACCTTTAAGTACTCAACCCTGAAGATTCATTGGAAGGACTGAAACTGAAGCTGAAGCTGCAATCCTTTGGCCATCTGCTGTGAAGAACCAACTCACTGGAAAAGACCCTGATGCTGGGAAAGATTGAAGGCTTGAGAAGGAGGCAACAGAGGATGAGGTGGTTGGTTTGCATCACGGGCTCAATGGACATGAACTGGAGCAAACTCCCAAGAAATGCGGAGGACAGAGGGGCCTGGTGTGTTGCAGTCCATGGGTTTGAAGAGCGAGACGTGACTTAGCAACTGAACAGCAATAACAACATTTCTTGATAGAACGTTCAGAAAGTTAACACCCCAAACACTTGTTGTATTTAATTATACTTTTTTCCTGATCAGTAAATGTTGCATTGCTCTTTCCATAGTGTAAATTCACCTGTTCTCAAAGCCTGTTTGCATTGTCTTCGTAAATGCCAGTTGAACCTCTCTTGGAGACTGTGAGGAGAAGGACACGGTTAAGCTTAGGAGACCCCAGCTTCTAGCTTCAGGCAACGTTTTGGTGCCCAGAGACACTGGCAAAGAGAAGGGCAGCTTCAGAGTTGTGATCGTGCCTGGGTGTGCCTCTCTGGGGCACATCTGGTGGGTTCTGTGTTCCCAGAGGTGTCTTCCATGGGCGGGCGCTGGACCCCGGCTGGACTGGTGATGCGATCCTCCTAGAAATGAATATTCATGGGAGATGCCCACTGCATCTTCTTCTAGTAGCTGAATCTGCAGGATGCAAGGCCCATGAACCAGAAGCAGCCAACCCACCCTGGAGGTTGTGGGGAGGCCCTGTATAAATTTCCTGCTTTGTCTGCCTGTACCCCTTTTGGGGGGCACAAGTCTCCATACCAGGGCCTAGCATCCTCTTCTCCAGCACCCCCACAGTCTCCTCCTTGGATCTAGAGGCCAAAATGATCACACAACCGAGACTGGGTTTTCTGTCCCTTATTTGTAAACTAGTGGTAAAGAACCCTAATTTACAAAGTCAGGTTCTGACTGAGAACAGTGGACCTGAGACACCCTGAGAGGGGTACACGTCAGGTGTTCCGTCCATTGTGGCAAAACCCCAGGAAGCTCAGTGCCCACACCCTCCCTTTTTGATGAAAGAAGACATGTGGCGAGCTTGCCTGTCTTGCCCCAGACAATACACAGCAGGACACTCTTCAAACAGGTTTATTCATCTCTCTCTGAAGCCCCTCTCTGCATTGTACAGCAATCCATCCACAGGGGCAGCAGGCAGCAGGGTGGGAAGGAGGATCTCTTCAAGCTTGGTTTTAAGATCAAAATAACATGCTATTGTTTCCATCTGCACAGAATCCAATAACACCACTACTGAGTACTTCCTGCGTGCCTGGCTTCATCAGGCATTTTTCAGCCTTATTGGACTTCTCACAGTGTGCAGTGCAGGCATCACCACGTGTTGAAGGGTGGAGACCGGGGAGCAGAGAGCTTGCCGAGCTGTTGGGCTTCACTCAGCCACAAAGTGGTCCCTCTGGGCTTCAACCCAAGTGTGTCCTGACTCCAAAGTGGAAGTGGTTTCCCCATCCCTATGCTTCCCTTCTGTAGATAAGACGGATTCCCCAAGGGCATTTCATCTCTCACCAACTTACACAGGAAGAGGATTTCGCTAATATAGATTGCAATTGGAAAGATAGAAAGCTGAAATAAAAGGCAACTCCTAAAGTAAAAGGACTTTCCCCGGATGAGAAATGATTTTCATTTTGATAAAGTTACTGGTCTGTCTGGGTGATGATTCTGCTCATCGCACATTGACTGGGGTTCAGGCAGCAGCATGGCCATCAAGGTGAAGAACACGGCTGTGCAGAGGCCGCAAGAGACACCTGTCCATAGCCCAGCAGTCGGGGGTTGAGGGGAGTGTGAACTTGCCTACATTCAGCAAAAGCAGACATAGCTAAGAGAAGCTCAAGTTACAGGAGAATTATGGAAATCAAAGAGGAAAAAGTGCAGAGCTTGATACTGGTAGACTGGGCCAATTATTAAATGTGTTCTGACCCTGACATATGTTAGTTAACATATAGGGTCTTTGAACATTGCCTTGTTTTGCATGCGTGTGTGATTATTATGGAACAATCGCATGTTACTCTTGAAAACGGCACTTGCAGAGTGTCACGCTACTGGGTAAGCACCCTTTCCTCAGAAAGAAGCTATGTGAAGGCAGTGTGTCGTGTTGACTGTTGCCTGTAGAAAGACTTTGGTGAACAAGACGTCCCACCAGGCACACTGTGGAGCCACCACAAAGAAGATGTGTCCACCAGCAGGAGGAAATAAAACACAGAGCAGGATCTCAGAGGCATTCTAGGAGAGGATTCGTAATTAACAGGAGACACCCGCCTGGCAGGGTGGCCGAGAATCCGCCTGCCAATGCGGAGACCTAGAAGACCTGGGTTTGATCCTTGGGTTGGGAAGAGAAGATCCCCTGGAGTAGGACCTGCCAACTCACTCCAGTACTTTTGCCTGGGAAATCCCATGGTCAGAGGACCCTGGCTACTGTCCATGGGGTCACAAAGAGTTGGGCACAACTGAACATGCAGGCACCAGGTTCCCAAAATTGAATTTCATGCACAACTGCAGTATTCATTACAGCTGATAGCTACCTTTGCAGGGTTAACACAGTTCCTCTTGGAATGAGGTAGTGGGGACTGTAGGTAAACATAGCATGGATGCTTCAGTAAGTTGGAATGTGCCTTTTTGCCCCAAAAGACTTTTACACACTGAGTTTTAAGCGTTTGATACACACAGGGAAAATGTCAGGAGGGCACTTTCAGAATTGCCAAAGGGCAGCGTCCTCCAACGACAGGTGCCTGTGTTGTTACTGTTGCCGGGCAGAGAGCTGTAGTTCTGTTCCCCCAAAACGAGTATACACCCGGCCAGCTCCCCTGCCAAGAGCCGGGCAAACACACCGGACACATACTAACAGTGTACTGTTTCCTTTTTGTTTTTTTAAAGGTGTGATAGTATTATTGGACCCCTTTCCTGGTTACATTTTTTTTTCCCAATAGGTGTAATTGAGAGTGAAATCGTATATCTCATTCCCCTTTGGATCATCAGTTATGCTCTTTCCTCTATGTTCTTGGCTATTACGAGAGTTCCAGCAATGGCCATCCTTGCCACTATATCGGTACCTTTGTCCATGTGTCAAAAGTTAGGTAAGGTAGGTTCAGAAAGAGGGGCCTCTGGGCATGTCGGGTTACCTTGTGATGGTTGCTGCGGATTCTGCAGCAACACACTACGCTCAGGTTTTAGCCGTGTGTGTACAGCCCTGTGCATCTCCCCACTTTCTCATCACCTGTAGACGGAGTGGCGATTTAAACTTCTGTCCACGTGAAGGTCAACGGCGTGTATCTCCTTGCTGCTGGAAGTTGCATGTTTGGGTCACCTGCGAGGTTGCACATCTTTTTGAATGATTGGACCCAATCTTTATGCCTTTTACTGCACTTGGCCTGATTTATTTGGTTACCGTTTTTCTGTTTTTGTAGTTTTCCTGACAACGTGTCAGTTTTACTTGGCGATCTTAGTTACGTTCCTTGTCACCCCTTTCTCACGGGGCAGGGCACACCTTTGCTCTCGCTGGGCAGGGTCCTTCAAAACAGTTTCCTGGGGTCTACAGTTGTGACTGGGGCAAAGTCAGAGTAGCCAGGTAAAGGCTTCCCATGCGAAGATCTTCAGTTCTGAAGGGCAGGCAGGAAGTGAAGGGCCCCGGGTGGGAGGATGGAGGCGTTCTGCCAGGCCTGCTTTCCCTGGGCATGCACCCGCCCCAGCTAAGTCCTGAGTATCTGCTGTTAACACCCAGGATTCAAGGAGCGCCCAGGAGACCAAGCACCGCAGCAACCTCTGAAATAGGACATCATCAACACTTAGACATTTTCCACTTTCATTATCTTCTCTACACACCTGGAAATTTTGAAGCAAATTTGAGGGGTAGACTCTTTGGACAATGTCCGTAAATGGTGCAAGCTGTGCGTAAGACATTTTTCCTTAGAAACTGATATAAATGTGCGTCATTGCTTGAAGCCTTATCCAAGCTCAACCCGAAAGACTGTAGATCCAGAATGGGCTTCCCAGGTGGTGTAGTGGTAAAGAACCCGCCTGCCAATGCAGAAGATGCAGGAGATGCAGATTTGATCCCTGGGTAGGGAGGATCCCCTGTCGAAGGGCATGACAATCCACTCCAGTATTCTTGCCTGGAGAATCCCATGGACAGAGGAGCCTGGCGGGCTACAGTCCATGGGGCTGCAAAGAGCCGGACAGGACTAAAGCAGCTTAGCACACACGCATGCAAACCCAGAACAGGCCCACCAGGATAGTCGTGCATTGGGCTTCTTGGGCTCTGTGGGACCTGCAGCATGACGCTGCTTATCTGAGTGGCCGCCCCCACGCTCTATCTGTACAGCGGGTGGATCCCTCAGCACCTGCTCCATGGTGGTGACATTATGGGACTTCTCACACACATTATCTTTCTTTCTATCCTCAAGGCTAACTTTACTCCAGAGAAAAAGTACCGGAATCAAATACAGAATCAGACATTTAGGAGAGTAAAGCCTGGACACCATTCGAGAGTTCCAATTTTACCAAAGCAGATCAGGTGTGCTGACTTCTCCTGTGGACCAAGCCACGGTGTTGGTGAGTAACTGCACATGTGTCTTCCCCTTGAGTTCAGGTTCTCGGGGCATGTTTTCGTGTTCCGAGTCTCACAGCAGGAAAGCCCACGAGTGACTGCAGAAACCTTCGCTCTGGCAACCTGGAGTCAGAGCAGGTATCTTGGGGCCTGACCTGCACTGGCCTCGTCTGCTCGCCTCGTCAGAACGGAAGCTCTGGAATCTGCCTGGAGCCCAAACTCAAAACACCGGCATGCAGACCCCAGGCTGCTCCCATGGGAGCGGCGTCTCAGTGTATGGCGGGGGTGTGTCAGGTGTGTGTGAGTGTGCTAGGGTGTGTCCGTGAGCAGATTTGTGTGGGTGGGAAGTTTCACTCCGCAGGCATGTCTGACGCGTTGGCCAGGAGGGACCCGTCCATCTGTGTCAGCAGGTCTGTGAGCGTGCGTGTATCCATGCACTTGTGTTATTGACTGAAACTGTGTTTATCTGTGTGATAGCAGTGTGTCAGTGTGTCCATGTGCCTCTGAGCATTTCCTATATGTGTGAGTGTGATTGTTGGCATGAATGTGGGTACAAGTCTGTGGTATGAACTGTACTGTGAGTGTGTGTGTGTGTGTCCACGTGTGGGTGTGAACAAGTAGGAGTGTGTCAGCATGTCTGGGTTCTTCAGCATACCGGCCTGTGAGTGTGTGTGAGTGTGTAACACACGCCTGGGCCATGGTGCCTTCACACTACCCAGGCTGATGTCCTGTTTCAAGGACAGGAACCGTAGCTTTCCTGGACATGTGGCTTGGGCTGCAGGCTGTGACTTCAGCAAAATGCCCTTGGCTGTGACCTCAGACCCGTGACTTGTCTCAGGAGCCAATTGTTTTTTGCATCAATAGTGAAACTGCTGTACTGATTGTCACACATGATGAAATGATCTCCATTTTTGTTAAAATACATTTTTTTAAAGTTGAAAAGTGAGTATCAACAAAGTAAAAGGCTGGATAGACTAAACCTGGGCTACTAGAGAGAAAAATATTCAAGAATGTTGAATTCTTGAAATGCTGAGCTGCACACTCAGCGACAGAACTGCCCTTGAACTTGTCTATGAACGTGATCACAGGTGACGGTGGCCTGGTCCTCCCCAGAGCAGCTTTGCAGAGGCTGAAGGGTTTAGCAGGACCCACAATGGGATGCTGCACAGAGTTTTTAAATTATCACACCTTTCTAACCTGGAAGACAGAACACGAAGCCAGAACACATGTTTAAAGAAGCTTCCACAGGGTCTCAGTCTTCCCTGGTAGCTCAGACAGTAAAGAATCCACCTGCCATGAGGGAGACCTGGGTTTGATCCCTGGTTTGGAAAGATCCCCTGAAGAAGCAACAGGCTCATCACTCCAGTATTCTTGCCTGGAGAGCTCCTCGGACAGAGGAACCTGGCAGGCTACAGTCCATGGGGTCCCAAAGAGTTAGACACGACTGAGCAGCTATACTTTTTCACTTTCCACAGGGTCTTAGGCCAGAGTCTACACGTCAACAATGAAGAGATGCTGGAGGAATATAGTCAGAGCGTCCACTATTGGGTGGGGAATCTAATTTGCACAAACCAAAATTCAATCATCCACTTTTCAGGTCTTCAAAGAGTTTATGTAGCTTGTTAAATGTCCGTCTCATCCACGGCCTGTCTGCTCTTCATCCCTCCCACCTGCTGAAGCAGTTTGAGTGTGGATAGGAAAAGAATTTCCAGACAGAGCATTTCAGAAGGCAGTGATTTTATTAAGAACAAAGGCCAGAGATAAAGCGGGCACTGTGAGTGCAGCAGGCTGATCTCCTGACAGACCAGGGAGAGTCGATAGTTTTTGTGGGTTAATAGCTAATTTTTACAGCCTCAAGACCAAGAAAATTCCTGCTGGAAGTTTGGTGTTAGGTGATTGGAGCTCTATAGGGTGAGCACTGGAGTAGGCGTCTTGTCTAATTGGGGTCAGGAAGCTTGGTAGTGATGATCAGCAGCTTTTGGCAAGGATACCAAGGGGCTCAGTCAGCTTCGGAGCTGACCTTGGTTCTGGGCTCCACTTGTGTGGCCTCGGGGCGAGGTCTTGCCTCTGCGACCTTGGGGGCAGGACTCAGCCCCTCGCCTTTGCGTCTCAGAGTCCAGGCACTCGGTCCACCTCTGGTTTCCACACTCCCCTCCATCCTCAGTGGGGCCAGAGCCCACCTGACCCTCTTGGGATGGTGCTTCTGCAAACACGTCCAGTTTCTGGCCCCCATCATACCTCTTGCTTTTCTCCAGTCCTGCCTGATTTCTTTCTCAGCCGGAGCGGCCTTGGGGAGCCACCCAGGCCTGCAGACGATCCAGAGGCAAGAGAAGAGTGTGAATGGTCTCACACCGCAAGTGGTGCCTGAATCACACAGCCTGGGGGTGCCTTGCTCCCTGCGAGCCCCGTGGGTGCCCCTACTTCCCTGCCGGGCTGCTCCATCACTTCCTGGGCTTCACTGGGGGCCTGATGAGGGCCGTTGTGGCAGGGAATACTGCAGAGAGGGGCCTGAAGTCAAGCCAGCTCGCATTCAGTGTCGGGGCTGGGCTGCCCCTGCTCCCCATGGTAGGTGGAGAGGAAGCGGGTGGGGAGGCGGGCAGAAGCGACCTTCCAGTTTTTCAAACAGTAAAGAAGCACCCCCTCCCCTGACTGTGGATGGATGGAGAAGGGAGAGCAGGAGGCCTGGACATTGGGGAGGCGATGAGGAGTGGCCCCCAGCAGGACACATCGACAGTTCAGGCCAGGTTCACTTATATGGACAGTACTGTTCAAGTACAGAAGAACTAAAGGGCCTCTTGATGAAAGTGAAAGAGGAGAGTGAAAAAGTTGGCTTAAAGCTTAACATTCAGAAAACTAAAATCACAGCATCTGGTCCCATCACTTCATGGCAAATAGATGGAGAAACAGTGGAAAAAATGGCAGACTTTATTTTGGGAGGTGGGGCTCCAAAATCACTGCAGATGGTGACTTGCAGCCATGAAATTAAAAGATGTTTACTCCTTGGGAGAAAAGTTATGACCAACCTGGACAGCATATTAAAAAGCAGAGACAATACTTTGCCAACAAAGGTCCGTTTCATAAAGGCTATGGTTTTTCCAGTAGTCATGTATGGATGTGAGAGTTTGATTATAAAGAAAGCTGAGCACTGAAGAATTGATGATTTTGAACTGTGGTGTTGGAGAAGACACTTGAGAGTCCCTTGGACTGCAAGGAGATCAAACCAGGCCATCCTAAAGGAAATCAACCCTGAATATTCATTGGAAGGACTGATGTTGAAACTGAAACTCCAATACTTTGGCCACCTGATGTGAAGAGCTGACTCATTTGAAAAGACACTGATGCTGGGAAAGATTGAAGGCATGAAGAGAAGGGGACAACAGAGGATGAGATGGTTGGATGGTATCACCAACTCGATGGACATGAGTTTGGGTAAACTCGGGGAGTTGGTGATGGACAGGGAAGCCTGGTGTGCTGCAGTCCATGGGGTCACAAAGAGTCGGACACGGCTGAGCGACTGAACTGAACTGATTCCAGGGCCAGGGTGAAAAATCCACAATGTAATACCACCAAATCAGAATTTACTACGATCCAATTATCTATATTCAGATTTAGCAAGATTAAGCAATTTTGTCAAGAACAGAAAATGAAAATGTTTCCCAGTTTTTACAACTCAAGGGCTCATTCTGGAATCAGAGCTGAGAATGCAGTCTTCCTGTTAAAAAACAGCTTAAAGTTTCTCTGGACCAGGGCTAGAAATGTAGCAGGAGCTGCAAATGCAAGCCACGTGTGCTGTGTTCATTCTTCTTGAAGCTGCATAAAAATAAAAGTGAATGGGTGAGACTGAGTTTAATAGTGTATTATATAAACCAATATACCCAACATATCATCATTTCAAGATCCAGTTGACACAGAACCTTATTAACTTATGATTTTACATTCTTTTCCGCACTAAGTCTTAGAAATCCGTTGTGTACTTTGTCCTGAGTCTTCACCTCAGTGGACAGTAAAACTCTCCAGGGTCAGCAAATATTTCCTGTGAAACCCACAGGTGACCACTTTAGACTTCACTGGCCCTATGGCCTTTACTGGACTCCGCAGGTGTAAGGAGAAAAAGCCTGCATTATGTAAATGAGGGGCGGGGCTGGGCTCCAGAAGAAGTCTATTCAAAAGAGATGAATGAACTTCACCGCAGACCCCCACGGTGACCAAGTCAAGCTAGAATCCAACTCTTGACCAATGCCAATCAAGGCTATAGAATACAACTATGTTTTGCTCCAGTTTCCCAGATTCTGCAGTAATCACATTATGCACTTCAGTGTGTCCGCCCCAAACCTGTATACTGAAGCCCTAACCCCAGTGTGATGGACTTGGGAGGTGGGGGCTTGGGAGGTGACCAGCTTTAGATGAGGTCATGAGATTTGGGCCCCTGTGACGGGATCAACACCATTAGAGAGTAAGTCCCCTACAAAAGAGCCTTCAAGTTGTGACCTTTTAGCGATGCGAGCGCGCAGTCCGTCAGCGTCAGGCGTGCGTGACGCTGCGGCTGGCGCTGCGTCTCCCATTGCTGACGACCCCTCAGCTCTGCCCTCTCCCACCTCCCCAGTCAGTCACTTTTCTTGCCTGTTCACGGATGCCAGCCCGAGTGCCAGCTGTTACAATTAATACTGTACTTTCCAAGTTCACTGCACTGTAAGATTCAAATTTTTTTTCTTTTGCATGTCGTTGTTTTTTACATATTATTCGTGTGAAAAGTATTATAAACCTATCGCAGTACAGTACCACGTAGCTGTTCTGTGTTGGGTGTCTAGGCTAACTTTGTTGGACTTACAAGCACTCTTTCAGAACAGAACTCATTCATATTAGGGGACTTATTGTAATTAGTAAGTTCTGTTACTTACTGTAATCTCTCCAAGGTAAGCGGACACAGAGAGAGCCCTCCCCAGAACCAAGCCCTGTTCAACTCCAGACTTCTAACCTCCAGAGCTGAGAATGTAAAGTCTGCTGCTTGAGCTGCTCAGACTGTGATACTCTGTTAGAGCGGCCTGAACTGATTAGGATAAGGAGAAAAGTCTTTAAAAAGATAGTACGTAAGGACACTTCTGGGTTTTCCTGGTGGCTCAGGGGTAGAGAATCTGCCTGCAACGCAGAAGCCGCAGGAGACGCAGGCTCCATCCCTGTGTCAGGAAGGTCCCCTGGAGGGCATGGCAGCCCACTCCAGTGTTCTTGCCTGAAGAATCCTATGGACAGAGGAGCCTCGAGGGCTACAGTCCATAGGGTCACAAAGAGTTGGACGTGACTGAATCGACTTAGCAGGCAAAGACATTTTTTTTTTAAGTTATTTAAACTCAAGCTATTCATTTTAAAAAGAAACCCTTGAAAAATATTTAAAATCTTTTGATCTCAGTATGCATGTCTTCCCACAGTGTCAAATTACTCAAATTTATCTCCTAATTAATGACAATAAGTAAAAAACAGATACACAAAGTAAAAAGCAGAAAGTTGCTCCTACTGCCTAGCTGTTCTGGCAGTCAAAGGTCAAGGTCATCAAAGGTCAAGGTCATCTTTAGCTTTGTCACCCCCGAAGTTCCACTGGTGATGTGCTCCCAGTTGCTTGTTTCTGTTTCCTGTCTTTTAAACCTAACTCTGAAATATGCATCCTGCTCTCTTGCATGTGGAAAATGTATGGTGAACACATTGTGCGATCGTATCTTAGCTTCAGGCAGGACCATCCATGCGTTTTTTCCATCAACATAAGAGAGGTATTTTTAATCTCTCTCCATGAACTTTCAGTTTCCTTTATACTATTATACATTTGTTTAACACAATGACTACATTTCTTTCATGTTATTTTTGTGTTCAGGGCAACGATGCTAAATTGCTTGTAGCTAACTTGAACAACTTGTTGCTGTTTTATTTATATTTCTTCTAATAAATACCTTGCTCTAATGTTTTTCTCATATGTTAATACTCAATGCATTGTGAATACAGACTAGATCAATGCTGTAATTCGATGAGTAAGTACACGTTTATCTTTTTATTTGTTACCACCCCTGCCTCTTGTATAGCATCTCTCAATCCCTCCAAACATAGTTCTGGAGAAGCAGAAAGGAACCCAGGCCATGTTTTCCCTTGGCATCCGAAGGAGTGCTTCCGTGACTCGTTTCTGGAGGAGTATGCCTGTAACAGGACCTGCTTCTAAGTCAACGATCGTTGCAATGCCTCAGCTTGATCCGGGTGCTGAATCCTAAGCACGAGAAACTATTTTCCAACTTTTTCTTGCTGCTTCGACCTCAGAAGCTGGCAGAACAGTGCACACTGTTTAATTGCTGTTTCACAGGACCTTTGATAAGCTGTAAAATGATACGTATCCACAATTTAATAACTTAAAAATTTAATAAAACATAAGGGAAATGGATATTGTTTTTTCTTTGAGTATGTCAACAGGGAACATACAATGTGGTGTCTTAAATTTGAGTTGATATTTTGATAGAAACGCTTAATTTCTCTGACACAGGTATCGTTTTCACTATTTTCATTCTGTAATGCAATCTGAATTCCAGACTCACAAGTGCTTTGAATGGACTAACTTAGCCTCTTTAAGGAAAAGCTCCAGAATCGAGTCTAAAAGCACACTCTTTCCTGAACTTCTCTGCTTCCTGAACCCCACCTAAACCGCTTGACATCAGCTGGTTTTATTCTGGCCGGAGAGCAGTCTGCTTCTCTCCCTTGTGTAGTGTTTATACTGCTCAGAAATAGTTACCTGACCATGGTCAGCACCTGAGGCAACAAAAACGTATATGCCTAATGGGTGCCCCCTGCTCAATGGTAGGGGCAACTGTAGAGAAAAGACAGAGCTTGCCCCTGTGTTTGCCATACTTGACCCTGGCTGGTTTTGAGAGGCCTGAGAGATTCGGAGCCCCAGAAAGAATCTTAAATAAATCCAGCTGCATGTCTTTATTCTGCAATAAAGTTGAGGCCAAGAATTTCTCGCATTCACATGTGACTCGGTCTCTGAATGAGGCAGGAGGGCTCACTCTCTGGGGTCCACATCCTGGGTATGTTGCTTTGCTACACAACCAACGTCTCAGCTACTTGGCCCTCCTTCCTACGCAGGGCCCCTTCATTTCCCTAAAGAGTGCCCCTGGTTATTCACCAGGCTTGTGCTTTTCCCCCGGGTTATTCACCAGGCTTGGCCCCTTCATTTCCCTAAAGAGTGCCCCTGGTTATTCACCAGGCTTGTGCTTTTCCCCCTGGTTATTCACCAGGCTTGTGCTTTTCCCCCTGGTTATTCACCAGGCTTGTGCTTTTCCCCCGGGTTATTCACCAGGCTTGTGCTTTTCCCCCGGGTTATCTTGTGCTTTTCCGGTTATTCACCAGGCTTGTGCTTCTCCCCCTGGTTATTCACCAGGCTTGTGCTTTTCCCCCGGGTTATTCACCAGGCTTGTGCTTTTCCCCCTGGTTATTCACCAGGCTTGTGCTTTTCCCCCGGGTTATTCACCAGGCTTGTGCTTTTCCCCCGGGTTATTCACCAGGCTTGTGCTTTTCCCCCTGGTTATTCACCAGGCTTGTGCTTTTCCCCCGGGTTATTCACCAGGCTTGTGCTTCTCCCCCGGGTTATTCACCAGGCTTGTGCTTCTCCCCCGGGTTATTCACCAGGCTTGTGCTCTAAGGCTGTTAAACATGTTCAAATAGGCACTTCCCTGGTGGTCCAGAGCCTGGCAATGCTTCTCCCGGGACACCAGGGTCTCCCCCGGGTTATCACCAGGCTGGTCGGGACAACCCGGGCATGTCCAGGAACTGAGCCACACACCACAGGCTTGTGCTTCTCCCCCGGGTTATTCACCAGGCTTGTGCTTCTCCCCCGGGTTATTCACCAGGCTTGTGCTTCTCCCCCGGGTTATTCACCAGGCTTGTGCTTCTCCCGGGTTATACCCTCCCGGGCTGCACACCTAGGGCCTGGGCCCCACAAGGAGAGAAGCCACTGCAGTGAGACACTCCCGGGTTATTCACCAGGCTTGTGCTCTAAGGCTGTTAAACATGTTCAAATAGGCACTTCCCTGGTGGTCCAGAGACTAGACTGTGCTTGCCAAAACAGAAGAAAGCTCATGCCCAGCAATGAAGACCCAGAGAAACCAAAAATAAATAAACGGCAGCAACAAAAATCACGTTCAATCAATGTTAGACTCTCAGAAGCATGATTGTAAATTCTCCTGTTAGTTGCTTATTCATTTAAAATGAGTCGTGGTTTCACAGCCATGAGGTGAAGAAGAGCTGCTGAAAAGCTTCTGCCATTTGGAATTGACCAGCGTTTTCTTCAAGTTCTCATTTATGCATGTGTTTTTAGATGTTTCCTGGATACATTGAAGGAAAGATGTAGGTTTCTCTTTTTCAGAAACTAAATGGATACAAGTCTATAATTTAATACCCTTGATCAAGTAATTTAATTTTGTTGTTGATGTTCAGTTGCTCAGTTGTATCCAACTCTTTGTGACCCCATGGCCTGCAGCAAGCCAGGCTTCCCTATCCTTCACCATCTCCCAGAGTTTGCTCAAACTCATGGCCATTGGATCCATGATGCCATCCAACCATCTCATTTTCTGTCACCCCCTTCTCCTCTTGCCCTCAATCTTTCCCAGCATCAGGGTCTTTTCCAATGAGTCAGCTCTTTGCATCAGATGACCAAAAGACTGGAGCTTCAGTTTCAACATCAGTCCTTCCAATGAATATTCAGGACTGATTTCCTTTAGGATGGACTGATTGAATCTCCTTGCTATCCAAGGGATGCTCAACAATCAGAGTAATTGAATAAGTAATGAATAGCTCACTGCCTCCGTTATTAAGTTCCTCCAGAGTCTGGGAAATCAACTGAAGGCTCACACAAAGGTTCAAGTGTCGAGGTCCAGAAGCGGCTCCTCTGATGGCAAACTCCAGGCAGCTTGTACTTGGTACTAGTTCCATGCTCCCTGCCCTGGAAACCAGCTCATTGTACCTGCACAGAGACCCCAAGGGATGGGGGCGTCTAGCACGGGTGCAGTTGAGTGCCTCCAGATGCGGGTCCTTCTTGCCGGTACCGAAAAATGGCCTTTATTTGGCAATAGGGTCACTGCAGGTGTAAGTAATTAAGATCAGGTCATTGAGGGGGGTTCATTCAATAGGACAGCTATCCTGTCCTATTGAAATAGGGGAAATTTGAACACAGACATGCGTGGAGGGAGAATGCCGGCAAGGAGCCCCAAGGGTTGCTGGTGAAGCACCAACAGTCGGCAGAGGCTCAGAAGGAACTGGTCTTGCTGACACCTTGTTCTCTGGCCTCCAGAACTGGGAGCACATTTCTATTGTTTAAAACACATGGTCCGTGGTACTTTGTTATGACAGCCTTAGCAGACGAACGTGGCCTCATCACTTGACAAACACTCATCAGAACGAGGGGCTTCCCTGGTGGCTCAGATGGTAAAGAATCTGCCTGTGATGCAGGAGGCCCAATCCATGGGTCAGGAAGATGCCCTGGAGAAGGGAGTGGCTACAAACTCCAGTATTCTTACCTGGAGAATCACATGGACAGAGGAGCCTGGTGGGCTACAGTCTATGGGGCCCCACAGAGTCTGACTTGATTGAGTGATTAACACTTTCAGTTTCAACAGAACAAGGCTTGTTTCACTATCTGATTTGCCCAAAATGTGTCTCGGCCAGTAAGGATGGTAACTATCTCCAGACGTAAGCCCTGACACTGCCTCCTGGGGTCCCACCGTCACTGAGTAGACTCTGGGCGGGGGACGCTCTCTCAGTGCTTCCAGCAGGGACAGGAAGGCTGGGGAAGACACCTGTGAGGTTTGCAAACCCCCCCAACATCTCCTGCTGTGAAGAGCATCATCACCCTGACACCTGTCTGGGCCAGTAGTTGTCTTTATGACCGCCTCTGGCTCTATATACCTTGCTGTCACAGGATTTGACAGATAAAGGGTCAGGACTGGATCCTGGGGTAAACAGTACTCTGTTGGTTTTGATCTCTCCCGGGGATATTTGTCTAAAAGTCATTTGCACACAGATCTTTGTCTCAAGCGTTCCTTTGTCTTGGAGGGGGAGGTAGGAGATAGAGTCAAAATACAAGTAGATCGTCAATAATTGCCGTTAATAGTGGTAGGTTTTATGTGCTTTCATACATATTATAATGGGTACTTAAGAAGTTTTACAGAAGGAGTGCCAAGTAGACTATTTAAAAATCGTCTCTTTAAGGTTTTCAGGGCACAGGCAAGTTAAGATCAGACAAGGATAATGAGAGTTGGGAGTCATCAGCCCCTAATTCTGGAACCCTCCCCATTCACTGCGTCTTGGACATGCTCCAGTGTCTTGAGCCTGTAATCAGGGGGGATCCACTGCTGTCTGCTGCTGAAAAATGCAGGGTTATGGCTGGTTCAATCCACGCCTCCCAGTCTTCAGAAAGGGTGTTCACTCCATGGAAGAGATTTCTTCTGCAAAATTCTCTGAACTCTAAAGCCCCACCCTGGAGTTGATCGGCTCTTCTCACTTTGCTGTGTCTATATGCACACACAGGTCTCACTTTTTCCTCTTGTGAAGAACAGTGTCCAGAAACGGCAGATGTGTCCAGAAACAGTTACAAGTTCTGGTCCTCAGCCTACCCCTCTGCTTGCTAATTTGCAAATCAGTTCTTTGGGTTTCCAGTTTGTCTCCTGTAGTGCTGGATTTTGGCCTGGATGGTATCAGCAGAAACAGGGCTTTTCACCTGTGCTCTTCTGAACAGAAGCCTTGACACAGCTGTGACCTCCTGTCTCGACAGCATTCTGGGGACCTGGACCAAGACTGGAGCATGAGTTCCTCCCGCCTGGGGACCAGTTCACTAGATGAGATGAGGGTCCCCTGGGGCCCAGCGCCCGCACTAGATGACCCGGGTCCCCTGGGGACCAGCGCCTGCCTAGATGACCCGGGTCCCCTTAATCTTGCCTGTCCAAGCCTGCTTTCTAATTAATCTTGGATGTCCAAGCCTGCTTGCCTCATTCTAAACCAAAGTCCAGGAACATTTGTAATCTAAAAAACTGTAAGAAAAACATGGACCAAGCTATATATATTCTATATATAATACACACATTATATATAATTGTATTATTCTATAATATATGATATAAAACATATTACATAATACATAAAATATAGACTATATAATATATGATATAGTATGTATCTATGTTAAAGATGTATATAAATAACATTGATAATATAAATATATCTATGGCAAAGATATATATATATATATAATATAACATATCTATAATATAAATATATAAAGATTGAACGTGGGTTTGATCCCTGGGTCGGGAAGATCCCCTGGAGATGGCCATGGCAACCCACTCCAGCATTCTTGCCTGGAGAATCCCATGGACAGAGGAGCCTGGCAGGCTACAGTCTACGGGTCACAAAGAGTCTGACACGACTGAAGTGACTTAGCACAGCACATGTTAAAACTTAAGCCATCCCTCTCCCTTCACCTCAGGAACTCCCACTATCCCGGCCACTCCCCAGCTCTCCAGAAGCTGTCCTTCTGGGGAGCCCTCTCAGGAGCCCTTCTGGGATGGGGGTCTGACCCATCTCCCTTTCAGGAGTCCAGGGAAGCCTGCCCTTGTGGGTCCTCTACTAACAGCCCGTTGACTGGTCTAGGAGATGCTGCCGTGTCCACACCAGCTCTGCGAGCCTGGAGAGCTGGATTCCATCTCCCTGCCGTGATGCCGGGTGAACCCAGGGAGGAGTCTGTCCATCACTAGAGCAGGGGCAGTGGGTGGTGCTGACCTCCCCCCAGGCATGGAGCATTCCAGATGTTCTCTTAAGGCAGGAGATCCGGCCTTGCGGACAACACCCCCTCGTCCCTGGATCCGCTTAGGGTCTGAATTCTATTCATCTTCACTCTCTCTAAAGTCTTAATTCAGTGGCTCAAACTGTGTGCGTGGTCCGGAGTTCCGATGACTGCTGCTTAGGAATCTCCCGGGCCCGTAGCCCTGGTGTATGGAGCACCTGGGGCGCCAGCCTGAGGCCGCCTCCGTCTCAGGTGGGAAGACGCGGATGCTGCCCCAGAAGAGCGTTACAGAGGGCCGGCAGTTCCCGTGAAGACAAGGGACTGAGAGATGTTCAGTACCTTCATTTAGGACACGTGTATACCTGTGGTGGATGCATGTTGATGTATGGCAAAACCAATACAATATTGTAAAGTTAAAAAATAAAATTAAATAAAAATTAAATAAAAAAAAAAAAACATACAGGGGACATAGGTTTCCCCTTGGCTGGTTCATGCGAATGTTTGGCAGAAACCAGTGCAATATTGTAAAGCAATTATCCTTCAGTTAAAGATAAATTTGGTTATAAAAATCAACTGGTTATAAAATCAGCCCTTATAAAAACAGCCACCAAAACCCCCCAAATTTCAGAAGCGATGCTGTGTTCTTATCGCATCCTGTCAGGCGGCATCTGTGGCGTGCGTGGTATTGTGCAGCAGCTATACGTCAACAAAATTAGTCAATAATTAAGTTGATAAAATAAGGAAGCAAAGAGTAAAATGAAAGTCTATGTCTAAAAAAAATACGAACACTCCCCAAGGGTTGCTGGGGGCCTGCTGGTGTTAGTGTGACCCAGTGCAGCAGGAGGGAAGGGCTTCAGTGGCGGCGGGAGGAGTCAGGTCAGGACAGCCTTCTGACACTGAGTCATGATTGTGAGGACAGATTACCAGGAAGATCAGGTTCTCTGAAGGTTTTAATGCACACGTATGCAGGCGTGCGTCATGACCAGTCGGTTTTAAAATAAAATTCCTCATTTCTCCACACATGGGTCAATTTTACAGCAACAGGTGGAAGTGTGAGGCTCACCAGCTCATTTCTTGTGCTGAAATGAGTCAACAAGAAACAAGAGGCAATGGTCAAAGGACTTTCTGGAAGACCCGGCCCCGGTCCGTTCCTCCAGGCTTCTCCCCTGGGAATCCCTGAGGCAGCACTTGGAATGATCACAGGCCTGGGTCAGTCCGCTGAGGCAGCACAAGGTTGCCCAGGAATACAAAGACACCGAGTAGGTTGCGTTTGTGGGGCTGCAAAAGGGAAGCTCAGCCCAAAGGGATTTGATTACAATAATCCCCGCAGCCATGAAATATGATCCTGTATCCTTCCATTCTAGAATTTTAACTGTAAGACGCAGGAGAAAGACTTTCTGGCGTCACCGAGAGTTTCCAAGAGCCCTCCCTGGAACAGTGGTGTTTCTCCAGGGGTGTAGGACACCGTTTTCACTTGAGTGAAATAAAAGCCTCTGCTTGTTTGTTCTCCCTTAAGATGTAGTTGCTTCATTTTTCCCTCTGTCTGTTCAAAATCAATAAACAGGAAACCAGCTAGATTAAGTTCTTGTTGGGACGACTAGGTGTTTAACTCCAGACTCGACCTTTGAGCGGATCTGAATTTGGTGAAGGTCAGTGACAGAAGTGGCCTCAGGGTGTGTTTCTCCCTGTTCTGTGTCTCCTGTTGGGTTTCTCTCTGCTGACCTGGGAATGAGTGATTCCCCTCGGCCCAAACCTGAAACCCCATCGGCCAGCCCTTCTGGGGGTGCGCATCCCACAGCCGACGGGTACTGTTACCTGTCTCTCGGGTTCCATAGAGCAGCCTGAAAAGGTGCTGACGGATGCGTGATGCTGAGCTGGGGGATCCCCTTACATGGGAATCTGTGGTTTCCCACACCAGAAGCTCTGTGCCCAGGTGGAATGGCCCCTTCTGAATGCAATTTTCAGTGAACCAAGATAAGCCCAAATAAACTTGGTGTGTTTTGTCTATTTGTTTATTTTTATTTACTTTGCTCTGTGAGGCTGTGGAGAGGAAGTGAAATAAAGTATTAGAATTATGAAGACAGACCAACAGCCCTGAGTCAGAGCAGGAAAATGTGAGCTTTCACTCTGACAGATTTCAGAAGCAGGCAAAGGATTAGATCAAGGGTCCACTGTAAACCCAATCCAAATAAAAGCTTCCTTTATTTTTAAAAAATCTTTGAATTTCAAAGTATCTTGGCATGTATCCAATTCACGCATCTTGAACTGTGTCCGGAAGGAAAAAGATAACACAAATATAAATGGTCTGACTTTATCCTACTGCCATTCCACTTTAAAGCATTTCCCTCTTTTTGGGCAATTTACCAACAATCTCAGACTATGAGAGTTACAAACATGTGAACAATGGATCTCAGGTCTTATTATCTACATTACTCTTGGGTCGGTTTAGCCATAAAATCTTCTGCATGAATCAGAAATGTACAGGGATCATAATTAGCAACATGAAAAGCTTTTTTTTTTTCTTTCCACCTTAAAGAGTTCCTAAGCACATTATTAAGGAATTTGACTAACGTTACAGCCGCAATTTGAGAGGTAGGGGAAAACCCTCTTAAGTTAACAGTATCAAGCCTGAGCTTCTGAGTTTCCAAAATGAACTCTTAAGAAGATAAGAATCTGTGTCTTTATGTCTTTGTTTTCTAAACAGTGAATCAGTCCTTCAAACATTCTGACTCAGAATTTGCCAAGTTGTAGGATTCTGTCGGGGGATTTCACAAGTGCTGTTGATCCTCCCAGCACTGTGTGTTAGGTCATCCTGAAGCACTGGAATAACAAGGGTAGGTCCATGGGAGGATCAAACAGACGCAGATCTGAGTCCTGAGTTAACACCTCCAGCTGTGTGGCCTTGGGGAATTTGCTTAATTTCACTGGGAATTAACTTGCCGTAATAGAGATACCAATATCTGCCCTGCGAAGTTTTCAGGCTTATAGATAACACACGCATAAATATTTTTAAACCTAACTTAACTATGATGCAAAACTCATTTTGACCATTTTCAGGGGACACTCAACTGCATCTATAAATGAAGATGCTGCTGTTGGGGTGTCCCCTGGCCTTGGATTCTACCAGAATATCCCAAGGAGTTCCAGAACTCAGGCAAGCAGCACCCACTCAGATCCACATCATCTAAGGAGGTTTCCACGGACAGCCATGCAGAGTCAAGTCTTGGAATGGTTTTTAAATATCCTTTTTGAAAGTCACATGTGTGAACGCAAGAGTTGGTTGCTATGTTTGCACTTCCATCAGAAACCTCCCTGAGGGAGAGAGGAGCCCCAAGAAAGCATTGGGCTCTAGGTTTTGATGGACATCAGGACTGTGCTCCAGTCACTCCATCTGGGGGGTGTGTGTGTGTGTGTGTGTAGGCGGGGCTGGGGCCTGTGAGTGGAGAGTCCATGGGAACTCTGTGTTGTGTGTATGTGTGTGGGTGTACGTGTGTCAGTGCTGGAAGGTGTGTGTGGTGGAAATGGGTGTGGAAGGTGGAGGGGGCATTGCTTAGAAAGGTGGATGGGTTACATTCTGTCTTCAGGCAGCCTGAGCACAGGTTCTAATGGGACCACATATTCTCCTTTGTCTAAAATGAGCCAAAACTCAGACTAATGTGGGAACCAGAGTAGAAGCAGCTCTGGGGTACCCTGTCCCTCCAATCATCTCTCGCATCATAAGAGAAGTGCCGCAGGTGAGGTAGCAGCCAAAGATATTCTACAATCATTACAGATCATCAGAAACATTCATTCCTACGTGAAAACTGTAGTAGCTTATTATTAGTCTTGGAGAATCCCAGGGACGGGGGAGCCTGGTGGGCTGCCGTCTATGGGGTCTCGTGGAGTTGGACACGACTGAAGTGACTTAGCAGCAGCAGCAGCAAGAATTCAATTAGGCTTCCCAGGTGGGAAGTAAACCCACATACATACATACAACACACATTTCCCATGGAGCATCCACTCACAGGCCCCACCTCCACCTACACACACACAAGCACACCCCAGAGGGAGTGACTGGAGCCCAGTCAGTGGCAAAGAATATGCCTACAATGCAGGAGACACAGGTTTGATCCCTGGGTCAGGAAGGTCTCCTGGAGAAGGAAGTGGCAACCCACTCCAGTATTCTTGCCTGGAAAATCCCATGGACCGAGGAGCCTGGTGGGCTACAGTCCGTCAGACATGACTTAGCAACTACACAAAGAATTGAGTATCATGCTCTACACATGGAGAAGCACATGCGTCATCTACATGGTGGGGTTTGGTGACCTAGTGTGGCGGGAAGCCCATGCAGACGTTTTTCCTGGAATATTCTTCAGGTGAACTGGCCAGCACTCACTTGGACTGTGTGCATGTTTTTCTTTCTTTCTTTTTTTTTTTTAGTTTGTTACCTCCATGATTGTATTAGTTTCCTACAGCCTCTGTAACCAAGTACCATAAACTGGAGAAAGTTATTTTTTCACAATTCTGGAGGCTGACAGTCCGAGATCAAGTTGTGGGCAGAGCTGGTTTCCTTGGAGGACTGCCTCCTTGGCATGTAGGAGGCCATCGTCTCCCTGCACCCTCATGCGGCCGTCCCTCTACACATGTCTGTGTCCTGACCTCCTCTGCTTGTAAGGACACCAGTCCTGTTGGCTGAAGGCCCACCTGACTGAACTTTACTAAGCATGCTCACCTCTTTCAAGACCCTGGCTCCAAACACAGTCACATTCTGAGGTGCTGCGGTCAGGACGGAACCTGTGAATGTGGGGGATACATGGAGCCCATAGCATCTCCTTACCTGTGAGACAGGTTCTTCCCGTTGGGGCACACAGAACGCTTGCTGGACCAGCTGTCTCTACTTTTGGATGTCACAGACCTGGGCGCATTTCTGATGCCCCTTGTGATGCTCCTGGTCTGACACTGTGATCTGAGAGCCTAAATTAAAACTATAGCATCACTGGGGAGAAATGAGGCCACGTCTGTGGTCTATGGACCAGTGAAGCTTGACCTTGTTCCCACAGGGAAGGTTCAAGGCAATTCCTTCTTCCTGGTTTGTTTTTCCTCTCTCTAGATCTGCTTCTCACTTAGAACAAAAATCGATGTAGTTTTGTCCTAAAAATGAAAACACACACTTGAAATTACAAAGAATAATCCCAACGATTTTGGTAATCTGTCACCTGATGGCCATTAGAGTAAATTAATTAAAAAGTAAAGTAATTAAAAAGCAGAAGGAAATATTTTTCAGAAGTCTAGATGGTAGCACTAAAGAAGCTTGAATGCCACGGACTCTACTGGAGTTGTGCTCCAAAACAGCTGCAGGAAATCATCACAGGGGCTGGAAGATGTTACAAATTTAAAAGTGGTTATCCCTTATTTCTCCTTTTTCTAGCCCTTACACATAAGATGTTCTTTTTTACTGTATGTGTCCTACTGTTTTTGAAGGGACACACACTTGTATCCAGTGAGGACCAAGCAGAAAGCTGGTCTTAGAGATCTATAAATAATAGTTCAAGGTTGAGGGGAATATCAAGGTTGAAGGTCAGAGAAATACTAGCCTTGATCATTCCCCCAGTCTTGCTAAGTACAAAAATAAAAATATTTATTAATCATTTTCTTATAAAATTATTGTATAATAGATATTGTGAAGTAGAAAATAAGAATGTGTTTTTACAAAGAACAATGTATTGCTTTAAAATAAATAAAATTTTATCTTTTATAATCCCATAAGAGGTAATACATCCTTCCCTATTTCACTGTTTTCTAATCACTCTTAGGCTAGGATGTTAGTAGGCTTCAATCACTCAGCTATTTCGGAGCATCTTTGAGGATAAGCATGAGAAGTGGAAAGCATAAAAGCTTGTAGAAGAAACCATTGAGGATGGAATGACAGGTCCAGTGCACAGACATGGGATGTTTCTTTAAATATCCATTTAAAGGTAACTGCCTCAACCCACATTAGCTATTTATGTTTACCCTTCATGAAAATAAGCCAGGAGTTAATATTGTTGGGTCACCTGAAGCCAGAAGTGCATTGCACACGCTGTTTAATTCTACCCTGAAAACTTCAGAATGACTACATAAGACCGCCCTGAGAAGCATGGGGGCTCAGTCGCTTCAGTTGTATCTGACGCTTTTGCCATCCCATGGACTGTAGCCTACCAGGCTCCTCTGTCCTTGGAATTCTCCACGCAAGAATACTGGAGTGGGTTACCATTCTCTTCTCCAGGGGTCCTTCCCGACCCAGAGGTCTAACCTGCATCTCCTGCAGCTGCATTCTTTGCCACTGAGCCACCTGGGGAGCCCATCCAGAGAAGACCAAATGCAAATTTTAAAGCTCTTGTCATCAGCCAGCTCCCTCTCCCTGAAATGTTGTATGGATACAACCCCCAGTAAACGGACAGGAGTTCGTCAGTAAACCCTATATGCTAAGTCACTTCAGTCGTGTCCGACTCTGTGCAACCCCATAGACAGCAGCCCGCTGGGTTCTGCCGTTCCCGGGACTCTCCAGGCAAGAACACTGGAGTGGGTTGCTATTTCCGAAGGGTCCTAATAACAGTGAAATGAATTCACCCTCTCCAACCCATCGCCTGTAGATGACAATTAGCCCTCCTGCAGTTCTGTGCGTCTCAAGGAATCCAGCTTATCTCAAATTGCTAGCATCAGTAAGATCAGCCAGGCAATGAAAGCTTACAGTAAGGTTCAGTCTTTCCTATGACAAGCAATCTGTTTTTGTGCTTTTGATTAAAATTTAATAGAAATGTATTTCAGCGAGGCAAAGACTAGTTAAGGGCAGGTGAGGAAGATCAACACTGACTCCACACCAGACTAATCCCCCCATCCCTTCTCAGATTCCCTATTCTTCTGGACCAGGCAGGGTCTGAGAAAATGTGGCCTCGCTTGGGGCAGGAAGAACCTTTCCCCTCAACGTCCAAGCCCTGGGGGATGGAGCAATGATCTGGGAGTCGAGTCTCCACCTCTGTGGCTCACCAACAGCAACCAGAACTGCAGATACCACATTCCACGGGGGGAGGGGAGCTTTTTTTAGCGTCCACCCTACACAGAAATCCACCCCGTGCACTTCAAGGAGGTCTAATTTGAGACTGACAGGCTGAGTGAGCCAAAGAAAACCAAGCGTCTGAGCTGGAAAATCCCAGTGTGAGCGCGGAGCTTCAGCCATCAGGAGGTTCCTCACCTCCTCACCGTGAGGACAGGGAGCTGTGGAGACCGCTGCTTGGGACCCCCTGGGGCGGGCCAGGGGCTGCAGAAGGGCGCCGGCAGTCAGGGCTCTGAGCCACCCCAGGGAGCGGGCTATCCAGGGCCCAGGGCTGGGCCTGGGTGGTGTGGAGGATGGTCTGCAAAACTGAACAATAGCCCTTTGAGAAATGTGCTTTCCAAAGAAAGACTTAAGTTCAACGCATTCATTTTCGTACTGCTAAAACCTAACTTTATGAAATAACGCACGCAATGTGTATCTGTGCATCCATGTGTGCTTCAGATATAAGTGTGTGAGTATAAATACGTATTTGTTCTTCTGACTTTGGCAAAATGGGCTGATTGAAACTTTATATAAAAAAAAAAAAAAAAAAGATGGGGAGATATAGTTTGGGAAGAATAAGATAAATAAGAAATGGTCCAGGCCCAGAAGAGGAGAGGATAGGGAAGGAGAGATTTTAGTCCATCTAATGGACTCAAAACTCCCTTTTCTGAAGAAAGACAGGAGGGAGGGGAGAAGGCATTTGAATTACAGTGACTGTGATTAGAGCCATGGGTTTCTGATTGTGGATCATAACAATCAAGCCAAGGACCAAATGTCTGAACCTGATCACATATGTACTTTGCATATGCCTAGCCTTGTCTAACTTAACCTTAACTTGAGCCTGTGAACCCCATTGTCCTGAAATCAGACGTGCAGCCTCAGAACTCAGCAAAGCTCCAGTGCCCCTCACTGCACATGTGACTGCCCTGGCCCTTCTCCACCTCCCACCCCTGCTGTGCTGATCTCGCTTCTCCAGCGGTGCATCACCCCAACCTGCATGGTGGTTCTGCAGCCCGGTAGCCCCTCTGTGGTCTCTGTCCCTCCTGGGGCATGAGCCCTTCCTTCCTGGCTTGGGGCAGCCTCTGTCCGCAAGATATTTGTTCTGAGAACCAGGGTCTCCCAGAGTCTTACTCAATACCTGTTGATAAAGACCACTCAGCCTGGCTGGACACCCTTGTCCAGTCCCCCCACGCTGAGCCTTCTCGTGACCCTCCAGGAAGTGTGGAAATGCTGGTATCCGGCCAGCTTGGTGGGGACCCTGCAGGACGCTGAGTCTCCAGCTGGTGCTTTCCGGTCTCCTCTGGGTCCTGCCTGTGATGAACCTTCTTAAGATGCCTGTGTCCTCCGGGAACTGTGCTCCTCTCATCAAGGGACAAGGACGGTTTCCTTTGCGCCTGCTCGCATCTCTGTTGGGCTGTTGTCTTTATTCAGGTGTCGCCTCCTGCAGCCCTTCTGGACTCAGCACGGGAGGGCCAGAGGCAGGGCCAACGGCCACTTCTCAGCTCCGTCCTGTCCCTCTGAGCCCCAGTCTCTGACCAAACAGGGTCAGTCCTCCTGGGGACCCACACTGCACACTTTCTCATCATGCGAATTCAAGCCACTTGGAAGTCATCTGTGAATTCAGCGACACAAAGCCTCACCCTCGAAGACACATGATTCTCCAAGTCCACTCTGGGGGTCAGGGGTTGTCATCATTCCAGGCTGTACCCACCGTTCTCATAAGTCAAGAAGGGCTTCCCACTCACCGGGCAGGGGAGGTGGGGAAATGTGCTAAAAAAAAAAACAAAACAAAACAAACAAACAAAAAAACCCACAAAAAACTGCCTTGAGACTCATATGGCCGCATGAGTCTCCTGTCTGGTCACCGCCCTACACCCTTACCGTTCTAATCCGAATGCTTTCCGTTAGGAAGGTGGTTCTTCCGGGATTCTTCTTCATTTCCCATCCCCATCTTGCCCAGACAGTCAGGTCAGCTTAGTACTTTCTGTCACAGAACACGGGTAAAGCAGACTCACCAGCTTTGACCTGTGGTGGATTCATTTTGATATTTGGCAAAAAAAAAAAAAAATAAGAAAATTACATAAAATTGAAAAAAAAAGACTACCTCTCATGAAGCTTCCATTAGGTAAATGTCTGTAAATAATAAAGTGTGTGTGCAAAAATAAAAAAAAAATAAATAAATTACCGTTGCTTTACACCTCAAATCCAGAGAAAATGAGACCGATGGAAGCGTCTGTCTCTACATCTTTGTCTCTCTCTCTCTATTATAGGGAAAGTCACTCATTCGTGTTCAACCCTTTGCAACCCATGGACTATCCATGGAATTCTCCAGGCCAGAATGCTGGAGTGGGTAGCCTGTCCCTTTACAAGGGGATCTTCCCAACCCAGGGATCAAACCCAGATCTCCCCCATTGTAGGTGGATTCTTTACCAGCTGAGCCACCAGGGAAGCCCAAGAATACTGAAGTGGGTAGCCTATCCCTTCTCCAGGGAATTGTCCCAACCCAGGAATTGAACCAGGGTCTTTTGCATTGCAGGTGGATTCTTTATCAACTGAGCTATCAGGGAAGCTCTCTCTATGTATACAGATATACAAAAATAAATTCTCTATAAATATACATAAGATATATATATATATATATATATATATATATATACACGTTTCATATTTCAGTTCAGTTCAGTCGCTCAGTCATGTCTGACTCTTTGCGAGCCCATAGACTGCACCACACAAGAGATGGGAATAACAGACCATCCGACCTGCCTTCCGAGAAATCTGTATGCAGGTCAAGAGATAACAGTTAGAACTGGACATGGAACAACAGACTGGTTCCAAATCGGGAAAGGAGTATGTCAAGTCTGTATATTGTAACCCTGCTCATTTAACTTCTATGCAGAGTACATCATGAGAAATGCTGGGCTGGATGAAGTACAAACTGGAATCAAGATTGGCGGGAGAAAAATCCATGACCTAGATACACAGATGACACCACACTTACGACAGAAAGTGAAGAAGAACTAAAGAGCCTCTTGAAAGGCGGAAAGGAGATCAAACCAGTCAGTCCTAAAGGAAATCAACCCTGAACGTCCACTGGAAGGACTGAAGCTGTGAAGAAGAACTAAAGAGCCTCTTGATGAAAGGCGGACAGAAAGGAGATCAAACTAGTCAGTCCTAAAGGAAATCAACCCTGAACGTCCACTGGAAGGACTGAAGCTGAGGGCCCAATACTTTGGGGCCTTATTTGAAGAGCTGACTCGTTAGAGAAGAACCTGATGCTGGGACAGAGTGAAGGAAGGAGGGGAAAGGGTGATGGGGGATGAGGCGGTTGGATGACACCACTGACTCAGTGGACATGAGTTTGAGTGAGCTCCGAGAGACAGTGAAGGACAGGGAAGGCTGCCATGTTGCAGCCCCTGGGGTCACAGAGTCAGATATGCCTCAGTGACTGAAAGACAGCAGTGTTACACAGTATATTGCTTGTTGAAGAAATGGGGTTGGAGAAGGCAATTTGGTGGTAATCTCTTACAGATTTTGTTAAACCTTTGCGAGTCTGTATAGAGGAAATGGAAACCAGTATTAGTAGGGAAAATAATGTAAAATCAGAAGGAGAAATGGTCCATAGTCCTGCTGTGATAGCGGTTACACGATTGCATACATTTGTCAGGACACAGAGCTCTACACTGAAAGAATACATTTTAGTTTTGTAAATAAAATGAAAAAACGAGGAAGGATGTGAGAGAGGAAGGGGAAGAAAAAGAAAATACTATGTGAGAATTCAGATTGACATTCATGGACGCGGACAAGGTGAATTTCTGGGCTAGATCTTCCACTCTGAGCTCAGAGGAACACCCAAACCTTAACAAAGTTGGACAGGACTTATTTTTAAAGACCTTGAGGAAGGGAGATTCTGTCCCTTTCCTTGGTAACCCCTTCCAGCTGCGGAAGTGCCTTATATCTCAAATTATTACCTTATGATGGAGTTAAAGCCCATTTCCGCCCCTGTCTCCCTTTCACCCCCTGAAGACAGCGAGCAGCTGCCCTCATCCTCAGAGGAGCAGGCTCGCAGCCCTAAGCGTCATTCTCAGCATCTCACCCTCACAGTAAGCAGGCCCAGCTCCCCGGACCCCCTCTTAGAACCCTTGCCAACTCATTCATCACTGCTTGTGTTCTGGTGCAGAAAACCGAGCTCCAGCCTTCAGGAGAGGCCGTGTCCCGTGCAGAGAGGACGTTGCGCTTGTGTGATTCAACCTGCCTTTCTCTGCAAGCCGACACCTGAACTTGTTACGTCACACTCGCTCCATGTGCTGGAGACACTCGTTGCTGAATTGCTCTAACAACCGGCTCCTCTAGAACATGCCTTTTAACAGGTCACTGGAGTTTTCAGAGCGAACCTCTGTGCTTGGGGGTATTGCATGCTTCCCAGCTGGCAATGTGCCATTTGAAAACTTGATGATAACATCAGAAATACACAATTATCACGGTATTCAATGAGGTCACATGGACGTCACTTCAGCTGAGCTCAGAGCACACAGGCAGAGGACTTTAGCCAACGGGTAACTGTGCAGACAAGGTCTCTATGTGAGGAGCTGTGAGGGTAAGACAGCTCTTCGTTTCAGAAAGTGAAAAGCCTTATTTCCAGTAACGACATCTCTCTACTGTTTGGGAAATTGTGTGTGAGCCTGTGGGCTTCCCTGGTGGCTCAGTGGTAAAGAATCTGCCTTCTAATGCAGGAGACCTGGGTTCGATCCCTGGGTCGAGAAGATCCCCTGGACAAGGAAATGGCAACCCACTCCAGTATTCTTGCCTGGAGAAGCCCATGGACAGAGGAGCCTGGTGGCTGCAGTTGTTGGGGTTGCAAAGAGTCAGACATGACTGAGGACGCTCATGCACATGTAAGCGTGTGATGTTTGTGGATGAGCATCTGTGTAATTATGTGTGAATGCACGTATGTGTGTTTACACATGTGTGTGCTGCATTGGGAAGAGAAAACCTTTGTCAAGGATCTCAACCCAGAGAGTGTAGGTCTACTTGATTCTTTGTAATGAAGCCCAGTGGCGCTGCACTGGGGAACGTTGAGGCGGAGAAGATCCTCCCGGTGTCTCCGTTGCTGCTGCCGCTCCCATTGGCTGGCTTTGCTCTGCTTTCCCGATCCATCCTGGATGTGGAGACGGTCTGTGTCCACCTTCCTCTAGGATTCTCCGTCTCCCTTCCAGACTCAGTCCTCCCTTGATGATGAGCTTTCCAACTGGTCCCAACTCCGAATAACTGTCTGCATTTGCTTTTCTCCCTGTTTAAGTCATCAGCAACACACAGTCCCTGTTCTCCAGGACTAGTGTCTGGTGGGGTTGGAGTGAATGGAGAGTCATCACTTGGTGAGACATGAGGGGCTGGGACACGCATGTACATGGAGCACACAGGTGAGGGTAAGGACCAGAGAAGCTGAAAATCTAAGGATGGGGAGGAGATGACCAGTTGAGCGTAGGGACTGGAGAGGGGTCAGCAGTCAGAGAGAGTTCACAGTTGAGATTGGAAAAGCAAATTCAGTTCAGAAAATGAAGGGTCCTGTAACCCAAGTGGGAGACTTCACACCTCTGCAGGTGAGGGGGTCCATGTGAGGACATCAGCAGGGAAGGGATAATGTTGCAGGTAAACATCACCTTGGCCGCACTGGCAGGTTCAGGGAGAAGCAAGGCTGGAGTCAGGAAGACCAGAGAGGCCGGTGCTATGAACCAGGTGAAAGGATGCGAGGAAGCCGAACTTGGGCAGTAAATGGGGAGAGAAGGTGGAGAGAAGGAAACGCATGTGAACAGCTGGCAGCTGGACGGGGAGTCTCGGGGAGGAGTTATCTGGAGATCTACGAGACAGTGAAGAGTGGTACATTCCTCTTGGCCACTCTGAGTCCAAGGTGACTCTGCGTCACCAAAATGGAGATCAAGGGCCACTGGACCACTGGCCAGGTGGGATGCAGGCCAGAACGGGCTTCCCTGTGTGCTTGTCTTTGCCGTGACCCATGTATGACCCTGGTTGTTCCACCCCAAAGCTCTTATATTCCTCGTGGGCTATATTGCTTTTCTTCCAACATATAACATACACTCAGCATACAAGCTCTTTGCACACTTTGCACTGATGCCTTACGTCCATCATTTCATCCAATAGGCACTTTCACCAAGTTCTCCTTTCGGTACTCTGCCTTTCAGAGCTGGCGTGTGTTGTTTTCTCATATTTTAAGTATAGTTTTTATTTTAGTTCTGAAACACCAACACTACTCACCTACCTAGTGAGCTGCTTTTTTTTTTTTTTTTTTTTACTGCAAGTATAGAAGGACATTTTTAATGGAAGGAGGGCTTCCCTGGTGGCACAGATAGTAAAATAAAGAAATTTACCTGTAATGCGGGAGACCCAGGTTCAGTCTCTCCAGGGTCAAGACGTTCCCCCAGAGAAGGGAATGGCAACCCACTCTCATATCCTTGTCTGGAGAATCCCACGGACAGAGGAGCCTGGCAGGCTACAGTCCATGGGGTCGCAAAGACATGTGTAACTGACATGCCTAACTGACTTCAGGAAAGGCAGATAAGGGTGAGTAATAGGAGTTCAGACCAAGCACAGTGAGCAGTGAAAAGCTCCACATCTGGAGGGGTGGCGCTGCCAGTGCCGTGGAGCTGGAGCCACCCCAGGGCAAGGGGGGGGTGGCATCTCCAAGTCTGCCCCCAGGACCACACATACATGATCCGCCCCATACAGGCTTCTGCTCAGAAAATCTATGCAGCTTTTTGAGTACCAGCTCTGACAGACATGCCACCAAAAGGAGAAAGCCAATAATGAAAAGTATGTTTGAATCAACCCCACTTCAGCAAGCTTCTTAAAAAGTATATTTGAGGATGCTCAGGCTTATCTGCAGAATGAATCAGAGTCCAGCATGTTAAAGGGTGGGCTGAAGCCAACCCTGGAAGAAGGATGCTCACTCTCAGGGGCTCGAATACTAGTACACGGAAACCCTCAGGCACAGGGAAGCAGTCATAAAAGCTGCAAGTGTCTTTTCTCTTAGAAACCAGCACAACTCTCTGTGAAGAGGCACCCAGGTGAAGGAAAAAGTGGATCTCCGCTCTGGGTCTGCCTGTGTCCTCCTCTTTCTCCACCTCGCTCTGGCTTACCGAGCATCAGCCTTCATCCACACGCTGGCGGCTGGTTTTCCAGTTGTGAATCATCCTCTACATCTCAGGGGTGCACCCCAAGCAACATTTGCTTCTTATACAGAGACTTCTTCCAAGGTGGCTCTGGCTCCTGCTGCCCGTGATCTGCTCCTGCAGGCGCGGTGACAGACTCTCCGGACAGCTCCCAGCAAGGACGGGGGCTCACATGGGGTCTGCCTGTTCCTCTCGGTGCCCTTTTTCTCTACTGAGTAGCTCTTTTGGCCCTGCTGGGCTGCACAAAGCTGTTCCTTCTGAAAAACTTGGAGGGGATGTCAGAGGGGAAGTAAATGCTTCCAGATCCAGGCCTGATGAGAAATGTCTTTCTGGCTGAACAGAAATCTTTGGCCTCTGATGCTTTCCTTTCATTCAAAGTCAATACCTCACCTGTTCCTGACCCTGCATTTGTTTTGCGATGGCTAGTCTGAGCTCTTTCCAAGCTAAAATTTCTTTCCTGTCCCCCCACCCAACATCTCAGTGAATGGTTCACATGACCTCATAGAGAGCAGGTTTAGCAAAAGAGCAGGTGACGTGCAGAGCAGGACCATCACTAGACTGGTGTCAGGAGAGGGTCTTAGTTCTGATTCAGTTGGGGGGTGGGGGAGGAGCCCTGAGCTGGAATGCTGAACTCTTCTGAGTCCTTACCTTTCTCATCTTTCTAATAGAAAAAGTACATTAACTTCCCCACCCTCTCCATCAAAAGACTCCAGCCAGTCAATGCACCACTGCCTCCTTTCTTCAGTCCAACATCCACAGTCTCCAGGCTTGAGGTGTTGGCCACAAGACAGGCTCCAGGCTAGGGTCACCAGCTGATCTTCACTCATGGGAGCCTGGCTGTCCTTTCATATAAGGGAGCAGGGTTCTACTTCCTGACTCCTCCTGGAGTCCATCAGAGGCATGATGTGCTAACAAAGCAGAGAAATAGTGGGAGAGGGACCTCCTTCTGGAATATTCCATGCGTCTCAAGACCTCCTGTGTCACCTTAAAAAGGAGAGGATGCTCTCAGGAGGAGCAAAACTATGTTCAGGGCCACCCTGGAGAATGCAGCTTGAGCCAGACTTAACCGGATTAAGAAAAGCAATAAGTCATGCCTTTCAAGATTCATTTCATTGTTACCCTTACTTTTAGGGTGTTTTCTACAAGTCAGGCATTGTGCTCAGCTGTATATGTATACCATTTCAGTTAAGCCTATGAGATAATTATGACTGTTATTATACTCTTTTCGTTCTCATTTTCAGAGTAGGAGCGGGGGGGGGGCGGTGGTTAAAGCCAGGATAATGAGTCTGGAGCTCAGGCGATGATGACTCATCTCTAGACCAAGTTCGTCCTATATGCAAAGCCCTTCAAATGCCAGCATGTCAATTTCCCCAGAAATTAGAAGACATTGCTAGTTTCTGAGTCCATTGAAAATAGGAAGGTAGTGATTTGATTCTTTTCTTTCATAGGACATAGGAAACTGGCACTCCAGCATGAATACAGGAAAACCGAGAGCTGGTTCGGAACTCAGAGCTGTTTAGCAAGGTTCAGTGCTTTCGATTTTTCATCTGTGTGTCTTTCTTATTAATCTCAGGGTGTCTTTTCCAAGACCCTCTGTGCAGAAGTTGGTGAGCAGAATTGCTGCTCAGAATTGGTCAGGAGAAGCTCAACAAGGCAAGTGGGTCTGGATAACCAACTCAAGAGAAATGTCAATACAATAGAAAAGGATGAATGTATTTTATACAGTGAATGTTTTTAAGTGCAGAGTTGCTTTTAGACATTCAAGCCTGATCAATTAAAGCACAAATATAAGTAACACAGGACTGCTCCAGCCTCCCCTCACTTTATGTCATCCCTGGCAACTTGAGCTGGAGCCAGACAAGCCTGCTTTATATGGAAAAACTCACACACCAAAGCAAGATGCAGCAGAAAGAGGGTGGTTCATAAAGACCCAGGTTTTATTTATTTTTTTAATATAAATTTATTTATTTTAATTGGAGGTTAATTACTTTACAATATTGTATTGGTTTTACCATACATCAACATGAATCCGCCACAGGTATACACATGTTGCCCAGGTTTTAAATCGTGCCAGCAGTTAAATAAGAAGTTACAATGAATGCCCTGAGCTTGCACAGATGTGAGATCTGAAATGTCCTCTTGTCCTCTTCAGATGACCCTAAATTAAAGCGTGAAATGCTTGAATTTGAACAATGTTGGGCTTACCTGGTGGCTTAGATGGTAAAAAATCTACCTGCTTTGCAGGAGACCTGGATTTGATCCCTGGGTCAGGAAAATCCACTGGAGAAAGGAATGGTTACCCACTCTATAGTATTCTTCCCTGGAAAATTCCAACAGACAGAGGAGCCTGGAGTGCTACATCCCATAGGGTCTCAAAGAATCAGACACGACTGAATGCCTTTCACTTCTTCAGTGCTTCTGGTTTTCTGTCTGACTGTGTGTCTTTCTGATGCAAATGAAGATCCAAAATGAGGGAGAGAGAGACACCCACTCAGCAGACAGAGGTCAAGGGCATCTTCAACTCCACAGACCATACTTAGCTATGTGCTGTATGGTTCCCAGAGCAAAGAGCCCAAGATCTTTGTTACCTGTAGCTCTGCCGCCTTCAAGCCAAACGACCGCCTCAGGCTGCGGTCTCAGGGACCTCAGGGACAATAGGAGGCCAGCTGTCACCACTCTGGAAGAACTCTTCAGCCGTCAGCTTCTCTGGCTGAGGTCTCTGAGCAGTATCCTTGGGTCTCTGACTCAAGAGCAGCTGTCTTGATCCTCTCTCCATTGAGTGGACAATAGAGATGGAGGTCAGACCCTCAGGCTGGAGTTTGGAGACATGTGGTAATGTCTTTATTTTTGCCCTGATAAGAGGTATTGGCTTTCTGAGATATTCTAACAATTATTTTAATATACTGAAAATTTGCTGATTGATCGTTATCTTCATTTTTCAATAAGACAGGACATTTTCTTTACACCAGTTTCTGGAATCATTTGTTGTTGTCCAGTTGCCAAGTCATGATTGACTCTTTGTGACCCATGAACTTCACCAAGCCAGGGTTCCCTGTCCCTCACTGGCTCCCGGAATTTGCCCAAGTTCATGTCCATTGAATTGGTGACGCTATCTAACCATCTCGTTCTCTGTTGCCCCCTTCTCATCCTGCCTTCAATATTTCCCAGCATCAGGGTCTTTTCCAATGAGTCAGCTCTTTGCCTCAGGTGACCAAAGGATTGGAACATCAGCATCAGTCCTCCCAAGGAATATTCAGGATTGATTTCCGTTAAGATTCACTGATTTGGTCTCCTTGCAGTCCAAGGGACTCTTAAGAGTCTTCTCCAACACCACATTTCAAAAGCATCAATTCTCTGATGCTCTGCCTTCTTTACGGTCCAGCTCTCACATCCATACATGACCACTGGAAAAACCATAACTTTGATAAGACGGATCTTTGTTGGCAAAGTGATGTCTCTGCTTTGGAGTATGTTGTCTGGGTTTGTCATAGCTTTCCTGCCAAGAGCAATCCAGAATCATAAATGGACTCAAATGCGGTCACCGTGGCCTCCTCAAAGGGCCTTCCACGTCTGTCTTTGCTCACTCAGCCTGGAGCAGAAGCTCAGATGCAGAAGGAAGGTGACCTCCCGAAGGCTACATGCTGGGTCATGGTGCAGTGCTCTGGCCCACACCCTCCGTGCAAAGGACTGAAAAGCAGTGCATTATACCTGCATGGACCTGTGCTCCAGACTATGACAGAGAACATCTGTTGAAGAAAAGCGATGGAGACTTCCACGGCAGTCCAGTGGTTAAGAATCCTCCTGCCAATGCGGGGGACACAGATTGGACCCCTGGTCTGGGAAGATGCCATGAGCTTCTGCATGACTAAGCCTGCATACCACCGTGAAGAGCAGCCCCCACTCATCACAAGTAGGAAAACCTGTGAGCAGCAAAGACCCAGTGCAGCCAAAAATAAAAAATAAATACATATTTTAAAAAAAGGAAAAAGTGATGGAAGGACATCAGGACCATCCCCTGCCCTTATTATAAATTAAACATACAGTGAACTGAATTCTAGATCATGGCTCATCTCTGGGTCCAGAGATGTAAAATGCTGCAGGAACTGTGAACATGAGACTTAGCCGCAAAGAGTTCTTCACGAGTCAAGCAAGCGTTGAGATGGAGACAGAAAAATCCTTCAATTTGCTCTAAGTTCATGCTCTCCAAGAAACTGCAGAAAAGACAGTCTGACATTCTCTCACGAAATATCAGAAATGCTGGGTGAGTATGAGATGCTCAAGGTCAACAAAGAGGAAAAGGAAGAGTCTCCTAAGATTTTTCCAGCCTCTGTGGACCTTGGTGTGAATCCAGGGATCTGCGTTTGATGGGCTCAGGGCCCCTGGCTAAGGCTGAGCTCCTCGAGGGTACCCTGACCCAGCAGAATCCGACCAGGTGGACGTGGCACCCGGTCATCCCTAGGGGCTGGGCAGAAGTCCCTAAGTGCTCGCTCAGGAGTACCTGGAGGCTTCCAGGTTAAGCACGTTCTTACACTGAAAAGTAATGATGTTGACCGTTAACTGTTACCTGCAAGTCCATACTCTTTTATTTCAGGAAATAAGTAGGAGAAACTCCTTTTCTCCAGCACTTTTGCCCTAACATCAGACTCTTGTCTCTTCTATAGAAAGGTTGCTTTCTTCCTTTAGACTCTGCTGTACGAGAACACTTTTCTCTAACAGTTGAGCAGAGGTAAAATGAAGATCGTATGGCATTCTGGGCTCCAAATCAAATGGGGAAAGTCCTTCCCCCTCACTCTTTCCAGATTCTACTCTGCACACCGGAAACAGGAGGAAAAGAAAAGGAAGAAGAAAAATCCCAAGATTAACACAGCAATTATTATGGTCATGACAGCAGTTACCATTTATCCCAGAGACACCAGGAATTGTGCTAAGAGTTTTATATTTCTTCTTCATTTAGTTCCCACAGAGAACCTGAGCATTATATTACCCAATTTAAAGATCAATGTATTGACAAAGTGAACAAGTTAATAACTGACCCACCACTACAGATACAGGAAAGTCTGGAATCAGAATTCAAATCACATGCTTGTGCCTACTGCATGGTCTGCCCTCAGCAAGAAACAAGGGGGATTTCATGGCAGGTTCACAACCAAAGCCGCCAGAATGACAGTTATCTGGGCTCTAATTCTTCTGGACTATTCAATTATTCGAATAGTCATCCTCCAAATAGCAGGTTTAGAGTTTGAAACATGCATGATGGTTTGTGCTTGCTAGGATAACTAGTTGTTGTAAAACATAAGCGAGATTAAGCAGTCCAAGTTGTTAATTCATCCATTAAAACCCATCATTAGGTTCCTCCTTCTCCCTTCACTGAACATGCGAACATAGAGGTGAGGATCTGGGCCCCAAGAAAGTCCATGATGTTTTCAGTTCAGTTCAGTTACTCAGTCGTCTGCGACTCTTTGCAACCCTATGGGCTGCAGCACTCCAGGCCTCCCTGTTGATCACAAACTCCTGGAGCTTGCTCAAACTCATGTCCTTTGAATCAGTGATACCATCCAACCATCTCATCCTCTGCCATCCCCTTCTCCTCCTACCTTCAATCTTTCCCAATATCAGGATCTTTTTGAATGAGTCAGTTCTTTGCATCAGGTGCCAAAGTATTGGAGTTTCAGCATTAGTCCTTCCAATGAATATTCAGGGCTGATTTCCTTTAGGATGGACTTGTTTGATATTCTTGCAGTTCAAGGGACTCTCAAGAGTCTTCTCCAACACCACAGTTCAAAACCATCAATTTTTCAGGGCTCAGGTTTCTTGAAGGTCCAACTCTCACATCCATACATAACTACTGCAAAAACCATAGCTTTGACTAGACAGACCTTTGTCAGCAAAATAATGTCTCTGCTTTTTAATATGCTCTCTAGCTTTGTCATAGTTTTTCTTCCATGGAGCAAGTCTCTTTTAATTTCATGGCTTCAGTCACCATCTGCAGCGACTTTGGAGCCCCCCAAAAATAAAGTCTGCCACTGTTTCCACTGTTTTCCTATCTATTTGCCATGAAGCGATGGCACCGGATGCAATGATCTTAGTTTTCTGAATGCTGAGCTTTAAGTCAACTTTTTCACTCTTCTCCTTCACTTTCATCAAGAGGCTTCTCAGTTCCTCTTCACTTTCTGCCATAAGGGTGGTGTCATCTGCATATCTGAGGTTATTGATATTTCTCCTGGAAAGCTTGATTCTAGCTTATGCTTCATCCAGCCTGTTCTTTTGCCTGATGTACTCTGCATATAAGTTAAATAAGCAGGGTGACAATAGACAGATTTGACGTACTCCTTTTCCAAATTGAAACCAGAATGTTGTTACATGTCCAGTTCTAACTGTTGCTTCTTGACCTGCATACAGATTTCTCAGAAGGCAGGTCAGGTGGTATGGTATTCCCATTTCTTGAAGAATTTCCCACAGTTTGTTGTGATCCACAGTCAAAGGCTTTGGCATAGTCAATAAAGTAGAAATAGATGTTTTTCTGGAACTCTGTTGCTTTCTCAATGATCCAACGGATGTTGGCAATTTGATTTTTTGTTTCTCTGCTGTGTCTAAATCCAGTTTGAACATCTGAAACTTCATGGTTCATGTTCTTTTGAAGCCTGACTTGGAGAATGTTGAGAATTATTTTGCTAGCTTGTGAGATGAGTGCAATTGTGTGGTAGTTTGAACATTCCTTGGCATTGCCTTTCTGGGATTGGAATGAAAACTGACCTTTTCCAGTCCTGCGGCCACTGCTGAGTTTTCAAAATTTGCTGTCATATTGAGTGCAACACTTTTACAGCATTATATTTTAGGATTTGAAATAGCTCAGCTGGAATTCCATCACCTTCACTAGCTTTGTTCGTAGTGATGCTTTCTAAGGCCCACTTGACTTTGCACTCCAGGATGTCTGGCCATAGGTAGATGATCACACCAGCGTGGTTATCTGGGTCATGAAGATCTTTTTTGTACAGTTCTTCTGTGTATTCTTGCCACCTCTTCTTAATATCTTTTGCTTTTGTTAGGTCCATATCGTTTCTGTCCTTTATTGTGCCCATCTTTGCATGAAATGTTCCCTTGGTATCTCTAATTTTCCTGTAGAGATCTTTAATCTTTTCCATTCTATTGTTTTCCTCTATTTCTTTGCACTGATCACTGAGGAAGGCTTTTTTTTTAAATCTCTCCTTGCGATTCTTTGGAATCTGCATTCAACTGAATACATTTTGCTTTTCTCCTTTTCCTTTAACTTTTCTTCTTTTCTCAGCTATTTGTAAGGCCTCCTCAGATAACCATTTTTGTTTTTTGTATTTCTTTTTCTTGAGGATGGTCTTGATCACTGACTCCTGTACAAAGTCAGGAAACTCTGTCCATAGTTCTTCAGGCACTCTGTCTATCAGACCTAATCTAATCCCTTGAATCTATTTGTCATTTCCAGGATTTGTATAAAGGGATTTGATTCAAGTCATACCTCAACAGTCTAGTGATTTTCCCTACTTTCTTCAATTTAAGTCTGAATTTGTCTATAAGGAGTTCATGATCTGAGCCACAGTCAGCTCCCAGTCTTGTTTTTGTCGATTGTGAAGAGCTTTTCCATCTTTGGCTGCAAAGAATGTAATCAGTCTGGTTTCCGTATTGACCATCTGGTGATGCCCATGAGTAGAGTCTTCTATTTTGTTGTTGGAAAAGCGTGTTTGCTATGACCAATGTATTCTCTTGGCAAAACTCTGTTAGCCTTTGCCCTGTTTCATTTTGTACTCCAAGGCCAAATTTGCCTGTTACTCCAGATATCTCTTGACTTCCTACTTTTGCATTCCAGTCCCCTATGATGAAAAGGACATCTTTTTTGGGTGTTAGTTCTAGGAGGTCTTGTAGGTCTTCATAGAGCCATTCAACTTCAGCTTCTTCAGCATTACTGGTTAGGGCATAGACTTGGATTAGTGTGATATTGAATGGTTTCCTTTGGAAACTAACAGAGATCATCCTGTCATTTTTGAGATTACACCCAAGAACTGCATTTCAGAGTCCTTTTTTGAGTATGAGGGCTACTCCCTTTCTTCAAATGGTTCCTGCCCCTGGTATAATGGTCATCTGATTTAAATTTGCTCTTTCCAGTTCATTTTAGTTCACTGATTCCTAAAATGTTGATGTTAGCTCTTGCCATCTCCTATTTGACCACTTCCAATTTACCTTGATTCATAGACCTACATTCCAGGTTCCTATGCAGTATTGTTCTTACAGCATCAGATTTTACTTTCATTACTAGTCACATCAACAACTGGACATTGTTTTTGCTTTGGCTCCATCTCTCTCCATTCTTTCTGGAATTATTTCTCTACTCTTCTCCAGTAGCATATTGGGCACCTTCTGACCTGGGGAGTTCTCTTTCAGTGTCCTATCCTTTTGCCTTTTCATATTGTTCTTGGGGTTCTCAAGGCAAGAAAACTGAAGTGGTTTGCCATTCCCTTCTCCAGTGGATCACCTTTTGTCAGACCTCTCCACCGTGTCCTGTCCGTCTTGGGTGGCCCTACACAGCATGGCTCATAGTTTCACTGAGTTAGACAAGGCTGTGGTCCATGTAATCAGTTTGATTGGTTTTCTGTGATTGTGGTTTTCATTCTGTCTGCCCTCTGACATATATGGGTAAGAGGCTTATAGAAGTTTCCTGATGGGAGAGACTGACTGGAGGAAACTGGGTCTTGTTCTGATGGGCAGGGCTATGCTCAGTAAATCTTTAATCCAATTTTCTTTTGATGGGTAGGGCTGTGTTCCCTCTGTTGTTTGACCTGAGGCCAAACTATGGTGGAGGTAATGAAGAAAATGGCAACCTCCTTCAAAAGGTCCCATGCACGCAGTGCCACACTCTGTCCCCAGCCCTGCAGCTGGCCACTGCTGACCCAGGCATCCGGCCGAGACTCCTGGACACTCACAGGCAAGTCTGGGTGAGTCTCACGTGGACTCACTGCTCCTTTCTCCTGGGTTCTGGCCACACAACATTTTATTTTTGTGTCCTCCAAGAGTCTGTTTCCCCAGTCCTTTGTAAGTTCTGGAGGCTCTATAGTGGGGTTGATGGCGATCACCTCCAGGAGGGCTTATGCAGCACCCAGGTCTGCTGCACCCAGAGCCCCTGTCCCTGTGGCAGGCCACTGCTGACCTGTACCTCTCCAGAAGACAAACACTCAAAGGCAGGTCTGGTTCAGTCTCTGTGGGGTCTCCAGGTGTGCACTGTGTTCACCCAAGATGGATGGAAACTTACAAATGAGGCATTTGTAAGCAAAAGTGAAAAAAAAAAAAAATGAAGTAAAACAAAACAAAGCAGAAAATCCACCATGTCTACACCACATTGGCTGTGACACCCTCCTGACAGGAGCATTTTAAGAGGCCCAAGGCTCACAGCCAGTGGGTGTAGGAGGGCATAACAAATAGCAAAACCATGAGCTCCTTTGATCTGACTTCATCTTACCTGCATTGATAGCATCGGCCAGTCTTCATAAGGAAACGATCAGGCCCTCTCTACCCTAAATCTGTGAAGGTTTCATTTTGTGCTTTAAAAAGTCAAATCACCTAATTCCGGATAGCCCTTGAAAAGATGAATTGGGTCTGTGCTGACAGGTAGGGCGTCCCTCACCTGAAGGGGCTTGACCTCCCGGCAGGAGACACTTGTTCACAGAGCTGGAAGGGCAGGCAGTCCCCCACAGTGGCCCTCCTGGCCACCATTATATCCGTTCATTCATGAAAACCAGGTGTTTGTAAGAAAACATGTCAAAATCAACGTGTGCCTGTGTCAGGCTGGTGTGATGCAGAATCGCTGGGTGCTCACTTCCTATTAGTGGTGATGAAATACACCTAGCACATTAGTGTCAGGCTCGTAAGACAAATTCTGTAGCCAGCTCTAGGGCCATGAATAGGCAAAAGAACTGATCAAAAGCACTCTGTGGCATTGCCCGCTCATGGGAAACTCTGCTCATCTTGCAGGATCTGGAAGCTCCCATCCACTCCACAGGCCCCTGAGTTACCTGGTCACCTGCATGCTCACCTCACAGCAGAAGGGACCCCTGTCAGAAACGCAAATAGGAAAATGGGAGACACATGTGCTGACCACTTTGTAGAAAACCAGGAAGGAACGATTGAGGGGCACTCTATGAAAACATGATTCCCATTAGGAACTCAGAAATCGCAGGACAGGTTGACATGTGTACAGGGAGGAGGGGGCCGAGACTCAGGCCAGCGATCTGGCAAATGGGCCATAACTGGATGTCCCATGTCACTGGTGAAGTGGGGGGGGGCGGGGTGGTAACACCACTCTCTGAGGAGGGGGTCACGTTTTGCTTCAGAAGGGCTGGGGGTCTGGGGGATTTGCTCAGCCTGAAGGAACAGCACCCTCACAGTATTTGGGTGCAGCGGGCACATTGCCTGCAACACAGGATCTCCCTGAGTCCTCAGCTGACCTGCCTCATGGGGTCTTTGCTGGCCACTGACTCATGCCGGTCAGGTTTTCAGGACCCTGGATAAGGCCTTGTGAGCTCCCACACTCAGCTTCCAGATAGAGTCAATGGACGCCCCCTCAGGTCATAACCCCAGGAGCAGAGGGGAGAGGGGGCATGACCCAGTCATGGTCACCTCCTCACCATCCAGGTTGGTAGCGAGTCCAAGTCAGCAGATAAGGTTTCACTGGGAAGCTCCTGGGACTGGAGGCCTTTCTTGCAATATAGTCCCAACAGCACCTTCACAGGTTACCAGAAAGTATGTTAGTCATTCAGTAGTGTCTGACTCTTTGTGATCCAATGGACTGTGTCCTGCCAGGCTCCTCTGTCCATGGGATTCCCCAGGCCAGAATACTGGAGTGGGTTGCCATTTCCTTTTCCAGGGGATCTTCCAGAGCCAGGGATTTGAACCTGGGTCTCCTGCATTGCAGGTGGATTCTCTACCATTTGAGCCACCAGGGAAGCTTGCACAACTGCCACAGACCACCAGTCCAGCCCTAAAATCCTGAATGATGGAAGCAGAGGATTAGGGGAGACCCTTTCCTCCAAGGAGCTCTTGGCTGCCCTGCAAGCAGCACCAGGCTCTGTGATTCAGCCACTCAGTCGTGTCTGACTCTTTGTGACCCCATGAACTGCACCACCCCAGACCTCCCTGTCCTTCACTGTCTCCTAGAGTCTACTCTGATTCATGTCCATTGAGTTGGTGATGCCATCCAACCATCTTATCCTCTGAAATCCCCTTCTCCTCCTGCCCTCAATCTTTTCCAGCATTAGGGTCTTTTCCAATGAATCAGTTTCACATCAGGTAGCCAAAGTATTGGAGCTTCAGCTTCAGCATCAGTCCTTCCAATGCATATTCAGGGTTAATTTCTTTTAGGATTGACTGGCTTGATCTCCTTACTATCCAAGGGACTCGCAAGAGTCTTCTTCAGCACCGCAGGTCAAAAGCATTCATTCTTCAGCACTCAGCCTTCTTTATGGTCCAACTCTCACATCCATGCATCACTACTGCAAAAATCATAGCTTTGACAGACATTTGTTGGCAAAGTGATGGCTCTGCTCTTTAATATGCTGTCTGGGTTTATTATCTTCCAAGGAGCAAGTGTTTTTTAATTGCATGGCTGCAGTTGCTGTCCGTGGTGATTTTGGAGCCCAAGGAAATAAAGTCTGTCACTGTTTCAATTTGTTCCCCATCTATTTTCCATGAAGTGATGGGACCAGATGCCATGATCTTAGTTTTTTTCTGAAGCATGTCAGCAGGAAGCTTTATCAGGCCTCCATTAAAGCTCCTGGATCACCACTAACTGGGGCATCAGGACTGTGGACACAAAACTAAGATACACTTTGAAACAGCACTCCCCAAACAGATGATCTGCTCTAAGCAGCTTGCTATTGTAAATGGCAAATGTGTTCTTTTCAAAAGAGCATAAAGTTATAAGAATAGGAAGGCTTCAGAACTTGGCACTCAACTGCACATGTTTGGAGCAGGGTAGGGGGAGGATGCAGGGGTGGCCCACTGTATCCCATCTGGAAATGTTAGCTCTGTAGCCCTGGGGTAGCTCTCAAGTTGCCCACATTTCTGCTTTCATAAGAGAGAGGAAGATAATTATCCTAAAGATATTGCTGCTCTCAATTTCCAGCTCGAGATTTAGGAGCAGCTGTATATTGATGGGTGCTGATCAGCCAGGGCGAGTCAGTTAGTTATGTCATTGCTGCTTTGTGCAAATCCTCTCCCTTGAAGGTCGATCATTTATTCCCAGTCTTAAAGGCCAGTCTCTCTATTGAGTACAAGGCAGAGAGTGGATTGGAGTTGGAGCTAGAAATGTGCTTTTCTTGTCTTTGTGAGAAGAAGCACATCAGAAGATGAAAATATATGTTACATCATAGACCGTGGGACCCCAGGTTCCACGATGTGAACCAAGTACAAGGCCCTGGTTGTCAATACAAGAGTCCCTGAACTGGGTCTGAATATGCGGACGGCCACAAGCAAAATGATGGCACCTGACAACACCATGCATTTCCTGAAAGCCTCTTCAAAGGGGCTGGAAGAGAGAACCGAGAAGACACAGAGGACATTGACCTGAGATGTGTTCTTGCTGCCCTGGCAGCCTGCTCCTCTCTCCCCACAGGGAAGGACGCCAGGTGTGCGGCTGGGGAGAGGTGGCGGAGGGATGCTCTGTGGTCCCAGGATCGTCTTCTGCTTTGGTTCGTGAGAGCCTTGAGTTGTGGGTGAGACGCAGATGATGCAGAAGAGCTCAAGCACATTGTGCCTTGTGGTCTTTATATCCTACACCAGGATTTATGATAAGGAGAATATATGGCTTCCTATGTGAACTTCTGCCTCTGATGTTGGTTATGGGGACAGGATCTGAGGCTTTGAAGTCAACCAACTTGATCCTTGCAACCAGCGAAGCTTGTATTGAACAACTGGAGCCAACACATGTATCTCTCACTGACGTCAGACCCCCCCCATACAGAAAACACATCTCTGAAAACGGCGATCTTTCTTTGCAACCTCCTCCAAACTGTGATTTTCTTCTTTGATATTCTCTAAGAAAATAAGGGAGTTTATAAATCTGCGCTTTTTCTACTGCCTAAATGGACTTTGTCTCTTTATTTCCTGTGTAGTTAATAGTGTCCATAAAATTGACGAGTTCCTTGTATTGTAGAAATAAAATTTTAACAGCACACACTCAAATGATGCTCAGACGTTTCAGATTTTGAGTAAGTGCTTAATGGAGTTGATTTCTTCACATAAGATACTAATTGTTTTTAAGGGGCACAGAGGATGGTGGGGTGAACAGGCACATAGGAAGTGCCCCACCTTGCAGGGGCCCAGGTCAGCATGGTGAGTCTGTGTGCTGTGTGTACGTGAGGTGTCCGTGTATGTGACATGTGTGCATGTGTGCACACATGAGTGTGGGGTTTGTGTACTGTGCATGAGTGGAGGGCGGGTGTAGATGGCCTTCTCACAGCACAAAAGGAAAACTTCAGTGAGACGGAGTCTGCCTTCCCTAGCATTAAAATACTTTTAATTCACCTCGGAGGTCTGATTATTATGTCTGAGTCTGGATTTATTTCCAGAACTAGTTGCCATTTATCAGATTCAACAGTGACATTTCTCAGTGACGGGCTGGCCCAAGACAAACGGGCATGGGATTCTCCACGTAACAACTTAAAAATGCTAATCTCTAAACCTGCCATAGATATCCATACCCAGGTCAGGGAGAGGCAGGTGGGGACAATGAGAGAGAAAACAGAAGCCACACGTGAGGCCCTGGTACCCTTCGAGCGGCCAAGTCCTCCTGTGTTCGTCAGGGAGCCACAAAGGAGTATTTTGTATTTCCAATAGATTCTCAGAAAAGATTGAGTGAACAGAGAGCTGCTGTCTTCCAGGTTAATTGTGCACTGGATGGTATGATGGACATTTGCGGAATACTTACCATGTGTTAGCTGAAGCTCTGCTGCAGGGGGTTTACCAGTGAGAACAACTTTAATTCAACATAAAGCATTGACTCATCAGTAAATGTGAAATTATGTACTTATCAGGTGACATCAGTTATAGAAAATACTAGGTCTTGGAAGGAGGATGGGTGGTTCAGAGTGAGGAAGACTTCCCTTGAACACAGGTGGGCAGGGAGACCTCATGAGCAGACAGCAGTTGGCAAGACTCAGAAGTGTGTACCTGGCTGGGGGGCGGTGATGCTGAGAGAATGAGAGGGAAGCCCAAAGCTTGAGGTGGGGACATGGAAGGCAGTGGGGGTGGGAGAAAAGGAGGTTCTAGAACTTATGGGGTGGTCAGAATAATTACTATGGTTGTGGAGCTCCTGAGAGAGTTTGGTGTTTGTTCTGAGTGACATGAATCATTTATTATTGGAAAGTTTTGAGCAGAGAGATGCCAAGACATAATTCATATTTGAAATGTTCACTTTGCCTTCTATGCTGAAATTAGACAAGCAGAGAAATGTACTAAAATTAAAAAAAAAAAAAAGACAGGAAAGGAAACCTAGACCAACCTGACGTGACATCATGTTCCACCTGGGGAATCTCGCAGACATATACATGGGTGCTCTCCAGATGAAGCTGGGAATTTAACCTAATTGCAGCTATGATATCAAGGGTTTCATTCTTCCAAAGGAAGCAAGTGGATTTTAAAGTTCATTTAGAAGAAAAAAACCAAGAAGAATAGCCAGAAGAACAATATTAAATACGAGCAAGGATTTCATAACACAGTGTAGACACACAGGCCCTCAGCGACCTAGTCTATCAGCAGGCGATGGGCAAGATGTGCAGACACACAGTGGAGGACTACGCAGCCACGGAAAGAGTGAAAGGACACCGATGCAGCTACACGGGTGTACCTAGAGATGATCATACTGAAATGAAATGTCAAAGACAAGTATCGTCTGATACCGCTTACATGCAGAAATTAAAAATGATACAAATGAGCTTATGTAGGAAACAGAAACAGACTCAAAAATGAAGAAAACCAGCAGATGGTTGGCAAAGGGGGAAGCAGGGAGGGATAACGTGAGAATTTGGGATTAGGATATATATATAATATTGTATACATATATATAATAGGTAATCAACAAGAACCTACTTTATAGCACAAGAAACTGTATTCAACATCTTGTAATAACTTAAAATGGAAAAAATCTGAAAAAGAACATGCTGCTGCTGCTGCTAAGTCGCTTCAGTCGTGTCCGACTCTGTGCGACCCTGTAGATGATGGCAGCCCATCAGGCTCCTCTGTCTCTGGGATTCTCCAGGCAAGAACACTGGAGTGGGTTGCCATTTCCTTCTCCAATGAAAAGAAATATATATATATATATATATATATATATATATAAACTGTATCACTTTTCTGTACACTTGAAACATTGTGAATCAACTTATTTCTATTAAAATAAACAGAACCTCAGTGCATGAGAACAAGAGGGATGACACGCATGGATGTATAAACACATGAATGAATGAGAAGGGAATGCCCAGAAGTTGGGACAATTGTGTGGCAAAGTAAATTATATGATAAAGTTGCCATTTTAAATAGGTAGGAAAAATTGAACTTTTTAATAACTGGCGTTACAGTAGTGGGATAAACCATCAGGTTGAAAAAGATTCTATTGGATCAGTTTATCTCATCATGTTGTTGTTGATCAGTAGCTAAGTCCTGTCCAACTGTCTGAGACCCCATGGACTGCAGCACACCAGGCTTCCCTGTCCTTCACCATCTCCCAGAGTTTGCGCAAACTCATGTCTGTTGAGTTGGTGATGCTACATAACCATCACATCCTCTGTCATGCCCTTCTCCTTTTGCCTTCAATCTTTCCCAGTATCAGGTTATTTTCCAATGAGTCCGTTTCCAATAACTCATTGGTTATTTTCCAGTGAGTCTTCACATCAAGTGACCAAAGTATTGGAGTTTCAGCTTCAGCATCAGTCCCTCCAATGAATATTCATGGTTGATTTCCTTTAGGATTGACTGGTTTGATCTCCTTACAGTCCAAGGGACTCTCAAGTCTTCTCAAGCACCAAAGTTTGAAAGCATAAGTTCTTCAGTACTCAGCCTTCTTTGTGGCCCAGCTCTCACATCTGTATATGACTACTGTAAAAACTATAGCCTTAACTATATAGAACATTGTTGGCAAAGCGATGTCTCTGTTTTTAATATGCTGTCTGGGTTTGCCATAGCTTTACTTCCAAGGAGTAAGCGTCAAGTTCATGGCTGAACCCTCATCACACACCAGGATAAATTCTAATTATACCAGAGATCTATGAAGAGAAATGAAACCATATAAATAGTGAAAGAAAACACAGGTAAATATTTGTAAAACTTGAAAGTGGATGATTGGTGTATCTGGGGACATTAAAAAAAAAACCTCTTGGAAAAACATCTTTGTAAAAAATATATAAACAGGATAAAAATAAAAAACAATTATAAAGTAGAAAATCATTTGCCAGCATGTGCACGCATGCTCAGTCACTATTGTGTCTGACTCTGGGCCTGCCAGACGCCTCTGTCCATGCAGTTCTCCAGGCAAGAACACTCTAATATGCACAGAGCTTCTTAAGTGTGTAAACAATCTCTCTGGAGAAATGGGCTATGCAAAGGAACAGACAGATCATAGTCAAAGAATGCAGGTAGTGTTTAGTCCTATGGAGAGACATTAACTTCACTCATGATTAGAGAAACATAAATCAAAACTCCAGCGGAAATCTTTAGCACTATGACATTGGCAAGTCTCCAGAAATTTGACAGCAAACTCAGATGATAATACTATGGAAACAGGCACTTTCAATTATTACCAATTCAGTGCAAAATTGTGCAGCTCCTGGGAGAAGCATCAGGTATTGTCCAGCAATGTCCCTACACTACAAACCCTGGACTATAGAGAGACAATAGATAAATGGATAGATAATAGAGGTAGATAGGAGTAGACTGATATATTAATAGATGATAGACAAACAGAGGTAGATGACTGACAGGTGGGAGACTGACAAAAAATACATAGACTTTTATACATTATATGGGGCTTCCCTGATAGCCCAGTTGGTAAAGAATCTGCCTGCAATGCAGGAGACCCCAGTTTGATTCCTGGGTTGGGAAGATCCCCTGGAGAAGGGATAGGCTACTCACTCCAGTATTCTTGGGTTTCCCTTAAATTATATATAGTATATGAATACATATACATGCATCCATCTGTTATGTTAAAATAATGAGCTGGTAAATCATAATCAGTACACAGGGTTAGCTGTAAGTGAGTGAAAACACAATGTGAAGAGGAAAGGGGCACGTTTGCTTAGAGACAACTTCCCAACCGTGAATGTGATTCACGAAATGGTAAAAGCAATTCCTAGAAAGCAAAAGAAAGAGCAAACTTTCTATAACTCAGGGATTCTATAACTCAGCTGTGTATATAGTTGGTGGCAGCGCCAAAAATAGAGAAACTATCATATGAAGAGGCTGGGGAGGGAAATGGCAACCCACTCCAGTATTCCTGCCTGGAACACACTGTGGACAGAGGAGCCTGGAGGGCTGCAGTCCATGGGATCACAAGAGTCAGACATGAGTAAACCATCATATGAAGAGGTTGGAAATCACAGAAACTTGGCTCTTCCTGCAAAAGCTGGGCAAAGAGAATCTTAACTGTTTTTGGTAGTTCTGCTGTTAGTGGGTGGTTGGTGTTTTCTTCTGGGATGGCTGTGCACCTACATGTGAAGAAAAAGGAGTACCTGTGTTGGTGACCTGGAGAACGGGGATTCTCCTGGGGTAGGAAGGAGACCTGAGTATTTGGTCCTGTTTCCTACTTGCTTCTTGAGGGAGGGCTATCTTGGCTTGAGTTGCTTCTTCACAGCCAGAGTCAGGAGACTCCATGTTTGCTCAGGTTTCTTTCAATCTGTTTGTTGAATGAGCTGCTTTGTCTTTATTTTAAAAGGTGAAATCTGAACACAGACACACAGGGAGAATGCCTGTGAAGACGAAAGCAGAGGTGCATCTACATGCAGACTGGATGGACACCAAGGATGCCGGCAGGGGGGCCGCAGCGGAGCCTCCTGCACAGGGTCAGAGGGAGCCAGCCTGGCCTGCACTTCCTCTTGGCCTCCTGGGCTCTTGAGCTGTCTAATGGCGTGTTTCTGCTGTTTGAGCCCTGGGTCTGTGACGTGTGTTATGGCAGTCCTAGGAATGTGATATTGCCATGCCAAGGGTATACTCCGAGCACCCAGCTGCAGAGAGGTAACACCTGTGTTGCATGAGCTCCAAATGCAGAGCTGAGTCAGGACTGTGAAACAGGCATCTTCTCTGGGAGATGGTCATGTAGGAGAGTACGGCAGTGCGCAGGGATGGGAAGAGCCAGTCAAGACACACCGTCAAGGGTGCTGCCTCTGGGAATAGGGCTCAGCTCTGCTGGGAGCTGCAGGGCAGAGGAATGAGCCTGTGTCGTCACCAACAAAGGTGGGGTGGGGGGGACCAGGGCACCCACCCATCAGCTCCTGTCAGCAATGGCCAACACTAAAGCCCCTTCCCTTCTGGCTGCCTGCCTGGGGGTCCAGAGTCCTCGGGCCAAGTTTGTGGGTGTTTCAGTGAAAAGCCCTTGAGTCGTGTGGATGCCACTGGTGACTGATAAGGGTGTTGCCTGTGTGTGAGCCAACACGTCTGTACATGAGGGATTCTGTGCACACACGGCACACATGGAAGACCACACGTGGCAGGCTGTCCCGTGTCTTCATGAGACCCCTTTTCTCTGAGCGAGTGTGGGCCTGAACTCACTTCTAACTGATAACATATGGCAAAGGCAATTGACTACCATGCCTGATGGTGTTACATCATATGGTAAACCCAGACAGCATATTAAAAAACAGAGATAGCACTTTGCTGACAAAGGTCCATCTAGTCAAAGCTATGGTTTCTCCAGTAGTCATATATGGATGTGAGAGTTGCACCATAAAGAAAGCTGAGTGCCGAAGAATTGATTCTTTCAAATCGTAGTGCTAGAGAAGATGCTTGAGAGTCCCTTGAACAGCAAGGAGATCAAACTAGTAAATCCTAAAGGAAATCAACCCTGAATATTCACTGAAGCGACTGATGCTGAGGCTGAAGCTCTGATAATTTGGCCACCTGATGCAAAGAGCTGACTCATTGGAGAAGACCCTGATGCTGGGAAAGATCGAAGGCAAAAGGAGAAGGGGGTGTAGAGGATGAGATGGTTAGATGCATCATTGATTAAATGAACATGAATTTGAGCCAACTCTGGAAAACAGTGAAGGACAGGGGAGCCTGGAGTCCACAGTGTCGCAAAGAGTTGGACGTGAATTAGCAACTGAACAATGACAATGGTACAACTGAAGGGATGTTTGCATCATAATTAAGGCCCCTGGTTTTGACTTGATGTTAATCAAAAGGTGATCATTCTGGCAGGACCAGGCCTAATCAGATACATCCTTTTATGGCAGGTCCAGACGTGAGACATTTGAAGCCATGAAGACTTTCCTTCTCTGGCTTAGAAGAAGCATCTGCCATGAATGCTACAGCCAAAAGAAAGTGGACCCTGCCAGGAACCTAAGGTTCTTAGAATTAGATCCTTCCCCAGTCAAGCCTCCAGATGAGAATGCAGCCCAGCCAGCATCTGGATTCTAATTTTGGAAGACCTTCCTCAGCAGATGGTAAAGCATCTGCCTGCAATGAGGAAGACCTGGGTTCAATCCCTGGGTAGGGAAGATCCCCTGGAGAAGGAAATGGCAATCCACTCTAGTACTCTTGCCTGGAAAATTCTATGGATGGAGGAGCCTGGCAGGCTACAGTCCATAGGGTTGCAAAGAGTCAGACATGACTGAGCGACCTCACTTCACTGCCTCAGCAGAGAGCTCAGTTGGGCTGTCCCTAGACTTCTGACCGATGGAAGCTACAACATAGTAAGTTAAGCCCTGTGCTAGCTTTACACAGTAAAGGAAACATACAGATGCATTAGTTCGAGGGGAAATAAATGAAGGGAGAGGAGAAGGAAAATGGGAGAAACACAAGAAAAGGGAAAAAATGCAGTTTCCCACATATGTACTATTACAAATTTGTTTAAATATGCATAGTTTTCAAGCAAAATTGGAAAAGAATTTACCAATATAGCAACTTAACTGGACTCCACTAAGAGATGCCCCAAGTGACAGTTATTTATACAGAGACTTAATACTATATAGGACTTCCCCTGGCAGCTCAGATGGTAAAGAATCTGCCTGCAATGCCGAAGACCCTAGTCCAATCCCTGGGTTGGGAAGATCCCCTGAAGTGATAGGCTACCCACTCCAGTATTCTTGGGCTTCCCTGGTGGCTCAGCTGGTGAAGAATCCACCTGCAATGTGGGAGACCTGGGTTCGTTCTCTGGGTTGGGAAGTTTCCCTGGAGAAGTGAATAGCTACCCACTCCTGTATTCTGGCATGGAGAATCCCATGGACTGTATAGTCCATGGGGTCTCAAAGAGTAGGACACAACTGAGTGACTTTCATTTTCAATAGTGTATTTTTTATACTTTACAGAAGAAAAAAAAGGAGGGGGGATACTTAGTTAAATATTTTAAAAGTAAAGAAGCATATAAGCCAGACCTTCTAGATACCCATGTGGACTGTATTCAAACAAGCATCATCTTGTGGATGTGGAACTCATACAGGCAACCGGTCATCTACAGACCATCTTCCTGGGACTGTGTATATCTTCTAAAAGTGGGGTGGACTTTTGCTTCTCCAAGTTCATTGTTTGCTTCTTTGAGCAACAGAGTCAGATCAACACAGGGTGTGGTTTGGAAATAGGATAAGAGCTGCACAATGGTCAGAGTGATGGGAGAAGCATATGTGAATGATGGCCATGTCGTCCCAAGTACTTAGGGACTGAACCATGCAACGCTGGGCCAACCAGGTGAATGCCATGGCAATGCCTTCCTTCCTCTGGAAGCATCCTTGGAATTGATGAGGTGTTTCTGCATCATGCAGGCTTCCCTGGCGGCTTGGATGGTTTAAAGAAAAATCTGCCTGAAGTGCAGGAGACCTGGGTTCAAACCCTGGGTCAGGAAGATCCCCCAGAGAAGGGAATGGCAACCCACTCCAGGATTCTTACTTGGAGAATTCCATGGACAGAAGAGCCTGGTGGCTACAGTCCATGGGGTCAGAAGGAGTCAGACATAACTGAGTGACTAACATTCTCCTTTCTCAGCATCATGCAAGTGCTCTAGAAAGATAGATGGTGGGACGGCTAACGGACAGCAGAGCGAGCACAGCATCGGGCTGGCCAGGACCTGGGCCCCTTGGGGCGCTCCATGACATTGACTTTATTCTTTATTATCCAGGTCTCACCTAACAGCTGGCGGAGGAGAAATATTTTCAGCCTGGCTTCTCAGCCAGACTTCAGTGGCATGATTTCAGATTTGCTTGAACCCACTGTTTGAGTTCATAAACATTTTTAAAATATGAGAGAGGTGATCAACCCCAGACAGTACATTTTAAGGAAATTGAATTTAGTTCTTTCAATTAGGTAGCTGCAAGAGCAATCAGAGAGGCTGATTTTTGATCTGAACGACCCTGCTAGTAGGTCTTAGCTGCTTCTAAACGGGCGTGACATCTTATTTGCAAAATGCAAGAGGCTCATATTCTGCCTTCGAAGATAATTTTTAACAAAATCTGTATTGTTCTTACACAGAAAGCCCTGGAATTTATTCACCATAGCTCTGCTCCCCTCCCTACAGCTAAAACTCCACAGAATAAGGGCCTGGTTGACAAGTCCTGATCATGGGGCAGCGAGAGCTTGCCACACCCTGACATTCCTGTACATGGACACATGTGCGTCCCGAAGTTTACAGATGTCACACTCATCTCCCTGGCTGAGGACAGTCAGAGATGGCGCCCTAAAGGGATTCGGAGCTTTGGAACCCATCCTCTCATGTGTGAGTCTCAAACATGACTTTACAATCAAGTAACCCTCAATTATGAATGAAGTGAGACCTCCCAGCTTGCCTGTCATGGACCTTGTTGACAAATTCTGGGCCGGGAGGAGTGCTGTGCGTGCATCCTGCAGTTTAAGAAAAGCCCCCACAGTCGAGGTCCTTCAGCGCCCCGAGAACCCCCACCCCCTACCGGCGTCCTCTCTGCTTATGGCAACTCGACCGCCCTCTGAAGGTGACCGCACAACAGTGACCTTTCACGAGCCAGAGGTGCTTTCCAGCAAGTGAAAGCCCTCCTTCTCTTAGGATCTAATGTGGGGACTGAGTTTCTCAGGAGGCTGGTGTCCCCGGTGCTATGGAAGGTGAATGATGCTGAGGCCATTAGGGGCTCTTTCTGGATGAGAAGGAGGGATTCGGTGGTGTTTCTGTTCGATACAGACTTCCTGGGAAGTTGAGGGGTTTGACCAGTGATCCCAAGACAGGGTGGAGAAGGGCATGGCAACCCACTCCAGTATTCATGCCTGGAGAATCCCATGGATGGAGGAGCCTGGCGGGCTATACAGCCCACAGGGTCGCAAACAGTCGGATACGACTAAAGTGACTGAGCACACGCCCCGAGACAGGTTCGATCAGCTTATTGAGTTTTCGCTCCCATCCTGGGTGCAGGTCATAGTCAGCAGGCCAAAACAGCTGGGGTGTCCCAAGGACACTCTCCTCACAGGATGAAGCCGTCTAACACTAGAAGTGAGTTTTCTCACACAGCATGGCAGCTGTTCCCTGGGGTGGCTGTTAGTTAACAAGTCCCACGTAAGCTTATCCTCCCATAGTTCTAGGGCCCACAGTCCCAGGTCAAGGTGTCTACAGGGCGTGCCAGGCTGAAGGCTCTGTGGAGGACCTAACCCCAGTCTGGCTTCTGCTGGTTTGCTGGCCACCCATGGGGTCCCCTGGCTCGTGGCTGTAGAGCTCCAATTTTTGTGTGACATCCTCCCTGTGCGCATGTCTGGACCCAAATTTCCCATTCTCATGGGGACACCAGACCTACTGGATAAGGGACCCAGAGTAATGACCCCATCATAACTATATCATCTGCATAGACCCTACTTCCAAATAAGGTCAGAGCACTGGGGCTTGGGAGGTTAGCGCTTCTTCCGGAGGAGCAATCCAACCCCATAATAGTGGCCGCAGTACTGGTCAGAACTGCCTTTGCAAGAACCACTGGGATAAATCAACTTAATAAAAGAATATGAATGTGAGGCAAGGTGGAGACTTGATTTTAAAGAGTCCATGACCCTCTACCTGGACAGCAATCTTTCCAACAAACACCTGAGAGGCAAAGCCAGTGCCTGGACTAACATGAGATGTTCACCCTGGATGGACCTGGAGGAGAAAAAGGCTCGGGGCTGGCTGAGAACCTACACTCCCTGCCAACCTTTGCCTAAGAAGTGGTGTGCACTTCGTCCCCACTGACACCATTTCAGAGACACGTGGTTCATCTCTTACTGGTTCTGCTGCTATTTTGTCCAAGGCTGGACTCCACTGGGCATCCCAGGATGTGCCCTCCTGGGGGCTCACTGCTCTCAATGCTGAGAATGACATGTAGCAATACTGTGGTGAGTTTAAACAAGGACCTTGGGCATAGCACAGGGTACTCTGCTCACTAGTCTGCAATAACCTAAATGGGAAAAGAATTGAAAAACAATAGACACGTGTGTAAGTAGGACTGAATCATTTTGTTGCACACCTGAAATTGTGTTGCACAACTGAAATGTTGTGCACAACACTGTGAATCAATTTAGTCCAATATACAGTCAAAATTTATAAAGAAATGAAATAGTAGAGGCGATGATCTTAAAAAGTCGAATTCTGTTAATATAAAGGTGTATTCTGCCTCTCCTGGCTTCAGACTAAGGGATGCCCAACCGCAGACACAGATCGGAATGGGATTGCAAATGTTTCATCTTTAAAAACATCATGACAGATGTCTTTTGTACTCTATTTTTCAATTATTGGGTCTCCGGGAAATGTTTGGCATTTTAAAGTGTTTTGTGCAGATGTGGTATTTTTGGTTGCATTTTTCCGATCAGTTTTCAATCTTGGCTTCACCTGTTATCACAGCAATCTCCATGTGATGTTCGTGAGGAAAATATGACTTAATGCTGCTCTGCACATTTTCATTTTCACTAGCTCAGGTGATCAAAAAAAAAAAAAAAAGATCGTAAACAAGCAAACGTTGAAGGTCAGGAAAGGAAAATGGAGATGATCGGTATTCACAGTGACTCCACTCCTGACTCATGGTGATGTGGTGGCTTAGACTTGGTATTTGGCAGTATCCTCTGATGGGTCACTCTGTTTCAGGAATTTGAACCATTCCAAAAAAAAAAAAAATGAGCCCCTCCCTTCTTTCATATCCCAGTGACCTTTCAGTATGATTTTATTCCTCACAATTTTTTCTCTTCCACCGCAGGCTGGCTGGCTTCTTAAATCAGCCTCCCCACCTACCAGCTGGGCTTAGCCTTTCACAAATCCTATTTTCCCCCAAGGTTGATGGGTTTCCTCACCCTTCACTTTTCAGGGAAGTCAAGGCACCCATTTCCCCCCAGAACATTCAGGGTGGCGTTGGGTCTCCTCACCCCTCAGGACCCCTCACACCCACCTTCCCTCTGGAGTCTGGTCTGAGGATCCAGTTGTCTTCTGAGGCAACGTGTTAATTTAACAAGCTGATTTGTATGTGAACGTATCCTCCTGGAGAAAATTCTGATAGATCGGAAGCGAAGAACAACTTCAGAAAATCTGGTAGTTAAGGTTTATAACGGCTTCCCAGGCAGTGCAGTGGTTAAAGAACCTGCCTGCCAAGCAGGAGATGTGGGTTTGATCCCGCGGTTAGGAGTGTCCTCTGGAGAAGGAAATTGGAACCCACTCCAGTGTTCTTGTCTGGGAAACCCCATGGACAAAGGAGCCTGGAGGGCTACAGTCCACAGGGTCGCAAAGCTGAGCGACGGAGCACTGAGATTTATTAAACTGCCAACTGTAGACTTTTTCCTTCAGTTTGAGGGTGATTGGGTGTATCTGGCCACTGGTAAATATGAATGAACTTGAATGCTATGATTGATTAACTTTGTTCTATGTAACAGAGCTAGTAAGCAGTTACCTGTTGGGGACAGTGTATGTCTTGTCTCCAGCAGCAAGATATGCATTTAGTAAGAAGGTCATCCAGAAGGTCATCAAAATCAGCACAGGTTTCTTGAGTGCCTTCTACATGCCAGCTAGATTTCTTAGCCACACATTACCATGAATCTGCAATGGGTGTACATGTGTCCCCATCCTGAACCCCCTCCCACCTCCCTCCCCATCCCATCCCTCTGGGTCATCCCAGTGCACTGGCTTTGAGTGCTGTTACATCCATCCAACTTGGACCGGTCATTCATTTCACATAAGGTAATACACACGTTTCAATGCTATTCACTCAAATCATCCCACGCTTGCCTTCTCCCAGAGTCCAAAAGTCTGTTCTTCATATCTGTGTCTCTTTTGCTGTCTTGCACGTAAGGTCATCATTACCATATTTTAAACAGTATCTTATGGAAAACAGTGGCTTCTTAGATAATTAACAGAACAGGTATTTTAGTACCTTCAGCCCTTCTGTTTTTGTGGATGTTGAATATTTTCACCCTCCTCCTTCCACAGTTAACTACAGCGTGTTCTTTATGATGGACTAGAGTTCAGTGAGAAATATTTCAGTCTGATTACTGCTAATGCCATCGGGCCTTAATCTTTCTCTTCCTCTTTATCCTACGAGTGCTTGCCTAGTAGTCAGCCCCAGAGTCATGTGTCATGAAGTTGGGAAGGTCTTTGCATAATAGGATAAATGATGAGCATATTCAAAGGTCAAATGTTTTGAAGCTGAAATCATTGTAAAGCTACATACTGATTCCTGACTGGCCCCAAGGTCAGGAGAAAGCACCTTAATCATGAAAGTAACAGGGGTTTTAAAAAGTGAAAAAAGCCCTGTGATGAAACCCAGTGAATTCGCCCCAGCTTCTTGTGGAGATTTATGCCCCAGGAAGGTCCTGCTTTATGTCATCCTGGCTGCGTCAGTGTCTCTCTCCCCCTCCTAGGAGCAAATGCCTCAGGACCCAAGAGGAGACTGGATGTCAAGGATCTTGAACATGTCAGAACGACTTTCCTCATCAGTGACTGTGATGGCACATCGAGGGGTGGGTGTAGCCCTGGCTGCCGTGGGCGTCTTTTAAAGGCTTGCTCAGGCTGGGCTTGCTCCCGTCTCAGACAGACGCGTTCCGTCCAGCCTCGAATGGCTCCCAGTCTCTGCCAAGACAGCTGGGATGTCGGCAGGTCAATCGGGAAGCGGGGGAGCCTGCCGCGCCCCCCAGGCCCACATCCCCGAGCTCTGTGCTTACTGCCCTCCTGATGGCAGGCTTCTGGAACACTCAGAGCTCACCCAGGGTGTGGGGTGGGCTGGGGTGTGGCTGGCCAGCCCCTGCTTCTCATCCTGTCAGTCACACACGCTTTAGTTCCCTGGGCGTCTGGTAGAAACCCACCAGACAAGGGAGCTGGTCTCACCCCCGACCTTGAAGCCCACTCTCACAGCTCCGCACCACTGGCCTTCACCGTCTGCCCATGGGCCTGGGTTAACGGGCCTCAGTGTCTATGCATCTCCCACTATTGCGTCTTGATTCCCTACGTACGCTCTTCTGACCGGAGATGGGCTGTACCCCTCTCACATGTGCTATTTTCACGCCGAGTGAAACATGTAGTCTGCACACTGCGTTTTTAAAATCCTGAGCACTGTCATTGTGGAGGAAATCAGCATGTGATGGAGAATTCTCCTCAGACTTTAGAGGCCAGCCCTTCACAGGTTCCCAATGACACACGAGGACTCTGCCCTGCCTACCTCCTGGTGGGGCAGAGGTTTCCACCCATTTGAACAAATGTGGGTATGTTCTCTCCTTCCCTGGTGGCTCAGACAGTAAAGTGTCTGTCTGCAGTGTAGGAGACCTGGGTTTGATCCCTGGGTTGGGAAGATTCCCTGGAGAAGGGAATAGAAACCCACTCCAGTACTCTTGCCTGGAAAACTCCATGGACTGAGGAGCCTGATAGGCTACAGTCCATGGGGTCGGACCACGACTGAGCGACTTCAGCTCAGTTTCCTCTCCGTCTCCATAGACGCTCTTCCATTTTCCAATACGGTTGCCGAGCCCCCAGCAGGGAAATTCCGGGCCGAGCGTGGACGAGCCAGAGGCAGGCAGGCTGCAGCAGCGCCCCAGCCTTGGCGCTGCGCTGTCAGCTCAGCTGTGCCACACGACAGCTTTTATCCAGGAGCATGAGGCAACCAGCTCTGCCTTCACCACACTCCCGGCCCCAGTACACAAGGGAGAGGGATGGAACATTCTGGATCTGTGTCCAGTATTTGTTACGAGGTCGTCAGTTTCTTCCTCTGAACAACCGCACAGTACTGACACCTTCCGTGTGGCGTTTACGTGAAGGAGTGAACGCAAGGGCTCAAAGGATAAACAGCTTGTCTTAGCTCTGTTAGTGTTGTACTTGTGCTTGAGACTGGAGGGAAGTCCACAATTCCAGGCCCTTCAGACGAGTGTGACGTCCACACATCTACAGGAAGCCCCTCTTCAAAGCAGATACGTCAAGTGATGGGACGTTCCTTGGATGGTCGGTGCGAGTTGCACCAGCCGGCGCTGGTCACAGACAACCACAGGTGATCAACAGTCTCAAGCTCTCCTGAGCTCCCCGTTTCCCTGGCTCTACGCAGCCGCCCCTCTGAGAGCCCCAGCCGCAGTCACTCCCACCTCCAAACCACTCAGGCTGATGCGGCGGCACCACGTGGGCACTCTGGGGCTCTGGCCACAAGCTCCTAAGTTTCCTCTACCCGGAGAAGGGCAGAGGCTGTGCGAGCCTGGCGTGAGCTTCAGAGTCTCTGCCTCAGCAGTACGTGGTGATGAGTCAGACTCACAGTTCCTCTCTTCCCTCCCCAGCCTCATCCAGCTAGGAAATCAATAGTCACTAAGCTCTGGCAGCCAAAGGCCATTCCTGAGAAGTGCGGTGCTCGAGTGGCCATGACGATACTAACCAAGTAATGGACACCGACAAGCCCCCAGGACAAAAATCGCAGGGACATGCAGGGGAACGGCCATTACTGCTGAAATGAGGTAATTATTATGGGGGAAGACAGCTGTATGCTGAGGTTCCACCCGTTTACCACTAACGGGGGTCATGGTGGCGATTTCCGTCTGTAGCACAGATTTGGTCTGTCTGTAAAGTTCTGGTTGTCTTGGAAGACTCAGGTTCAGAATGTAGTAAAACTCCTCTGGAGACCACCTTTCCTGGGGACGTGCTGGTCAGCACCCTTGCTTTTGGGGGTTTGTTGATTGCGTGTGACGATATGTCACCATCTGTACCTATCACTAAAGGGTCAGGTGCCCCTCTGGGCAGCCCTCCTGAGACCTGGGCGGGGCTGAAGGGCCCCTTCCTCACCTCTCAGCCTTCTGTCTGTGTCTGGAAGGCAGGCCTTCATTTATTAGCTGGACCAAAAGGGTGCTGACCAGAGTGACCGCAGCCCTCGCCTGCCTGCCCTCTGCTCCTGTCTTCCGAGGTCACCTGCATAGGGCCCTGCTCACCTGTTCCCACTCATCATCACAGAAAAGTCCCCCCACAGCCTCCCTCACAGGGAACTCACAATCATTTATTTTTGAAAGTAAAGAAAAATGAATAAACAATGATTGTGCATGTTAGTCAGTCGTGTCTGACTCTTCATGACCCCATGGACTGTAGCCCACTGGGCTCCTCTGTCCATAGGATTTCCCAGGCAAGAACACTGGAGTGGGTTGCCATTTCCTCGTCCAGGGGATCTTGATGCTGGGGATTCGTCGATTAGCAGATAAGATTCAGATCTCTGCCAACGATGGTCTTACGCCCCAGGGCAAGGGACGGGTAAGCAGCAAGAATAACAGTGTGGATGTTCACTATACTGGGCTGCTCGGGTTGCCATAAAAAACGCCTCAGACGGAACGGCTCGAACAACAGAAACCCACGTGCTCACAGTTCTACAGACTAGTGGCCCAGATCTAGGTTCCACTGCAGTTGGGTTTCTGAAGATGGCTCTCTCCCTGGCTTTCAGACTGCCAGCTTCTCACTGTGCCTTCTCAGGGCCTGTCCTTGGGGGCCTGGAGAGAGAGCGCTCTTCTCTTCTTACAAGGACACTAATTCTACAGGATCAGTGCGTGTGTGTAAGTTCTTCAGTCGTGTCCAATTCTTTGCTACTCCATGGACTGTAGTCTACCAGGCTCCTCTGTTTATGGGATTCTCCAGGCAAGAATACTGGGGTGGGTTGCCATTTCCTTCTCCAGGGGATCTTCCTGACCAAGAGATCGAACAACCGTCTACTGTGTCTCCTGCATTGGCTAGTGGGTTCTTTACCAGCAGTGCGACCTGGGAAGCCCATAGAATCAGGGCCCACCTCTAAGCCAAATTCCCTCCTGAGAGAGCCCATCACCAAGTCCAGCCATATGGGAAGTCAGGGCTTCAACACACAAGATGTAGGGAAACGGTTTGGAGAAATGTCTACTTAGATCTTCAGCTCATTTTTTGATTGGATTTTCTTTTGCAATATTGAGCTGCATGCGCTGAGGTCTACAAACAACAAATACTGGAGAAGGAGTGGAGAAAAGGGGAATCCTCCTACACTTCTGGTGGGGATGTAAACTGGTGCAGCTACTATGGGGCACAGTATGGAGGCGGCTTTAAAAAAGTAGAACTACGGTGTGACCAGGAATCCCACTTGTAGGCATATATCTAGAGAAAACCATCATTCAGAAAGACACACGCGCCCCAGTGTTCATTTCATTGCAGCACTGTTTACATGGAAGCAACCTAAGTGTCCGCCAGCAGGTGAATGGGTACACATGTGGTGCACGTACACAGTGGGATACTACTCAGCCATAAAAATCATGAAATACTGTCACTTGACTTAAGATGGATGGATCTAGGGTCTTCCCGGGTAGATCAGTGGGTAAAGAATCCACCTGCAATGCAGGAGATACCAGAGACAAGGGTTCGATCACTGGGTCAGGAAGATCCCCTGGAGGAGGAAATGGCATCCCACTCCAATATTCTTGCCTGGAGAATCCCATGGATGGAGGAGCCTGGTGGGCTACAGTCCATGAGGTTGCAAAGAGTCTGACACTATTGAAGCAGCTCATCACACGTGCACAGATGGACCTAGACATTATCATATACGTTAAGTAAGTCAGCTAGAGAAAGATAACGATTTCACTAATTTTAAATGGACTCCAATTTATTAGAGTTCTGGACTAAATAAAATTCAACAAGACTTCCACAGTTAGCAACGAATCATGTGAATTTTTTTTCCTTTCCTATAAAATGTCTACACCCTTTCCTAACTGGGTAGAAAGGCATAGTCTCTATGTCAATATCACATTCCACTTCAGTGTTTCTTCTGAATAAGATACATTGGTCCCACTCTTTTCCATCTACATATTTGAAAAAATCCCAATGTAGACAATTTTTTTATTTTTTTAAATTTTATTTTATTTTTAAACTTTACATAATTGTATTAGTTTTGCCAAATATCCAAATGAATCTGCCACAGGTATACATGTGTTGGAAGGATCACACTTAGAATATATTATATAATCTAGGAAATACTGATTGCACATTATCTGAAAAAAAGAAAAACACTGACATTGTCACTGTTCTTGCTCCTGAAATCATTGGAAAACATTATGGAAATGAGATAGATATGGATTTCGTCAGAGCTATGGGTTAGCAGTCTATTACTGAGTGAAAGCTGTGACACTGCAATGGATCCATACCTTTTTACTTACAAATTGGTAAATACATATTAACTATGGTTCACCATTTAATTTTCATCATTATACTAGATGGTAATTTATGGGATTATAGAACTAAAGTATTTTAAGACTGCATTTGCTTATAGTCGAGAGTGTTTCATGGGCTTGTTTTGCTAAACTGTAGTGTATTCCTAGATAGGGCCGCTGGGGAGGCCCTCACCGTATCTACCCACCACCGACCCGTCACCTACCTGTCCGGTGACGTGCAGGGACTCAGCACGGCGGGGACAGCATCAGGTGCGGGTGTTAGAGCTTCCGGAAAGGGCACAACATGGCAGAGCGTGAGCAAATGGACCAAGCGTCCCCCCCCCAGATTGAAGGAGGGCATTTTTACAAACACTTATCCGCCCTTTCACGATTCTTTTTTTCTAAATTCGAGTTTAAAGAATTGGACGGAGGAGCCCAAGAGAGGAGAGGAGGGAAGAAGAAGAGACGGAGGACTTAGAAGGGGGATGGGGAGAGGGAGAGGAAGACAGAGAGGAAGCAGGATTAGAAGTGGGAGCAGGGGGTGCAGAGAAGAAACAGAGTCAGAAGCCTTCCCCACGAACCTCCCCCGGGGGGACCTCAGCCCAGGCAGGCCCCAGGGCTGGTATTGCCGCCCGCTACTGCCTACTTCCTTCTCGTCCACCACAAATACAGATGTTTTCATCCACACGCGTCCGTCCTGGGCTCCATGGGAGGCGCTGAATTCCCACAGGCCATTTCATCTGGGTTTCTGTGAGCTCTCCGAGGAGCTAATCTTTGAGGCCATTGCTGGCCCATGTACCTCATAGCTGGAGCAAAGCAAGCTGGTCCCGGAAGTTCCCTTCTGTGGAAAATGTCTGGAGAGTGGTTAACACCTCCTTCCAGCTCTTTAGATGGGATGATGGTAAATCTGAGCAGCTTCCACCCAAACCATCCTCGCCTGGGCAGGTGGTCCTGCAACCACCCGATGCAAGGCAGCTTCACTACAGGAGCCTCAGGCTTTTGAAGCAATCTGAGTAATCCCGACGTGAGTGAAATACGGCCGTGATCGCGTCTACTCCATTCTGCATACCCAGAAAGATAAGCTCGTCAACTGGCCGTTTTTCAATCGCTTCAGCCCCATTGATCACTCTTCCCCTCTCCACCCTCTCACTCCATCTCTTTCCTTCATCTCTTTCTCTCTTTCATCCCCAAAGCAATATGAAAAACGACTCCTCACTGAATGAAAAGAACTAAAGAAGGCATAAAAACGTCCCCTGTGTTTCCAGTCAGGGTTTCACCTGAGTTAATTCATAAATGTATGCACATATTTTACATAGAAATTCTCAGAAAAAAAAAAACTCTTAATTTTCAACTTTTTTTCCTATTGCTAATAATAGCTACTATTAAAAGAAGTTCTCTAAAAGTAACTATTAGCTATGGAAAATATAAATAAATATAAATTTATTTATAGAATAATATTCAGAAACTATACCTGGGGATAATTGTTTTGAGTATTTTTTTAGCCCTGCAAAGTAAAATACCTTTGAAATTCATTTATAAATAATGTAAATAAGTTTTAGCGATGGAGAATAGATAAAATTCTTACATTAAAAATAGGACTTTTAAATAATGACTTAATTTATTGAGATTGTCTAAGAAAAAATACAGCAAAGACACAAAACTACTTTCATTTGGGCTTTTTTCATAGTAATTATACTTTTGCATAAAAATGCATTTAATTCATGAGAGTTTGGTGTTTTTCATAGAGATGCAACTCTTATGTCTCTAGAGTTGAGTGAACCAATTTGGTACTAAAACCGTTTGATCAATACTCCTTTCTGGAATAACAGCCTGGGGGAGAAAGGTGAACTTCAGTTCAGGTAAAAGGAGGAACTGATGTTTCAGGAGGTCTGGGTTTTATCCTTAGTTTCACTGGGAAAGATACATGCTATTCATTCTCAGAAGTAAGGGGTTGAAAGCTGGGCCCAATTATAGCACATAGTAAATCTATTTTATTTTCTCCTTTCTGAAATTCTAGCTTAACGTATCATGAAATTGCAGAGAAATCCTAGACATCAGAAGCATTTTCTAGCCTGGGAGAGGTTCATGGACCACGTGAGTGCCGCACCAGCCTTCCTCGTACTGAGCATGTGGGTGGGGAAAGTGAGCGTCGCTCAGTCCTGTCTGACTCTTTGTGACCCCATGGACTGTAGCCCTCTAGTCTCCTCTGTCCATGGAACTCTCCAGGCAAGAATCCTGGCGTGGGTTGTCATTCCTTCTCCAGAGAATCTTACCAACCCTGGGATCGGGCCTGGGCATCCTGCATTGCAGGCAGATTCTGTACCACCTGAGCCACCAGGGAAGCCCAAGGGTGTGGGTCCCAGTGTCTAGATCCATGTCTTTAAGCTGGGCGGGTTCCCCTCTATGGGCAGAAAGCCCCTGAAGTGAGGCGGGGCACTGGCATAGAACACGTGATTCGCCTATCCTTATAAACAGGCAAATCACTCATCCCTAAAGTATAAGCCATACAATCACATTATTGCCTTTGCCTCAAGAGTTCACAGAAGGAAACTGGCATGCTGACCCCAAGATGAGTCCCACGCCATTTCATTTTAAAACGTATTTTGTGTGTGCACATCTGCACATGTCCATGCGTTAGGAAAGGACACACACACACACACGCAGGGCTGTATATGCATAACATTTATTTATCTCACCTTCATTTATCTGCATCCGAACATTCATTTCTTAAAGTGATCCTCGGAGAGTTTCCTGTTTAATTGCTGTCTGCGGTACAGGGGGTGAGGCTGTCTGAAGTGCCAGGTGGGTAATAAACTAATAAAACGCATTCCCCAGCCTACAGTGTAAAAGCTTTATACGAAATGAAGGAGCTGTTTCTATTTCATATTATGGCCCTTGTTTGGAGGGGCGGTACTGCTCTCCCCATCACCAGAGAGCTGACCTGATGTCACACAATGTGACTGACCCAGATGTCAGGGCCTCCAGGAGCCCAGCAGGCTCAGGACCCAACAGAGCCTTGGCGCTCAAAGACTCACCTTATCTCTAGGAGAAGAAACACATCCTGTGGTCACAGATGATTCGCTTTCTTTGTTCAAGGACATAGCTCACCTCTGAAAATGCTACAGACTTCCAGATGTGAAAGGATTGAATCATTATCTATGGGTTCCTAGTTAAACCCACTCTCTTACATGGGGAAAGTCTCCAAAAAGTGTCAGATTTCATTTTCTTGGACTCCAAAATCCCCGTGGATGGTGACTGCAGCCACGAAATTAAAAGACAATTGCTCCTTGGAAGAAGAGCTACGACAAACCTAGACAGCATATTAAAAAGCAGACACACATCACTTTGCGGACAAAGGTCTGTACAGTCAAAGCTATAGTCATGTGTGGATGTGAGAACTGGACCATAAAGAAGGCTGAGCACCAAAGAACTGATGCTTTCAATCTGTGGTGCTGGAGAAGACTCTTGAGAGCCCCTTGGACTGCCAGGAGATCAAAACATTCAATCCCAAAGGAAATCAACCCTGAATATTCATTAGCAGGACTGGTTCTAAAGCTGAAGCTCCAATACTTTGGCCAACTGATGTGAAGAGCCAACTCACTGGCAAAACCTTGATGCTGGGAAAGCATGAGGGCAGAGAAGGTGGAGAAGAAGGAGGAGACAGAGGATGAGATGGTTGGATGGCATCATTGACTTAATGGACATGATTTTGAGCAAACTCCAGCAGATAGTGAAGGACAGGGAAGCCTAGCATGCTGCAGTCCATAGAGTCACAGAGTCAGACACGACTTAGTGATTGAACAGCAAGAACAATAAACCCATTCTCTAAAATGCAGGTTCCAGAATTTTCAGCGATGGGTGCTCAAATGATGGGTCAGGACACAGATGCTGACTTCTGACATGTCCTCGAAGAGGCACATCGAGAAGTGCTCCTTCATCTCTCCATCCTGGTTTCCGAGGCCAGTCTCCTCATCTCTAAGTCATGTTTAGTTCTGCTGAATGAAGTGAGTCAGCCTCCACGATGTATAAAACGCGAGGAAGCTACATGGCAGTGTCAAAAACACTTAGGTTTTAATTTGCATTTCCTTCAAGTGCCACAGATGAGATTGCAATGAGAAGTTGCAAAGAGGGGAGGAAGATGGGAGGGAGTTTCAAAAGGGAGGGGATATATGTATACCTATGGCTGATTCATGTTGAGGTTTGACAGAAAACAGCAAGATTCCATAAAGCAATTATCCTTCAATAAAAAATTAATTTAAAAAGAGGCTGCAAAGACACTGTGAAGCAGTGAGGACGAGACAGAACAGGAAGATGGTGTGCAGGGCCCTCTGCTTCCCCCAGGATGCTGAGAGAGGGAAGGGACCCATTAGCCCTGCGTCTCTACACCGCAGAAGGAAGCTCAGATGTGGGTGTTTGCGCCACTGTCCTGACGCTGGGCCAGCACCGTGCAAGGGAGTGCCTCCTTCCTCCTGGCCCATCTCTCACTCATCCCCTCAGAGGAGTGAGGAGGGAATCCTCTGTCACCAGCTTCACCTGGCAAATCCACGAGTCCACTTGCTAAAGAGTCACAAGATGAGTCTTCATTATTCAGACTTCCAAGCTTCAAAAAGTGCACACGTTCTTTTCTTTGTACTTTAACATAGAAGTGTTCTTCCTTTTTATTGGACTGAAGCTTCCTTCTCGTTTTATTAAAGCATAGGTGATTAACGTTGTATTAATTTCTGCTATACAGCAAAGTGATGCAGTTATGTATATATACATATATATTTTTTTCTTTTCCATTGTGGTTTATCACAAAATATTGAATATCGTTCCCTATGCCGTGTTATTGATCTGTTCTGTATGTAGTAGCTTACATCTGCTAACCCCATTCCGCTCGGAAGCCCCTCCCTCTTGGTCACCACAGGTCCACATTATCTGTGTCCCTGAGTCTGTTTCTGCTTCACTAATAAGTTCGGTTGTGTCCTATTTTAGATCCACATGATATCATGCAGTTTTTGTCTTTCTCTTTGACTTGCTTCATTTAGCATGATAGTCTCTAGTCCTATCCATGTTGCTGAAAATGGCATTTTTTCATTTTTTTCCATGGCTGAGTAATATTCCATTATATATAGTTGTTGTTACAGTTCAGTTTCCGAGTCGTGAAAATATATAATAAATACAAATATTAAAATAATAATATATATAGGAGATTCCTGGTAGCTCAGATGTTAAGAATCTGCCTGCAATATGAGAAACTCAAGTTCAATTCCTGGGTTGAGAAGATCCCTGGAGAAGGAAATGGCAACCCACTCCAGTATTCCTACCTGGAAAATTCCATGGACAGAGGAGCCTGGTGAACTACAGTCCATGGGGTCACAAAGAATCAGACACAACTGAGCAACTAACACTTTCATATGTGTGTGTGTGTATATATATATAGAGAGAGAGACATATATAAATAGGGTTTAATCCTAAAATGACCAACACTCTCATACACTTTCATATATATATATTTTTACTGCATATACATTTATACCAGTTTATGTATATATATACACTGCATCTTTTATCTATCCCTCCATTGAGGAACATTTAGGTTGTTCCCATGTCTTGACTATTGTGAATAGTAAAGTGTGCACACACTCTAATTAGATTTACGGACTTTAAAAATGCCTGTTGGACTTGTTGTTTAGATCTCAGGATGCCCAGTAAATCTCTGCTCCATCTCTCTCTTTGGAGACCCCAAATTAGTCATTTGTGGAGCTAATTGTTGAAATTACTCGATTCCAGGAACGGAAGAAAACACTCCTGAAATTAAGTGAATTGTCATGAGGATGTGTGTTGGACATAAGGATGAGGAATGTAGCACAGGCCATTTGACATTTCACACGTAAGTTTTTCAAACTGCAATAATAAGTGGACAGAATCCCCACTTTTTCCGCTTCACTGAAACAATCCTAAGGCTGTCTGATTGCTAGAGAGCATTGGTTAGTAAGACTGGGTCACAGGCTGCCCTGTTGATGTCAGTTTTACACACAAAAATGGCCATTTACTTTGCAAAGCAATGTTAAGCCGCCTCACTGCAGAGATGTGTGATGCTGAGGTATTTCTAGCAACAACAGCAGTGGTAAGTGACTCAGTCCAGGGGAGTCACCTGGGCCTGTGCCCTGACAGACACCTGGGCCCCGATGCATCTGGTGATGTATTTGGCTAATATGACACAGGGTCACAAAGAAAACCAGATCCTAACAAGTGCTTCATCGTTTGTCATGATACAGTGTTTAACGAAACCAGTCCGTACAACCTAGGGTAACAGCGGATACGGTAGTTTTGGAATCAACCCTGAATATTCATTTCAAGGACTGATGAAGCTAAACTTTCAATACTCTGTCCACTTGATGTGAAAAATCAATTCATTGGAAAAGACCCTGATGCTGGCAAAGATTGAAGGCAGGAGGAAAAGGGGGGCAACCGAGGATGAGATAGTTGGATGGCATCACTGACCCAAAGGACATGAATTTGAACAAACTCAGGGTGATAGCAATAACAGGGAAACCAGGTATGCTGTAGTTCATGAGGTCACAAGGAGTTGACCATGACTTAGTCACTGAACAGCAGCAAAGGTGGAAAACAAAATTTATACCATGTCTGAAAAACCAGCAGTATTTAAACTTGAAAAAAGCAAGCCCCCCAGTGCCACAGGAGAATTACTAAGGGCATATGTGTTCCAGGCCATTCAGAGCATCTGTGATTTGACAGAGTCAAGACTTCTGAGCCATTTTCATGTCAAAAAAAAGCAGTCTTCCCTCCCCTCTCCAAGCATAGTTTAAGGTTTTGTCAGGATTCCCATAATTAACCTGTATATTTGGCATTTAATATCCAGGCTGCTCTCAGTCATATTGGGTTACTAGTTTTTTTCAGAGCTTTGTTTAGGATGTGAGTATATTTTTCAAAGATACTGCCAGAAACTTTTCAAAAATTAGAATGGGTGGGAATAAAACAATGTTTTACTCAACTGTAACATTTTTCTTCTTTTCTGAGTCCTCTGAGGTCAGAAAGCAACTAAAGACTCTCTTGATGAAAGTGAAAGAGGAGAGTGAAAAAAGTGGCTTAAAACTCCACATTCAAAAAGTGATCAGAGCATTGGGTCCCAGCACTTTATGGGAAATAGATGGGAAAACAGTGGAAACAGTGACAGACTTTCATTTCTTGGGATCCAAAATCACTCCAGATGATGCCTACAGCCATGAAATTAAAAGACACTTGCCCCTTGGAAGAAAATCTATGACAAACCTAGACAGCATATTAAAAAGCAAAGACATTGCTTTGCCAACAAAGGTCCATCTAGTCAAAGCTATGACTTTCCGGTAGTCATGTATGGATGTGAGAGTTGGACTATAAAGAAAGCTGAGTGTCAAAGAATTGATGCTTTTGAACTGTGGTGTTGGAGAAGACTCTTGAGAGTCCCTTGGACTGCAAGGAGATCCAACCAGTCCATCCTAAAGGAAATCATTCCTGAATATTCATTGGAAGAACTGATGTTGAAGGTCCAATGCATTGTGATATGATGCATTCCAATGATAAGAAGAGCTGACTCATTTGAAAAGACCCTGATGCTGGGAAAAATTGAAGACAAGAGGAGAAGGGGATGACAGAGGATGAAATGGTTGTATGCCATCACCAGCTCGATGGACATGAGTTTGATCAAGCTCTGGGAGATGGTGAAGGACGTGGCAGCCTGGTGTGCTGCAGTCCCTGGGATCAGGAAGAGTTGGACACAACTGCGGGAATGAACAACAACAAGTGAGATCAGAGAGGTCTGCGTGCGCTTAGTAACCAGTGTGAAACGAGTGAGATCCGAGAGGTCTGAGTGCTGAGTGCGCTTTAGTAATCCAGGTGTGAAACAGTGTGAGTGAGATCCGAGAGGTCTGAGTGCGCTTAGTAACCAGTGTGAAACGAGTGAGATCCGAGAGGTCTGAGTGCGCTTAGTAACCAGTGTGAAACGAGTGAGATCCGAGAGGTCTGAGTGCGCTTAGTAACCAGTGTGAAACGAGCGAGATCCGAGAGGTCTGAGTGCGCTTAGTAACCAGTGTGAAACGGCGAGATCCGAGAGGTCTGAGGCGCTTTAGTAACCCAGTGTGAAACGGCGCGAGATCCGAGAGGTCTGAGGCGCTTTAGTAACCAGTGTGAAACGCGGCGAGATCCGAGAGGTCTGAGGCGCTTTAGTAACCAGTGTGAAACGAGCGAGATCCGAGAGGTCTGAGGCGCTTTAGTAACCAGTGTGAAACGGCGAGATCCGAGAGGTCTGAGCGCTTTTAGTAACCAGTGTGAAACGAGCGAGATCCGAGAGGTCTGAGTGCGCTTAGTAACCAGTGTGAAACGAGCGAGATCCGAGAGGTCTGAGTGCGCTTAGTAACCAGTGTGAAACGAGCGAGATCCGAGAGGTCTGAGTGCGCTTAGTAACCAGTGTGAAACGAGCGAGATCCGAGAGGTCTGAGTGCGCTTAGTAACCAGTGTGAAACGAGTGAGATCCGAGAGGTCTGAGTGCGCTTAGTAACCAGTGTGAAGGCACCTCATTGTCTTCTTTTGGTCCCGCCTATTCCATAATGTCACAAAGACATTTCAAAATATGGAGATATTAAAAAGCAGAAATATCACTTTGCCAACAAAGGTTTGTATAGTCAAAGCTATGTTTTTTCCAGTAATCATGTATAGATGTGAGAATTGGACCATAATGAAGGCTGAACACCAAGGAACTGATGCTTTTGAACCGTGGTTGGAGAAGACTTTTGAGAGTCCTTTGGACAGCAAGGAGATCAAAACAGTCCATCTCAAAGGAAACCAACCCTGAATTACTCATTGGAAGGACTGATGTAAAGCTGGAACTCCAATATTCTGGTCACCTGGTGCGAAGAGCTGACTCATTAGAAAAGACCCTAAGGCTGGGAAAGATTGAGGACAGGAGGAGAAGGGGGTGACAGAGGATGAGGTGGTTGGATGGCATCACTGACTCAATGGACATGAGTTTGAGCAAACTCCAGGAGACGATGAAGGACAGGGAAGCCTGGTTTGCTGCAGTCCATGGGATCATGGATACAACTGAACGACTTAACAACAGTCTTCTGAAATCTAAAACAAAATGCGGCTTGGAAGGGGTGTTACAGCGACAGGAGATTCAGTTGTGGAAAGTGAATGGTACACGAAAGTTACAAATTCAAAGCTATAGGAAGTGAGTCTTCCTGCATTCATTCACTCACTCAGTCTTCAGCAGGGATGGCCTGGGACTATATGGCCTCGGTCCTGAGCACAGTGGGCCAGTGAGGCAGGGGGACCCAGTTTAAACAGACGTCAGTGCACTAGGTCGGCAGGGAGGAGGGCAGTGCAGGATCTAACCCCACTGAAGTGCACAGCTCTCGACCACACTTCTGGTGCTAGAGGAGCACCCAGCCTCCAGCCACCACAGCACCATCCACTGAGTGCTCCCCCTGCCCTGCAGGTGGAGTCTGCAGGCTTTGTGGGTGCTGTGTTCCACCTGGCACAGTTAACCCTTGGAACACCCCCTTATCTAAAGAACTTGACTGAGACAGGCAGGCTGCGTTGCTTACCCCAGCCAGGCAGCACCCTGGGACTCCGGATTAAACGTGTGCTGGTTCCTCGCACACCATCAGGCTGTGGCTGACAGGTCAGTGTGACACCACTTTGTACGCGGACCAGTCTATGATTAAGATGGGATGAAGCATATTTGGAACCGGATAATAAAAGCCGTATTTTCTAGCACTCTTTCTTGTTTTGTGACTTCACGGTTTGAAGCAGAGCAACTCCTTTTCATAAATTCTACGGTATTCATAGGGCTTCCCTGACGGCTCAGACATTAAAGAATCTTCCTGCAATGCAGGACCTGGGTTTGATCCGTGGTGGGGAATAGAACAGGGTGCATGGGGATATGATGAGTCAAGAACCCTCAGTAACACCAAATTGGTTTAACACTGACTCAGCCTGATTGCTGATTGAATTCAGCAATTCAGATTGCTAAGTAGGTAGGTTCCATTCCTACGAAAGTAACTAGAGAGATGTAAAACAATACTTTAAGGACTACAGAGAACTTCTTACATCAGGGAGAAAGCAGAGCGGAAGGCTGGCCCCAGGATGGGGTTTTCCTTCTGCGAGAGCTGGTATTGCATCGCATGCTGGCCTCTGCAGGCCAGGGGCTCATGGGGAGACTTGGGGATCTCCCCGCCAAGACTGTTTTGGGTTTCCTACCACTGGTAATTCTTCAGTCACCCCAGGCAGACAAGATAACATGGTCATCTAAGATTCCAAAGCCTTTTCTTCTGTTTTACAATCTTTTCTTTCTCCTCCGTCATTTTAACTCACCTTCAACAGGCAGGTCCAAGCAAACTTCAAATCCCTCATAGTCCTTAATGGGTGAGAGAGTTCTATTAATCGCTCTGCACTCGTGGATTCCAAGTAGACTTCACTGCAGGTTTTAAAATTATGTAAGTCATTCCCTCAAGGCTGCAATCAGACAGGCAAATGAAAAGAGGAATTCTCACCTAAAGACTGTGGGTACAAACCAGTACTGACCTTGGAGTGGGAGCCAGATGACACTAATCGACACTGGGCCCTCAGGATAATGCAGAGATTCCAGCCATCCGTACAACATAGTGGACCTAGAGTGTCATACTGAGGGAAGTGAGTCAGAGAAGAGAAGTATCCAAAGGCGTCCCTTCTATGGGGAATCTAAAAAGACACGTTACAAATTAACTCTCAAAACACAAAGAGACTCATAGACTTAGAGAACAAACTCATGGTTACTGAGGACAAGGGATAGATAGGGAATTTGGGGTGGATGTGTACACTCTGCTGTATAAAATGGATAACCAACAAAGACCTATGGCATGTGAAGTGAAAGTCACTCAGTCGTGTCCAACTCTTTGCATGGACTGTACAATCTGTAGAAATCTCCAGGTCAGAATACTGGAGTGGGTAGCCATTCCCTTCTCCAGGGGATCTTCCCAACCCAGGGATTGAACCCAGGTCTCCCACACTGCAGGCGGATTCTTTACCAGCTGAGCCACCAGGGAAGCCCCACTGTATGGCTCAGGGAATTCTACTCAGTGTTACATGGCAGCCTGGAGGAGACAGAGGCCTGGGGGAGAATGGATCCATGTATGTGTGTGGCTGAGTCCCTTTGCTGTCCACCTGAAATTATCCCAACATTGTTAATCAGCTATACCTAGTACAAAATGAAAAGTTCAAGATTTTGTTTAAGGTTAAAAAAAAAAGAGAGAACAATACTGACCCTCTAGCATGAGGCCCGTGAAGCCGGCCGTGGCCTTGTACTCTGAGGCCGAGATGCTGAGCCTGCATGTGACTCGGGTGACACTGACCAACACTGACCCTGGAGGATGCCAGGCGACGCTCAGGACGTAGGATGGCGCTTCCTGCGTCCCTCGTGAAGGAACTCCTGCAGGGAACCAGGTGCGGCCGGGTTTTAGGTTGTTTCATCCAGTGAGTGGGGGAGGCTGGCTGGGTATCGGGGTTCAAGTTCAGAGGGCCTGTCTGACATGTCTGACACGGCACGACAGCACTCAGCATCAGTGGCCTTTGGGACAGTCACTCCTGCCCAGGGGTGAACCAGGAGCACCCCCTGCCCTGCCGGCTCCGCTGCCCACCATTTCATTAATTCTGCAAAACAATTCATGTCAGATCTCTGTCGTTATCAGTTGACTCAATGAATGCAAGCTTCGGGGCCATGCTGCTTAGTTCCCAGGCCTTCCCAAAGAGCAAGATCATTTTTTTTCCCACCCTCCTCCAGTAAGTTGTGTGAGGAAACCTGTCTGCTTCCCGGCCTGTTGTGAGAGTCCTTGCTTGGTATCTCAGTCCCTGCTCACAAAAAGGAGCTGCTTTTCACCTCTGCTGCTGCGAGCATTCCGGGAAGCCCCCTCCTCGTCCCAACCCTGCCCTCAGCATCCTGCCCCCAACACCCCCCTGCCCCTGGCAACCGCTGCCCTGAGCTGGCTGGCATTGCCTGACGGCCTTGTCAGGTGAGCCAGCTCCCCTGGTCCTTAGCAGAGCCCAGGTGGGGGCGTCGTGCACAGCTGCGCACAGCAGAGGTCTGGCTGTGTGGGGCTGGCTTTCTGCAGTCGCACCTGAAGTTGAGCTCCAGGTGATGCCTTGTCCCCGGGGAGTGGAGTGCAGCTGACACATGGGGGGCTCTATTAAATTACTCACATGACTCTCTATTCTCTGTCCCACAGACATTCTCTTGCTGTTCTCCATGAAGGACCAAGTCCAGAAGGTGAATCTCTGTGTTTCCTCCCCAACACCGGCATTTGATGCTGAGGTTGGGATGGGGACGCCATCCCCCTCCAGAGACGGCTCTGCTCACGTGTTCTGGAGCCTGGGCAAGACTGTGGATGCTCTGAGGTGTCTGAAGACTGTAGACACTGTGGTCAAATCCAGGTGATTCTTTCCTGCCCAGCCTCCTTCCCTTTCCTCTTTCCCCTTCTTGGTGTCTAAGCCCCGTTCCCCCGATATTTGACCTTTTGGGCAGCAACTGATCTCCACCAACTGGCCTCACCTCTTGCACAATTTCGGGCTTCAGTGATAGGAGGCCCTACATGTGCTTGTGTGTTGGAGAGGGGCTCACAGTGCGGAGGGGGCAGGGAAGAGAGGGGAGGAAAAATTGGGTCTCCTGAGAAGGGAGGAGACACTTCGGTTCTTGGCTTAGCCCACTTCACTGCACAATGCTTGAAACTGACATCTCTTTTTGCCATAAGGACGAGTACTGTTAGTGTTAATCACTCAGTCGTGTCCGACTCTGCGATGAGTCAGACACCATAAGAACGAATTTCCTTCCGAATGCCTACACCTGTTCCTCATTAAGAAAAAAGGGGGAAAAAAAGAAAGAAAAAAATGTTTGCAATGACACCGAAGTAAATGACCTTGACTTTACTTCTTGCAAACTAACACATCCGTCCTTTGATTAGAGAACTTGGCCCTCCCGTTCCTGGTCGCCGTGTGGCACATCCATGTTTCCCTCCACCTGCTTTCCCCTTACTGGCTTTGCAGCGCATGTGACCCACCTTGGCTGGCTTCCCCCAAGCCTTCCCCTCCTGATGGGGGACAGGACATGGCCTCTGTCCCAGCCAGCCGGGGAGGAGAGGAGAGGAAAACGGGCCTTGGGGGTGGAGACGATGGGGACCCTCCACTCCATGGCTCAGCAGTAAGTCAGGAGCCGGTCCTCTGTCGCCAGCTCTGTCTGTGGCTTTTTCTGCCCTTCCTGCCGCGCCAGCCTGATGGACCTGGGAGGGAAGGCTTGTTCTGCCTCCAGGAAACTGAGATTTGGAATAGCGTCCCTTGAAAACCTCTATCCCTTCACCCCTGTTTATTTTTCCTACGGCACACGTAATTATTGCCTGACATTGTACTTTATATTTATGTGGTTATGTATTAGCTGCCTTCCCACCAGAGTGCAAACCATCCGATATCTCTGTGTCTCGCGGTCCCCAGTAATGCTCGGCATTAAACAGACTTGGGCTAAGTGTCTGTTGGAAAATGAGTGATTAATTCTGTGTTGCCAAGCGTTGATTTCTAGGTCCCCAGAAAGCATTTGACTCCTTGCCAGAACAGTTTACATTTCTCTGCTAAGATTCCTTCTCTGCTTTCCCGTTCTGTCTACCTTTCCCCGTGAATGCCCGAACATAAGCGCAATCGGTCTTTCAGCATCTCTATCTGCTCTTTCCAACATCTCCGTCTTCTGTGGGGATGCTGTGGATTCTTTTCCAATGATGGATCCTTATCCCCTGTGCTTTTCCGAACCTGGTAATCCTTACATTATATACTCTCGATGATATACAGAGTTTGGAGTCTGGGAACTTCTCTAGATTCTGTTGATTTTTCTTATACTGTTAACATTTCTAGTAACATACAATCTGAGTTCCAGGCAAACCATAAAGACAGAAAAGATGGCCATCCCCAGAATTATGTGTCTTCATCTAAAAACAATAACGAAAAATTCCCCTTACTTTTAAAAAGTCATTTTCCATATTCTTTCCACAAGGGAATCTTCCCAAAGACTTGGATTTTGTTTCTGTTCATGGCTGCTGCCGCCCCCACGGATGCCCTGCCTGTTGCCCCTCTGCACCAGCTCGTCTCTTAAGTGAAGCTTGTTCTTGCCTTGGGCACAGTCTGCCCAAGGACCTTCTCTGTCTGCAGGGCCCAGGGAAGCTGGACGTGCGGTGTAATTAGCACCCGGGAGCCGTACCCGGCCCCTGTCCTGTAACCAGACGGAGTCAGAGGGGAACCCTGGCTCCCTTCCCCAGGGGATCGCCCTCCTGACCTCTCAGTGCCCCCAGCAGCGCCCCCCTGGTTTCCTGGTAATGAATCCCCTCTTCCTTCCTCCCTTTCTGATTGGTTCCTCCTGGGGCCACACCCCAAACTCTTGCCTCTGACCCTGCTTCTGGGAACCAGTTTAGTCCGCAGTCTGAGCCTTTGTCTATGATCTTCATCAGCCCCGTGTCTGTGTCTAAACCTTTCCCTTCCTTCAAGGTTTACCTCGGGTTCTGATTGCTCCGTGAACCCTTAACCTTCACCCTCGAGGTTGCTTACAGAAGTCCTGACAGTCTCAGCTCGTGCTCATCAAATCTTCCCAAGACTTTATCCGTAACTGTCTTTTGGCATCAAGCATTTCTTGTTCCAAAATTCATCTTGGGGTCTCCTCTCCCTACTCAACAGAGTACAAATTCCAAGCAAGGACCACAGCTGCACTTCTCCTGTGTGACCCATAACTTCTTCAAGAGTGCTTTGCTTTGAGTGACTGGGCCATATTTAAGAGTGGCTGAAAGTGAAAGTCAGTCAGTGGTGTCCAACTCTTTGTGATCCCATGGACTATACAGTCCATGGAATTCTCCAGGCCAGAATACTGGAGTGGGTAGCCTTTCCCTTCTCCAGGGGATCTTCCCAACCCAGGGATTGAACCTAGATATCCCACATTGCAGGCAGATTCTTAACCAGCTGAGCCACCAGGGAAGCCCAAGAATACTGGAGTGGGTAGCCTATCCCTTCTCCAGGGATTCTTCCCGACCCAGGAATCGAACTTGGGTCTCCTGCACTGCAGGCAAATTCTTTACCAACTGAGCTGTGCTGTAAACATTGTAAATGTTGCTTCATGCACTCTTCACTTTATATTTTTATTTTATTTTTCTAACTGATTTTGAGATATTCATTGGATTGGATATTCTTACCTTTGAGAAAGTTTAATGGAGCATATAATTGACATATAACACATTTTTGTAGATTAATAGAATTAATTTTAATGGAAAGCTATTTGTCATTGTTAAATGCCAATTTTCAAGCTACATTTTTTCTCCTGAACTGTCATGTCATTTTCTAGTTTCATTGTGGTTTCTAAATAATTATAACAATTTTAGGATAATTATTTTCTCAATATTTGGCACACTGGGGAAAGGTAAAAGAGGGATGGTTCTACATTTGAATTCGCTTAACGACAGAAGCACCGAAGAATTGATGCTTTTGAACTGTGGTGTTGTAAGAGACTGCTGAGAGTCCCTTGGACTGCAAGGTGATCCAACCAGTCCATCCTAAAGGAAATTAATCCTGAATACTCATTGGAAGGACTGATGCTGAAGCTGAAACTCCAATACCTTGGCCACCTGATTCAAAGAACTGACTCATTTGAAAAGACCCTGATGCTGGGAAAGATTGAAGGCAAGAGGAGAAGGGGACAACAGAGGATGAGATGGTTGGATGGAATCACTGACTCAACGGACATGAGTTGAGTGAACTTCAGGAGTTGGTGATGGACAAGGAGGCCTGGTGCTACAGGCCATGGGTTCACAGAGAGATGACTATGACTGAGTGACTGCGTGGGACTGAACTGAATGATGGCAAGATCTTGCATTTTATGAATTTGTAACAAAGTGACTTCAACATCTGTCTGAGAGAGGTCCCAGAATCTAGTGCCAATCATGCATTCAGTTAAAAGAGGGTAAATTGAGAAGTTATGGCAGCTGAGTCGTGTCTGACTCTTTGTGACCCATAAATTGTAGCCCACCAGGCTCCTCTGTCCATGGGCTTCTCTAGGTAAGAATACCAGAGTGGGTAGCCAGCCCCTCCTCCAGGGGATCGTCCCCACCCAGGGATCACACCCAGGTCGGGTGTCCTGCTCTATAGGTGGGCTCTATAACACTGAGCCACCTGGGTAGCCCAAATGAGGGTACAGAAATGCCTAAACCTGCGTTTGCTTTTGCGTTTGGAACAGTTGCCACCTAGGCAGTAGGATGCCACTCAAGCAACCTCACTGAAGCCTGGTCAGGCCAACCCATCTAAGTATTTCCCTACACGCTTTCTAATGCATGATGAGCTCAGCAGAGTGGCTGAGTGGTTCATCAAGCCGTGCCTTCATTCACTGAACTGAGATCTCCCAGGAACCTGCTGTGTACCTGCCTAGGGCCCGGAGCTATAGACAGAGCAGCAGAGGCGACCTCGCCCCTGTTCACAGGGACCTTCAGCCACGTCCTGATTCCTGACCCCACCCATAAACTTGGATTTTTCTCTTGGATGTTTACAGATGAGAGCTTTGCTAAAATTTTGGCTGTGAAAGAATTGAAAACAGATGTAGAAAATCTGTACAATTATCAACAAACATAAATGTTTGGGCGTGTGTATATGTGCGTGCTAAGTCACTTCGGTTGTGTCCAACTTTTTGCAACCCCTTGGACTTTAGCCTACCAGGCTGCTATGTCCATGGGATTTCCCAGGCAAAAATACTGGAGTGGGTTGCCATTTCCTACTCCAGGAGATCTTCCTGACTCAGGGACCAAACCCTAGTCTCTTATGTCTCCTGCATTGGCAGGTGGGTTCTTTACCACTAGTACCGCCTGGGAAGTGTGCGCATCCCTCTATTTCTTGCTATCGCAAATTTGGCTAATAAATCGGAAGCAGGGTGCTGACGCTCAGTGAACCATGGCCAGTCCACCTCCAAGAACCTATTCAATGGGAAAAACATGGGAAGAAAATAATCCGTTGTAGGCGGCATCACGAAGATGGGCAAGAGCGTTGTAGAACACAGTGTGATATTCCTGCTGGAGACAGGCGAGGTTGCTGGCATCTTATTCACACATTTCGGATGTTACCTGGACCTGTCAGGAGCTCAGCTGGGGACCGCACTGCCTCCTGAAGCCTGTCCAGGTCAAGGAAGGCACATCACGCTTAACGATCAGTTTCTTTAGACTGGGGGAATTTGGGTTCTGCACTTAAAAAAAATGTATAGGTTAATTTATTAACTTTCTCTTTTTAAAATTTTTAGTTGAAGTATAGTTTCTATACAATATTTTACAAGTTACAAGTGTACACTATAGTGATTTATATGTTTGAAGTTTATAGTCCATTTGCAGTCAGTCCTTACGAAATATTAGCTGCGTTCCCCATGTTGTATAATGTATCTTTGAAACTTATGTTATATCTTGTTGTTTATGTTGTGGTTCAGTGGCTAAGTCATGTCTGACTCTTTGTGATCACAGGAACTACAACATACCAGGCTCCCCTGCCCTTCACTGTCTCCTGGATTTGATAGTGGAGGTGATGGAATTCCAGCTGAGCTAATTTCATACCTAAGAGCTTGTAACTCTTATTCCCCCAGCCTTTATAGCCCTCTCCCTTCCCTCTCCATACTGGTTACATTGATTGTGTCTAACTTATCCCACTTCTGGGTCTATGTCCAAAGGAAATGAAACCCTGATCTCAAAGAGATAGATACGGTACTCCCATGTTTATCGCAGCCTTATTTACAGGACCCGAGATGTGGGATCAGCCTAAGTGCCTCTCGGCAGAGAACCGGATAAAGAAATGATATCCACAAACGCTTGCGTGGTAACGGTACACAGCAGGCCTTGGCGGTCCCTTTGTGCCCTGGGCTGGGCCCACCGTGATTTCTGGAAGGCACGCTTGTGGTCAGATCACTCCGAGGGGCAAGCAGGAAGCAAGAGGTAGGAGATGCGGAGGACGTAAGCCCCCTTCATGAAGGACAGTCCCCAGAGCTGCCGCACAATGCTGACTCTATGCATCGGAACTTAGCCACCTGGTCGTGTTTATCTGCAAGGGGGCTGAAGCACGCCCTTACCCCAGTGATCTGACCTCAGCTACAGTGACGGAGGCAGGACATGAGCAGGGACGTGATCTCAGTTAACAGTTAGTTGCTGCTGTTCTTTAGTCACCAAGTCGCGCCCGACTCTTGGCGACCCAAAGGACTGCAGCATGCGTTGCTTCCCTGTCCTTCACTATCTCCTGGAGTTTGCTCAGACTCATATCCATTGAGTCAGTGATGCTATCTAACCATCTCATCCTCTGCCACCCCCTTCTTGAACAAAATTTTAAGTTACAAACTGCCCGATATGACCCACTAAGTAGCCTGAAGTCATTGGCTAAAGTATATATAAACTAAAAAAAAAAGTCTATACTTAATAGAATAAACTGCCAAATAAATGTCCTCCTATCTGCTATCCCGAGTACTCCAAGAGTAAAAATGTTCCAGGCACATCCTTAACACAGTCGTAACAGATTATACCTTTGCACATTTCCTTTCAGTTTTTCTTGGAGAAAAATCTGTCTCAGAAATGCTTGCACATTAGAGCCAATTTCAGACCGGAATTTATAGAACACTGCATACCATTTAGCTGGCAGATCAGAACTGCTCCTTTAGAAACGTCACAGGAAACTTCCATTATACACTGCAAATGTGTGGGAAGAAAATTTTGAAACATAAATTATGAGGACCTTTAAAATATATAACGCTTTACAGACAGTTGTGCTTTACCCGGCTGTCATGATCTTTCATGTAAATGCGGACCTGATGTCTTTTTAAAGAGCTGTTTTGTCTTCCTGGCTGCCTGAGACATCGCTAAAGAAAGCGGATGCTTTAAAATAATCTTTAAGAGACTGGGAAGGCGACTTTAAGTCAACAGAATTTGGGATAACTTTGGGCTGCTTAAGTGGAATTGACAGTTCCTGTGAGTAGATTTGTTCAAGTTCAAGTGCTGTTCCCTTAGTGTTGATACTCAAATGTCAAGCAAAATCCCACAGCCTGGGTGGAGCCATGGACCCAGGTTATAAATGCCCCCTCACCCCCAGGCTTCTGTTCCTTCACAGAAAGATGTGCCTCTCTGATCCGCACGTGGACTCTTGATCTGAGCCTGCCGTCCGTGTTACTACCAGCATTTGCGTCTGCTTTCTGGGATGAAGCCTAGAGCTTCTGGCAGGTCTCACCTGCAGCTCCCAGGTTCCCTGCTCTGTGTGTTCATCCCTGTGCTAAGGTGATGGCTGACCAGAAAACCCAAAGAGGAACACATGGAAAGTCCTTCATCCCCGTGAAAGCTGACACGCGGTGACTGTGACTGAACGATGTCCTTCTGACCATGTACTCCAGGAACAGGAATGATGGAGCGCAGAGAGCCTCTTTCTGCAGTGACCATGAAACCTGATGGATGCCTTCCAGGGTCCAAGCAGCTTTCGATGTCATTGAGCTCACGCTGCCTTCCCAGCAGCTCTAAATACACGGGCAGCGTCCGGCTTGGTCTGGCCTGGGAATTCTCTTAAAAAAGCCCCTCAATCTTGTATAGTCCACTCACACCCCCACCCTGCAACCCCGGGCTAGGATCCACAAGACAGAAACTAAAGCACCGCGATCGGTATGAAACTGCATTTTCTCCTCATCAAGAGCTTTCTCGCAGTCTCTTTTTAAGACCAAACAATGGCAGCAAACGTGTCCCCAAGGGAGAGGTCCCTGGGGAGAGTCCCACCTCTGTCCGACCAATGGCAGCAGGCCAGACCCTGCTCCCCGAGGAGCCCCGCCACTGCTCCAGGGGGCAGCAGGTAAGGATCAAGTGGAGATGAGTTTAGACAAACCTCCTTTTTGCCCTGAGATCCTGATTTCTGCACTGGCTTTCTGTTCTCAATTAAAATAGCAAACAGTGGAACTGTGGATAAACTTCCCCAGAAGGAGGGCGGAGGGCTTCTGAAAGCCTTGATTTACCAGCATCTCCCTGAGAAAGAAAATCCCCGTGAATTTCCTACTTGTGAACAGCTTTGCAAAGAGGCCGGGCCACCATGCCTCTCCCAGCACCTCGTCTTCCCAGCAGCCTCTCCACCAAGGCCCCTGCCACCCCAACCCACGTATGTTTCCTAATTAGAGCTGAATGTCGGCTCACGCATCTCTTTAGGGGTCAGTCTCCACGGACTCTTAGCTACCCTCAACTTTCCCCAGAGCCAAGGAGGGAGCTTCTGGTTTCTCCCACTTCTCAACACTTCTGAATTTTAGAATGGATTTCCCCTCTTCCAAATTTGCTAAAATATACTTTCAGTCTTATTCCAAATAAACCAGAAAAGCACTGTTTCCTTGGAATTTTGTGGGACTTTATCTTAAAGTTTGAGGCAGAGGGCTTTATCCCTGCCTTTGTCACTGATGAAGAACACGTCCCAGGATGCAAGCCCAACTCTATGAAGCAAATGAAAATAAGATATCACCAAGGGGAACAAATTAAAAAAAAAAAGTGGCAAATACAGAGGGGGTGGGGACGTTGACTTCTGAAGCCTGACGGGTAAACAGAGCAATAATACCGAGTCCCGTTTTTAATAAATCTCTGCTCCTCCCCAAACACTCCACCCTGCAACACCCGTAAATTAAAGAGGCCTGGATGCTTCAGAATTCCCAGAAATGAGTAGGAGAGTCACGCTTTGGAGTGGAGAGGGAAGCCAAGGTGGCTGAGAGTGGTACCCACCCCCCGACCCCCCAGGGCTTGCAAGGGGACCGACCCAGGGGCAGCTCCTGCTCCGGGGAAATCGGTTCTGAGTCCGCAAGTGCTTTTTCAGAGCTGAGGCCAGCGTGATAAAGTGCCGCTCCTTCACCAGAAGGAATGTTTGCTTACTATTTCATCATCCCCTAGAGGCGCAGAGGAAGGAAATAAGCGCATCAGTTGTCATTATGACAGGATAAAAATGGAGCCATCATATTTCAATAACACACTGCGATGAGCCGCCCAGCCAGTGATGAGTTATGGGCTCGCCGGCTCGCGCCCGCCTGTAAGTTAATATTATCTCCCCAGGATAATTAGAGTGAAGTTCAATTACTGACCCTGAAGTGCCGTGCGGGCCACACCATGGGTTTTGACACAGCTTTTTACACATTTATCTTCTCACCTAACGCACTGCATCTGCATTGCGCGGTGATTAATCTTGCGGCGCTCCGAGTGGCGCCATTCTTCTCGCTCGGATTGGCTGGTCCCTGGAGTCCCCTTGAGCGCTGTGAGCGGCTCTGTTGCGCTGTTTGGCTGCCAATTTACCTTCCTCTTTGTCTTGGGTTCCTGTGGCCACTCCTGACTCGGGTCAAATGAGCACTTCCCCGCAGGTCACCAGATACCGAGTGTGGCCAAGCCCAGCTACCCGAGGCCCGCCAGGAGCGGGTCTCGTGCTCTGCTTGTGAGTGGTACCCACGCGACCCCAGGGAGAACCGGGGCTCCTTGTTTCTGCGGGAGGATCCAGACACCGGGAGCGTTCGTCTTTGGTCAGCTTCCCCCTTGAAGGCTCCCTGTCTCTTCTCGGTGTTGGTGAAGCCTAAAGACCCACGCACCCACCTCCCCCCAGCCAGGTGCTACTCAGGCAGCCTCATGTGGAAGGAAGAGAGGAGTTGGGATGAGAATTAACGGGGTACAGTGTGGGGTCAGCAAAGCCACTGAAACAGAAGGTTATTAAGTCAAAGGAACCCTCTTGAGAGCCTTGCATCTGCGACAGCTTGGGATTTGCAAGAACTGATGAGAGAAAAACTTTGAGCCCCTAAATCTTAAACCATTTTATTTGTTATGAAATGTGTGTTCCGACACTCTGGGGCTAATGGTTAAAATAATCAGGGTTTGGCCCCTGTGTTTTGGGAGAGGCCTGGGCTCCCAGGCCCGTGGGCCCGGGAGGCAGGGAGCTGAGGGTATGTGGCCTGCAGACACAGTGGGAGCTGGTGAGGCCAGGGCCAGGCTCTCGGGGGCTGGTGGCCACTCTTTCCAGAATCTTCTGCCAGGGCCACACGCCTCTCAGGGCACGTTCCCTTCCCTCGTTTCCTCCTAGCAGGTACCCCATATGTTTCGGGGGGACCTGAGTTAGAGAGAATGGGGAGGCAGTCACAGCTGCAAGTGTGCCCGGACTTAATCCTGAAAGGCTGTCAGCCTTTTGTCTTTAAGACTAACACAGGCAATTGTCTCCAGGGAGCTGGTGACACTCTAGCTCTTTTTCTGGACCCTGGTGGGTCTGGACTTGAATCTCAGACTCTAAGCCCACTTTCCTCATTCACAAAACCACTGCAGCTGCCTTTGAGTCATGGCTGGCCGAGCAGAAGCATCCAGAGCTGGTCTATCTCATAGCGAGTGGTCAGCTGTCCTGCACGGGGCTGCCTGCCTTAGTCCCTGGGCCCACGGATTTATACTGGGATCCCATCCATCCAGCTGCAAGCCAGTTCTTTGTTTCAGTCAAATTCAATGTGTTAGGTTGTTCAGATATCTGAGATGATTTATCTAAGAGTACCAGTGTGCTCTTAGATAAGCTATGAAAACCTAGTTCTGTTCAGTATAGTAGCTTAGTCATGTCCAGCTCTTTGTGGACTGCAGCACACCAGGCTTCCCTATCAGCATATTAAAAGCAGAGACATCACTTTGCTAACAAAGATCCATATAGTCAAAGCTATGTTTTTTCCAGTAGTCATTTGTGGATGTGAGACTTGGACCATAAAAAAGGTTGAGGGCCAAAGAATTGATGCTTTCAAATGAAGACTCTTGAAAGTCCCCTGGACCGCAAGGAGATCAAACCAGTCAATCCTAAAGGAAATCGGTCCTGAATATTCATTGGAAGAACTGGGGTACTGAAACTGAAGCTCCAATACTTTGGCCACCTGATGTGAAGAGTCGACTCATTGGGAAAGACCCTGATGCTGGGAAAGATTGAGGGCAGGAGGAGAAGGGGACGACAGAGGATGAGACAGTTAGATAGCGTCACCGACTCAATGAACATGAGTTTAAGCAAACTCCAGGAGATAATGAAGAACAAAACCAGTCGAACACATGACTTAGTAACTGAACAACAGCAACCAATGTGTCAGATGGCTGTTTTAACCTAGAACCACGTGGAAGAGTCCAGACTTGATACAGAAAATGGGAAAAAGTGCTTCAGTCATCATGGCTGATACAACACGAGCATTTTGTTATTGTTTTCAATACAAGAATGGAGTATGTGGTTGAACTGATGTCCAGAATGACTGCTAACCCCTTGAGATCCCTTCCTGAGTGATGGATGCTGCCTAGATGAGGCCTGGATCCTGGGCTGCAGGAGCAAGTCAGTTCTGCTGGGGGTGGGGGTCAGCACTGCCAAGCGGTTCCCAGGATTTTCCTATCTATGGGGATGGGGTACCCTGGGCTAGGAGCTGACAAGGGCTGCTGGGGAGAGATGGAAAGATGACCTTTCTCCTCGCAGCTGAGGGATGTGTGCCCTTCGATTGCTGCTGTCATTGTTTAGGCACTAAGTTGTGTCCAACTCTTCGTAGCCCCGTGGGCTGTAGCCCACCAGGCTCCTCTGTCCATGTGGCTTCCCAAGAAAGAGTACTGGGGTGGTCTTCAGTTACCCCCTGCAGAGGCAGAGCAAAACGGAGGCAGATGCCTCGCTTCTCCCGGCTTTGATCACCCTTGTTTATTTCATGGAGAACAGGTTCTTTCCACACCAGCAGGACAAAGGCAGCCACTGAGAGCTTTGCAGGCAAAGGCTTCACACGCCTTACACAAAGCCAACAGGGGCCTCCAAAGAGCCTCAACCTCACTCCCACGTGCCAAGACACCACTCGAGAAAGAGTTCTACCCACTGATGGGCAGCAGAGATGCACAGGAAATGCGGCCATGGACGGAGAGACCGGAAGATGGCTCTGATCTGCTCACCATCTGGGCCACTCAGGCTGCGTCTCTGGCAGCCATGTGGTGACGCTCCAGTTCATCTCCGAAGCATCCGCTGCATCCTGCTCAGATATCAGAAGGGATTCTTTCCCCCCGAGAGGCACACTAAGTGGGAGCACCGGCTTCTAATTCCTTCTGGAAGCAGGGTTAAGAACAGAGGCATAGCCTCAACCTTTCCCCCGGGACACTTTTCTTTGCAAAATTACTCTCGGGATCAAGCTCCTTTTGACGTGCCTGGGATCAAAGGCCCTGAGTCAGCACATTGCAAGCTGCAGGTGAAACACTCGGAGCCTGATGACAGCAGTGACAGATGAGTGAAGGCAAAGCAGCTTTCAAACTTGAAAAAGAAATTGCCGCTTGACTTGCCCAAGCAGGGGAGAGTTTAAATATGCAAGGGCGGGGGTGGGGTGGGGCTGGAGATTGGGGTCTGGCGGGTGGGGTAGAGAGTGGGATGTTCATGTTCCAGGATCTCCAGGCATTAAAAAAAATATGCACCGGGCATCCCAGCTGCCCCGCCATGGTCCTCTCATCCCATGTGTCTTCCCATCACAGGCGACAGCGTGGAGCTGCCCGTGGTCCTTTCTTCCACTCGGAACTGGGCGGGGCTTTCCTGCATCCTGTTACCCTGGGCGACCATCAGCCATCTTTTCCCCTCGCTGCATCCTTCCCAGGTTCAGACACAATGGCACATTTTCTTTTGGAGATCCTCCATCCAGGTGTTAGCCTGCTGCCGCTTTGACCCAAAATGCAAGCCCGTTTTTTTTTTCTTTCCTCCTTCGTGAAGCACAACATCTGTTTCCATTCTCCAGCCGCGTTCAAATCCCATCCCGTAAGCTGTCCCCAGGCTTTGCTTCAGCTGCACTCTGACTTCGCCCTCAGCACATTTCCTTTCTGAATCAAAAGTAGAATATCTGCCCCTTTTAACATGAAACAGCAAACTCTTCTTTCTCGCTCACATGTTGTTGTGTTCGGTGCTTGACAGGGCAGGCTTTTTCTGGGAAGCAGAATTTTAGGGACAGTGAACGGCTCTTTGGGTGGGGTCAGGCAGAGTTGGCTCTATTTGTAACTGACCTGGGTGTGGACCGAGCGTCCTTGTCTCTGCAGCCATGACTCGGTATGCCTGGTTCTTCTCTTTGACCTCTGGACCAGAATCTCATAAGGCTCCTGGACATCCAGTGTCCGAGGGGCCATCCTCGGAGGGCTGTTTGTGTGACTTTTCCCAGGGTCAGATTGACTAGGCATGGCAAGGAAGAACCATCGGGCTTCCGCTGTCCCGATGCGACATACACATCCCTTGACTTATCCATATATCATTCGGGGACCTTACTGAACCAGGAGAACCACAAAAAGGACAGGAAAAAGGAGAGCGAAAGGGAAAGGATAAATGGAAGCTGGGGATCCGGGAGTCCTCTGAAAGCACACAGCAGAGCACGGCTGCTCTGGAGAAACCCAGACCTGCAGGAAGCTCAAACACACCGCAGACCACAGGGGTGACTGGAGGAGGCTCCCTGGGTGGGAGGAGTCCCGGGTCCCGCTTTCCCTGTCTGTTCCCCCTTGCTGAGCCCGACCCCCACCCCCGTTTCCTCCAGGATCATGGCTGGGCAAGAGCACAGCTTCCTTGCCCCGCCCAGGCTGGGCCTCGCTGTGACCTGTGGCTGGACGGTGACCATCTACGTGCGGTCTCCAGCAGCACTGCGGCCTCCTTGGAGGAGCCAAGCCCCTGACACGGCTGCCCTGTCTTGCTCCCCCACCTGCCTGCGGGATGCCCAGTCCAGGGCTGCCTCATGGTACAGGCACTGCCCACCTGACCCAGGGAGTGTCTGGACAGCCAACCCACAGACACCCAGCCTGCAGATGGGTTGATGTGTGACAGAGAAAGCCCTGCAGAGTTCAGCCTCAGATCTCTGATTGCAGCGAGGATCTCGGTAACTGAAATGGGGTGTCTTCACAGCCTGCCGCCCTGATGCCTTCCTTCTTAAAGAGCCTGGCTCAGCATGAAACCCTCGATCTGCAAAAAAAAAAAGAAAAGAAAATATACTTTGAAAACTTCTATTCACAATTAATTTCAAGTTTACTATGTCCCTGGTACCAAAAAAGATCGTTGGAGGAAATTAAAATAAAAACAAAAATAATTATGGGCACCATTAGTAGAAATCATACCTCAACTCAACTAAATTTTGCTAAAATACTGGTTTTCTTTTCCTCCTTCTCATTGTTTAAAACACAAGTATGTGCTTACTGAATCTTGTGGAAAACTGGGAAATAGATTGCTTGTTTGAAAGTACACAAAATATTATGCAAATTGATGGATACATACATAAGTTGACAATTTCAATAAGTTATTGAGAAAGGTGTCAAGTGACTTCAGGATGTGGTATCCTCTTAGAGGGAGGTGAGGAGCCTGGATAGGGAGGTAAGCCCAAACATTTGCTGTGGGTGTAAAGCTTTGTGGTCACAGCTGCATTACTCAGCATAGCCCAGTGTGGAAGTAACCCAGGCATCCACTGACAGATGAGTGGTTCCAAATTGTGCTATGTACGTACAGTAGAATATTGTTTTTGTTTTTCAGTCATTAACTCGGGTCCAGCTCTTAGGAGTTGGTGTCCAACTCCATGGACTCCAGCACACCAGGCTTCCCTGTCCTTCACTATCTCCCAGAGTTTGCTCAAACTCATGTCCATTGAGTCAGTGATGCCATCCAACCATCTCATAATCCTCTGTCACCCTCTTCTCCTCCTACCCTCAATCTTTCCCAGTATCAGGGTCTTTTCCAGTGAGTCAGTTCTTTGCATCAGGTGGCCAAAGTATTAGAGTTCCAATGAATATTCAGGGTTGGGATATTATTCAGCCTTAAAAGGGAATGAATCACTTAGGTATATTGCAATATGAGTGAGCCTTGAAAATATTACACTAAATGAAGGAAGGTGGACACAAAAGGACAAATACTACATAATGCCACCCATGTGAGGTCCTCAGAGTTGTCTGATTCAGAGACGGAAAGTAGAAGGTGGACCCCATGGGCTGTGGCATCACGGGTGAGGAGTTAGCGTTTAGTGGGGACAGAGATTCAGTTTTGCAAGACAAAGAGGTTGGGGAGTGTGATGATAGCTGCATGATCATGAGGATACACTTGATGCTACCAAATGATTAAAATGGTGAGTTTTCTGTTATATATAAGCATTCCAGACTCACAGGAGGAGAAGGGGGCGACAGGATGAGATGGTTGAATGGCATCATCGACTCTATGGACATGAGTTTGAGCAAACGCTGGGAGATGGTGAAGGACTTGGAAGCCTGATATGCTGCAGTCCATGGGGCCACAAAGAGTCAGACTTGACTGAGCAACTGAACAAGAGTAGCCAGACTTCAAATTTTCAGGCACCTCTTCTTAAACTTAGGTGACTCAGAGGTCTTTCTTGAGTCCGTTTGTATGGGTACATGTGGACATGTGTGTGTGTGTCTACTGCATTTTTTTGCAGGTCCAGCGTGACTGGGAAGGTATCAGGCTACTTCCTAGATGCCCTGTTGTTAATGTCACCTGGTCAGAATTTATTGGAGCTAAGCCTCTCCTCCTGGAGGATGCTTCCCCGAGGCGATCCAGCTTCATCTCCCTGGAGACCTCCTGTGACCTTCCCCAGGGCCCCTGGCAGCTCCCAGGATTCTGGGCAAAGTTGCTTCAGTTGTGTCTGACTCTCTGCAGCCCCATAGCCTGTCAGTCTCCTCTGTCCATGGATTCTCTAGGCAAGAATACTGGAGTGAGTAGCCATTCCCTTCTCCAGGGGATCTTCCCAACCCCTGAGATCAAACCTGCATCTGTTATGTCTCCTGCACTGGCAGGCAGGTTCTTTACCACTGGTGCCAACTGGGAAGCCCACAACTCCTAGAAACAAGGTGGATAGCATAGCCCTCAATAGTCTGGGCTCCCAGAACTGACTAGGGGTGATGAGGGCGGCTCTGTCCACACCCCTCCATTTCCCGCAGCATCTGGTGGACGGCACAGCCTCACATTCTCCAAGCCTGGCCTTCAGATCTGTTCTTGTTGCCCAGTGATCCACCCCTGTCCTGTGGGACCGTCAGTTTCCTTGCTGCTTCCAATTACGTAAACTCCAGCCTCACTGGTACTTGTACAACTTTGCACTTTCAACATTCTTATGCCTTTGGACACAATTAAGTCAGCGAAGACTTGAAAACACCTCGAAATTAAGCGCAGTTCTGGCAAAGAAACCTGAAATTCTCATGAAACCTGTCATGAGAAATGACTGACATGCAGAATATGTTTTTAATATTCCTTTCCACGTGACAAAGTGAACTTCCCGGGGGAACCGGGAAAGCTGGATAGAACACTCATCTCCGGAACTGGAAAAGATGGCAGAAGATGAAGAAACACTTTGCAAAAATAGCAACCTGAATGTAAAGATTCATGCTTATTCATCAGATCAGATCAGATCAGATCAGATTAGTCGCTCAGTCGAGCCTTCCTTTTTTTCTGAAGAATCTGGCCATGTTGGGACATATCCTTTTCCTAATGCTGTGAGGCTTAAGCCCAGAGACACTGGGAAAAGGATTTCACTGAAGTTTAGAAAGAGATGTGGGATTTATAGACAGTTAGAACTTCCTCAAAACTTTATCTGGACTTTAGACACAGGTTCTTACAGGTTCATTATTTTTGTTTTCCAGAATGGTCTGTATTCTTTCTTCTGGTCTGGATTAGAGGCTGAATTACTGAAGGATTAGGAGGGAGACTGTTCCAGAAGCCGGAAGTATTAGAAATCTCAAAAAAAAAAAAAAAAAAATCTGCTTTGGTGCAATTCCCAGAAAGATCTTAGGGCCTGGAGAGGTTTATATAGCTGGCTGAGTTTGGGATAAACATCTCCAAAACGTCAGGCGTGTTTCCAAAGTGAAATGAAATTTGAAGTCCACCCATTTCACTAGTTATTAAGATAAAGAGAAATCCCCTGTTGAAATTGGATTACACAATTGGTAGTTCTTGCCATTGTTGAAACAGATCTACCCACAAATTTCATGCCTGTCTTCTTTTTTAAGTCCAGCTGCTAGAGAGGGAAAAAAAAATATCCCTTCCTCCTTCCCCTGACAGTTTGTCTAGTGTTGTCACTACTGAGACTGCCCACATCTGATGACATCAAGATGGAAAATCTGACACTCGTTTGGAGGCCGTCTGGGGCTCAGGTAGAAGAAATGGGCCTTTCTCATTAGAATCTTTTTTGTGAGACCTGGAAATGGGGTGGGGTGCATACATCATGTACATGGCTGTACCTCCTGATTTTTAGCCTCAAATGTATGGTTATCATGTGTGTTAACAGAAGAAATACAAATAAAATGAGACGTTGCAATGAGTTCTGGATTGCCTTTCCTCCAGCTCAGAAGCACATAAGTTCCCTCTCCCTTCAAGGTCCACCTTCAAGGGCCAGGTGCCCACTTGTGTGGCTTCCAATCCTTCCATTCTCAGGGTAAAGAAGATATCAAACCACCAGCATCCCCTTAAATAAAACACGAAACGAACAACATTTGGAGACACTGTTTAAAATGATCACAGACTCTGCTGACCAGAATCGTAATGGTCCTTCTGACTCAGCCAGTTGACCTGTTGCCCATTCCTCTGGCACCTCCAGAGGAGGGAGCTTGTGATCCTGGAACAGTGCCCACAGCCACAGCATTGCGTGAGAAAGTCACACCCATGGATGACGGCGGGCTCAGATTTCTGTTGTCAGGTTAACCACAGTGAATCCTTTCTAGATACCTTCACCTTTGAAGAAATAACATAGTCTGAGAGGGACTTCCCTGGCAGTCCATTCACAATGCAGGGTACATGGGTTCAATTCCTGGTCAGGGAGCAAAGATCCTGCATACTGTACTTCAAGGCAAAAAAAAAAAAAAATCTGAAGGGAACAAGCACCTCTTTTCTGTTGGAGGAAATTTTCTTTCCTGGGTCTCTTTCTTGGTTCTCTAGCTTTCTCCTGATGCCAGATGCGTGGACCTCCTGATGCCAGGCGCACGGCCCTCCTGATGCCAGGCGCGCAGCCCTCCCGATGCCAGGTGTTTGGGACTGAGTCACTACTTCTTGGGCCCTAGTAGCCAGGGTACTATAGGAGCACAGTGGCATGCCTGATTCTCTTTGCCCATGGATCAGAGGAAGCTTTCTAAATTCCAGTTTTTGTAGATATTTGCTCCCCTAAAACTCTGAGTAAATGAAAAGAATCAAGATTCCTAAAATAAGATCCATACATACACCAGTGGTCTTGAGTCAAAGACCCCCTATAGTGAATTACCATTGGTATGTTACCTTTCGGAATAATTGTGTTTTTTTTTTAATATAAATGTATTTATTTTAATTGGAGGTTAATTACTTTACAATATTGTATTGGTTTTGCCATACATCAACATGAATCCACCACAGGTATACACGTGTTCCCCATCCCGAACCCCCCTCCCTCCTCCCTCCCCGTACCATCCCTCTGGGTCATCTCAGTGCACCAGCCCCAAGCATCCAGTATCATGCATCGAACCTGGACTGGCGATTCATTTCATATATGATATTATACGTGTTTCAATTGTTTTCTATCCTGACTTTTCTGTGATAGTGATTTGGTGAGAAAAAGAGTCATTTTGATTTGCTCTGAATGTTCAGGGCATATGCACGGAGCTAGAAGGAGGTTTTAGAAAAGGCTGCATGTGAGGCTTGAAGAACCAGAGTTCCTCATGGGGGTATTTTGGCAAGGAAGGCTCAGAATCTGTGAGCTTAGGTATTGTGGATACTGTCACTGGTCTTATTTTAGAAAACAAGTCCCAGCGTCCTGAGTGTTCACTGGAAGGACTGATATTGAAGCTAAAGCTCCAATACTTTGTCCACCTGATGTGAAGAGCTGACTCATTCGAAAAGACCCTGATGCTGGGAAAGATTGAAGGTGGGAGGAGAAGGGGACGACAGAGGACGAGATGGTTGGATGGCATCACCAACTCAATGGACATGAGTTTGGGTAGACTCTGGGAGTTGGTGATGGACAGGGAGGCCTGGCGTGCTGCAGTCCATGGGGTCTCAAAGAGTTGGACACGACTGAGCGACTGAACTGAACTGAAGTCCAAGTGGAATTACTTGTTTATCACTTTATGGTCAGACACTAGAACATGGGGTCTGAGTGCTCTGGGGTTAAGGACTTTCAGTCCAGATGATCCCTGATGGGTGTTACACTGTTTTATTAGAGTTTATCTGTTTTGCAACTCCTCTGCAGCCTATTTTGAAGTGTTGCCTTCTGCTTCAATTTCTACTTCCTCCATCAGAGTCAGACTTTTAGAGGGAAGGTCATTTTTCACTTATCACATCAGAACTGTATTTCTCAGTTTCCATTTGACTTGCTAACGAGCTGGGGGATCCTCACTGAGGGCCCGGCCACAGAGGACTTGCTGAATCCCATCTCTTCTGGGATCCTCTTCCTCTGGGCCCTGCCTTTCTCTCTGTGAGGTGGGAAGCCCCAGCTGAACACACCAGCTGTTCTCCAGTCGAGGTTATGGATCATTCTTGGTTCTGCCTTTTCCAAGAAAATAATATTTCCTCTAAAACAGTTCCTGCTCCAAAATGTGGACCTTTCCTTATGACCTTTCGGAATAATTGTTTTCTATCCTGACTTTTCTATAATAGTGATTTTGTGAGAAAAAGAGTCATTTCAATTTGCCCTGAATGTTCAACATTCTGTTCTAAAATTATGACATAGAAATATTAAGTCATTGTGTATATACAAATTCAGAACTTAATGTCAATTTTAATAAATTCTTAACATTATTTATATATTGACCTTATTAGGTATACTAATATGGGTTTACATATTAAATAAAATCATCTCATTCATCATTTATACCCTGGTTAGAAAGATATTATTACAAAATTCAGAGTCTGCTAATATGGTAATATAGATTGACAAAATATGTTGTCATTTATTTCAATATATGTTTTTATTTTTAAAAAATAGCAAAAGCAGTTCACATGAAGTGGAAAGGTCTTATCTTTCCCCTTGCTATGCTGAAGACAACCCACAGCATGCCTTCAGATGGTCTCTCTTACAGGAGAGAAGGTTCCCCAGGTGGCGCTAGTGGTAAATAATCTGCCTGCCAGTGCAGGGGACACAGAGATGTGCACTCGACCCCAGGTTTGGGGAGATTTCCTAGAGTAGAAATGTCAACCCACTCCAGTATTCTTGCCTGGAGAATCCCATGGACAGAGGAGCCTGGTGGGCTACAGTCCATGGGGCCGCAATGAGTCAGACACAACTGAGCATACACACACACACACACACACACACACACACACACACACACACACACACACATACACACACACACACATACACACACACATACACAGACATACACACATACACACACATACACACACAGAGCAGATGAGCTCTGTAGCTATCTCCCTTTTAGAAGATATTCGATTACTCCAGGGTCATACTTTTAAGGAATATTTTTTTTTGTCTTGGCTCTTTATAACCAAGAACTACTCATGGTTGTCTTGCTAACAAATCTTGTGGCTTCCCTGGTGGCTCAGACTGTTAAGAATCTGTCTGCAATGTGGGAGACCTGAGTCCAATCCCTGGGTTGGGAAGATCTCTTGGAGAAGGAAATGGCAACCCACTCCAGAAGTCTTGCCTGGAGAATCCCCATGAACAGAGGAGTCTGGCAGGTTACTATCCACAGGATTGCAAAAAATCAGACATGACTGAGTGACTGAGCACCCATAGCACAATATGACTTTTAAGAATGGTCAGGTAGAGAAGGGATGCCCAGACTTAGGGCAAAGGACGGCCAGAGATGTCAAGTGAGACGGACCTGCCCTGCCTCCATCAACAGAGGAATCCCACCATGAGCAGCACCATTTTGCTCTCAGCCCCAAGAGTCTCTTCATCTTAATGAGGGTTTCATTTGTTCTGGGTAATCAGTGCCTCCATGACCAAGAGCCTGTGATCAAAGTCCATGCAGAGGCCCTTCCTTCCATCGGAGCTGCGGACAGTGAAACTGTTCAAGGAAAAGAGACTTCCTTCTTCTGGAAGCACCATAGATGAGCGCAGTGGGCTGCCATCCACGAGGAAGATTTTTGTGGGATTGATCTCAATAATCAACCATCTCTTGATTTCACACTTCACCCAGTTACTGGTATTGTCATATTTCAGAAAATTGAATTCGGCCTTATGAAACATATGTTTAAAAGCTGTACACTTTCAATAATTATGCTATAACATCCCTGTTTTTATGCAAAGCTAACTAGATATTGTCATATTAAAATAGCAAATCCAATTCATTTCTTATGAAACACATGTTTAAAAAAAAAAGAAAAGGAACACTTTAATTATTTCAGGAGTGTTCAGGCCAGCTCGCCAGCCGACTGGATATTGCATTTGTTTAAAACTCAATCATGCAAAATGAAGACTCGATTTGAAAAATTTTAATAAAGATAACCAGCCCATCATGATATCATTTGAATGCTAATCGGCGCTCCCATTCAGCAGAGGGAGAGCGGTGTCAACTTCGCTGGAGGCTCTTTATTCCGCAATAAAAACATTTACATTCTAATGATTTTATTAAAGGGCTGGAGCTGTCAGCAGCCCCAGATGACTCCCTGCAAACTGTATCAGTTATCAACTCATATTGCCTTTATCAAAACCACCCAGTGGCGAGCCCAGCGCCACAATGAGACGTCTACGGCTCACAGAGCCGGTATTTAATCATTTCTTCTCCAGTATTGTTCTGCTTACAGAGCATAAATAAGAGCTTCAAATAACCCCAGAGTGCTCCTGACAATGAAACCAAGTCCGGACCCTATTTATCTTTCTCACATTCTTCAGGAATCATTTTCTCCCACACCCGCTCCACCTTGTATTTTGTGGTTGTTGCTGGCACTTAATTTCTTTCTTTCTTTCTTCCTTTCTTTTTTTTTATTTTTAATTCCCCACCCCTATCATCATTCAACAGCTCTGAACTTCTTCTTCACTCTAAACAGCGGGGCTCGGGAGAGAACCGGCCGAGAGGTGACCCTGTTTGTGGCAGAAAGTGATAGCCTGGCCTCCCCGGGACCTCGGGGGCTGGGGCGCCACCAGGCTGAGTGGGCCAGTACCTGGGGGAGGGAGATGTTGTCTCCCCTTTGTCACACCACAGAGACCTTAGGGCAGGAGAGAGGAAGAGGAGGGAAGGATGCTGGAATTGTCGCCGAAAAGGCCATGGAGCCCGCACACTTAAAATGGCAGTGCGCATGTGGCATATGAATCGATAATGAAATCGCCTTGGTGCTCATTCAGAAAGTATCCTCTCCTCCTTTTTTAAAATTTTCAAAATAAAACCAAGGAATTCTGAGTAAAAGCAAGAAATCCTTTCCTGGGAAAATGGGAAACTGGAAATCTTTGTAAGGGTTTTGGGCAAAAGGTCCTGGTCTTATCACACTTGAGAAAGAAGTCGTTTCAGTTCAGTGGAAATTGACTACCTTTCTTTTTTTCACTTTTAACTGCTGGGTGTTTTAATAAAAGTTTTCCTAAAATATATGATGTTTTCTGATATGCTTTTCCTCTGACAGATGATTCAGTAGAGAAGGGTGGGTGGATGGCGCTTGGTGGTCCTTATCTTGGCATCTAGAAGACACATAGCACCGTTTGTTAAAAACATCCTGTTTGGATATGAATTTCAGTGTAACTTTGCCCGATGGCTTTGATCCATGGTCTTGAAATTGCCTGTGTAACTCCAAGGGGGTAACACTGAGAAGGGGTTTCCTCTGAGTGTGTAGGGATCTTTGCTGCTCACCAAACAGCCCATTCTCCTGCTCATGAGTTGCTTTTTTTATTTGCTAATACCTGGAAAACATTTAAGGCAATTTTCTAGAGCCATACAAAATGGAACCAAGAAGTCTGCAGGGCACACCTGAGCACCCCTGCAGGTGAAGGCGCATCTGCCGGGGCCCTGCAGAGCTAAGCCTTCTTTCCAGGCCTCCTGTGGTCTTCCCCTCCTCACTGTACCTAGGGCTGCTGACTCTCCTGCCTCCTGGGTCTCACCTGAGCCTTGGGTGGACACACCTCTTCTGTTCTCCAGGTGACTGACAGCTCCACCAGCCAGGGCCCAACCCAGCCAGCCTTGGAGGAATATCCTGACATTCCAGCCCCGTCTCCATGGTGGCCAGAGACTGTGGAAGGCAGTCTCACCACCTTGCAGCCTTTGACCTTCTTGATGGAGACAGAACTGCTGGGCTTTCTGCAAGAACAGCACAAGCAGAGGAGACAGAAGCCCAGCGGTCTGTTTCTTCCATCAGTGTCCCAAACGTCCATTCATAGGCAATGTGGAACAGCCTGCAATGCGATGAAAGAAAGTGAATAGTCGCTCAGTCATGACTGACTCTGCAACCCCACGAGCTGTGGTCTGCCAGGCTCCTCTCTCCACGGGATTCTCCAGGTAAGAGTACTGGAGTGGGTTGCCATGCCCTTTCACAGGGGATCATACTGACCCAGGGATGGAACCCAGGTCTCCTGCATCACAGGCAGATCCTTTACCGTCTAAGCCACTGGGGAAGCCACGAAAACAAAGATGACTGCCAGTTAAACCAGAAAGTAAGACTTTGCAGGGAAGTAAAAGCAGCGGGATTTGTAAGCAGGGCCACTGCCCTGGCCATTAGCTTCTCCAACGTGACATGAATAAAGGCACCTGATCTTGAAATCGTTACAAATGTTTTTCAGACACTTCTGCTCATGCTTGAATCTCTGTTGCTGGATAAGGGGGAAAAGGCCCATGAGGGTCTGTTTGCTGGCAGAACTCCTTGATATCTCATCTTCACAAAGATATTTAAATAAGCAGACCCCTCAAGGCTGGAAGTGGACAGACGGACACAGACGGGAGGCCCTGGTGTGTGCAGAGACGCCAGGAGTTGGCAGTGCTGGGGGCAGCGGCCCCCTGTCACCATGAGTCCCCGTCACAGGGAAGGCCCCTCCTGGTGACCATGTCCTGCTTTGCCTGCCTTAGCTCCCTGGCCTTGGAAATCCGGACTTAAGGTCACGGGAGCTTTAGACCCAAGCAAGGTAAGGTAGGATGTCAAGGGTCTTTGAAGACTCACATCTCGGTAGAAACAGACGGAATTATTTTTGCCAGCACAGCCTCTTCTCCGGACTACCTCTGGGCTCTGCTCCTCTCTGGGTTCCTGCGTGGCCTTCCTTCAGCCCTCCCTGAGTCCACCACTACAGGAAACGTGCATGATGATGGGGGGGCCACACGAGGAGTCCTAGGGGTCTTCTTTTCTCTCTCCCATGCCCACATGTGGAAGCCCACCATTGACCAGGGGGCACTGATGGTTACGGTATTTAAACATGGTGCCAGCTAGGTGGGGCTGCACACTAGACTCCCTTGCCTGGCTTCCCAAGGCCATTGCGGGACTGGAGGGGAGGGTGTGTGCATCTGTCACCCTCTAGCAAGGGAAGCCATCTGAATTGTTTAGGGTTTCTGTACATAGGGGCCTCTTCAAAGCCCTGCGCTGTGGAGTTCAGAGCCCAAGGTGACCCTGCAGGCTGCAGAGACAGTGAGGAGGCCCCTCTCAGGGGCTGCTCTGAGATGTCACCTGCACGGCCCTGTCTCAGGTCCCTTGGGAAGACTGCTTCTTTTTCCTGTAGCACATTTCCCTGTGGATAAAACAGGACTCCGCACTCACCCGGGAGGCATCGATGTGAAATCCAGCTCTGTGCGCGCAGAGAGACACCCCTGCCTAGCAGGGGCCTGATTGGCAATTTGAGGGTGTCCAGTCCCCAAGCTAGACTTTTCAGTTACACAACCAGCCCCATGGTAGGATGGCCAGAGGTCACCACGTGGATGTAAACCAGCAGAGCTCTAGCAGCTGACCACAGAGAGTCTCTCAAGGCAAACTTTCTTCGAGTTTGGAAAACACAGCTTATTTTTTTATGGTCACCCACTCCTTTGGCATCTTTTCTCAAATGTCACATCTTTATAGTTCAACTTTCAGTCTGTCCTTTTATTACTTTAAAAAATATCGCTTTGCCTATGTCAAGACAAAAGATAAATACCTATGCCTAGACAATTTGTTATTTATATATTTCTTTCCAGAAGCCAAATATCAGATCACCCTGAAAACAGATTTGCAAGCTTGTGCTGGGAAAAAGGATTTGAATATTATAGCGTTATGCATTTATGTGCCTTTGTTTGAAAGTTTAAAAAATGTACCGTCTGAAACAGATTCTTCCTTGACTGCCAGGAGTGGGGGATGGGCAGGGCTGGGAGGGTGTTCTGGCTTCAGCATCTTTAACACAAGAGCTGTGATGACTGACTTTGTCCATGACTCAAGGATGCATTGCAATATCATATTAATTTCCAAAGAGTGCATCTTGCAGTTTTAAAATAGAGAGTCACAGTGATTCTAGATGCATGTCCCAGTGGAGATGTCCATGGTCCATGAAGCTCAGCAAGTGCAGAAGACTGATGCTGGACCTGCCACGGTCTCGGAAGGAGTCTATGATCTGTGTATCATCTGTGTGTCTGCTGGCCTATCTGTCTGATTGTCCAACCATCTATCATCTATCTATCTAATCCATCACATGTTCTGTACCTGACTGATGTCAAACAGTGTACTTTGGTCACCCAATAAGAAGATCTGACTTTTTGGAAAAGACTCTGATGCTAGAAAAGATAGAGGGCAGGAAGAGAGGAGGGTAGCAGATGAGATGGTTGGATGGCATCACTGACTCAGTGGACATGAGTTTGAGAAAAGTCTGGAAAATAGTACAGGACAGGGAAGCCTGGTGTGCTGCAGTCCATGGGGTCACAAAGGGTTGGACACCATTTGGCGACTGAACAAAAGAGTCCTGAACGCAGAGCAGATGCTCCTCTGAGGACTGCGGTCCAGCCTGGAATCAGGGATGAGAACTATGAAGTCAGAAGCTTTCTCAGTTCAAGAATAGAGAGGTCATCCACCCACTGAGGGTAAAGAATAAAGAGCATCATCCAACACATTAGTCCACTAACTAAGATGAACAGCAATCCATTGAAAATTAAGGGCTGTTTTAAGATTTAGTGACTATTAAGTAATCATCCCGTGTTCTGGGGCCCTAGTTTGGGCCACAGCTAACAGGTGGTCCTGCAGGTCAGGAGGTAGGGGAGGGAGGGTGTGTTACAGTGAGGAAAGGGGCTTGTCCTTCCTGACGCGTGCAGAGCCTGCTCCCCTGTCGGCAGACCCAGGTCAGGCAGAGCTGAGTCAGGGCCACCTGCTTGCTAGCTCTTCATCCTCATCCATTGCTCTGAGGCAAGCGCTGTGCTAGCCCACTGTGTTCTATTTATGTATTTAATTATTGGAGCACAGCTGATTGACAATGTTGGATTAGTTCCAGGTGGGCAGTAAAGTGATTCAGTTATATATATATGTGTGTGTGTGTGTGTGTGTGTGTGTGTGTGTGTGTGTGTGTGTGTGTGTGTGTATCTTTTTCAGATTCTTTCCCATTGAAGATTACTATTATAAGATATGGAGTAGAGTTCTCTGTGCAACTAGGTCCTGGTTTATTTTACACATAGTAGTATGTGTATGTTAGCCCCAACCTCCTAAGTTATCCCTCTCCCCAGCCCCTTCTGTAAGCGTAAGCTTGCTTGCTATGTCAGTGAGTCTGTTTCTGTTCTGTGAATCATCCCCTTCACTCCCTTCTTTTCTGGATCCCACCTGTGAGCGTTGTCACGCAATAGCTGCCTTTCTCTGACTCACTTCACTCAGCATGATCGCCTCTAGGTCCGTCCGTGTCCTGCCCCCCTTTAGGAGGTGAGCAGAGGCATGGAGCAGGGGAGCCCCCAGATGTAGTTGGAGGATCTGGGTTCACCCAGGCTCCCGGACCAGGGCGGGCACCCCCACCACAGCCCTGCATAGGCGGGAAGGCCCTGGCCGGTGAGATGCTCGCTGTGTGCAAAGCCCCAGCAGATCCAATCCTTTTCCTAGAGGGGTGCTTCTTTGACCCTTTTCATTGCTGTTTTGTATCAATGTATCGATTGATGTACTTTCACTTATCAGCAAGGTACCAACTCATAAATCAAGGCAAAGAGCTTGTGAACTATTTCCTTCAGTTTATGCAGTGCAATGTGATCTGAACTTCAAGTGAATATGCATGAATGGAGTTGAAACCTCATCTGCATGCTTTCAGATACTCACTGAGCAGCTACAAGGTACCAAGAATGGTTTAGGTGATGGGATGTGGCAGAGAAGATAATAGGTAAACCCTACCCTCCTACACCTTCCAGTCCTCTTGTGGGCAGAGATGGTTGGTGTACACACACACCCAACACAGTATAATGCAATAGAGCACAGTGTGATAAACAGAAAATGCTACATAGCTAAGTATATCATTATGTGTGTGTGCTAAGTCACTTCAGTCATGTCCACCTCTTGGTGATGCTCTGGACTGTAGCCCACCAGGCTCCTCTGTCCATGAGGATTCTCCAGGCAAGAATACTAGAGTGGGTTGCCATGCCCCACTGCAGGGGATCTTCCAGACCCAGGGATCAAACCCATGTCTCTTGTGTCTCCTGCATTGGGAGGTGGGTTCTTTTCACTAGTGCCAGCAGGGAAGCCCACTTATTATTTATAACATATGCTAAAGTAATATAGTGCCACATATTTTTTTTTATTGTTGTTAATGAAGAAAATAGAGCAAAAGGAGAGAAGTCACTCTATGTCCAAGAAATAAATGAAAAAAAAAAAAAAAGGAGGCCTAAGTTTTTGATGCTCCCTATGGTCAGAAATGTTTGGGTTAGATCTTTGGTAGAACCAAGTCATAGACCCTGTGTTTGCAGGACTCTTCAAAGTAACAATATCAGCAAGATGTGTACATATAGCTGAAGAGTGAAACACAATGTGTGGGCATGTGGACGACGCAGGTACACGCAGAGAGACAGAGAGAGAAAGGAGATGCTGTGGATGACACTGCAGGTGAAAAGTTAATCAGTCTAAAAAAGAAACGGAAAATTTTATTGGAGTCAAATTGATGATTATAATCAGAGAGCTGCCTCTCAGAAAATTCTGTATAAAGTCTTCTGCCCAACAGAGGTCAAAGCAAAGTGGTATAGATTTTTTTAGACAGGTGGCTGTGCATTAAATGATGTAAATTGTTGGCACAATCCAGATATCTAGAGGTAAGGTGGTGGGTCATCGTGGCCCCACAAGATCAAGAAGAAACGTTGTCTTTTCAGGAACTGTCTTGTGGTTGCTGGGAGGACGTTGTTCTTTGTGGCTGAGCAGGTATTTCTGCGGATATGGAAGTGGGGGCGATGCCTAATGCAGATGGACGACGTGCAGTGCAGGGAGGCAGGAGGCCAAGGGGCGGAGACAGATTTGCATGTTTACATTTTTCTTGTCTTGCCATTAATTATGAATTGTATTTCACAATTCAGATATAGATGTAGATGTAGACACAGATGATAAAAAAGTAGAGATGGAGAGAAATATAGAAATAGATATATATGTAGATATGGATTCAGATGGCAGAGACAAAGACGGAAACTGCAAGAGATTTGTTTGAAGGGCTTGACTCTTGCAGCGGTGGGGCCTGGCAAGCCCGTAGGCTAGAAGCTCAGGCAGGGTTTCCCAGGACAGGCTTGAGGAAGAATTCATTCTTCTTCAGGTAAATTCAGCTTTTCTCTTAAAGCCTTCAAGGAATTGGATAAGGCCCCATGAGGAAGGCTGGCCTCCTTACTTAAAGCCAACTGATTGTAGAAGCTAATTACGTCTACAAAATACTTTTGAAGCAACACCTGGACTGGTGTTTTATTAAAAAAAAAAAAAAACTGAACTATAGCCCAATCAAGTTGACACAAAATTTAAACATCACAGATTCCAAATGTGACAGTGAGATTTCCAGTAGGCAAATTGGCTTTAATTGGTCAGAATTGATGAGAAGGGAGAAGTTTCTGGGTTCTGGGGTGTGCAGCTGCACCCCAAGTCCATGATAAGTGAGGCTGTAGGCAGCCCTTTGAAGGCAATAGCCAGAGTGTTCACAGGACAGAAAAAACAGGAGCTAAAACTGCTTCCTAAGAGTATACAATGGTGAGTATTTGGGCCCGAATGCAGTCTGTGTTTCAGGCATGTTTTGATCATCATCTCCTTTTATTTTTAACTGCAGCTCTGTTGGCGTCATGGCTCCCGTGCTGGACCGAGGACTTACACAGTTGTGTTTACCTGTAGACTGTGTTGATCATCACATTATCCTGTAATCCTTGTGTCTGCCACCCATGACCTTGAGTCTCTCATCAGAACACAAGACAGGCAGCATCCTGAGGACTTGATTTAAAATTGCAGTCTCTACAAACAATGCAGTATTTAACCTTTAAAAAGATGGAAAACCTGCCATTTGCAACAAAGTAGATGAACCTGGAGGACATCACACTCAGTGAAATAAGCCAGACACAAGACAAACAGAGCATGATTCCCCTTGGATAAAAAGTAGTCCCATATATCAGTCCGTTCAGTTCAGTTCAGTCGCTCAGTCATGTCCAACTCTTTGTAACCCCATGAATTGCAGCACACCAGGCCTCCATGTCCATCACCAACTCTCAGAGTTTACCCAAACTCACGTCCATCGAGTCAGTGATGCCATCCAGCCATCTCATCCTCTGTTGTCCCCTTCTCCTCCTGCCCCCAATCCCTCCCAGCATCAGGGTCTTTTCCAATGAGTTAACTCTTCGCATGAGATGGCCAAAGTACTGGAGTTTCAGCTTTAGCATCATTCCTTCCAAAGAAATCCCAAGGCTGATCTCCTTCAGAAGGGACTGGTTGGATCTCCTTGCAGTCCAAGGGACTCTCAAGAGTCTTCTCCAACACCACAGTTCAAAAGCATCAATTCTTCGGTGCTCAGCTTTCTTCACAGTCCAACTCTCACATCATACATGACCACAGGAAAAACCATAGCCTTGACTAGACGAACCTTTGTTGACAAAGTAATGTCTCTGCTTTTGAATATGCTCTCTAGGTTGGTCATAACTTTCCTTCCAATGTATAGAAGCAGACAAAAGAGTAGCAGCTGCCTGGGCTAGAGAGAGAGGAGCACAGGAGGGGAGCAGCTCTCTGTGGGTAGACGTCATAAGTACACAGGGTGTGCTGTTTCCAGAGGTCTGCCTGCAACATTCTGCCCACGGTTAACAATAAGGTGTCAAAGTCAAAGTGTTAGACACCCAGTCAAGTCTGACTCTTTGCGACCCCATGGACTGTAGCCCACAAGGCTCCTCTGTCCATGGAATTCTCCAGGCAAGAGTACTGGAGTGGGTAGCCACTTCCTTCTCCAAAGGATGTTCCTGACTCAGGGATAAAACTTGGATCTAAGTCACCAGGGAAGGCCAACAATAAGGTATCTTTCACTTACAATGTGTTTGTCGCATAGATCTACTGTTATCTACTCTTGTCCCCCAAATATTAATAAAACAAAACAAAGAGACTTAAAGAAACATTTGGAAGTGGTGGATATATGTCTGTTACCTTATACAATGATGGTGATGTGATGGTGAATCCAAATTCACAAAACTATTTACACGAATTCTGTGGAGTTTTCCAAACATTGATTATACCTAAGTAAATCTGGGGAGACAAAATAAAGTAAATGGAAATGCAAATAGAACAATAAAAAATAAAACTAGCCCTGAATGGGATAGCAGTGCAATTGATTGCTCCAATAATCACTGTGGATGGTGACTGCAGCCATGAAATTAAAAGAGGTTTGCTTCTTGAAGAAAAGCTTTGACAAACCTAGACCGAATATTAAAAAGCAGAGACATCATTTTGCCAACAAAGGGTCATAGTCAAAGCTATAGTTTTTCCCATAGTCACATATGGATGTTAGAGCTGGACAAAAAGAAGGCTGAGCACCAAAGAATTGATGCTTTTGAACTGTGGTGTTGGAGAAGATTCTTGAGAGTCCCTTGGACTGCAAGGAGATCAAACCAATCCATCCTAAGGACATCAGTCCTGAATGTTCATTGGAAGGACTGATATTGAAGTTGAAACACTAATATTTTGGCCACCTGATGAGAAAAGCTGACTCATTTGAAAAGACCCTGATGCTGGGAAAGATTGAGAGAACAGGAGGAGAAGGGGACAACAGAGGATGAGATGGTTGGATGGCATCATCTACTCAATACACATGAGTTTGAGCAAGCTCTGGGAGTTGGTGAAGGATGGGGAAGCCTGGTGTGCTGCAGTCCCTGGGGTTGCAAAGAGTTGGACAGGACTTAAAGACTGAACAAGAAGACTCCAGAGCTCAGGATGGTCGCACTTCATTCTGGAAGGATGGGGCTCTTTACAGAGCTGGGCCACATATGGAGAGGGTCCTCCAGGATGGAGCCACAGAATGAGATCTGGAGACGGGACCGCAGGAAGGGCAGGTGACAACAAGCTGCTTGGACAAAGTTTTTTCCCCCAACACCATCCTGGGAGGGGTAGACCACCAAGGACAAGATAAGCTCCCACGCCTTAGTCTCTGTAAACCTCTGCACAGACAACAAAGGAGGGAGGGTGGCGTCTGATCCAGGTTTAAGTCTCTGCCACCCCCATGGAAAGAAGGTTCCAGATAGACATGGGAGCAGTGTCTGCAGAAAGTTCTGTTTCCTTCACACTGGAGCCCATGGCTTGAGGTTTATCCCCATTCTACCTACAAAGGCGAGCGTGTTGGAGGTTTTACCTGGGTACCCAAAGACATCAGGGGACAGAGCTCAGATATGGAAGATGAGATGCCGTGGTTGTGATCAGCCGGAGGGGACTGCGGTCGCCAGAACAGCACCGTCAGCGCTTGGAACGTGCGCTTCTCTGCCTGCACCCGCCGGGGACTCCTCTGTGTCCACGTTCCAGGCGTTTCCTTCTCAGCCCTCCACCGCCCCCTGCCTGCTCTGCCCACCCTCCAGGTGGAGCCCAGCGGCCTGCCTCGCTGCCCTGCCCTGCCCTGGGAGGGCTCTTTCAACACCACGTGTGCCTCCTCCCGTCTTTAAACTTGGAGTCACCGTTGAAGCTTCACGTGGGAAAACAGGAGTTGGAATAGACACTGCCCTTTCCAGGTTTTGTTGCTTCTTCCCCTCATGCCAGCTCCTTTTCGGTGCTCAATTCTTCCAATTTAATATTAACGGCTTCACACTGCCTTTGAGCTTTCAAGCCAACATGCTCCAGTCAACTGAAAACAGCCCTGCTTCCGATCAGGAAAAGAGCTGGATCATTTCTTCCCGAGGAGCTGGGGGCTTCTGTGGGGATCTGTGCCCTCATGGGGGCTCAGCTGACCTCTGGGACCTGCCCGCATGACGGCTGGCTGCTCGGCCGGGCCGCATCCCGACAGACGCTGTCAAGACTCGAAGCCCCGACTTCAGTCTACTCCTGCCTACCTGCTGCTCAGATGAAGACATCGCAGAGAGGGGCACATTTTTATAATGTGAAGTAAATGTCAAGATGAAAGAAAAAGTCCTACGCACGTGAATAATAGAGGAGAAGCCTCAAAACCGGCATAAATCATGATTTTGGCAGGTAATTTTTTATATCTTGGTGCAGTATCTTTTTTTTTTCTATTGATAAATTCATCAGTATAAAATATAGACTATTTTTATGAAATGAATACATATGAATTTGAAACAAGGTGCAATCACAGAGCCCCGGCATGACACAAGCCATTCCAGGGGGAGTCGAGCTGGCGCTCCTGTTTGTCGATTTACGGGGGTTTGTTACTTCAGGGCTTATGTGCCCTGGGTATGTGAAGTTGGACAGTAACTTCACACGGATAAAAATGACAGAAAAGAACCAGTTGCAGAGGTGTGGGCTGTCGGGTCAGTGAACCAGCACCAGTGAGGGACAGCTGCCCCAGGAAGGAGCGAAACAAGAAACCCCAGAAGCAAGAAACCCCAGAAGCGTGGGACACCCAGCAGTGGAGGGGGGATCACGTCAGAGTCGCAGCAGCTCCGAGTTTCTTCTCTTTCGTGGGGACACCCAGCAGTGGAGGGGCTTGGAGCCTTCTCTACGTCAGAATTGCAGCAGCTCCGAGCTTCTTCTCTTTCGTGGGGACGCCCAGTGGCAGAGGGGCTTGGAACCTTCTCTACGTCAGAGTCGCAGCAGCTCCGAGTTTCTTCTGGGCATTGTCCCATGCACCCTGTGACCAGCTTGCGAGGGTTTGCATGTGCGAGTGCGAGTGTGGCGTGGGTGTGAGCCACTGTGTGCATGCACGTGTGCTTGCCCCTGTGTGCTCACAGCTGGTGTGCACGCTCACACACGTGTGAATCTGTGTGTATACTCGTGTGCGTGTGTATGACGTGTGTATGCCTTCCATGCAGACCCTGCTGAGTCCTCAGAGGACCCTCTTGCAAAGTTTCATCCAGTCACACGCAGCCCTCCTTGGACAGTGTGGGGTCCAGGCTCCCTGTCTTGGCAAGCTCTCTGTCCGGCCCCTCCTTCTTCATCAGCAGCCCCACACCTCTTACTCCAGGGCAGCTCCAGGCTGGTCGATCTGGAAGCTTCAGAGACCCTCCTACAGGCTCTTTCACTCATAATAGATATTTTCCTTAAAGGTTGTGTAAGAATCACAGCCCACAAATTAGCATGGGAATCTTGCTGCAGTGAATTACTTGGCTTCACAGCTCTGTCTGGCCTTGCTCCTGGGGCTCACACCGTTCTCTAAACCTTGCTTCCTTCTGCTGCTTCAAGCAAGAACAAGGTTCCCCAGCCCAGGAGGGACCGGCCCTCCACCCCCCACCCCCTACCCTCACCACAAGCCATCCTGCACTGACGCTCAGGACCCTACATTCCACCACATCATGCTACAGAGGGGTGGTAGCTGTGCATTTAGGGTAACATTCTCTTTCCATTCCATACTCCCAACTGAGGCCTCGTTGCTGATTGATGCATGGCAAGCGAATGAATGAACACAGAATGGAAAGGATGTATAGTGTCCGATTACAACCAAAGCATCTGGAACCTGAATCAAGCTACAGGTAGTGAAGAGATGCATCTATAAACAACACAGATGCAGCAAGCCAGCTGGCTGCGTTGTTGTCATTCCACGTGTAACTCATTCTGGCACCTTCTCTGTGTGAACAGGGTTTATGGCGGAGCATCTGCAACCAGCTGCGAGCTTCCACTCCAGCCCTTGGATCAGCCTCAGACCCCCTCCTAGCCTCAGTGTTGCCATCTGTAAAATGTGCAGAATAGGCTTGCCTGCCTCAGGGGTAGGGGAGTGGGGCTTAGCAGGAAGCCCAGGTCAGTGCATCAAGTTCCAGGAGCAGAGACTGGCCCAGAATGAACGCAGAATGAAGGGTGCTTATATTTACAGCACAGTGGGTCAGCGAGTGCCTACAGGCTCACGAGAGAATGCACGGAGAGGTGGCAATGGAATTACAAGCTGAAGGACTCTGGAGCCTGCAGATGGGAGAGAGGTGAAGGCAAAAAGGCCAGTTGAGCCGGCTCTCCGGACGTCTGGGACCAGAACCCCTTCATCAGTATCTTCTCTCAGCTTTTATTTTCGCACCTCTGGGACCAGAACCCCTTCATCAGTATCTTCTCTCAGCTTTTATTTTCGCACCTGCCTTTGCACATCTAGCTTGTGAGTGATGAGAATAAATGCATCCCTTACCGATGTGAGATGTTGTCATCACACATTTATGGGCTTTGGACTCGTATTTGAAATATCCGATACTAGAGCTTAAGGCTACTTGTAAAGACACTCTGCATCTAAGGTCTGTCTGAGATGCAGAGAAAAAGGAAACGCGTGATTAATTCAGTTAAGCCCAAACACAGCACGGACCCCCAGACAGCCTCCTCGAGGGCTGCGCTGACATAAACGCAGGGGAGCAGGGGGACTGCCAGGCCTGGGAGGGAGAAAGGGCAGCCGTGTCCTGATGATTTACGGCGTGAGGATCGGCCACGCCTCGGTAATGGATGGGGACCCATGCTAGAAAATGCCAGAGCAGCACAGGCAGGCTGCACAGAACATTCGAGGGCTAATTCATTTAACAGATTGGATGCCCAGGGACCACACTTGACAGCTTAAAAGACCGAGAAATGCCCGTGGGTCCGGGGGGAGCAGTCACGGCTGCAGGACCAGCCAGCCCACTCTGTGCGGCTGGAGTGCGTTGATTAGCATTCGCCGGGTGGCAGGCGAGAGCAAATCAGCCAGTGGAAGAGGGGGGAGGTCTCGTGGAATTGGCGTAAGAGAAAAAGATTCTTGATCAACACTTTTGTGATACCCCCAGGAAACAGATCCAGGCCACAGTAACCCTCAACGGTTTCCCGCACCGTTTCTGGTGATGCTCAAAAAGCTGGGTGTGTTTAATTGGCCACAAAACTTTTTATTTTTTTTTATTTTGCACTTGTTCAGCAATTCTTACCTACTGTCTCTTGCCATTATCATGACTCAGGCTAGGAGATTTATGGTCACTGGGTGTGAGTTTCTAGAAGAGTTGACCTATCCAGAAAACTAGAGAAATTATTACGTGAGATATTAACCCCCTCTCTCATTATTTGCCTTATGAATCCGTGTTCTTTTTAATCTTCTGCCACTTATTCCCTCAAAGACTACTAACACGGCAGCTATAAACAGCACTCATTTAAACAATATTTTAAACACTAAGCCAAGGATTGCAATGTGTGATTTATCACCCTTGACGATAACCTCTCCCATCAGACTTCCCAGCCTCTACTCTCTGGAAGAGAGTGCTTCCGGCCACATTGCTTTGCCTTCCAGCCGACTTGATAAACCACACACAAGGTCCAGTCAGGCTGGAAGATCTCCACTGCTTTCTCCTTGATCAGGGCCTCCCTCACTTCTCCGTCCTCCTTTACAGACCACACTCCAGGACGCCCTCCCGGAGTCTCTCTCCTGCAGCTGTCTTTCCTTTCAAAGCTTTATCTTTGAAATCCTACTCTTCAGAGTTTGGCAAAGAGGCCGCCTGCCCCAGGTGTTCACAGCCTGAGAACCGCTCTCAGTTTCCAGGAGCAATGCCTGGTAACACTGCCCCTTCAAGCCTGCTGCCCTCGGCCTGAGTGGGGGTGGGGTGGGGAGAGGGAAGGAGGCCGCCTCTGCTGCTGCCCCCAGGGGAGCAAGAGGTGGGGCCGGGGAGCTTCGGCCAGTGTCCCCTGGGCCCTTAAGACTTGATCAATTGAAGAGGTTTCACTCGCTTTTATTCAAAATGAGAATGCTATATTTTCATTTATTTCTTCTTATGCATGAACTATGATTGCTTCATCATTCTGTGCCTTATAAAATTGCACTCAGATGTTGGGCATGGACTGCAAGTTGCTATTTTAACAGGTGGGAGGCTTGCAGAGATCTGGTTTCTTCAATAACACAGAACTTACTAAAAACCAAGAGAGAATGCAAGATTTATATTATAGTTAATAGGTGTCAATAGAGGTGTCTGAAATCTTAAGGAATAAAAGCTAAGCCAACAGTTTATCAAGATTTTAGGTGTATTTTTTAAATGTCTATATATATATATATGCTTGGATATCATGTTTTTCATGATGATGAAGTTAAACATTATTTAAATTATTATAATTAAAATTATGGATTATTGATTCTCAAAAACTGATCACCTTTGAAACAGGAACAGCAGCAACTGCAATCACCACTACGATTTCGTGAGCCACAAGTGAACTGAAGACGTTTGTCCTCTGTAACAGCTTTGTTGTTATTGTTGTTCATTCGGTAACAACGTGTCAGACTCTTCATGACTCCATCAGCTACAGCACACGGCTACTCTGCCCTCAACCATTTCCTGGAGTTCGTGCAAACCATGTCCGTTGAGTTGGTGATGCCACCCAACCATCTCGTCACCTGCTGCCCTCTCCTCCTTTTGCCTTCGGTCTTTCTCAGCATCAGTGTCTCTTCCAGTGAGTCAGCTCTTTGTGGCACTAGTGGGAAAGAACACGCCTGCCAGTGCAGGGCCCGTAAGAGAGATGGGCTTGATCCCTGGCTGGGGGGGTCCCCTGGAGAAGGGAATGGCAGCCCACTCCAGTATTCTTGCCTGGAGAAGCCCATGGACAGAGGAGCTGGTGGGCTGCCGTCCATAGTGTCACGAAGAACTGGACGTGGCTGAAGTGACATCACATTGCCAAAGTATTGAGCTTCAACTTCAGCATCAGTCCTTCCAATCAATATTCAGGGTTGATTTCCTTTAAGATGGACTGGTTTGATCTCCTTGAAGTACAAGGGTCTCTCAAGAGTCTTCTCTAATACCACAATTCGAAAGCAGCAATTCGTCCATGAGCAAACTTCTTTATGATCCAACTCTCATATCTTTACATGACTAGTGGAAAAAACAGTTTTGACTATCTGGATCTTTATCGGCAAAGTGATGTCTCTGCTTTTTAATATGCTGTCTAGGTTTGTCATAGCTTTCCTCCCAAAGAGCAAGTGTCTTTTAATTTCATGGCTGCAGTCACCATCCGCAGTGATTTTGGAGCCCAAGAAAATAAAATCTGTCACTGTTTCCACTTTCTCCCCTTCTATTTGCCATGAAGTGATGGGACCAGATGCCATAATTCTAGTTTTCTGAATGTTGAGTTTTAAGCCAGCTTTTTCACTTTCCTCTTTCATCTTCATCAAGAGACTCTTTAGTTCCTCTTAACTTTCTACCACTAGAGCGGTATCATCTGTATATCTGAGGTTGTTGATATTTCTCCCAGAAATCTTGATTTCAGCCTGGGACTCATCCAGCCTGGCATTTAACATGATGTACTCTGCATATGGGCTACAATCTATGGTGCCTCAAAGAGTCAGACATGACAGAGAGACTAACACAGCAGCTCTGCATATGAGTTAAATAAGCAGAGTGAAAATATACTGCTTTGTAATCCTGCTTTCCCAGTTTTTAACCAGCTAGTTGTTCCATGTCTGTTTCTAACTATTGCTTTTTATCCCACATACAGGTTTCTCAGGAGACAGATAAGGTGGTCTGGTACTCCCATCTGTTTAAGATTTTTCCAGTTTGTTGTGATCCACACAGTCAGAGGATTAAGAGCACTCAATGAAGCAGAAGTAGTTGTTTTTCTGGAACTCCCTTGCTTTCTCCATGATCCAACAATTGTTGGCCACTTGTCTCTGGTTCCTCTGCCTTTTGTAAATCCAGCTTATACATCTAGAAGTTCTCAGTTCACATACTGCTGAAGCCTGGCTTGAAGGATTTTGAGCATAACCTTGCTAGCATGTGAAATGAGCACAATTGTACACTAATTTGTACACAGTCTGGTACTGCTTTTCTTTGGAATTGGAAGGAAAACTGACCTTTTCCAGTCCTGTGGCCACTGCTGAGTTTTCCAAATTTGCTGACATATTGAGTACAGCACTCTAAGAGTATCATCTTTTTAGGATTTTAAATAGCTTAGCTGGAATTCCATAACCTCCACTATTTTTGTTCTTAGTAATGCTTCCTAAATCCCACTTGACTTCAGACTCTCGGAGGTCAGGCTCTAGGTGAGTGACCACATCATTGTGGTTATCCGGCTCATTAGACCTCTCTTGTACAGTTCTTCTGTGTATTCTTGCCACCTCTTCTTAATCTCTTCTGCTTCTGTTAGATCCTTGCCATGGCCCTGCATGGTATGGCTCATAGCTTTGTTGAGTTACGCAAGGCCCTTTGCCACGACAAGCTGTGATCCATGAAGGGGATTTAACAGCTTTATTGAGGTCTAATACACACATGAAACACTCCACATACTTAAAATATACAATTTGATGACTTTGGACATTTGCACGCACCCCTGAAACTGTCACCACAATCAAGGTAATAAAAATATTCATCACCTCCAAAAATTGTTGTGTTTCCCTTTGTCATTTTTGTTTGCTCTGTTTTTTTGTGGCAAGCCAACTAACAGACCTCCCATCTTCACAAAGACAAGTGTGTAACACAATGCTGTTGACTACTGGCTGTGCAACGTACAGAAGATCTCTAGAGCCTCACCACCTTGCATAACAGGGATGTATACTCTCCAAACACCAGCAGCCCATGCTCCCCTCCAACAGACACTGGCAGCCAGGATCCTGCTCTCAGCTTCTGAGTCTCACTGTTTTGGAATCCATATGTAAGCAGGATCAGTCAGTATCTATCCCTCTAGAACCAGCTTATTTCGTTTACTGTAATGTCCTCCAGGACCATCTGTATTCTTGCATTTTCCTGTTTGAAGACAATATCCCACTGCATAAACACACCACATTTTCTTTATTCATCAGCTGATGGGTATTTGCCTTGTTTCTCAGTTCAGTTCAGTCAGTTCAGTCACTCAGCTGTGTCCCACTCTTTGCGACCCCATGAACCGCAGCAGGCCAACTCCCGGAGTTCATCTAAACTCACGTCCATCGAGTCAGTGATGCCATCCATCCATTTCATCCTCTGTCGTCCCCTTCTCCTCCTGCCCCCAATCCCTCCCAGCATCAGGGTCTTTTCCAATGAGTCAACTCTTCACATGAGGTGGCCAAAGTACTGGATGCTAAGTTATTGCATTATTATGAATAATGCTGCAATGAACATGGGAGTGTATTTACCTCCTCAAGGGCCTGATTGTAATTATTTTGGGCAAATATCCCTCCAGATGTGCAGGATCATATATAGCTTCAATGTCAGTTTCTTGAGGAAGCTCCATAGGATTTCCCATACGATGTACAAGTTTACATTTCCTCCAACAGTGTTTGATTCCTTTTCCTCTACATCCTCATTGAATTTTGCTGTCCTTTCTTCCCAATAATAACCACTCTAAGTGCTGTGAGCTGATATCTCACTGTGGTTTTGACTTTCATTTCCTAGATGCGTAGTGATATTGAGCACCTTTTCATGTACCTTTAGCCATTTGTTTGCCTTCTTTGGAGAAATATCTATTCAGGTGTCTTAATTGGGTTATTTTTTTTTTTTTCCTATTGAGTTATGGGTTTCCCCTGCGGCTTGGCTTCCCTAATAGCTCAGTTGGTAAAGAATCTGCCTGCGATGTGGGAGACCCCAGTTCAATTCCTGGGTCAAGAATAGCAGCTGGAGAAGGATAGGCTATCCACTCCAGTGGTCTTGGGCTTCCCTTGTGGCTCAGCCGGTAAAGAATCTGCCTGCAATGCAGGAGACCTGAGTTTTATCCCTGGGTTGGGAAGAGCCCCTGGAGAAGGGAAAGGCTACTCACTCCAGTATTCTGGCCTGGAGAATCCCATGGACTATGCCCATGGGGTTGCAAAGAGTCGGACACGACTGAGTGCCTTTCACTTTCACTTTCTGGTGGCTTAGACAGAAAAGAATCCTCCTGTAAGGCAGAGACACAGATTTGATCCCTGGGTGAGGAAGATCCCCTGGAGTAGGAAATGGCAACCACTCTAGTATCCTTGCCTGGAAAATTCCATGAACAGAGGAACCTGGTGGGCTACTATCCATGGGGTCTCAAAGAGTCAGACACAGCAACTAACACTTTAACCTTTCTTTCTATTGAGTCATAGATGTTTCTCATATATTTTGGATGTTGTCAGGAACAGAATATTTATGAGCTGAGAGTCTCCTCTTTCTCCTGTGACTCCTGGGGTTGATCTCAAACTAGATTGACTATCGATGTCCTGTTAAGTACCTGTGTTTAACATGGAAAATCACTGTAGAAGACCCTGGAGCAAGACCTCGGCATGCCAGGAGAATATTTAAACAAATTACTGTGTTCCTTTAAAAAGCATCATTACTTGGAGTTTATACATCCTGGGAGAGTGGTCCCAAACTTAAAGAAGGTAGATCCACAAAGGAAAATATATGTTCCCATGGGAAGATGAAATTTTTTGACTTTCAGGAGATATTAATAAATCAGAAGAATGTAAGGAAATCTTGTTTTAGAATTAAAATCCAATTATACCACAATTCCATCTCTTTTATTAATTTTTATTGCAATACAGTTGATCTACACTGCAGATGGTGATTGCAGCCATCCAATTAAAAGACGCTTACTCCTTGGAAGGAAAGTTATGATCAACCTAGATAGCATATTAAAAAGCAGAGACATTTCTTTGTCAACAAAGGTCCATCTAGTCAAGGCTATGGTTTTTGCAGTGGTCATGTGTGGATGTGAGAGTTGAACTATAGAGAAAGCTGAGTGCTGAAGAATTGATGCTCTTGAACTGTGGTGTTGGAGAAGATTCTTGAGAGTCCCTTGGACTGCAAGGAGATCCAGCCAGTCCATCCTAAAGGAGATCAGTCCTGGGTGTTCACTGGAAGGACTGATGTTGAAGCTGAAGCTCCAATACTTTGGCCACCTGATACGAAGAGCTGACTCATTTGAAAACACCCTGATGCTGGGAAAGACTGAGGGCAGGAGGAGAAGGGGATGACAGAGGATGAGATGATTGGGTGGCATCACCAACTCAATGGACGTGGGTTTGGGTAAACTCCAGGAGTTGGTGATGGACAGGGAGGCCTGGCATGCTGTGGTTCATGGGGTTGCAAAGAGTCGGACATGACTGAGTGAATGAACTGAACTGAACTGACAACATTGTGTTAGTTTCTGTTGTACAGCAAAGTGATTCAGTTTTAGATACATGTGTATATAGTCTTTTTCATATTCATTTATGACTGGTTTATCACAGGACACTGAATACAGTCCCCTGGGCTGTACAGCGGGGCCTTATTGTCTGTCCATCCTATGTACGTTAGTTTGCATCCACTGTCCCATGCCTCCAACTGTCCCCTCACTCTCCTCTTTCTTGATAACCACAAGTCTGTTCTCTATGTCTGTGAGGCTGTTTTGTTAATATGCTCATCGTGTCATAGTTTATATTCCACATGTAGGTGACATCATATGATAAGTGTCTTTCTCCGTCTGACTTGCTTTGTTTAGTATAATAATCTCTAGTTCCATCCATGTCACTGCAAACAGCACTTCCATTTTTTATGACAGAGTAGTGTTCCAGCTTATCTATGTATCACTATGGGGAACAATATGGTGATTTCTCAAAAAGCTAAAAATAAAATTACCATATGATCCAGCAGTTATAATACTGGGCATGTATCCATCTCCTTTTAAACTGAGACCTAGAACCACTCGGAAGACTGTCTCCACCATCTTGGTAATGGCAGGCATTCCATCACATTCTCAGACATCATTTGAATTATATCTGGTTAAAACCTTACTGCCAGCACAAGACCCATCATCTTCTCCACATGCTGCCCATCAAGCATGGGGATCTGCACCGGAAAGGAAGCAATTTTGGTCCATTTCTGTGATTTAGTACTATAATCCCAAAGACAATTATGGCGGTCTTAATTTTTCCTAAAAATGCTAACTTGCTGAAATTGTAATCCGTGAATAATTCCCTGAGCTATGTGACTGCTTTTTCCTGCCCGTTGAACTTGACCCCATCTGCAGGAAGTGTTATAAATTTGTAAGATTTCCTAGGAGTTGGACATTTTAATGAACCCCGCACAGCAGTGCCCCATGGGAGGTCGGTGTACCAGCGCGGCCGGGGGAAATTGACCTCCCTGGTACCTCTGCAGCCCTGCTTTTCACCAGGGCGTGGACTAATTTCCCTCCGCAGTTTCCTGAATTAACAAGGCTCTCCTCCCAACCTTTCAACGTGGGGACACTGCTCTGATCTTACTTGATTGTCACCCCCTTCCCCATCCTGCCCAGGACCCCTGGGTTTAGTCCCCCTGGAGGCTTGGTAACCAAGTTCTGCCTCTTGACTTTGCTGATGAATGCTTCATCTTACACAGGAGTCAGCTTTCCCTACACTCCCTCCCAGTGTCCTCCGCCCACTGGTCAGCAACTCCCTACCCTCGTTTCTTTGGAAGAAAGAATAAAGCTTTGACATGCAAGCTGTTAGTCTTCCACGCTCTAACGCGGTGGCAGTTAGAGAAGGTAGTCCCTCCATCTATCAAGACGTAGATGCTCATAGATCGGTGACTGGTACTTGGGCCAAGCGTTGGGTCATTCCTAATTTCACCCACGGATACAGAGATTGTCTAAGAAGATGACATACGTCTTTAGGCATTAAATCAGGCCTGGTATAATTGGTCTGCCAAGGCTCAGAAGGAAAGGAAGCAGAATGCTAACGCTGCGTCATCTAATTGTATCCTGAATCCCACGGAGGTTGCCACTTATCTCTGGACGTCCAGTTCTTTAAGAAAAAGCAGTGCACCGAGGAGAAACAAAGAGCAGAGAGAGGCAAAGGGGAAAGACAGGAGGAGAAGGATTCACATACTGAGCATTAGTCTAGACATCTGTCTTCCGTCACGTGGCTCAGGACTGGCTCTCAGTTCATATGCTTCTTATCAGATTCTGCGTTTCAGACCCTCCCCCACCTGACGCCGCACAACGGCACTGATAAAATGTGAGCAAATTTCTCCTATTAGTGACTGACAGCAATTTGAGTGAGATGAAGTTGTACCATGATATTGTTATATATACAAGGCGCAAATAACCTAGTTTGAATAATCACAGCCTGTGTCCTTTTAAATGATTTTTCTCCCCATTTAAAGGAAAGCCTTTGATGTGATAATATTAATTCCCTCCGTGCTGGAAGGAAGAGAGGAAAAAAAGCTCAGAGAAGCGGAAATTAAATGAGTAATGCAATGTCAGTCAATCTTTTAAGCCAAGGCCTTATTAACTGCTAATCATTTTGTCATTTTGTTGCTCAAAGTAATAAATTTGATAGGAAAGGATGGGGATGTCTTGTGTTTACTTTTATTAGCTTTAAACAGAAACAGTTGTGGATATATTACGTTATTGAGACGTGTGGCATTTAAGTGCTTTCTGTTAAACATAGCACCATTTCTCTTCCTCACCAGTGTCTGATGCCTTAATTTGGAATCATCTGGCTGTCTGAAAAAAAAAAAAAAAAATTAAAGAAAAAAAAAGTCTATCCTGGCTTGGCCCAGAGTTCTGTGCCTGGAGTTTTATCAGGATTGTACCAGGCAGTTGCATGTGTTTGTAGGGGGGTGTTCAGTCACTCAGTCGTGTCAGACTCTTTGCAAGAGCCTGGTTGAGCCCACCAGGCTCCTCTGTCCCTGGGATTCTCCAGACAAAAATACTGGAGCGAGTTGCCATTCCCTCCCTCAAGGGATCTTCCCAACCAAGGGATCAAACACAGATCTGCATTGCAGGCGGGTTCTTTACTGCTGGGTCACCGGGAAAGCCCCATACCAGGCATTTGCTGGCATCCAGTTTGTCAGAGGTGACTGCTGACTGGTGGAGGTGCTGCTGCTTCCTGCAAGGGACACCGTGCTTCTGAGGTCACTTTAAAAACCATGAACTTGGGAACTTCCCAGGTTTGTCATCAGCCTTTCCCATGCTGAAACCCAGGATGGAGCTTTGTGGACGTCATGGTTGTGATTTCAGAACCTTTTGTCTTATGGAGGTTGTCCAGTGTTGCTCACTCTGGATAGGAGAACAGTAAGATGCATGGTGTGTGTGGGCCCTGCATGCACCGTGCTGTGGGTAGGGGTGAATCCAAGCCCCTGTTTGGTTCTAACTGCTCACGACTTAGGTCTCTCTCTCCAAGCCTCAGTGCTGATACCCTCTGGTCGATCTAGAACACCTCCTGGCGGTCAGGCCGCTTCCCTCCTGAACGTGACTCTCAGGAGCATGATGGGCATCAGAGGATAAACTGAAATCCACAAGGTCCCACCTGCTGCTTCTCAGGGCCCCGGTGAACCCAGAGCTCAAAAGAACAAAGCTGAGGAGAAGCAGGTCCTCTGTTCCCGCTAAGAGTGCCTCCAAAGCCACGTGTGTAGTGAAGTTCTGTTCTTCTCGGGACTGAGGCCCTGTTCACACATATGCCCGGGCATGGCGGCTGGAGTTTTTGGTGTGAAGCTGTCATCAATGGACGCAGCAGCTGGCGGTGACCTGGTTCTAACTCGCAGTTGGTGGGATTCACTAGCTCCTCGAGAAAAGATGTGCAGACAGGCTCAGGGGTTCTGGGTAAGCCCCGGCTGCTCCATCTCCTCTCCTGTTGGTTTTTCCCTTGAACCAGCCCTCCCGCCTGTCCCTGGAAACAACTAGAGTACTCTTTCTGTTCACAATGCTGCGGAGTTTCCCATATTTTATTGCACAGTGGGGAGTCTATGGGAATGATTTCCTGAGGAAGTTTCTAGTGGCTTTAGCCAAGGAAACAAGTTTGAATTTAATATCGATGTTGGCAAAAGTGTGACTAGTTTTCTCGAAGAAGATGTGGGAAATGGGAAATATTTGTAGACTTTTTTCCCTCCTTTCTCTAGAGAGTTAAATCAAAGACTCAGAAATGGCTTTTATCCTCTATTCATAGCCTTCTGGGAGAGAGAAGAGGTTTTCTGATCATTTTAAATATCTTCATCTTCCTCCCATCTGTTTACAACCACCAGAAACACATGTGTGGATTCTGCCTGGGAGAAATGCAGAACAGCTACAAATGAAAACGCCGCACAGGAAATAGTTTGGGAAACGCTAACACCAGCTCACCGTGTGCTCCACTTTTTCAGGAAGGATGGGGTGGAGGCGTCTCTTCAAACCCCCGTGCTTTGTTCAGCCACTCATTTAATAACACGGAGAAGCTGCTGCTCGCCTCATGCCAGGGTAGACCGAACCCTGAGCCCTGGCTACAGGGAGGTTTCAATCTTCAGCTGGAGAAAACTCTTTTTTAAAACACTGCTGGAAGATTCCTCATCACAGATGTGGATCCTAGATGTTTTATTTCATAGGACAACCACTCAAGACGGACACATTGTTTTTGTCGCCTGTCATATTTTGCTATCCTTTGAATATCTGTGTTTAATTATGGCATCCCTTTAAATATAAGAGGGTTGGATGCCAAAGGATTAGTGCTTTCTAATTGGGGTGCTAGAGAAGACTCTTGAGAGTCCCTTGGACTGCAAGGAGATCAAACCAGTCCATCCTAAAGGAAATCAGTCCCGAATATTCATTAGAAGGACTGAAGCTGAAACTCCAATACTTTGGCCACCTGATGCGAAGAACTGACTCATTGGAAAAGACCCTGAAGCTGGGAAAGATTGAAGGCGGGAGGAGAAAGAGATGACAGAGTATGAGGTGGTCAGATACCATCTCTGATTCAATGAAGATGAATGTGAGCAAACCCCGGAAGGATAGTGAAGGACAGGGAAGCCTGGTGTGCTGCAGTCCATGGGATCACAGAGAATCAGACACAACTGAGTGGCTGAACAACAGCAAGTGATGCAACTTTGAGGAATAGATTTTGGACCACTTCTCAGTCTGGGCATTGAAATAAGACACACCGTTCTTATTGAAAAATAACTTTCTGCTGTACTGGGGGGATTTTGTGTGTGTGTATTTGTGTGCCTGTGAGCATTTTATCTCAATCAACAACTTGTACAATATTTTTAGTATTTTTCCAGGCTCCTTAAAAAACTATGGTGAATCCACCGAATTTGAAACGGAGTTCCTCTTTTAAGAAATCATCGTGTAACCCTTCCCTTGTGGCTCAGCTGGTATAGAATCTGCCTGCAAGGCAGGAGACCTGCTTTGATCCCTGGGTCAGGAAGATCCTCTGGGGAAGATACAGGCTACCCACTCCAGTGTTCTGGCCTGGAGAATGCCATGGACTGGACACTCCATGGGGTCGCAAAGAGTCAGACACAACAGAGTGGCTTTCCCTTTCACGCTTTCCCTTTATGTGCCCACGGTCAGCTGCAGGATGCCCTCAGTGACCTTGACCTTGTCCCCTAACCTCCGTGTTGGTTTCCTCCCCTGAAACTGAACGGATCCTAGGACTCAAGGGGAACTAACCCAATCGCAAGTCCCGGAGGGCTGCATCCGCGCAGGGCCGTGCTTGCTTGCTGTCGCAGCATCACGACTGTGCTTAGGTCCCTGGAGGAGGCTGGCTGGGCTTCGGGCCCTGGGTGCTGGGTCTCAGGGTCCCCTGCTCCCGCACTGACCAGATGCACATGATGACCCTGCCATCCCAGGGTGCAGAATGTTGACGGCTCTCGGTGATGGTGGGGTGTCCCGAGGCATATCTGAGTCTCTGAGATGTGTGCCTGCATGTGGCTGAGTCCTTTGAGAAACAATTATTTAATCCTCCAGAGATGCTCTCATTCTCCCAAGAACGAGCTTGCCACATCCCTGAGAACTCTGCCTGGGGGTTATCTTCTTATGGGGAGAAAAGCAAGGGTACAAAACACGTATTACTGCACAGAACACCACGATGGCCTGGACTTCTCTGTGTGGATTCAGAGTCAATATGAGTCCATCAGGCTGCCACTGAAAGCAGCAGGTTTGATGAATAAGGACCAACTCTTGCACTGGCCTACAGACGTTTTCTGCTGGGTTTTCATAAGAGTTAAATCTCCTTGTCAATACAGCCATTTTAGCATGTCTCCTAGGTATTTATTTCTGCCATGGGTGAGTAGTCAAGCTAGTTATATGGCGCTTTATAAATGAATCTGACGGTGAGTTTCTCTGTATTTGTTTATTGATCGGTGATTGATTTATTGGTCAGTTCTACTCCTGATAACATGATCTGCGCTGCAGTAGTGGAGACAGATCTCAGACCCCCTAGCTTGATGCTCTCTGCCCTCAACACAAAGTCATGGGGCACTCACCCCAGGCAGGATACCCTCAGAGAGCTGAGATTTGGAAAACATACATAACACTCTTTCCAACCCCTCGAAGGAGGTGGACCTCGGGCAGCAGGCCATCAGCTCTCCCCACGTGCTGCCAGCTCGCTGCTTGTTTTCTGTCTCATCTAGAACCTGCAGCTGGTCTCTTTAGCTGTACTTTTAGGGCTCAAGTGGTCTGAAATAAATTACCATCCCATTATCCCATACCAAATTACAGTTTGTATTTAATAACAAAAATCATAAGGAAAAGAACCATCCAATGTAAACACAAATTACATACACACCTTAATTACTGCAGGTTACAAAATACATTAAGGGAGATATAGGCATTATTCATTCTTGAATTATTTACAAAACAGTAATAGTAATTTGCATTTAAATGATATGCTTCTTATGAAAAGCTCAACATGATATGTTTATGTATATACACAGATAAATTGCAGCTATTAATTATGAACTAATATAAGAGTAAATATATTTTCTTTATGGACCAGGCTGATAGTGATTATTACCACTAGGCACATTTTAAATGGTGGGATACTCGGGCTGTAAGGAATAAGATGACGTCTTCAAGTCCACCTTCCATGTCTGGGGCAGAGCTGGAGGTGAGGACAGGGCTCAGTTCTTACTTTCCAAAGGCTCCTCACTCTGGACACTAGACACATCCTGCTCATCTTGGTCTGCTTGCCTCGTTCATAGGCTGAAGACAAGCTTGGCCCTCACTGTTGCAGATTTGAAGAACAAACCAACAGCACAAGGCACTCACAGGTCTATTCACTTTCCTGAACCTCCCGGAAGAGCGGAGCCTTGTAAACCTCCCAGAGGGCGGAGCCTCGTAAACCACATCCACCTTCAGTCTTCAAGGGCTGAAAAGATCAGGAATGATTTGTTTTCAGGGATCAATGAACATTTATTTCTTCTGCTCAATTTTCCCTCTTTGGGGATACTTATTTAAACTGAATGTTGAAAGCAACAAAAACGATGCTGATATATTGAAAGCTGCCGTGTCTAGCAGGAAACATCTACCCATGAAATGGCATTTCTAAATTTGAAATTTGGGCGGAATTTAGGTGTGATTAGACCTGTTATTGGGCTTCCCCTGTAGCTAAGTCTGTAAAGAATTCACCTGCAATGCAGAAGATCCAGGTTCAATCCCTGGGTTGGAAGATCCTCTGGAGAAGGAAATGGCAACCCACTGCAGTATCCTTGCCTGGAGAATCCCATGGACAGAGGAGCCTGGCAGGCTACAGTCCATGGGGTTGCTAGAGTTAAACACGACATAGCGTCTAAACCACCAGAGCTGTTATTCCCGTTAAGCAGTTTAGCTCCTGAATGCCACATGCTCTTTTCCAGCCCCTCCCTCTGGGTTGAGAGGTCTGCGACCTGAGGGTTAGTAAGGAAGGGACAGAGGCGTCCCTTTTGGGTGCATCTGCCCTTGTCATCAGCCCCCCTGTGATCACATCCAGGCTGTGTCATCATGGACTGAACCCAAAAGAAGAGCTGCTAGAGCAAGGAGATGGGTGCTCAGATGTTGTGAGCTTCAAGCTCCGTGGCTCCTGGGGGACTTTCGTGGAGTCACCCTGGAGGAGGAATCGGCAACCCACTCCAGTAGTCTTGCTGAGAATCTCACGGACAGAGGAGTCTACAGGGGGATACAGCTCATGGGATCACAAAGAGTCCAACACCACTGAACGACGGCACAGGCACGCAGTCAGCGTGGAGACATGACGTGTTTCTCCAGCTCATCCCTGCCTGGCTTCCGAGCCTAACAGGCTGAAATGCATATATTCACACTAAAGCTTCGTCACCTGTGCGCCCAAATGCCATTTTGAAGGAAGCATGATATCCTATAAAAGGAAATGATAGAATAATAAGGTCTCTTGATGTGACTGAACCACTTCCAAACCTCCATCTTCAAACACTCAATCCATCCCTCCTGCCCACAGGCTTTGGATAAGAGAGGATTCATGTACGCATACCACTCCCAGGCACCCCTGGCAACGGCCATAGATTTACCCTGAGTGTTCATGTGTTGTTATTATTAATGTGTTCATTAATAACACATTAATAACACAAGAATGCGTTAATTAATTAACACTGTGATTAATAATATGTTAGCATTATTATGTTATTAGGTGGCAATAGCTTGTGCATACTGCTAAGATGGATATACGGCACATATGACTTGGATCTAAATCTCTCCACTCAAGAGGGGGTCCGCTGAGCATATTCAATCTTTAAATATACAGCACATGTTTTATACGTGTACAAAAAGTATCCAAATTTCCTTAGAGACAGAATTTACTCCTTCCAGTTCATCACACAGGTAGAGTTCACCCTCCAGCTCTAAGTCTACAGGGAGATGTGCTCTGGTGTGTGCATGGCTTTACAAATGGCAGTCTGCGAACGCCCACCTTGGATTTCTCATTTGCAGAGCAAACTAGCAACAGAAGCCGCAGGGAGAATACTCAGCAGTCCTTCTATTTTTCTATTAAATAAAGAAATGAACTTCAGCCCAATTTGAATTAACAACAGAATATGTGAATGGTTGCTGTACTCCTAACCTCAGATCCATTTGCCTTTAATTCCTTGAGGAAGAAAGGAGGGGAAGATAGGACTGAATGCAGCTTGCTTCACCATTCCCTCCTCACCAGTCTGTGGGCAGAGATAGATCACTGTCTCACACAATTTTCACAACAAGGTCACTTAGGCACTCAAAAATAACCAATGACAAGGCACCTGATTGCACACACTTAACGTCTGTGCAATGTCACACACATATATCCTAAATTTTTGCTACTGTCTCTGTCCCACCCAAGGTCAAGATGATTTAACTGATTATCAGAATTATGCTCTCATTAACATCTTTTAAGTCATGGTGAGTTTCCTACAAACTGAAAACATTTTTCTAAACTCTTGCTCTATTTAGAGCGTTCCTAACACCCTTGTTCAGACAACAGTGATGCCTCAGAGGGGCTGGACCAGTCTCAGCTAGGACCTACGTTTCCAGTGCTCATTCCTACACAGCTCTCCATGACAGGGCCGCCAGGGGAGGATGTCTTGACTTTGGTAAAACCCTGATGTGGAAATGAGACAGCATGGCCTGACGGCCACCGCACTGTCCTTCTGAGTCCCCTCCAGCTTCCAGGGAAAGAATGTCTTCTCCCACAGTTAAAGAACCAGGGGGAAGAGAAATACACCTCTCTCCGTAGCATCTGTGCCTTTCAGAGCGGTGGTTAGCAATGGGTTATTTAACATCAGCTGCTCCTTCTGGCCAGCAGAGACGGTTGGAGGAGTGGGTTTTAGACATTACGACGTGCAGGTTTGCATATTGATCTTTGAAGGTCCATTAGCTCTCCGCTGAATACTGCTGACAGCACAGATGGACGCCTCTTTCAGCCACGTCTCAGAGGAAACCGCTCGGGGACCCTGGCGATTGACTTGCGATGGCAGTCGTGTCCTGCCAGAGGACAGAGGGCCTCCTGCTCTGTCTGCCTCTTTTCCTTCCCTCCTGCGTCTCCCCCCGCCTTTGTCCCGCTGCCTCCCCTTTTCCCTCTCATCCCACTCCTCACCCCTTTTTATCCTTAGCCGGTCAATTTTTAAATCGTGCCTCTAAGATGGTGCATCTTTCTCACTTGATGGGCAGGTACAGCTCAAAACAGGCTCTCGCATGAACAGCAAAGGGTCATGAAGCTTCTTAATGACACATTTGTTTGGTTCATTAAGAAAGCTGTTATCGCATAATGCTAAGAGGACTAAAATGAGCTTTTCAAGTCAAACTGCAAATTTGTGTTATTATTTGGCTATTTTGGTAGATAAGAAGGTCTATATTAATGTCTGAGTTTTGGAAAAGAAGGGAAAGAAAATTCTATGTCATTGAGCAACACCTTAACAGGGAAAAGATAAAGAAACTATCAATAATAATAAATCTATTGGAGACTCTGCCCTCCTGTGAACGTGAATCTGAGCTCACCCTGATGCTCTAAACATTCCCTTGTCTGTCTGGGAGCAAACACCAGGAGGTGAGGAAGAGACTCGGTCCCTGCCCACTGATGACTGCCCAGGGCCGTCCATCAGCACCCCTACACGCCATCAATACATCAGAAACGTAATTTGTATTAGCGGTTGTTTCTTTAATTAAGATGTCCTGCAAATCTTTCTCATTGATTCACAGCATTAGCTTATTGATGAGGTGGTTTGGGCTGAGAAGGCACATTTTGAGAAGCCACATCCAAAGCACGTGTCTGGGTCACAGGGGCAGCTGTTGGAAGATCAGCAGGACCAATGCTCAGAAGTCAAGTTGTAGCTTATATTTTAATTTAAGGGCACTTGGATGGTGAATGCATCGGACCTCAGGAAGCAACCTAACATGTTGATTTTCGAATGATTACTGAGGGCTATGAACAACACACTTACAAAACCCAATTTAGAATTAACCATTTAGAGCACAGAGCTTGATGATTATAACATTAAAAGTGTTTATCTTTTCACCTGAATGAGACATAAAAGATATACAGGGTTATTTGTGTTTTTGTTTTAATTTTAAATAACATATATCTTTGCCTCATTAAATACAAGTGTACTTTAATTAAATTATAGAGAAATATGTAAAAATTAGATCATATAAACTAAAGGAATAGAGTCAAGTAATCATCTGATCTTTTGTTGAGGAAACATTTTAAAAGGAAGAAAATAAGTAATATTTCTCAGAAAATGGAGACTAAATGTGAGACACCCATGTATGTAGCAACAATAAATTCAAAGAGAAAACTAGGAAGACATCTCAGTAACACATGCAACAAAAGAAACACCCTTAATACACAAAAGCTATTAGTCAGCTACAAGATCATCATTAAAATCTCAATGTAAAACGGAGGAAATAAAATGAAAATACATCTTACAGAAGAGAAAGTAAAACTGGTAATAAACATGAAGTTAGATTGGTATTGCTAGTGATAAAATAAATCCAAACAAAAATAAAACATCAACATATCAAAGTAATACTGTATGAACATTATAATACTCAGTACTGGAAGGGTTTGGCAATTTCTTTTAGAAATTGTTGGTGTAACAATTGATACAACCATTCTTAAAATCAATTTAGCAATGTATCCAGAAATTTATATATATATATATAAATTTATTTCATTTACAAGTAAAAGCAGTAATTTATTTTCCAGAAAGATATTCTAGACAAACCTAGATGGCATATTAAAAAGCAGACAAACAAATTATTTTGCAAACAAAGGTTCCTATCATCAAAGCTATGGATTTTCTAGTAGTCATGCATGCATATGTGAGTTGAACCATAAAGAAGGCTGCACACCAAAGAACTGCTGCTTTTGAACTGTAGTGTTGGAGAAGACTCTTGAGAGTCCCTTGGACTGCAAGGAGATCAAACCAGTCAATCCTAAAGAAAATCAATCCTGAATATTCATTGGAAGGACTGATGCTGAAGTTGAAACTCCAATACTTTAGCCACCTGATGCAAAAAACGGACTCACTGAAAAAGACCCTGCTGCTGGGATAGATGGAATGCAGGAGAAGGGGATGACAGAGGATGAGATGGTTGGATGGCATCATCTACTCAATGGACATAAGTTTGAGCAAGCTCTGGGAGTTGGTGATGGACAGGGAGGTCTGGCCTGCTGCAGTCTATGGGGTCACAAAGAGTTGGACACGACTGAGTAACCGAACAACAAAAAAGGTATTTATTGAAAATAATCAAGAAAGGATTTCTATTTAATGATTTTTATTGTAGCATTTTTAATAGAAAATTTGAAAAGATCTAAGTACAGAAATAAGGGAATAGCAACATCAGTATGGTAGAGTTGAAATAGTGCCCATTGAAATAGCTTCCAAGAAATTTAATAACCAGATATAATTAGTGAAAACCAATTGGTCTCCTAGTAGGAAAAAAATTGTAAGAACTAGTTCTGAAAATATTTCCCACAACGAAAGCATATTATTGCTGAAAGTTAAAAAAAAGAAAAAAAATGAATATTCTAAGGGGACATTTATTATGACAAAATGGCTTTGGAATAAACTTAAGAAGAAAAGCAGTAGTGCATTGAATTCCATTTTTTATTCTTTCACATTTGATACAGTCGGCTCTGTTTTCCAGGGGCTGTGTTAGCAGGTGAAATTTTAGCATATTTGGAAATAAGAATATCACATGGATAAATATGGAAGTGTGTGCTCTGCTGTGTCCGACTCTTTGCAACCCCATGGACTGTAGCCCTCCAGACTCTTCCCTCCGTGGGGTGCTCTAGGCAAGAATACTGGAGTGGGCTGTCATTCCCTTCTCCAGGGGATCTTCCCAACCCAGAGATCAAACCCACGTCTCTTGTGCCTCCTGCATTAGCAGGTGGATTCGTTACCGCTGAGCCACCAGGGATTCAAAGAAAAGAGTCACAGCCAGCAGTCATTCAGTGTTTAGTCTGGGCCAGGCAGCACACTAGATTCTTGAATGATGGGATCTGAAGTAATCCACACTGCAACGTTTTGAGGTACATATTACTGAGCTAAAATGTCCTTCGTGAAGATCACAGTGCCTGCGGGGAAGCCCCAGTCCTGTTTGCGCTTTGATCCTTCTACCTGCATCTGCTTCCTAGGTATTTTCAGGGTGACCCATCATTTGATTTTCACAGGATCCTTGGAAGGGGGAAAATGTGCACGTATGCCACCAATTATACAAATTAAAAACAAAAAATAAGCGAAGACCTTGGGGGTGGGTGAATTGGTGAGGAAGTAGGCCCTGCCCAGTTCCCTGCTGGTCCCCCTACACAGTATAAGTCGGGGGTAAAATGTCCACAGCATTGCCGCCCCAGGACCACGCTTCGTCCCAGCTGGGGCACAGCAGAAGCCCTGTGGACTCTCACCAGGAGCGAGCGACGGGCAAAGAGGTTGGGGGGGGTGGGGCACTGAGCGGAGCAGAATGGCCTGTTCTGAATTACGGGATGCACCTTTCCTCTGCCAGGCCATGTTTATCTGGCTGGTATCAGCAACTACCTGAGCATCTTGAGAGTAGGAACCTTGTCTTATTCACCAGCCTGCATGATGTATTGATGGGGACCCTCAAAACTGCTGTGGGGTATGGACATAAGGCTTCACACTCCTTAAAGGACCAGGAGGTAGGACCCCCCGTCAGTTCAGTTCAGTTCAGTCACCCAGTCATGTCCGGCTCTTTGCGACTCCATGGACTGCAGCACACCAGGCCTCCCTCTCCATTGCTAACTCCCAGAGTTTAATCAAACTCATGTCCATTGACTCCCATGTTGGATGTGATTATGATTTTGTTGCAACTTATGCTACATCGTATACATGGAAGCTACTGCTGATGGCTTTTCCAAAATTGGAAAACAGACACTCTAAAAGAACCTTAACGTTCCTTCCCCCTGGGAACATAGCATCTCCAGGATACAGCCTGAAACATCGCCTGTACAGAAGGCACCATGAGTGCCAGGGAGCCACCCGGCAGTTAAGCACCCGCTGTCCTTGGGGTACCAGGGGAGGGGGAGGGCATGGGTCTCCACTGAAAAAAAGGAGCAATTTTTTCATTGTTGTTCAGGCGTGAAAGTGCAACTGTGAGGGCCACCTGCCTGAGCAACAAACTCTCCCCCCAATTCCTCTTCTGCATCATCTGAATTACACCTTCTGCTCTTCTACCCTGACGCTGTGCTCGCACCTGCTCCCTGCCTTGTAAGAGTCACCTCCAAGGTGAGTCTATTGTCCTCATCTTCCATGGGTTACCACCAACGTTTGCATCAAGATTCAGTATTTAAGTGTTTCCTTTTGTACCTATTTTTTTAAAAAATTAACATTCTTGATATGCATGATGTTAACAAACTATTATCCTCTCCAGACTTAACATAACCCAAACCACTATATTTTGCCAAGAAATCTGGTGTTTATCTCTCCAGTTCCTCTGCCCCTCTCTCTTCCCTGGTCTTCCTCTCTCTCTTCCCATCCTCCAGAGCCTCAGGAAGCAGCCCACACACTCATCCGGCCTATCGGAGACAGACAGGTATGGACCATTCTCCTCTCATCAGCTGTCCCTGTGAACCTGTTCAGCACCATAAAAGGCAAGCATTCAGAAAGGAGGTCTTTCCTCCCAAGTAGCAGTAAGGTGACTTTTCTCCATTCAAGGTGTAGGATTCATATCCACGCAGCACGCCAGGCCTCCCTGTCCATCACCAACCCCCAGAGCTTGCCCAAATTCACATCCATTGAGTAGGTGATGCCATCCAACCCTCTCATCCTCTGTCATCCCCTTCTCCTCCTGCCTTCAATCTTTTCCAGCATCAGAGTCTTTTCTAATGAGTCAGTTAAATCAGGTGGCCAAAGGATTGGAGTTTCAGCTTCAGCATCAGTCCTTCCAATGTCCTTACAAAGTCAAAAAGAAAGAAAAGCAAATCTCAAGAACTCAAACTGGGGTTCTGTAACAACCTAGAGGGGTGGGATGGGGAGGGAAGGGGCAGGGATGTTCATGCGGGAAGGGACATGGGTAAACCTATGACTGATTCATATTGACATTTGCTGGAAACCAAAACAGTACTGTAAGGCAGTTATCCTTCAATCAAAAATATACAAATAAATAAAAAAGAATGACAATAATGAAAATAAAAAGAACAACAGTAATGAAAATAGGGCCCAAGTAACACCCAAGGAAAGGACTGACTGCTAAAATGCATAATATATAGAAAAATTAGCAACCTGAATCTGTATGTGAGTCACTAATGGCCTTGGAGAGGGACTTCCCTGGTGGTCTGGTGGTTAAGACTCTGTGCTTCCAAGGCAGGAGGCAAAGGTTCCCTCCCTGGGAGGGGAACTAAGATTTCACACACTGCATTGCATGCCAAAATATAAAATTAAAAAAAAAAATGGCCCTGGAAAGAGTTCAGTTCTCTCTCCTGAATCTCTTGGCTTTTTCTAACATGAAGCTCCAGAGATTTTCTGCATCACCCATTCACTCAGCTTAAACCTACAGACAATGGATCATTTATGTCAAGAGTAGAACACAGTAATTCTTTAAATTCTGATTTATTAAGGCAATTTTAATCATTTTCAACTTCACAAATGCAGAGCGCTCTGTATAAACTATCAGAGGAAGACTTGTTGGAGTTTTAAGATGTTAATTAAGTATTACCCAGACTAGTATTGCCTGAAATCGATGTGTTCACCATGTATCTGTGTATTAAACCATGATGTTATATATCTTAAACATTAATAGATTCAACTGTTACTAAGCATTTTTAAATAAATAAGAACAAAATCAAACTAAGTCTGTGTATTTGATAGCATAGATTACAAACTAAGAGAGGAATAATTTGAAAAGTATTGTATAATGTGTATTGGTTTGGTGTTCTTGATATAATTTATGGATAGACTATATCTTACAGATATAGTTATAGTGCTCTCATGTGTATAAATTTAGAACTCAGCTCTAAGTTGAAATTGTCCAAACTGAAAAATAACTCAAATATACAGTATTTTTCATGGAGACATCTAAAAAACTGCTTCTGGGGCCTTTCTACCCACCAGGGCTAAGGAAGCTCAGGTGACAGATGACGACCTTGTTATTGATAAGAGCCCTCATTTGCTGACCCCTCCAAGGGCAGGGGTCCTACCGGTTATCCTTCCTGGGCATTAGCATTAATCCTCATTGCACCCTGAATGCAAACACATGCAGGATTACTGAGCATTATGTTCACCTGATGGTGAACCTGGTCAGCATCGGGTATGAGCAACAGTGTACCTGTGCTGGCAATTGAAGGACAGATAGTACCATTCACGAGTTTACATGACACAGCAGACTCAGGCATTCTGGAGCTGACTCAGGTCCCGAGGACTCAGGCCCAAGTCCCCAGGAAGCTCGCCTGCAGCCTTGACCACCAGGCTGCACAGCTTTCTCCCTGTGTGTTCCCTTATGTTATACGCTATTTGACACTTTCCCAAAAAACTAAGCCACCTCTTCACAAATGGTTTGATGAGGCTACCAAAACTCATAATCAAAACTTGATGTACTACTGATGGTCAGGGGGTCTAAATTCGATCCTCTTTTGGCCAGAGGAATAAGAAAACTTTGGAATCATTGTGGAATCACCAAATAGGAGCAAAATTGACTGAAAAATGGAAAGCCGAGTAGACTATCCACAGTGCATACTGAGTCTTTGGAAAACTATTTGCGAGGCTATTATAAAACTTTAAAATAACATTGAATTCTAAAATTGGCATAGCTTCATTTACAAGATATTGGCAGTAGATTAAAACAATCATTCCACTTTTGACATTAATTTGGTATCCAATAGTAGCAACTTCAAAGAAAACAAAATCTGTTCAATATGTTAGCGTTTTATGGACAAAATAATTAGTTCATTATAGAGTGACCATTCTCCCTGGTTTTTCCTTTATTTTAGCGGGGTTAGAACTCAAAGTCCCATACCTGTGCCAGCTGGGATCGAAGTCACCTGGTTGACTTTGAAATTAATTGGAAAGGAAAGACTGTGTAGATGTTCTTATAATTGAGATGGGTTGTGTCTGTGTGCTCATGGAGGCCAACTGTCAGAGACTTTTTGGGTGATGTGGCCTTTGATCTGAATAGTGAAAGAAAATTAGACAAAAAGAAGAGAAACAAGTTTGAGGCAGAAAGACAAGAATGAGCTAATAATTGGCACACACCAGGAACACCAGAGTGTCCCACGCCTGGAACAACAAGAGGGCAAAATGCACGTTGTGGGAGTGTTTACATGCCAGGCCTGAACTGGCACGGCAGGAGTCGGTGGGCATATGTCTTCTGAAAGGCAGGGTCTTCTGGACCTTTTGCAGAGTATAAGAAGGAAACAGAGTGCATTGTCTTCAATGGTTGGACAGCACTAACCCAGATGGGACACTGAGCAGACAGCATGATTTTACAAGGAGAATCCTGGATGGGACACTGAGCAGACGGCACGATTTTACAAGCAGAATCCCGGATGGGACACTGAGCAGACAGCATGATTTTACAAGGAGAATCGTATCTCATGTTTTTGATAGACTGAGAGCTAGAGGTTTTCTGTTCATTCAGTTAGAGGAACTTTTAGAAGATACGATCAGAGGAGAAAGTGAAGCCAGGGGTATGAATTTGAGACAACTTCAGGGAATTGATCACGAGGAACTTTTAGAAGATACGATCAGAGGAGAAAGTGAAGCCAGGGATATGAACTTGAGACAACTTCAGGGAATTGATCAAGAGGTTTGAACAGAGAGCCCAGAAAGAAACTCTAGAGAGAAGAAAAGAGGGAGAGAAGAAACTCCAGAGAGAAGCAGGATGTTCTAGAAAGCTGAGGCAGACCTCTGTTGAAGTAGAACAATGGGAACCCTCAGAGGACTTTGAGAGTTAGCAATCCAGCATGCAGCCTATGATCTGGAGAAAGGCAACTCAGGTGTGGCTGTAAATGAATGAACACAATTGTTTCAAAAATGGTATTCTTAACTCTGGAAATACAGCCATTAGTGTTCAATAATAGATCTTGAAGTGTGAGCATCACATCAGGTGAAATGAACCACTCAAAGAGCATCAGTATTCCCTTGACCTCAAAAAGCCCTAACTTCATTCATTCACTAAATATCAAACTTTCATCCTCATAATGCATGATTAGAAACACATTGCAGACATCACTGCTTAAGACATAATGAACCTTTCTGAGGGGCTCATGATGCACTTGAGGGGTTTGCATTGAAGAGAGCTCTACAGACTGATAACGTCAGGACAAAGTGTCCTTGTTATGATCGAGTAGGAGTCTTTCTAGGCAGAAGAACCACCATCAGTGTAAAAGCTGATTGAAGGAAAAGTAAGTGCAGATGAAGATTAAGGGATGGGCAAATCTCTTCTCCCAGGTGGTCCTAATTTTCTTAATGAAGAAACAGCCCCTTGTGTGTTTGGACCTATTGCTGAACAAGAGAAAAAGGGATGCTGATATAGAATGACTCACGATGCTCTGAATATGGATCAGAGCTCAAGGACTTAGGCTGGGCACCTTGAGCATGGAGATGGAGAAGTTCTCTTGTTACCAATGATGCTAGACATCATAGGAAACAAAAGGAATCGAGAGAGTGGTACATGCACAGCACGGGTGGTACCCATGGTCAGAGTGCCCTTTGTGGTGCAGGAGTAGAGAGGAGAGAAGATCAGAGTTCTGAGAACAAGGACCAGTGGGTCTGGAGGAGGATAATGTTAAAAAGTAGAGAAGTTACTTTGCCAACAAAGGCCCATCTAGTCAAGGCTATGGTTTTTCCAGTAGTCAAATATGGATGTGAGAGTTGGACTATAAAGAAAGCTGAGCGTGGAAGAATTAATGCTTTTGAACTGTGTTGTTGGAGAAGACTCTTGAGAGTCCCCTGGGCTGCAAGGAGACCAAACCAGTCCATCCTAAAGGACATCAGTCCTAAGTGTTCATTGGAAGGACTGATGTTGAAGTTGAAACACTAATATTTTGGCCACTTGATACGAAAAGCTGACTCATTTGAAAAGACCCTGATGCTGAGAAAGATTGAGGGCAGGAGGAGAAGGGGACGACAGAGGATGAGATGGTTGGATGGCATCACCAACTCAATGGACATGAGTTTGGGTAAATTCAGGGAGTTGGTGATGGTCAGGGAGGCCTGGCATTTTGTGGTCCATGGGGTCATAAAGAGTTGGACACAACTGAGCAAATGAACTGAACTGAATGGATGAAGAAAGGATGAATGGATGAATATGGATGAAATGGATGAATATTTAAGTCCTCCGTGAAGGTGGAGTATTAAAAGAAGAGCAGATGATTGCAAGAGAGCCTGCCAAGTCCGTACTTGGTACTGAAGACTTTCTAGGTCCTGCAAAATTACGTTAACTATGGTGGTTGGAGAATAATTTGATTTTCTTCCAGCTCATTACATGGTGCCCCTCAGGAAGTAACCCATAGAATGATGCTTTCCCCATAGGCAGGTTTCTGCACATTTCCCCCAGATTTATAGAAGTTGAAAAATAAATGAAGTAAATAAACAGTGTGAGAGTCTATGTTTAATTTTTGCTCGGTGAATATTGGATATTTTTGGCTCCAACTCCTTGAAAATTCTGAAGATGGTTTGATTACTGATGTTTGTTTAGGAAGTAAAATCTATAATACAATGTAATATGTCTCCACTTTTAGGTTCTATGTCCCTTAGATATCAGTTGTTCAAAATATATCTTTATGTGAATGTATATGAAGCCAAAAGTGAACTAATAGAATCCAGATTTGGGCCAAATATATTTCTTTTTATTCTTTGCTAGCTAAACAAGGTAATCAGGGGTATGATATGAAGCATTATTTCATGACTAGCATCAACCTGTTGAATAGTATTTCAAAGCCTATTTAAGAAATGTAGAATTGGATACAACTCTTCTTGCCATGGTACATAATTATAAGATTGTTCCTTTAATACGTCATTGTTGTTAAGATACGTATCCTGGGTGATTTGAACAGAATATCTAGTACACTATACGGTTATAAAATCTAGACTCTAACTCTGAAAGTCTTAAGATGAGAATGATCATGAATATTAGATTTTTCAGAATGTATTAAAACATTTCCAAATGAAAGATTTATGGAAAACCCAACCATAACATATTCTAATGGTTTGGTCTCAACAAATAAAGATATCCTTTCTTGAGGTGAAAGTTTCAAATGGCTGGTAAATCAAATTCATACGCCTTCTTGAATTCCTAAGAGTTATTACAAATAGATATTTTGGTAAGCTAACCTTAAATGAATTAAAAATGCATGGTTAAATTTTCCTTCAAATACACAGGATCTATTTTTTAAAGGAAAATATATTCATCAAAATATAGTTTAAATTTAACAGGCCTATTCTAACACAAGGTCTTCCCTGGTGGCTCAACGGTAAAGAATCCGCCTTCAATGCAGGAGAGCTGAGTTCAATCCCTGGGTGGGAAAGATCCCCTGGAGGAGGGGATGGCACCCTACTCCAGTTTTCTTGCCTGGGTAATCCCATGGACAGAGGAGCCTAGGAGGCTGCAGCCCAAAGTGTCACAAAGAGTTGAACAGGACTGAAGCAACTGAGCGTGCATGCATGCATTCTAACAGAAAGTCCAGGATTTTGAAGAGTTCAAACCATAATTCATTTCTCAGAATCAACACACAAAGTTTTGGAAAATGAACTCATGAATTGATGATGACCAAAGATGACATCAGATGCCTTTCTGAAAGAACACACCATAGGCCTCCTGTATAAATGGATATACACTGGGAGCTTTTCCAAGGCATGTCTGTCACTCAAATTTCCCAGAACAACTTCCAGGGGACAGGACATTAATGGCAATTATTTTCTCCTACATGTGTTTTTTTTAAATAATAATTTAATAGATAATGAATGTATCATTGCTATGCTAAGTCACTTCAGTCATGTCCAGCTCTGTGTGACCCCATAGACGCCAGCCCACCAGGCTCCCCATCCCTGGGATTCTCCAGGCAAGGACACTGGTGTGGGTTGCCATTTCCTTCTCCAGTGCATGAAAGTGAAAAGTGAAAGTGAAGGCGCTCAGTCATGTCCGACTCCTAGCTACCCCATGGACTGCAGCCTACCAGGCTCCTCTGTCCATGAGATTTTCCAGGCAAGAGTACTGGAGTGGGGTGCCATTGAAGAGATTAAATAATTTGTATGATTAATCTGTCTAGGATAATTACAAGTGTTTAGTATTAAACAAGGCATTTTATAGGGGATTATGAGATTTAAAAAATTTTTAAATAGCTTCTCCAGGAGTTTAAACCTGAATGTTAGGAAGGCACACACTCCTCTGGAAAGGATGGAAACTCAGGCCAAAGAAAGCATTTTAGCTCACAGTCTTGCTGTCTTTGCCTTACATTCGCCACTTGTCTCTTGCTCTCAGCTTTGTCGTCGACAGTGTGTACACGTGAGAAACATCGCTTACCGACAGGGTTAAGCTCACTATGACAGAGTGAGGAAAGGAAAGGCCAGCGTAGTTATGAATTTTTAATGAAATTACTGCAAAGCAAATTTCAATTATCACACCCAGCTCTAATGATCACTTAGCATATTCAAATTTTATTGGCTCACCCTCCCTCTCTCAAGCGGCTTAATTCTGGTAATTTGACATAATGTGAGAGGTTTCATATGTCTTTATTAATGATATATACACAGTGATTTATTTTATTCATAGACAAGACTATACTTAGTATATTAGTTCTGTTAGCAAACATGTAATTTATGTGTAATTCCTGTTATAGGAGATCTGGAACCACCCTCCCCATTCCACCAGATATAAGAGAGGGACCCAAAGACTTCGATACAGGTAGCCATATTTTTTTTCTCTATACAGGAAATAGGAGAAAACTATTGTTTCTGGTGTAATTGGCCACCTTGCATCTACATGGGATGAAATCAACAACAAAAAAACTAAGACCCAGAATGCAATCAGTTTCCATGTTTGTGACACTGAAGTGAGAAGAGCAGATGGGTGCTCATCCTCAGTGTCCATCTGTGAAACACCAGACATACAGAGGAGCTTTCTTAAGCTATTAGCTTTTTCAGTGGAGTCCCACCTCTCTCCTCCCATACAGGTCCTCTTCAGCATCTTCTTCTATCTGCCTGTGAGAGGCGAGGCTTCTCCAAGCCGTGCAGCTGGTAGTTATAGGTGGTCTATGGTGGTGATGTCTCTGCTGCTTGTCTGGGGCATGTGCACATTTGGGAGAACAAGATCCACCCAGGACACCAACCTTTGTCCCTGGAACTTCCTGTTGGCACATTGCATGTATAGGGCCTGAACTTTTGGACAACAATTTATATTTTTTGGAAATAGGTAACTCGGGAAAGCACATGTTGTCTCCTAAAATAAAACCTAAATGCAGTTTGATTGTTTAATCACTATTGAAAAATAATCTAATATTATTTAAGATATGGATTCAATGCCCTGGAAGTTTGGTCTGCATGAGGGACAACAACCACAGTGTTAATTTCATCACTTTTTAAAGCCAGAGGTTGTGAAACACAGCCTTAGATTCCAACTTTCTCAAAAGCAAAAAAGTATACTATTCAAAATTATAATCCATAGACATCAAATAAAGGCTTGAAAAGAGTAATTAAAATATAAATAAAATTCATTGGTTGAAATAACTGAGTCTAATATCACATGATGGAGAAGGAAATGGCAGCCCACTGCAGTGTTCTTGCCTGGAGAATCCCAGGGACAGGGGAGCCTGGTGGCTGCCGTCTCTGGGGTCGTGCAGAGTCGGACACGACTGAAGCGACTTAGCAATATCGCATGAATGGAAGAAAACAGGGTCAACAAATAAGAAGACACCGGCGTCTTCTGCGTTAGAAGAATAGTAAAGACTGCTTTATGCATAATGTTGGTAGGAAAACAATTAACTTGTAGATGTATTTTGGTCTAATAGTTAGGATTGTACCTTTGAAACCTGTAGAAGCCAAAATAGAAAAAAAAAAAAATAACATCTAATAAAAATAAATCACAATAGAAGATAATAATTCAAATGAAGAGTAATGAAAACAAATGCAAAATGATCAACCACATTAAAAAATAAATTAAGCTCAAGCAAAACCTGTTGACAAGAGACAACTCTAAAACTAAAAAATATGGAAGAATTAGAAATAAAGAGTTAAGAAGCACATTAGCAAAGAGAGTAAGGCTCCCCAGGTGGTGCTAGTGGTAAAGAACCCACCTGTCAATGCAGGAGATTTAAGAGATGCAGGTTCAATCGTTGGGTCAGGAAGATCCCCTGAAGGAAGAAATGGCAACCACTCCAGTATGCTTGCCTGGAGAATCCCATGGACAGAGGAGCCTGGCGGTCTAGAGTCCCTGGGGTCACGAAGAGTAGGACAGGACTGAAGCAGCGTAACACACAGCAAACAGAGTAACAATGTTAAAGCCAAAGTAGAATGCAAATTTAAAAAAGGTAAGCGGTACAAAGAGAATAATTTGTATTAATAAAGAGTACATATAAAATGATAATTAACTTCTCACCAAGCTTTACTGGGAAGTGATGTAAAAAATAAGAAAAACAATTTGAAATACAGGAAAAATACACATTTATGTATCATTTATATTATCATATAAGAACTAAATATTGTGAAGTACTGTATATATATTTTATATACAGCTCTAGATTATGGAAAGAATGGAGAAGTAATTAAATTCATTCATTTGCTGAGGTGAAATTTGCATAGAGTAAATGAGGCTCTTGTAACTGTACAGTTAAATGGGTTTTATAACTCCTTGGACAGCAAGGAGAACCAACCAGTCCATCCTAAAGGAAATCAGTCCTGAATATTCATGGAAAGGATGGATGCTGAAGCTGAAGCTCCAGTCCTTTGGCCACCTGATGCAACAGAGCTGACTCATTGGAAAAGACCCTGATGCTGGAAAACACTGAAGGCAGGAGGAGAAGGGGACGACAGAGGATGAGATGGTTGGATGGCATCACCAACTCGATGGACAATGAGTTTGAGTAAGCTCCGGGAGCCCAAGAAAATAAAATCTGTCACTGCTTCCACTTTTTTCCGCTTCTATTTGTCATTAGTTGATGGGACATGATGCTATGATCTTAGTTTTTTTGTTTTTTTTTTAATGTATAGGGAGGAATTGATGGATCATAGAATAGCTATAAGCTCAACTTTATTCACTTCAATTCAGTTGCACAGTCATGTCTGACTCTTTGTGACCCCATGGACTGCAGCACGCCAGGCTTCCCTGTCCATCACCAACTCCCGGAGCTCGCTCAAACATTGAGTCAGTGATGCCGTCCAAACATCTCCTCCTCTGTCGTCCCCTTCTCCTATGGCCTTCAATCTTTCTTAACTTCTAGTTAATACTATTACTTTTTTAGAGGGTTTCTTTTTGTCTACACAATACATCGATCTGTTAAATTTGAGGACAAGCTTCACTTTATTCGTGTAACAACGCTGTTTACATTCGCGATGACATTGTGTTGTTGTTGTACTCATTTGCATTTTCACACAATTTTTTTTATATCAACTAGTCTAATTTCTATGAAAGTTTGGTGAGATTTTCATTTCAAACTCATAGAAATGATTGGTTTGGGAGGCACGCACACATTAAAAGTGTCAAATTTCTGATTCATGAACATTGTATATTTCTCCATATATTTAGATCTTCCTTATTTTCTCTGACGGAGAAGGCAATGGCACCCCACTCCAGTACCCTTGCCTGGAAAATCCCATGGACAGAGGAGCCTGGTAGGCTGCAGTCCATGGGGTCGCTAAGAGTCAGACACGACTGAGCGATTTCACTTTCACTTTTCACTTTCAGGCATTGGAGAAGGAAATGGCAACCCACTGCAGTGTTCTTGCCTGGAGAATCCCAGGGACGGGGGAGCCTGGTGGGCTGCCGTCTATGGGGTCACACAGAGTTGGACACGACTGAAGCGACTTAGCAGCAGCAGCAGCAGTAGCAGTATTTTCTCTGAAGGTAACGACAGAGGATGAGATATCTGGTTGGACGGCATCACCGACTCAATGGACATGAGTTGGAGTAAGCTCTGGGAGATGGTGAAGGACAGGGATATCTGGTGTGCTGCAGTCCATGGGGTCGCAAAGAGTTGGACACGACTGAGCAGCTGAACAACAATGACAAATTTTCTCTGAACAATATTTTTAAATTTTCAGCAAGCTTTGCATACATTTTGCTAAATTTATGCCCAAGTGTATCATATTTTTATGCTACTATAAATGGCATTACTTTTTTGATTGAATTTCTCTTTCAAATTCAAGTACAGCTGATTTGCAATGTTATATTTGTTTCAGGTATACAACATAATGATTCAATATTTCACAGATTATATCTCATTTAAAGCTATAAAATTGTGGCTATATTCTCTGCGTTGCAAATATATCCTTATAGGTTATTTATTTTATGTTTAATAGTATGTCAATTTTATTTGTGAGCGTTCACTGCTGATACAAAAAGAAACTAGTAATCTTTGTATGTTGACCTTGTATTCTAATTTACTCTTCTAAGTCTGAATTATTCTAATTTACTCATTAGTTCAAGCAACATGTATGTGCAGTCTTTAGGATTTTTATAATGCTTGCAATAATGTCTACAAGTAGAATTGTATTTTTTCCATTGAAGCTATATTAATAGCTTCTTTGTAAGTTTCTTTCACTTCTTTGTAAAAATATTAATAGTAGTTACATCTTACTTAAGTGGTCAAAAAATTCTGAGGAAAACATTTGAATCTGGAATTCTATTTGGGGGATTTTTGTTTATTTATATAGTGAATTTCATGTATGTACATGGCCATTTGTTTTATTTTTTCTTGAATCTGTTTAAGCAAATCATGTTGCAAAAGAGATATCTCCATGCTTTCTAAGTTGTAAAATTCAGGCACCAATTATTTATCATGTTATCTTTTGGATGTTGTAGTGTATCTCTCCTTTCATTTATAACACTTTACTTTATTATCACTACATATATCTCTACCTATCTTGCTAAATATTTTTTTATTTTAATGATAATTAATAAAAACAACCTTTCCCTTTGCTAATTATGTTTTATATTTTTGTTGCCTATTTTAGTAGTTTTTGCTCTTACATTTCTGATTATCTTCTTACTCTTTGACCTCCTCTTTCACCTTTTCAAACATATGCGTAACATAAGCATAAACACTTTAATATATGGTTAAAGTAAATTAGATTAGATTATTTAGATTTCCGTCTACACACTGCTCAAGTTGAATCTCACGTATTCTGAGATGCTGCATTTTCATGATCATTTATTTGAAATATTTCCTATTTTCTTTTATGATTTCTTCTTTGTCTAATATGTAAATGAGAACATTCTAGGTATCTTATTGTCAATACTTTACATTATGGCCAAATATATGCTTTATCTTAATGACATTTCGTGTATGTTTAAGAAGAATGTGTACTCTGCTTTCATTAGATATAACATCCTTAATTTGTCACTCAAAGCTAGACAGAAAACAGTTTATCTACATACTTACTCATAGTCTGTCTCGAGATTCTCTAAAATGTGGAGTGAAGAGTATTAAAAAACACCTATGATTATGAACTGCAGTCCCCATTGGTTCTGCTACTGTTTGCTTCATGTACCTGAAGCTTGCTAATAGGCACAATCCATTTATAATCGCTATGTCTATGAGATACTTTGGTGACTTTATTATTGTAGAACACTCCTCTTTACCTCTGGTAATAATTCTTGACTTCCAGTCAAGTTTTTCCTAGTATTAAATACAGTCACAGTGACGTTATGCTCATAATTTTATTTTAATCTTAGCAATCTTAGGAAAGGAATACTACAGGCTGTCTGCTGTCACCCTGTTTATTTAACCTGTACGCTGAGCACATCATGAGAAATGCTGGGCTAGATGAATTACAGACAGGAATAGTCGGCTTAAAATTGAATATTAAAAAAAAAACCTAAGATCATGGCATCTGGCCCTATTACTTCATGGCAAATAGAAAGGGAAAAGTTGGAAGCAGTGACAGATTTCCTCTTCTTGAGCTCTAAAATCACTGTGGACGGTGACTGCAGCCATGAAATCGGAAGACGATTGCTTGGCAGGAAAGTGATAACAAACCCAGACAGTGTGTTGAAAAGCAGAGACATTGCTCTGCTGACAAAGGTCTGTATAGTCAGGGCTGTGGTCTTCCCAGTGGTCACACACAGCTGTGAGAGCTGGACCGTAGGAAGACAGAAGACCAAAGAATTGATGCCTTTGAACTGTGGTGCTGGAGAAGACTCCTGAGAGTCCCCTGGACACCAAGGAGAACAAACCAGTCAGTCTTAAGGGAAATCAACTCTGAATACTCGTTGCAAGGACTGATGCTGAAATGCCAGTATTTTGGCCATCTGATGCAAACAGCCACCACTTCATGGGAAATAGATGGGGAAACAGTGGAAACAGTGTCAGACTTTATTTTTTTGGGCTCCAAAATCACTGCAGATGGTGACTGCAGCCATGAAATTAAAAGGGTCTTACTCCATGGAAGGAAAGTTATGACCAATAGATAGCATATTCAAAAGCAGAGACATGACTTTGCCAACAAAGGTCCGTCTACTCAAGGCTATGGTTTTTCCTGTGGTCATGTATGGATGTGAGAGTTGGACTGTGAAGAAGGCTGAGTGCCAAAGAATTGATGCTTTTGAACTGTGGTGTTGGAGAAGACTCTTGAGAGTCCCTTGGACTGCAAGGAGATCCAACCAGTCCATTCTGAAGGAGATCAGCCCTGGGTGTTCTTTGGAAGGACTGATGCTAAAGCTGAAACTCCAATACTTTGGCCACCTCATGCGAAGAGTTGACTCATTGGAAAAGACTCTGATACTGGGAGGGATTGAGGGCAGGAGGAGAAGGGGACGACAGAGGATGAGATGGCTGGATGGCATCACCGACTCAATGGACATGAGTTTGAGTGAACTCCGGGAGTTGGTGATGGACAGGGAGGCCTGGAGTGCTGCGATTCATGGGGTCGCAGAGAGTAGGACACGACTGAGCAACTGAACTGAACTGAACTGATGCAAACAGCTGACTCATTGGAAAATTCCCTGATGCTGGGAAAGACTGAGGGCAGAAGGGGAAGAGGGTGTCAGAGAATAAGATGGCTTGATGGCATTGCTGATGCAATGAACATAAACTTGGGCAAACTTCAGGAGATGGTGAGGGACAGGGAGGCCTGGCATGCTGCAGTCCAGGGACAAAGAGTTGGACACACCCGGGCAACTAAACAACAGCAACATTCTTAAGGTATCCTAGGCACTGCATTTAAAATGCCTCATTTTAGACAGCAAACTATGGGTTCTGATGTCTTTTATTTGCAACTGTCAGTCACTGCCTTTAGTTTTAATTATAACTACATATACATATGCGTCTTTTATGCCTATAACGCCTTTTGTAATTAATTTAGTAATTGATATGGTTTCTTTTATTTTTAGTGTCTCGCTATTGGCTTTCTAGTTTTCTCATGTGATTTCTCCTCTCATTTCTGGATTCTTTCGGATTACTGTAATATTCATAATTGCTCTATTTTAATCTCTTTATTGGATATGCAGCTACAGATACTCACATTTTCTGATTCTTGTGAAATTACTATATACATTCTCGACTTACCACATTCTCCAAGGAGGTGACATGTGCCAGTTCAAGTGAAATATAAGAAAGTCTCAAAAGTAAAGTAACTTTTATTCTTGTGCTTTGCATGAATGCTATTTGTTTTATAAGTATATTCATAAAAAATACAATGTTGGGGTTTTTTGGTCTTATAATTTGTCTTCAAATATTTTTTAAAAGATGGTCTTTTATGTTCACCCACAAATGACCATTTAGTGTGCTCTTTCCCATCTGTTTCCATTTTCCTTTAGCATGAAGAATTTCCTTTAGCAATCTTTGTAGTGCAGATCTGCTGGCTACATAACCTCTCAACTATTGCTCATATGAAAAACTTGTCTTTTACCTCTATTTATAAATGAGGTTTTGATTGAGTTTTTTTTTCTTTTCCTTTCAGCACTTTAAAAATTTATTGTATAATTCTGATGTCAGTTGTCTTTGATGACAAGTCAGCCATCATTTGTTTATGGCTCCCCTGCAGATAATATGCCTCTTCTCCTCTCTGTCTGCTTTCAAGCTATTTGTTTTATCTTTGGGATTCAGTAGTTTCAATTTGTGCCTAGGTCCAGTTCTATTTCTATTTATTCTTAGAATTCATGTGTTTCTTGTTTGTCTATGTTGATATTGTCCACCAAACTTGAGGAATTTTTTGTCATTAAGGTTTTTGTTTTTTAGTTCCAATGTCTATTATGTCTAAAATTAAACATATTATAAAAATAAATATTTTTCACAGGTCTTTGAGGATATGCTTATTTCTTTTCAATATATTTCTCTCTGCTTTTCATATGTGAGAATTTCTATTAGTCTGTATTCAAATTGATCCTTTCTTAGTAGACTCCAGTGGTCTATTAAGTCCTATCCAGTGAGTTATTTACATAAACATTTTTAAAAATTTTATGGTGGTTTTACTTTTACTGAAAAATAACAAGGATATTGCAGAGGCTCCCGTATAACTCGCGTCCAGTTTCTTCCGTATTAACAGCTTACATTGCTTAATCACAACTGATATCTCTCTGACATACTTCGGTCAATCAGTGCAAATTCTTTTCCTTTGAGCACTTCCTTACTTTTTGTACTACAAAATCCAAGATTAATGCAAGACAGCCTAGTCTCATCTTGTCTATTTCTTGTCCCTGTCCCAGAATTAGGTATTCTCCAAATATCCCTGATTCTTTTTATTAGAGAATGGGAAGAGAAACCACGATTTTAGTGTTGGCTATTCTTGTAGAGGGGGTGTCCTTGTGTCCAGGTCCTCTCGGCAAAGAAACATAGGAGTGTATACCAACTTATGTGTATTTACTTATCTGTGTCTATATCTACATATACTTCTATGTCTGTACTGTTAAATATGGGTCCATACTGATGTCTCCCACTCTAATCCATTACATGTGGATCATTTTATTCTTCTCCTGGCTTGTCTGTAACCTCCCACTCCAACAATAAGACTGGAGTGGGAGTCTTATTGTTCCCATTATCTGGGGAACTGGCTCCTACTATCTGCATCTATTTATATAATTATTAACTCCAGTGGGCCTGTATAGTTTTCCAGAATTGTTAACGTATACCCCCATGGAAAACAACTTCGCCAACTAGAGTACAGTGCTTAAGGGCAGTTCCTTTTTGCTTTTAGTCTGACAAATCCCATCCATTCCCACAGATGCATAGGTCGCCACCTTCTCATCGCTCCCCCTTCAGGGATGTGGTTTCATAGGTCTGTCCAGCAGTTAGATCCTGCTAACATCATGCATTCAGACAAGGGGTTTCCAACCTCCTAAATGAGCTTGCAATTTTGCACATATTGGCATCTACTCTTTGTGCCAGGGCTTTATGGATTTTGAGAACTGAAGAGGGTGATGAACTCACTGTGTCAGTTTCATGCAGAATAGTCTTACTGTCCTAGAATACCTGCTATTCTCTATGTAAGCCCCAGGATTCCTGACAGCTACCGATCTCCAGGGCGTCTCTACAGCACTGCCTCTCCCAGAACATCACTTGAACATAATCAAATACTTTGTCGCCTTTTCTGATTGATATCTCTCACATAGTGATGTGCATTTAAAATTTAACCATGCTTTCTTGGTCGTGTTCATTTCTTTTTACGACCGAATATTTCATTAAATGGATGTACCACAAACGACTGACCCATTCTATTGAAAGACAACTTAACGCTTGCCAGTATTTGACATTATAAATATTTGCATGCTGTCTTTTGTGTGATGTAGAATATTAGATTGAAATAATCAAATAAGAACACTAAGATTTATGTTGGAAAATCTCAGTGAATTATAAATTGGGGAATACAAAGATCCAATATTAGAGATTAGCTAAAAAGAGTCCATTTAACTAATAGAATAATATAAAGTAAATAAATTTATAAACAGAATAATGTTAATAGATAAAATATATCTAAAATAGTCACATCAAATATTGTTTAAAATGTAATGTATAACTTTTATTTGTGAAAATTTCAGTAAGTATTTAATACCATATATTTAATGATATTTTACTAATAGTACCTACCTCAGAGAATCATTGTTTTATGTTACAAAAAAAGATGTGTTTGAATAATTTAATATACAAGATTATACAAAGCAGTCTTTAAATGTCAGCTTTTCATTATTAAAGAAGAAATTGAAAATAAATGCATTAAAATATAAAATGAATAGCAAAATTCGTCTTTTTCTAGATTTTTTGCAAAGTAAGTTATTTTATAATCAATTTAAAAATCAGTTTAAGGTAAAATTGTAAACAGTATTGTGTAGCATGGTAGAATCCTTCCCAGGTGGTGTTAGTGGTAAAGAATCCATCTGCCACTGCAGGAGATGTAAGAGACTTGGGTTAGATCCCTGGGTGAGGAAGATCCCCTGGAGGAGGGAATGGCAACCCACTCCAGTATTCTTGCCTGGAGAATCCTACCAACAGAGGAGCCTGGTGGGCTGCCGTCTATGGGGTCGCACAGAGTCGGACACGACTGAAGCGACTTAGCATAACATAAAGTGTTCTTACTGTATTCATTAGCAAATGCGTAGAGCTTCCAGCAAGTTTCATCCTTTAAAAATTTGTTTTTTTTACATATATTATTTAGATATAAGAACACTAAGTTATTCATATGAAAAGCGTATTTCTCTGAATGTACGTTGTGTGAAAGAACATATTTTTATCCAAAACATTTGCTTCTGTTTTTCCATTTTCTAAGATAATTGAGAAGTACAAACTTCTCCTTCTGAACTGTTTAGCTGAATTTCTTGAAGATTTTGTTACAGATTGAATTCTCCGTTACTTGGTTGTTTTGAATTCTCTGTTGACTTAGTTGTTTATTTTTTTCTTTTCCTAAACATATCATACAGAATGGATTGATGTTTTCATCTTTACTATGATCAGAGTTAAAGTACCAGTGTGACCATTACACCAGGCCATGAGAAAAAAAAATATACATATACATATATGAATCAAGGTCAATAATGTATTTCTTTTCCATTTAGCTAGTTTTTAAAAAGGGTGTTTCAGTAAATCACTTTATAGTCTAATTGACATTGTGCACACAATCTAACTTTTTAAAAAGGTTTTCAAAATACATAAGCCATTTTAGGAACTGTCTTCTTTAAACAATTTTTTTTATTTGTCTTTGAGTGCACTTTGTCTTCGTTGCTGGGCGGACTCTTTTCGAGCTGCAGTGAGTGCGGTCTGCTCTCCAGTTGCGACAACAAGCTTCTCACTGCAGTGGTTTCTCTTGTTGCAGAGCCTGGGCTCGAAGGCACGCAGGCTTCAGGAGCTGTGGCACATGGGCTTAGTACTGAGGGGTCCAGAGCACAGGCTCAATAACCGTGGCCACGGGCTTAGGCGCCCCATGGCAGGTGGAATCTTTGTGGATCAGGGATGAAACCCGTGTGGATCAGGGATGAAACCCGTGGTCTCCTACATTGGCAGGATTCTTTACCACTAAGCCACCAGGGAAGCCCCAGGAACTGTCTTAACTGTACCATTCTAATTATCTTTAGGGGTCACACAACTGACTGTCTCATGTACTAAAAGTCTGAGCAGTGGAGCGTCATCCATCCAGGAAAATGCAAGGGTTTAAGGAAAGTTTGCCGACAGGAGATGTTTCTAATCTAAATCACACGCAGTCTTCAGCAGCGCATTTGGTCCTCAGGGACCAGGACCACTCAGGTTTCCTGACTGATTCCCTGAAGGCGTGAGCTGTGCCTTTTCCAAGGCGGTGCATCTGGGGAGCAGCAAAGGGCCCCTTTGCAAGGGGGTGAAGGAGAGGCCTGCATCCCCACCTCCTCTTCCATTTGCCCCTGGAGATTCAGAGGTCCTCAGGCCTTATTTTCCTGCACTTTATTTGGAGAGCACACCACATTCCCCTTTTAGAATGCCCCCCTCCCCCATTTTGCAGTCTTGGATTTGATTCAGAAGAAAAATGATAGAAGCATAATTTGAGCCCCTTAAAGAGGGTCCAGTTATGATTTTGTTCCACCTCAAGTCAGACTGTTGGCACCTGTAGCCAGCTCATTGAGTGTCACTGTGCACGACCCTGACGACCCACAAAGGCATATGACTGCATAAAGGCAGGTCAGGGCTGATGTGTGTGTCATCCCAGGACTTCACCAGACGCCCTTCCTGTTGAGGATGCAAAGCTACATGGCTGTTCTCTGAGGCAACTTGCTTGCATATTATGGTTAAGTACTGCACACTGAGGTGTGCAGATGCTGTGTCCCCAGCCTTCCCCAGCCTCCCCCAGCTTGTCTGAGGGCCTATGGCCAGTGGTTCTCCACAAGGGGCCATGAGCCCCTTGGAAGGCATTTGGCTATGTCTGGGGACACACAACTGGAGGGGAAAGTGTTGCTTGCATCTGGCCACTGCCACTGCTGAACATCTGCAATGCACAGGATGGGCCCCACAACAAAAAGTATCTGTTCCAAAAGGTGCCAAGAGTGTAAAGGCTAAGAAACCGAGATCTACACAAACACAAACCTGCGGGGAGAATCCTTTTGTCTTGACAAACCAATAAGCGTACAAAAATTCCCCACAATTCCAAGGAAATGCAGGTACAGAGAAAGAACAATTATGCAATTATTTGTGTATGACACATGACACAGAGATCCCTTTAATGTCACACACAGGTAAGCACACTCACACACACACACACACACACACACCTCTTTCATCGTTAGTGAAGATAGCCCATAGGCAGTTACGAATAACGAGCAATCATGCAGTTATTTATGTGTATGACACGTGACACAGAGATCTCTTTAACAGTACACACACAAGCACACTCACACACACACACACACACACACACATTTCTCTCACCATTAGTGAAGGTGGCCCGTATCCATGGGCACTTTTCTCTGGACTTTGGGTTCCTCAAGGTGATTCTTGGAGCAGCCCTGTAACCCCTTCCGTGGATGATGACGCAGCTGTGGGAGGCTCCAGGGCTGCTCACTTCAGGGGTCTCTGCACAGAACCTGGAGCTGGACTTCAACATGAATCCCTCTGACTGCGCAGTTCAGTTCAGTTCAGTCGCTCAGTCGTGTTGACTCTTGGTGACCCCATGAATTGCAGCACTCCAAGCCTCCCTGTCCATCACCAACTCCTGGAGTTCACTCAAACTCACGTCCATCGGGTCGGTGACGCCTTCCAGCCATCTCATCTTCTGTCGTCCTCTTCTCCTCCTGCCCCCAATCCCTCCCAGCATCAGAGTCTTTTCCAATGAGTCAACTCTTCGCTTGAGGTGGCCCATGTATTGGCGTTTCAGCTTCAGCATCAGTCCTTCCAATGAACACCCAGGACTGATCTCCTTTAGAATGGACTGGTTGGATCTCCTTGCAGTCCAAGGGACTCTCAAGAGTCTTTTCCAACACCACAGTTCAAAAGCATCAATTCTTCGGCACTCAGCTTTTTTCACAGTCCAACTCTCACATCCATACATGACCACAGGAAAAACCATAGCCTTGACTACATGGACCTTTGTTGGCAAAGTAATGTCTCTGCTTATGCTGTCTAGGTTGGTCATAACTTTTCTTCCAAGGAGTAAGCATCTTTTAATTTCATGGCTGCAATCACCATCTACAGTGATTTTGGAGCCCCCCAAAATAAAGTCTGACACTGTTTCCACTGTTTCCCCATCTATTTGCCATGAAGTGATGGGACCGGATGCCATGATCTTCGTTTTCTGAATGTTGAGCTTTAAGCCAACTTTTTCACTCTCCTCTTTCACTTTCATCAAGAGGCTTTTGAGTTCCTCTTCACTTTCTGCCATAAGTGTGGTGTCATCTGCATATCTGAGGTTATTGATATTTCTCCTGGCAACCTTGATTCCAGCTTGTGCTTCTTCCAGCCCAGCGTTTCTCATGATGTACTCTGCATAGAAGTTAGTTAGGATCCTTCAAAACTGCCTTTTTGCCTCCAGTGCAGATAACCTTGAAAATCTGCAGTCAGTGAGATTCAACTGCACGAAAATTTCAAACAATTTTACATTTTATTGTTTATCTAAATTTATGTTATGTTCTATTTTACAAAAGACTATGTCATACTTTCTGCAATTTACAGACACTGTCGATTTGCATATGCATGTGTTTTTCTTCCTCTAGCGCTAATGACTGTTCCCTCAGTTTGCAAATCTGCCAAGTTTCATTGTTCTACATCAAGATAACATGCTTAAACAAAAAAACAAATTTAAAAAAATAAACAAAAAAACATAATATGTTTTAAAGTTTTGAGAAGATGTTTTTTTTTGCCAAAGTTTCTCTAGGTCTGTTTTGCAAATACCAACTACACCATATTTGAGATTTTACTAAGAATTAATGACTTATATTTGAACTTGTAAACTATTGTTCATTCTTATGGGTCTAATCTGTATATTAGGTCAAGGACAATGCTACCAAGGGGTAAAAGAGAGTCAGTCTCTCAAAACTGAATGTAATGTTTAATACTTATTATATGTGATCATAATAAAACTGCTGCTGCTGCTGCTGCTGCTAAGTCGCTTCAGTCTTGTCCAACCCTGTGCGACCCCATAGACGGCAGCCAACCAGACTCCCCCGTCCCAGGGATTCTCCAGACAAGAACACTGGAGTGGGTTGCCATTTCCTTCTCCAATGCATGAAAGTGAAAAGTGAAAGTGAAGTTGCTCAGTCCTGTCCAACTCTTAGCGACCCCATGGACTGCAGCCTACTAGGCTCCTTGGTCCATGGAATTTTCCAGGCAAAGCAACCAATATAATTTCCCTTATGAATAACATCTTCTTGAGAGGAAAATAATTCCTTTAAAGAAGGTTCTAAGTTTTTTTAAGAAAACTAAAATGCTTCTCGATAAACCCAGCTGGTCCCTAAAACTTCAAAATATATTTATTTTTATTAACGGTTCCTGTTTCTCGTTTCCAGTTGTCAACACTCATCCCATCATTTCTCTCTTGCCACTTTTCCTACAGATTTTTAAAAAGTCGTTTAGTCCTCCGTGACTTTTTCCTCCTTTCACCCAGGAAGCACAGTGGGGTCAACAAATTCTCAGGAAGCGAATGGTGGTTCCAACTCAAGTCTACCCTGGTCCCCCGCACGTACACGTCCTTGTCATGGGCTTTCCCCACCAGCTCTGCTCTCAATTTCCACCCACGTCCCTCATCTTCATCCTTCTCAGAAGCAGTCTTCCCTTGGCTTCCTGAAGAATCCCCTTTCCTACCAAAACTGCCTCCAAGACCTGTGTCCTGGCTTCATCTCCCTTCTATCCATCTTTTTCTTATACAGACTCCAGGGGTAGCCATTTTCGAGGTGAATTTCAGCTTCCTATCTCCTCCAGGTTCTCTGCCAGGGCATTTCAGTTTTTTCTCTCCCTGGGCTTGCACACTCAGCACAGTTTCCTTGTCAGAGCCCTGATTCCCTAACCCTGGTGCACGTTTGCCTTTATCCAACATTTGTTAAAGTACCCTGATGTACCTGGGGACTTCCCGGGTGGCTCAGTGGTAAAGAATCTGTCAGGGCAGGAGACACAAGAGAGTTGGGTTTGATCCCTGAGGTCAGGATGAGCCCCTAGAGTAGGAAATGGCAACCTACTTCAGTGTTCTTGCCTGGAAATTCCCATGGACAGTGGAGCCCGAGAGCTACAGTCCATGGGGCCATGAAGAGTTAGCCACAACTGATACACTTTCACTTGAAAGAGAAAGAGAAGAGTGAAAAAGTTGGCTTAAATCTCAACATTCAGAAGATGAAGATCATGGCATCTGGTCCCATCACTTCATGGCAAATAGATGGGGAAACAGTGGAAACAGTGGCTGACTTTTTTGGGGCTCCAAAATCCCTGCAGATGGTAATTGCAGCCATGAAATTAAAAGATGCTTACTCCTTGGAAGAAAAGTTATGACCAACCTAGACAGCATATTCAAAAGCAGAGACATTACTTTGCTAACAAAGGTCCATCTAGTCAAGGCTATAGTTTTTCCAGTGGTCATGTATGGATGTGAGAGTTGGACTATAAAGAAAGTTGAGCACCGAAGAATTGATGCTTTTGAACTGTGGTGCTGGAGAAGACTCTTGAGAGTCCCTTGGACTACAAGGAGATCCAACCAGTCCATCCTAAAGGAGATCAGTCCTGGGTGTTCATTGGAAGGACTGATGTTGAAGCTGAAACTCCAGCACTTTGGCCACCTGATGGGAAGAGCTGACTCATTTGAAAAGACCCTGATGCTGGGAAAGATTGAAGGTGGGAGGAGAAGGGGACGACAGAGGATGAGATGGTTGGATGGCATCACCGACTCAATAGACATGGGTTTGAGTAAACTCTGGGAGTTGGTGATGGACAGGGAGGCCTGTTGTGCTGTGGAGGGGTCGCAACACGTGAGTCGGACACGACTGAGCAACTGAACTGAACTGTGCCACTGAGCGCACATGCATTCTGTAGTTGGATCTGTCCTAACAACCAGGGGACCAGAAAACAAGCATTTTCCACCATGATGCATCTACTCCCTCCCCAAGCTTAGGAAAGATTGGCTCAAAGTCCCACAACCTGTGGAGAACATGGCAAGGAGAACTACATGATCTTGTTCTCCATAATGCTGACCATGGGTCTCTGGGACCCTTCAAGTAGAAGCTGTGTCCTGCAGCCTGTGCTTACTATTGCCCTAGATTAAAAAATTAATGCAGTTGTATACATTTCATTCAGAGAAGGCAATGGCAGTCCACTCCAGTACTCTCACCTGGAAAATCCCATGGATGGAGGAGCCTGGTAGGCTGCAGTCCATGGGGTCTCTAAGAGTTGGATAGGACTGAACGACTTCACTTTCACTTTTCACTTTCATGCATTGGAGAAGGCAGTGGCACCCCTCTCCAGTACTCTTGCCTGGAAAATCCCATGGACAGAGGAGCCTGGTGGGCTGCAGTTCATGGGGTCACGAAGAGTCAGACATGACTGAGTGACTTCACTTTCAGTTTTCACTTTCGTGCATTGGAGAAGGAAATGGCAGCCCACTCCAGTGTTCTTGCCTGGAGAATCCCAGGGGCGGGGGAGCCTGGTGGGCTGCCGTCCATGGGGTCGCACAGCGTCGGCCACGACTGAGTGACTGAGCAGCAGCAGCAGAGCCTACATTTCATTGACCATGAACGTCAGCACTGTTGGACTAAGAGCAGTGAGAATGAGGCATCAGGCAACGTTTAACCACCTCAGCAGGCGAGATACAATCTTCTTCAAAAGGCAAGGCAGGCAACCACTTTGAGAAGCAGAGAGATGCGGTGCACACCACTGGATCTTGTGTCTGTGGAGGGGGATGGTTCAGACTCTCAGAAGCAGTGATGTTCTGTGTCTCAGAGAACTGACCTTTGTTTGCCCGAGAAAACCTGGATGAGACTCACACATGACCTGAAGGGGCAATGAGCTTTGGTTCCTACATCACCACCTCTTTTGATATTCAATCTTCTAAGAGGATTTCTAACATGAAATCCATCTGATTTTCCCACCCCTGAAGTTCCAGAAGGGTTGCGTCTTTCAGTAGAAGATTTATAACGGGTAGACCAGGGCAGAAAGAGAAAACCACACCATCGTGATTGGAAAGACGTCTGGGGTTCTTTAAAAACAGTGGTGTGCTGAAGGGGCTGAGGGTGGGGTTTACATCCCCCCCACCCCTTGGGTCTGGAATCAAGCCTGCTCTGGTCAGATTGGGACCGGCGCACAGATCCAGGGGCTGGTAATCTGATCATCGTCTTTCTCGTTTTTCATGCTGTGTTCTCTTCAGAGCCCCTTCTCCTGGTACCAGCCTGTGACAGTGCGATAAGACACAAGAAATTTAGTCATCATGGCTGCACCGAAGGAGCTCAGGGAAGGGATTAGGATATTCCATAACCCTTCCATTAGCCACGGACGGGGCCGCTCCGCTGCGATTACAGGGCTCCGCACCGCCATGGTTTCCTCCCTCTCTGCCTGCTTGGGGAGATTATATATATATATATGTATCTCCTGTTTTATTTATATTTTCACGTCCTATAAATAAAGCTTTGAAAGATTAACCCGGAAATAGTCACCATCACAATCAGCCCCCCGCATCTTGGCAGCAGACTCTCCAAAGTTGCACACTCTGCGCCTCCCCAACGACGCAGGCTAGGTCCCTCGCTGTCGGCAGTGTTATCAGAGCGCTCATCTGTGTTCTGTCTTTATTAGGAAATACAGACAGTGGACCTAAGCAAATTGACACGGGATACAGAGAGGGTGCCGATGGGGAGCAGCCTTTAGGGAAAAATAGAAGGAGCCGCAGAGGCAAAGCAGGGGGTGTCGCTTCCTGTCACTGGGGGTGTGCACGGCTTTTTGCAAAGAGGCCACTTCTAACAGTGGTGATACCTCCTGGCAAGTCTCTTGGACAAAATGTGGACATGCCCCCAGCAAGACTTCTCTTTAGGAAGTCTTCACGCTGTGGATCTTTCCCTTGAAACATTTCATTCCCTGTTTAATTCTAGCAGTTAACAGCAACTAGAACAAAAATTAGTATTAACTAAAATTTTAATTTTATTTTGGGGGTGCAGTTTAAAAGTAACTGGATAAGACTACATATTTTCTCTATAAGGAGGACATCTGAAGTGGTATAAGCAGGACAGCCAGAGAGAGGAGATGAGGAAAGGTACAGGCCATTGGTATTGGTGAAGGGTTGAAGAAATTTTTAAGTAGTTGCAAATAGAGCCATGAATCTAAAATAAATACGCTAATCATGCTCTGAAAAAATTAGTTTTAAACCAAGAGAAAGCAGTATTGACTACAAATCTCAAGTCCAGTCATGCACCAAAAGACCCTAGATGCCCGTCCGCCACTGAAAGATGCCTGACCCTGGGCACAAGGCCTTACCTGCAAACAGATACGATTACGTCTGTCCTTTTGGACTCCCCGAGTGGTGCAGTGGTGAAAATCCCGCCTGCCGATGCAGCAGATGGAAGAGATGTGTTCAGTCCCGGGGTCGGGAAGATTCCCCTGGGGGAGGAAGTGGCAACCCACTCCAGTATTGTTGCCTGGAAAATTCCATGGACAGAGGAGCCTGGTGGGCTGTAGCCACTGGGTCACAAAGAGTCTGACTTGACTGAGCACAGCACAGCATAGCAGAAGGTTTTGATGGGGGTTTAATTAAATGCCATAACACAGGTGTGCCATAACACATAACCAGGATGCCATCGTGGTTTTCCAGGATCCAGGAGAAAAATGGAGTTCTGACTCGAGTCCGTTGAGAACCAGGGGGTAGAAAAGCAGGGAGGATCCGTGGATCTGCTGGACCAACCCTGAAATGGGTTCAGTGCAGGGCTGCTATCGGTTTCTACCCTGAGCACTGGTGCGCTCTCTCTTTCTCTCCCTTTTTGTTAAATAAATCAGGCCACACCCTGGTTGGGGCCCATATTACACAGCCCTAGTAGCACTAATGTCCATTAGCATCCCCCTGACTCTTTCGAGCTAAAGCACTCTGCTTGCCACCATGGTTTTCTGTCTGCTCAAGAGGTACGTTCACCCCGTCACTGATGGCTAAGCTCTGCTGTTGGACAATCTAGCCTTTAAACTGGTACCCGGAATTCTCTTTTCATGTTGGCATCTCTTGCAGGCAACTCAGACCTATGGCTGAACGTCATCACTGAGCTTCTCAAAGACACTTGTCTGAGTAAACAAACTGCTAGTGGACTCAGAGAAATCTGACCAGGGCTCGTGTTTGCGCTCATGTAATAAGCTCATCTCTCAGCACCACCTCCCGAGCCTCTGTCCTTCCCACCCACACCCTGGCAGGGAAGTTCCAGCTCCTCTGCTCTGTTCATTCCAGCTCATCTCTAGATCCACGCTTTAAGAAGCCAGATGGCAAGTATGTTAAGATTCTTCTTGGAGTCCTGGTCCAGATGTTAAGCCCCAAGTAACAAGGGCTTCTCCCATGTCAATACACTCTCCTGTCCAGCTTCACATTCTGCTCTTCCGCATATAACACCTTCAAAGTCCATTCCTGCATATTCTCCATGTGCTGGAAGAAATCTGCACTTCTTTTGGTTGTAACCTCTCTCCTTCCCTGCTCACCTGTGCGGTGACATGACGTGGTTATTGGTCTGGAATAGATGAGAGGCAATGTCAAAGGTCAGGCTCCTAGGGAAACAATGTCTGAGATGGAGATGCGAAATCAGACAGCTTCCTGGGGACCACTCTCAGGATGAGGCCTGGTCAGGGGGAGGGGAGCAGGCCTGAGCAGAGGGAGGAGCTGTGTTGCAGAACTAATCCAGGAGAGGCTTTGACTGGTCCTGAGCTCGGATGCTGGGACAGTTCTGTCAATTTGTGCCATTTGGGGCAGAGGAGCCCTCAGACCCCCTCCTGGACCTGGCCTTGTGCGCTGTCTTGGAGAGCAGTCAGAATTCTGTGCTGGGTGCCCTCTCGCATTCGAGCACAGTTCCTGGAGAGGAAGTCAGTTGAGTCCTCAGTGAGCAGCACCACTGCCCCAGTCTAATGGAACGTTGGATGTGAGCCTGCTGAGGATGTGGGGAGGTGCACCCAAATCCACTGGGTGGCATCTACAGGAGTCCACACTTTGTACCCCATGCGTTCACTTGTGAATTCATCCCACGGAAAACAGAAGCTCTGAGCGTCTAGCTGGCTGTGCATCCTGGGAAACTTACAAGAGGAAGATGAGAAGGTGGACCAGAGCCTCCACTGGGGCCAGGGACCCTCCTCTCTGCCCCCCTGCAGTAGCCATGCTAGAGACCCCTACCCCATCAGTACCTCAGCTGGCCACACACCCTCCTGAGGCCCTGGTGGGGGTGCTTCCCCCTCAAAGACACCGGTGGCCAAGAGGGAAGCAGCAAATGAGCCAAGGGGCCACCTTGTGCCAAACCCACTTTTCAGCACCTGTGAACCTGTGATGTAAGAGCAGCTCTTCTCGCCAGGATGGTGCACCTCCCCTTGTCTGCTGGTCCGGCAACATGAGGACTCTGAAGAGGCAGAAGAGGCAGCCATGGCACAGTGTTGAATGAATGGCCTCTTGGTTCCCTGGTAGGAAAGGTTTGCCCTAGGGAACCATGACCTCATGACCTACAGAACCTCAAGGTGAGGGGACAGAGGAGGAGCCCGGACTACCCCCGCTCCAGGATCCTGAGAGCAATGAGAAGGGCACTTCTGACTTCCAGCCTTTGATCCCATCTGCCCAACCTTTGTCTTCTTCATGGGGACCAGGCTTTGCTCCTGTTAGTGGATGAGGGCCGTGAAACCGGCTCAGCTTGCAAACGGCCACAGCGACTTCTGTTGGTGTAAACCAGCCCCCCAGTCCTCCGTTTCTTTCAGCAGGATGGTTGGGCACAGCCTTGTTGACCACCATCTTGGCTCCCGAGGCTGCCATGGCTCACTCTGGGTCAAGCTCCCTGGGTGCAGAGGCTGATGTCTGACACTCAGCAGCAGCTCCTCCCAGCACGGAGGTGGGAACCACGTCCCGCCTGTGCGTGGTCCCAGGACCGTGCTCCAGTTTGCTCCACTGTTGCCATCTTGAAAGTCTTAAAATATCTGATGGGAAGGCCATGCATTCTCATGTTGGACCCTAAGTTGTAACTGGTCCTGGGGACACAAATAAGGGCAGAAGCACCTGCTGGAGGATCATGAGCTTGTGGGTGATGGGAGGAAGCAGAGCCGTGGGTTAGGATCCCAGGGAGGATGTGAGACGGGAGGGCAGGGGCTGGGGGAGCCCACGGGACCAGAGGCAGGGTGGGCAGAGTCTACAGAGAGCTGTGAAGCGGGGGTGGCCACACCACACGGAGGCCTCGGGGTGAGCGTGTCACAAAGGAGGTGGTGTCAGAGGCATGAAGAGAGGGCGGGACATCTAGAAAGAAAGGACTATAATGGACATTTGAGTATAAAGTATAAAGGACTATACTTGACATTTGAGATGGAGAAAGCGCTCCCTGAGCAGGAACCATTCCAGCTGGGTGGGGGGCTCAGGGCCTTGGGGGATGGGGGCCCAGCCCGCCAAGGAAGAAGGGATATGGGAGCACTTGGACAGAGAAAGGTTTTCACACTGGAGGACACTTTAGTGCACTCTGAGCCCAGTGTGTGTGCGTGCGTGTGTGTGTGTGTGTACGCACGTGCGTGTTTGTGTGTGATTGAGCCAGTCTCTTAGGTGATTATGACTTTTTACAATTGCATGTTCTCTAAATTGACCACCTTTCCCTGCCCAGAACACTTTAACCTTTTCTTTAAAATTGGAGTACAGTTACATAACAGAATATTTTAACAACACTTCTGACATATCTAAGATTTCTTCCTTACTACAGACCACTCCCCACTCCTTTCATAAACACTAGCAGTATTTTTTTTCTTCCTTAAGGCAGAAACTTTAATGACAAAGCAAAACATGAGCCTTCCAGTCTCAGCAAATGGCTGAATTTATCAATGTTCTCTCAGTTTATGTGAAGTAGGAAGCTGGACCTTAATTGGTGTGTTTTGTTTATTTTTCTTGGTTTATTTGCTTCCATCCAGAAGGGAAATTTATCACAGAACAAAGAATTTATATCTCCAAAGCTTTATGCAGTCGACTGTATTTCTTGATTAAAACGCTAGGCTTAAAAGTCCACTCTTTTTAGGGTCCAGTTTAAAAGTTACTTTTTGTTTGCATGTTTTGTTTTCTCTTTGAGGCTGTCATGGTGAGGGTGTTAAGAAAAACTTTGTAAGCAGTTTTTCCTTTTTCCTTCTGGAGTCAGAAAGGATGAGAGAGGGGGATGAGGCCACTGTTGATGGGTTCTAGGCCGTAGCCACCCTAAGAAGGACAAACCAGAGTGGATTCCAACAGGTTCGGGCACAATTTGTTCGTGTATTGTAGGCAGTGTGTAGACCAAACATTTTCCCATAATAATAGCTCCTTTATCCAGAGACACTGACTGTCAGCACACACAGTCATGGCATGTGACTCAGATGCACACAAACAATGGATTTGGAGGTCTACCTTCAGCCCTTGGCATTGAACTGTGTTGTGAACTTTTTTTTTTTTTTAATCTCAGAGTTATGGTTTCAGAAAACCGCTTTCTGTTTCTGGAGGAGTAAGACATTTAGTCTCAGCCTTGTGAAATATTGATAAGGTTCTGATTTGCAATGATTTTCTGTCTTTGCCGATTTTCTCAGTCTGTAGTCAGCTCACATTTCCCTGTGATTTGCACACATCCCGAGTCAGAGGAAATTAGGCCAGAGCTACTTCACTAGTGCCCGCAGTGACAGTATGTCCCCAGATATGGGAACTTGCCGTTCCATCGCAGCTTTATTTGGTCCACCATAAATATTTCATTCAGCCCTAAACGAGTCAGCTACTCAATCCACAGCGATGATGTATACATGGTAGGATTGTCTGCAGTTCATCCAAAGCAGACTAACTTTTAAACTGTCCTGTTTAAACTGCTTTAGTCACTTCAGATGGTCATTTTTTTAATAAAAAAGATATATTGTGCTTTATTTCACAAATTAAAAATTAGTTGGAACCTTATGAAATCACTAATATTTGACCCTTTTGACATACAAAAAGGCAATTTCTTATTGTTCCACCCAAATAATACTTTTTTTCTGGTGTAGTATACAAGTGATAACAAAGACTTTATAATAGAGCATATAGTTTTAATGGAGCAAACAATAATTACTGGAATCACTTTAATTAGGATCTTTTGTTTTAATAAAATTTTATGCATTTGATGTTGAAACTGTATTTTTTTAATAAAGACTACAGATAATAGCAAACCACAGGAAAGACTTTTCCACTCTTATTTTTTTGAATCTTAATTTATGTTGGAACATCGTTGACTAACAATGGTGTGTTAGTTTCACGTGTGCAGCAAAGTGGTTCGGTTCATACACATCCATGCATCTAGGCTTTTTCTAATTATCTCCCCATTTCAGTTATTACAGGATCTTGAGTAGAGTTCCCTGGGCTGTATGGTCGCTCCTTGTTGGGTATCCTTTCTAAATCCACCCCGAACTCCCAATCTGTCCGCTCTCCACCATTCCCGCCTCGTGACCTTAAGGTCTCAGAGTCTGTGATCTGTCTCCGTTTTGTAAATAAGCCCAATTCTACTCTTAAAGATGGCAGAATGCTATGACTGAAAGAACAATTACATGACTTCCAATTTGAGAATAGGCTGAAATTCCAACTGAAGTAAATTTCTTGCATGAAATCAAATGTGTTAATCTGTGTGAAGTTTTTGGTTGTCTAGTGACTTGTTTTGGAAACTTCACAAAAATAGTAATACAAATGTTTATGCTTCTAATAATTGCAACCAACAGCTTTTAAGCACAGAGTCAGATGCATGCCAGATGTCATAAGTATTCACTCATTATGCAGCATAGCTCAGGCAGCAAATAATATTATTATCACCATTTTACAGCTGAAAACAGTACGGCATGTCAAAGTTATGAAAGTTGCCGAAATCACAGCTGTTTCTTACGGCAGACTTTGGGATCTAACTCTATGTATGTATGTGTGTGTGTATTTAACTCTAAGTATTTCAAAGTAGAGTTTATTTTGCTATAATATGTGGAGAAGGCTCTAACCTGTATCACATTTGCAAATTCCCAAGGTTATTGTAACACAGAGAAACATCAAATGGCCTAAGGGAAAATACTGTAGGATGGAGGAAAAGGAAGGTGGCCTTGAGAAGAATATTCTTGCCTGGAATGTACGCATACAGAAGAGACAGGAGGAATCTCTCTAGCACAGGAGTTAGCTCAAGTCCTCTCCTTTCCCCTTCCTGGAAAGGGTCAGGCCAGCGACCCAGAAGGCAGAGTGAGGGGCGCCCCTGGTCCCTGATTAAACCCCTGCACTGACCCTCGCTGGCTGGGGACGGAGCTCATCATGAGACCATCACATGAGCGCACCGGTGATCTGGGATGATCACACTCGATCTCATTGCAGGACATGTGGGTGTTGGGTCAGCAGAGAAGAGGAATCACATTAATTGATGTGGTTATGGCTCTTCCTCCTCCTCCTCCAGGAGGAGCCATGAACGGGGACCCGGTCCATCTGGACAACACATCCCTACGGCTCCCTCCCGCAGGAGACACATGCATCTGGACTCTCTAACGAGCGCATGTCAGTTCTCCTGTGTCTTTGACATGTGGTCATGGTTAATCTCTGCCTTTCCACGTTGCTGTAAGGCTGACCTAATATTGCAGAGGCCGCTGGGCCCGCTCACCGAGTCGGGTGCTCACGTAGGCCCTGCATGCCAGGCAGGGGGGTGTCCATGGTCACCTGATTACCCTGCCCACTGCCATCGTCCGGCTGTGTCCTGACCCCAGTGAGTTCTCTCGAGAGGGATTAGGGCAGCCACACCCGTGTCAGCATCGGATGGGGAAGCAGCTGGGCTGCAGTGGCTGGCGTCAGCCTGTATCTTTGACCCACAGAAGGAGTTGAGGTTGGGGTTTGCCCGTTTCCTTCTAACTCTGAGGTTCTTGCTGTCTCCTGGGTGTTTGTGTGTGTATTTCACTTGAGAACGCATCGCCAGAGGCACAGCCCGCAGGTTGTCCCCTCTTCTCTCTCCTCCTTTGCATGTCATCCTGCAGTGACCCTGCCAGCAGCACCCACACTGCAGCCACACAGCCCTTCCCGTGAAGAGGGACAGAAGGAGGGAGGCCCCAAATGCAGAGTGAGGTGGAAACCACTCAAATCCAGCGTTCCTCGGACCGTGGCCTCAGCCAGGACTGTGCACAGGCTGATATGCAAGTCCATAAGAGAACCACCCAGAACCATCTGGAGGAAGACTGCACCATTCCTTCCAGGGCAGTCTCAGAGGCAGAGTAGGGACCACAGTGGCATCATGTGAGCACTGAAGTCAGAGGATGGCCCTCTGTGGTGGCCTGGTGCTTCTCTAGAGAACGGGTGTCAGGATTTTTTAACACGGTGCTGTCACTCAGCCATGTCTGACTATTTGCCACCCTGTGGACTGCAGCCCACCAGGCTCCTCTGTCCTTGGGATTCTCCAGGCTAGAATACTGGAGTGGACTGCCATTTCCTCCTCCAGGGGATCTTCCCAGCCCAGGGACTGAGCCTACAACTCTTGCATCTCCTGCTCTGGCAGGCAGGTTCTTCAGCAACTGCATTGCTCTGTATATTGAGTCTATTTTTATTGTCTTTTTTTAAACACTGTCACAAGTGTCACACTGGGATACGTTAATGTGTACAGAAAGTCGCATCCTTGCCTGGATCTCAGACTCCTTGAAGATAGGTTATTCAACTTGACTTGGACCTCTGACCTTTAATGTTTTATAGATAAATTGACCTGAATTTCAACCACAGTAAAGTCTAAAGCCTAGCATTCTATAGGAGGAAATGGCAGCCTGCTCAGTATTCCTGCCGAAAAAATCCCATGGACAGAGAAGCCTGGCAGATTACAGTCCAAAGGGTCGCAAAGAGTTGGACACGACTGAGTCACGGAGAGAGAGAGAGAGAGAGAGAGAGAGAGAGAGAAAGTTCAGTATTATAACAAGTTTGCCAAAGTGACAGGCCAAGCAATCAATCACACGTTGATCTAATAGAGAGGTGATCAGATTTCAAAGATGACACTTCTGGTTGTCGGGATGGGTTTAACAGCCTGGAAGATATGAAGGACAGTGACCAATGGTTTCCGTGTTTTGTGGGCGTTTAAACCACACGGTGTAAGAGCAGATACAATCTTAACTGCATGTCACCTGTGCAGACTCTGCTCTGGGTCTGCAGCCATCACTTCAGGTGGCAGGTCCCATACTTCATAGGAGGGCCGTGCATTTCCGTAACGGCTTGCCTCTGGGTGCTTGCCTGCTTTGTTTCCAGGGCCACTCTGCAATAGCTCGCCTGCGCTCCATCAGTATTCAGGTTTACGCTCTAAAATGAAACTATAAATTTCAATTTGGAGAAAATAAGCCCTCATTTGGGTTCATAAGTTTTAAATAACACATAACCATTGGCTACCTCAAGTCTGCATTTCCAGCGTTGTTTTATGCATTTGACAATAGATGTTCCCCCTCGGTTCGGGAGGAGGGTGAATGCATGAGGAATGGGAGGCTGGAAACGTAGGAATGTATTAGGGCTGTCAGACGGAGACGTAAATGATTTCTGAAGACATCTGAGACATCTGTGCAGCTCCATTGTCTGCAGGTTTTGAAGTTTCAGAATCCCATCTTCAAAACCCCTTCAAAATATTGTCTCCACATTTTAAGGGCCTGAGAAACAAACCAGGGCCCAAGTTTGAAAATGTGTTATGAAAACACTTTGGTGCCAAGTCCGAGGCCTAGGGAAAGCCGTGGAGAAGGATGTTGGATGCCCAGAAGGGCGCCCAGGCTGGGAAGCCCGCTGTCGTTCCAGCAGTATCCATGCCATCAGCCAAGTTCCTTTCCAACCCACGCTTGATCGTGGGTTTGTTTCCCATACCTTTTCAATCCTTTACTATCCTATAAAATGCAGAAAATTTAATTTAAAAGAACCGTACATAATCTTGAAGAAGCTACCATTCAGAACTAAGTCACAGTAAGCACACTTATGCAATGCTTCTATTCCTGTCAAAATAGCCACCCTACATGGCAGGAGGGGTAAAATATATTTTAAAAGCAAACAAGGAGATTTGTATATGTGTATGTATGGTTTATGGTAGAGTGATTTTGGGTGGAAGAGCTCTGTTTTATAAATCACATTTTTCAATGTCATGAATATTCGCACTGCGATCACCCTTGTAAAATATCAGTTAGTCGGTTAAAGATGTTGTTACGTTAGAGCTACCTGCATGTCATATTTGGAAGTGAGACAGACATGAGGTTAAAGCAGAGAAGAAGCCTCACCATGGAAATTTGAGAACCGCTCTTCCTAAGCACCAGCCAGAGGCATTTACTTAATTCATCAGCCAGTGAAATTTCAGCAAGTGGAGTATTGGTCTATCCTAAAGGAAATCAGTCCTGAATATTCATTGGAAGGATTGATGTTGAAGCTGAAACTCCATTACTTTGGCCACCTGATGTGAAGAACTGACTCTTTGGAAAAGACCCTAATGCTGGGAAAGATTGAAGGTGGGAGGAAGAGGTGACGACAGAGGATGAGATGGTTGGATGGCATCACCGACTCAATGGACATGAGTTTGGGTAAACTCCAGGAGTTGGTGATGGACAGGGAGGCCTGGTGCGCTGCAGTCCATGGGGTTGCAGAGTCAGACATGACTGAGCGACTGAACTGAACTGAATTGACAAAATATTTAGACATGCAAGGACCACACGTTATTGAGGAAAAGAATAATCTATTTTTAAACTGTGGTAAGACTAGAGAGAAGAGATGTCGTGGAGGGTAGGGCACCTTCTGTGCAAAATAGCACTGTGGGCGGAGGATCTGGGTTTGCTCCTCTGTGCTCCCCTCTCCCCTCTCCAGCTCACTTTCCTCCAACAGGAGACAGGGCCCCTGTGCCCACATCCCTCCTCCACCCTCACCTCCAAGCTGGTCTTTATTAAACTTAACAGATTGTGCATTTTTGAGAAGATGCCACAGTCTTACCCCAGGGATATTTGCATTTTGAGAGCTGTCAGAATTTTAAGCACAGGCCTGATGTTTGGATGACAGGAGTGGAGGAAGGATGCTCTGATCCGCGGGAAGTCTGGCGACCGGAGCGCTGAGCTTCCTCCACCACCACCAGGGATGGGCATGCCTGCCAGCAGTGATTCTCACCTTGGCTTCACGACTTCTGCCACCAAGGCTGAGTGGCAATCTCAAATCAGGATCTCTATGTAAGTTATTTTTGCCACTCAGTCTCCTGGTTTTAAGTTTCTCTCTTCTTCAGTCCCATGTCCCTGGGCTCTAAATTGTGCAAAAGCTGGAACGAGTACATCAGGGGGATGTACTGTAAACCCCTCACTCTGCAGATGAAGACACAAAGAGGCCGCAGAGTCAGGGGCTTCTCCAGTCTCCCTTGGCCCTGTTCCTGCAGAGCAGCATGTTGGCCAGGCTGCTCTGTGATGAGAGCTCCCCTCATCGGCATTGGCTCTGGCTGGCCACCAGTTCAGGCACAAAGTGAAGGGGCTGAACCCTGCAGACCTTATCAGTGTCTTTGTCCCTCCTGAATCAGGAAGATCCCCTGGAGAAGGAAATGGTAATCCACTCTGATATTCTTGCCTGAAGAATCCCATGGACAGAGGAGCCTGGCAACTTTTAGTTTGCACATCTTTTTTCAGTCAACACTATATCCTTGATCTTTCACAGATAAAGACCCTGGCTCTGATTCATACCCTTCCAAGCTGTTTCACAAAGACACAGCTGGATGTTTAAATATGAACCCAAGTTTCATGCAGATATATTTAGAAATATTGAGAAATCCTCGTTTCCTTCAAAGGTGTGACAGAGTATTTGCAAAAAAACTAAAAAGACACATATAACAAGATCTTGAAGTGGAAATTTTAAAATGTCTATAAGATACAGATAGGGATGGAAAATTAGTATCAGAAATATCTGTTGTCATTTAATTGCAGAAAATGAGTATCAGAAATATGCGTTGTTGTTTAATTGCAGTGCGTTTTAGTCTACATCTCTCTGGGAATGAAGTCAAAGAAGCAAGTAGGATACGCTGTGATTTCCCCTTGTCTGATGCGAGGGAGCGCATCTGCTCATCAGGGAGGGGTTGCTGTCCAATCTAAGGCTGTGTGCCATCACACAGTGAGGCCAAGCAAGTCAAAACTTTGGGTTTTGGAGTAGAGAAAGCTTTGCACCTTTTCCCCTCTTCTGGGAGGTGCAGAGGTTTCCTCTGGGCTGCGTCCCTAAGAATCCAAGTGCACCCCCATCCAGGCCCTTCTGGGGCAGTGAGGAGACCCAGCTCGCGGCCCACTCACCTGCTTCCCTCCAGAGACCAGAGCAGAGTGGAGCTTCGTCTCCATCATGCAACACGACCAACACTGGGCAAAACTACAGTCACACAGCCTCTCGGGGGGTCTTCCTTCTCCCCTTCCTTGTAGGATGGTCCCCCGCCTCCTTTTTTCTCGCTTTCTGCTGCCTCTTCCCCAACTTTTAACTAACTAAAGCTCCGCCTTCCACGGCACACTGTGCGTCTGCTCTTTTTATGAAGATTGTGAAGTCTTGGTCACAGACTGGCAGGTGATCCCGAGCACAGCTATGCTATGAAGAGCAATTAAGACAAGCTTAAATTCCAGCTCTTTATGCGATCTCCTGCAAAATGAACTTCCTCTCTGTCATGGGGCCCAGAAATGCCCTGGGCAGACCCCCAAGGCAGTCCTCTCGTTCAGAGACTGGGTATATCAAGGCTGCTGAGGTGCCTTTGGGCACAGGCAGACATGAGGGGAACCAGGAAAAATAGGTCAGTGGATTGTCCTGAGGCCGTGGCACCTTTACGTTTCCAGGCTCCTGCGATGTGGTTCAATATGTTGAAATTGGACCTGACACAATTTTTCAACCCACTGTGATTGGGTCTTGATTCTACAGCAAAGGCCAATGCCATGTGAGAGTTCTGGAACCATGGGGCCCGTCGGGGTGCTGTCCAGCAGAGCGGTGGTGGACAGACTAGGCAGCCACTAGGCTGGGGTTCCTAGTTTCACTCCCTGTGATGGTCATCCTACTCCTTTTAAGCCCCTCCAGCTTGGCATCTGACTCAGCCTCGAGCAGCGTTCCACTGTGGCCGTGAGCGTGGCACTGAGCCGGCGTCTTTCAAGTGCGTGGGTTCGGCATGTGAACTTTGCCTACAAACTTTCCCCAGGCGTGCACTGACTACACAGCCTGACCCAGCCATGCCCATCCAGCCCAGGGACAGGCGGGCATGTAGCAGCCTTGTATAAACTCACAGATTTTTAATCAACACACTCTACCTGTTGTCCTCTGTTTCTGATATGACAGTTAGATGCAGAACAGAGATCAATCCATCCAGGTTGGTTGGTTGTTGTTTGATTGCTCTGTCTGTGAGATTCTTTTGTGACCCCACGGACTTTGGCCTGCCAGGCTCCTCCTCCATGGGACTTCCCAAGCAAGAATACTGGAGTGGGTTGCCATTGCCTCCTCCAGGGTGTCTCCACTACCCAGGGATCCAACCTGGGTCTCTTGCATCTCCTGCATTGCATTGGCAGGAGGTGGTCTCGAGCCTGCAAGACGAGACAATGGGTTTGAATGGTCTTAGACTCCAAGCTGGCCCAGGGCTTCATTTTTTTTTTTTTTTTCTGTTCATTTTATTGTGCTGGAGTCTGAGGCTGACTACCGCAGTCTCCTGATGGAGCTCTGGGGGTCACAGCCTTCCAGGAGCTCACAGTTCAGAGGGAAAAAATGTAGTCACCACAGTCAAATTGCTGGTTACTGGGGAGAATTCTGACCCTGCTCCAGGAGAGTCCAACCCCCCACCCCCCCACCCCACCCATACCCTTGGTGCCCTCCTCTTCCCCTTCTGAGTCATCCCCCTGACTCTGGCTCAGTTTCCGTCCTCCCAATGACACCCCACTCTCTGCACAGCCTCTGCCACCTTGGGAGAGAACCACCCATTTCCTGACATCAAAGATGACCCCAGTGGGTACCACTGCCATCGGCATTCACCCTCACTCTTCACTAAGCCACCTGCTCAGAACATCCCCTGGGCACAGATCCTAGGCCTCCCCACAGGGCTCACCCTCCTCACCTTCCAGCTCTGGTTTTTTGAAATGGACCTAGAAGGCATCTGTATGAAATCTGTATGCAGGTCAGGAAGCAACATTTAGAACTGGACATGGAACAACAGAGTGGTTCCAAATAGGAAAAGGAGTATGTCAAGGCTGTATATTGTCACCCTGCTTATTTAACTTCTATGCAGACTACATCATGAAAAACTGGATGGGCTGGATGAAGCACAAGCTGGAATCAAGATTGCTGGGAGAAATATCAATAACCTCAGATATGCAGATGACACCACTCTGGCAGAAAGTGAAGAACTAAAGAGCCTCTTGATGAAAGTGAAAGAGGAGAGTGAAAAAGTTGACTTAAAATTCAACATTCAGAAAACTAAGATCATGGCATCCGTTTCCATCACTTCATGGAAAATAGATGGGGAAACAGTGGAAACAGTGACTGACTTTTTTGGGACTCCAAAATCACTGCAGATGGTGAGTGCAGCCATGACATTAAAAGACGCTTGCTCCTTGGAAGAAAAATCATGATCAACCTAGACAGCATATTAAAAAGCAGAGATATTACATTGCCAACAAAGGTCTGTCTAGTCAAAGCTATGGTTTTTCCAGTAGTCATGTATGGATGTGAGAGTTGGACTATAAAGAAAGCTGAGAGCCAAGGAATTAATGCTTTTGAACTGTGGCATTGGAGAAGATTCTTGAGCATCTCTTGGACTGCAAGATCCATCCAGTCCATCCTAAAGCAAATGAGTCCTGAATATTCATTTGAAAGACTGATGTTGAAGGTGAAACTCCAATACTTTGGCCACCTGATGCAAAGAACTTACTCATTTGAAAAGACCCTGTTGCTGGAAAAGATTGAAGGCAGGAGGAGAAGGGGACGACAGAGGATGAGATGGTTGGGTGCATCACTAACTCGATGGACATGAGTGTGAGTAAACTCCGGGAGTTGGTGATGGACAGGGAGGCCTGCCTGCTGCAGTCCATGGGGTCGCAAGGACTGACTGAGCGACTGGACTGAACTAGCGGGCATCGCTGACCTTTGACCTTTGGCCATGGTTCCCAGTGAAGTGTGTTCGCCAGAGGCGTTTTCCTCCTGCTTCCCCACAGTAGTTTATGTTGGGGTGAGACACTCCTCCCCACCTGACCCCTGGGGGACAGCCCCTCCTCTCCTGTCCTTTCAGGCCTCTCTTGACTCTGGGGCACCTTGCTCTGTCCCTGAGGCAACCCTCCCTTCCATCAGAATCAATTCTGATTGTGACTCTGTTCTTCTTCGGGGTCTCATCCACCCCTGCCTCCGGCCACCCCATGAACATGAGAGTGGGCACAGGAATCTCTTCTCCACTTCCAGAGAAGTGGTGTAGTGACCGCAAGACAACATGATGGATTTGAGTGGCCTTATACTCCAAGCTGGCCCAGGACTTCATGTTGTTTTCCCCTTCATTTTATTGTGCTTGAGTCCAAGGCTGACCTCCATGGTCTCCTGACGGGGCTCTGGGGGAAAGATCTCCAGTGACCAGCTCTTCTCCCAAACCACATGCATGAACGCCCGGATGCCTGATGGACTCTGAGAGTCACACAACCTCAAATGGATTGTATCTAAGGCCCTCACCCCACAATGTCTTGTCCCCCAACTCTGCATACAACCTCAAATGGATTGTATCTAGGCCCTCACCCCACAATCTCTTGTCCCCAACTCTGCATACAACCCTCACCCCACAATCTCTTGTCCCCCAACTCTGCATACAACCTCAAATGGATTGTATCTAAGGCCCCTCACCCCACAATCTCTTGTCCCCCAACTCTGCATACAACCTCAAATGGATTGTATCTAGGCCCCTCACCCCACAATCTCTTGTCCCCCAACTCTGCATACAACCTCAAATGGATTGTATCTAAGGCCCTCACCCCACAATCTCTTGTCCCCCAACTCTGCATACAACCTCAAATGGATTGTATCTAAGGCCCTCAAATGGATTGTATCTAAGGCCCTCACCCCACAATCTCTTGTCCCCAACTCTGCATACAACCTCAAATGGATTGTATCTAAGGCCCTCACCCACAATCTCTTGTCCCCAACTCTGCATACAACCTCAAATGGATTGTATCTTTGGCCCTCACCCCACAATCTCTTGTCCCCAACTCTGCATACAACCTCAAATGGATTGTATCTAAGGCCCTCACCCCACAATCTCTTGTCCCCAACTCTGCATACAACCTCAAATGGATTGTACCTCAAATGGATTGTATCTAAGGCCCTCACCCCACAATATCTCTTGTCCCCCAACTCTGCATACAACCTCAAATGGATTGTATCTAAGGCCCTCACCCCACAATCAACCTCAAATGGATTGTCTAGGCCCTCCCCAACTCTGTCCCCCAATACAACCTCAAATGGATTGTATCTAAGGCCCTCACCCCACAATCTCTTTGTCCCCAACTCTGCATACAACCTCAAATGGATTGTATCTAAGGCCCTCACCCCACAATCTCTTGTCCACAATCTCTTGTCCCCAACTCTGCCCTCACCCACAACCTCAAATGCATACAACCTCAAATGGATTGTATCACCCCACAATCTCTTGCCCTCACTCCCACAATCTCTTGTCCCACAACTCTGCATACAACCTCAAATGGATTGTATCTAAGGCCCTCACTCCCACAATCTCTTGTCCCCAATCTCTGCAACTCTGCATACAACCTCAAATGGATTGTATCTAAGGCCCTCACCCCACAATCTCTTGTCCCCAACTCTGCATACAACCTCAAATGGATTGTATCTAAGGCCCTCACCCCACAATCTCTTGTCCCCAACTCTGCATACAACCTCAAATGGATTGTATCTAAGGCCCTCACCCACAATCTCTTGTCCCCCAACTCTGCATACAACCTCAAATGGATTGTATCTAGGCCCTCCCCACAATCTCTTGTCCCCAACTCTGCATACAACCTCAAATGGATTGTATCTAGGCCCTCACCCCACAATCTCTTGTCCCCAACTCTGCATACAACCTCAAATGGATTGTATCTAGGCCCTCACCCACAATCTCTTGTCCCCAACTCTGCATACAACCTCAAATGGATTGTATCTAAGGCCCTCACCCCACAATCTCTTGTCCCCAACTCTGCATACAACCTCAAATGGATTGTATCTAAGGCCCTCACCCCACAATCTCTTGTCCCCAACTCTGCATACAACCTCAAATGGATTGTATCTAAGGCCCTCACCCCACAATCTCTTGTCCCCAACTCTGCATACAACCTCAAATGGATTGTATCTAGGCCCTCACCCCACAACCTCTCTTGTCCCCAACTCTGCATACAACCTCAAATGGATTGTATCTAAGGCCCTCACCCCACAATACAACCTCAAATGGATTGTCTTGTCCCCAACTCTGCATACCCCAACTCAATCTCTTGCATACAACCTCAAATGGATTGTATCTAGGCCCTCACCCACAATCTCTTGTCCCCAACTCTGCATACAACCTCAAATGGATTGTATCTAGGCCCTCAGGCCCTCACCCCACAATCTCTTGTCCCCAACTCTGCATACAACCTCAAATGGATTGTATCTAGGCCCTCATACCACAATCTCTTGTCCCTCCAACTTGTCCCCAACTGCATACAACCTCAAATGGATTGTATCTAAGGCCCTCACCCCACAATCTCTTGTCCCCAACTCTGCATACAACCTCAAATGGATTGTATCTCCCTCCCCACAATCTCTTGCCCTCACCCCACAATCTCTTGTCCCCAACTCTGCATACAACCTCAAATGGATTGTATCTAGGCCCTCACCCACAATCTCTTGTCCCCAACTCTGCATACAACCTCAAATGGATTGTATCTAGGCCCTCACCCCACAATCTCTTGTCCCCAACTCTGCATACAACCTCAAATGGATTGTATCTAGGCCCTCACTTGTCCCCAACAATCTCTTGTCCCCAACTCTGCATACAACCTCAAATGGATTGTATCTAGGCCCTCACCCCACAATCTCTTGTCCCCAACTCTGCATACAACCTCAAATGGATTGTATCTAAGGCCCTCACCCCACAATCTCTTGTCCCCAACTCTGCATACAACCTCAAATGGATTGTATCTAGGCCCTCACCCCACAATCTCTTGTCCCCAACTCTGCATACAACCTCAAATGGATTGTATCTAGGCCCTCACCCCACAATCTCTTGTCCCCAACTCTGCATACAACCTCAAATGGATTGTATCTAGGCCCTCACCCCACAATCTCTTGTCCCCAACTCTGCATACAACCTCAAATGGATTGTATCTAGGCCCTCACCCCACAATCTCTTGTCCCCAACTCTGCATACAACCTCAAATGGATTGTATCTAAGGCCCTCACCCCACAATCTCTTGTCCCCAACTCTGCATACAACCTCAAATGGATTGTATCTAAGGCCCTCACCCCACAATCTCTTGTCCCCAACTCTGCATACAACCTCAAATGGATTGTATCTAGGCCCTCACCCCACAATCTCTTGTCCCCAACTCTGCATACAACCTCAAATGGATTGTATCTAGGCCCTCACCCCACAATCTCTTGTCCCCAACTCTGCATACAACCCAACTCTGCATACAACCTCAAATGGATTGTATCTAGGCCCTCACCCCACAATCTCTTGTCCCCCAACTCTGCATACAACCTCAAATGGATTGTATCTAAGGCCCTCACCCCACAATCTCTTGTCCCCCAACTCTGCATACAACCTCAAATGGATTGTATCTAGGCCCTCACCCCACAATCTCTTGTCCCCAACTCTGCATACAACCTCAAATGGATTGTATCTAGGCCCTCACCCCACAATCTCTTGTCCCCAACTCTGCATACAACCTCAAATGGATTGTATCTAGGCCCTCACCCCACAACGTCTTGTCCCCCAACTCTGCATACAACCTCAAATGGATTGTATCTAAGGCCCTCACCCCACAATCTCTTGTCCCCAACTCTGCATACAACCTCAAATGGATTGTATCTAGGCCCTCATCTCTTGTCCCCAACTCCCACAATCTCTTGTCCCCAACTCTGCATACAACCTCAAATGGATTGTATCTAGGCCCTCACCCCACAATCTCTTGTCCCCAACTCTGCATACAACCTCAAATGGATTGTATCTAAGGCCCTCACCCCACAATCTCTTGTCCCCAACTCTGCATACAACCTCAAATGGATTGTATCTAGGCCCTCACCCCACAATCTCTTGTCCCCAACTCTGCATACAACCTCAAATGGATTGTATCTAAGGCCCTCACCCCACAATCTCTTGTCCCCAACTCTGCCTTTCCTCTCGGTTCTTCCGTTTCTGTTAGTGATGCTTCATTCTTCACTCGGCTGAAACCAGCATCCTGAAGTCACCTCTGATCCCGCTCCTTTCTTCCTGCCTGTATCTGGTGCTGCCTGTATCTGGTGGGTCGCCAGGCCCGCCTGCTGGGATAAGAGTCTCCATATCCCTCTTGCCCTCGCCATGTTGCTGAAGGATCCCGGGTCAGGGCTCCACCAGGAAAGGTCTCCTGATGCCTCGGGCTCCATGCAGGTGCTGGCTCCTCTCTCGTTGGTCCTGGCTCCTCAGTGCTGTGGTAAACACTGCCCATTCCTTAGGCAAACAGAGGCAGGGGACTGAAAAATGAACCAGAGAGGTGTTGGCAGACTAAACGAGATGCATTATAACAAACACGTGAAAGCAAAGGGGTGTGGCGCCCACACCTGAACTTGGAGCTTCCCTTGCTCAGCAATGATACCCAGTTCCCACGTAACAGAAATGCCTAAGAAAATGAAATCTAAGTCCTCAACTGCACACCCTCTTCCTTAGATGTGATCCAGTCCCTCCTCCTCTTCACTTTGTGCCCACTTATCCAGCCTGGAGGGGCTTCCCTGATGCCTCACTGGTAAAGAACCTGCCTGCAACGCAGGAGATGTGTGTTCCATCCCTGGGTCAGGGAAAGTCTCCTGGAAGAGGGAATGGCCACCCACTCCAGTATTCTTGCCTGGGAAATCCCATGGAGAGAGGAGCCCAGCGGGCTACAGTCTGTGGGGTCACAAAGAGTCAGACGCGACTGAGCGACTAACATCGTCACTTCCACTGTCGTGCAGACTGCACAGTCAGCACTGGACAGAGGAAGGAATGGGGTGGGTGGGTGCCACGGATGGGCCGGAGATGAGTCTTGAACTTGAGCCCAAGACCAACCCAGGTCTCCCTCCTTACTGACTTAAAAAATATTCATTTCAAACTTATTCTTTTTTTCTCATCAACCATGAACCAAAGTAAAAATGTACCTTCTATCTAAACTAAAATAGTCCACTTTGTTATTGAAGTTATAAAAATAGGCCAGCGAATGCAGACCCCTGATTGTCACAGGGTGGTTGGTGGTTTTGTCGCTCAGTCCTGTCCGACTCTTTGTGACCCCATGGACTGTAGCCCCCCAGACTCCTCTGTCCATGGAAATCTCCAGGCAAGAATCCTGGAGTGGATTGCCATTTCCTTCTCCAGGGGATCTTCCTGACTCAGGGATCGAGCCTGCATCTCCTGCATCGCAAGCAGATTTTTTTGCGGCTGAGCCACCAGCGACGCCTCCTCAACGGCGTGGTTGTTTTCACTCCAAACACCCTGTCTGCAGTGGGACCAGGCGCAGCGATAGTGACTGTAGAGTGTGGAGCCAGGAACCATGCTTTACACGCTGGGAATGATACCGTGGCTTGTCCCCCTTCTGTCAGATGGTGGTCAGTTTCGTAATTAGTGGTCCACCCGCCTGGATATCACAAGGGCAGAAAGAATGGCTCCATTGTAGGAGAATCTGTTAGGGCATCCGCATGGGAAAGTGTCAGAGACAGAGCATTCTGAGACTTCCTTATAGACCGTTTTGTAAATAAATCAGACTTTTTAATTGCTCTGCGAGAAGGATCTTTCTTTGAGCACAAGGTGACTGCTGCTGAATGCCCAGGACATGTGCTTGGTCTGGCAGAGGGCTCCGGGTTCTTGTACTCAGTATCCACCGCGACCCCGTGGATTCCATGTACATGGTAACAATTAACAGCGCACAATGGCACGACCGTGTTCGCGGGGACAGAGGCAGGTTGGCTGCTTCCCACAACAGCCTCCCGGGCGGGCAGAACAAAGGGCCCGGGCCCATCTGTGCAGGCCTCTGAACGCCGGCTGTTCCAGGGCTCTCGTCCTCCTCCTCACCCAGGAAGCTGGTGCAGTGCACAGGCAGCCCCGGGCATTAGTATGGTAATGAATTCCGGGCAAGCAGACAGACCTGACAAAGACAAGGGTTTCCAGGCAGCGACTGAGCAGGTGGAGCACCCAGAGCTGCGCTGACTCCTTGCAGACAGAGGGACCTGCCTGAGCATCTCCACGTCGGTTCCTTTGCTTGAGCCTTTCCTTCCAGGGGTGATAATATGCAGGAAGTCCTGTGTTCCACGCAGATTATGGCAAATTCCAGAGTCTTATCCCACATTGGGGGCTTCCCTGGTGGCTTAGCTGGTAAAGAATCTGCCTATAATGCAGGAGGCCCCAGTTCGATTCCCAGGTCAGGAAGATCCCCTGGAGAAGGGATAGGCTACCCATTCCAGTATTCTTAGGCTTCCCTAGTGGCTTAGACAGTAAAGAATTGCCTGCAATGAGGGAGACCTGGGTTCGATCCCTGGGTTGAGAAGATCCCTTGGAGGAGGGCATGGCAATCCACTCCAGTGTTCTTGCCTGGAGAATCCCATGGACAGAGGAGCCTGGCAGATACAGTCCATGGGGTCACAAAGAGACATGACTGAGCGACTAAGCACAGCACAAAACATCTCACATCTGAGCACGCTGTCTCTGCAGCTCGCTCAGTGCCCTGGTTCTCTCTGTGGGCCCAGGACTTCGCAGCAGTTTGACAGTCTCAGCTGCTCCTTCTCATCTCTGTCAAAGGGGGAACAGGAGAAGCGCCCACAGTAGGCCCTCTAGAACATGGTTCAGCAAGGCCAGCACTCTGAAGATAAAGACTATCCTTCCGGGTGAAGAGCCGTGCTTCTGACTACAGTCCTTGAATGGGTTATCTACCACCCCCCTAAAAGAGCCTGAAGCTTGGGGGAGGGAGGGGCAAGGCTGAGAGCTTCCCCCAAATGCAGAACAAGGGGGCCAGGGGTCACACTCTGCAGCTGGCTTCCGGGATGGAGCCAGCAGGGACCCGTCCCAGAATCAATCGGACACGCCTCGACCTCCTCGCAACATCTTTTATATTTAAGAATTGAAATAAGCCTCAGGGAAACTGCAGAGTTTAAAACTTCGGCCACGTCAATAACACACTAACATCAACAACAAAACACGCCTTTGACGCAAGGAGATGGGAGGGAGTCTCGCCCGCGTCACGTCGAGTCCCCGAACGCGGTGGCACCAGTCCCCGGCAGTTAACAACTATTATATAAACACGATGGAATGTGCCCGGTGCTCCGGCTGATGGAAAAAGCACAGTCATGAGCCACCGGGGGCCGCACAATGCCCGCGCAGCTCTCCAGCTGCGATCCAAGTGGGTTTCAATAAAACCTCAGCGCTCTTAACAAGGAGTTTGATGGAGTGTTAACAACCTTGAGCTTCAGGTCGAGCTGTTAACCAACAGAGTCGTCATTAACTGCTGGTAACGACTGCCTTGCCAAGGATTATGGCTTCATTATGACCCTGATAGCCGGGGTCCAGCCTCCTGACTCGGGGAAGTGTTCCCCATAGCATGTTTCCCTACAGCCTTCACTTCTCACGAGCATCTTTGCCAGTGGGGAGAACGGGAGAGGTAGGAGGGCTGTGCCCGGCCAGGGGCTTCAAGAGCCATCACTCACACAACCCAGGAGGTTTCCAGGCTCCAGTGGCCAGGGCTCTTGGCAGATGCCAATCCTGGCAGATTTGCTGGAGGCCAGTGCGTTCTTACGGACTACGGATTTATCAGAAACAAGAAACATGTTGCTCCGTGGGGGCAAGTCTGCCTCCCAACTGGCTGGCTGCTGTGACCTAGGGTTCAGGCAATGAGCCCCCCACCACCCACACATTCCCTACATGTGGGTGATGATTGGAGGTGGAGAATTTCAGAGAGTGTGACGCGCCCATCCTGCTCAGAGCCTGGTACTGTGCAGGCAGGAGGAGCTCAGGTCACCATAAACAGAGGCATGGATCCACCTGGACCATCGTATCTGGACTACTCCTGGACTCACAGCCGTGATTTTCTCCAGAAATGAAGCTGCAGCTTGTATTTCCTGTTGGAAATTGAAAGTGTCCATGAAGTGAAGCCAGTCATTCCTTTTTCTCAATTTTGACTCTTTTAATTTCCTCTAATCACTTGACGGGGCTTCCCTGGTGGAAGTAAAGAAACTTTCAGTTCAGTTCAGTTCAGTCGCTCGGTCGTATCCGACTCTTCACGACCCCGTGAATCACAGTAAAGGATCTGCCCACCAATGAAGGAGACGCAGGTTCGATCGCTGCGTCAGGAAGATCCCCTGGAGATGGAAATGACAACCCTTTCAGCATTCTTGCCTGGGAAACCGCGTGGACAGAGGAGCCTGACAGGCTCTGGTCCATGGGGTCACAAAACAGCAGAACTCGACTCAGGGACTAAACAAGGACAACAGTCACTGACTGCTAACTCCCTCCAGAGCAGTGCGTTCGGACAGCTTTAAGGTTTAGGAAACTTTTGTTTCATATTTGCAGCAATCATGTATCTTACAAAATAAAGGCTTTTACCATACACTCTTTATCTGACACATGAGCGAGGGGTTTCATGTGTTTCTGGGGGTATTACAATTTAATTAAAACCAGTTCCTCTCTCTTACTAACCTCATATTTTACAATGCACCTAACAGGCTTATCTCTCAAGAGTTACTCTAGAAATAATTGCTAAATGACATGTATGTATTTCCGCCTGTGCCTGTTTACTAAAATTTCAGATCAAGAAAGGGAATTTCTAAAATATATAAGCCCCAATGTTCACAGCAGCATTCTTCACAACAGCCAAGATATGGAACAGCTAAAGTGTCCATCTATAGATAAATGGCTAAAGAAGATGTGGCGTATCTTCAATGGCATTGCAGTGTATATACAACGGAATATTACTCAGCCATTAAAAGGACAACATTTTGCCATTCATGGCAACATAGATGGCCACCAAGGGCATTACGCTAAGTGAAATAAGTCAGACAGAGAAAGATAGATACTGTATGATATCGCTTACATGTGGAATTTGAAAAATACAGTGAACTAGTGAATATAACAGAAAAAGACACAAGCTCAGAGAGACAGAGAACAAACTAATGGTTTCCAGCGGGGAGATGGGGGCAATATGGTGCGGACGCGAGAGCTGGACCATAAAGAGGGCTGAGCGCCGAAGAATTGACGCTTTTGAACTGTGATGTAGGAGTAGACTCTTGAGAGTCCCTTGGACTCCAAGGAGATCAAACCAGTCCATCTACAAGGAAATCAACACTGAATATTCATTGGAAGAACCGATGCTGAAGCTCCAATCCTTTGCCACCTGATGCAAAGGGCTGACTCAGTGGAAAAACTCTGATGCTGGGAAAGATTGAAGGCAGGAGGAGAAGGGAGCAACAGAAGACGAGATGGTTGGATGGCATCACTGACTCAGTGGACATGAGTTTAAGCAAGCTCTGGGAGATAGTGATGGACAGGGAGGCCTGGCATGAGGCAGTCCATGGGGTCACAAGGAGTCAGACACGACTGAGCCACTGAATAACAAGTAAGAGGTACAAAGTGTTATGTAGCAAATAAGCCACAGGAAATATGGCCAATATTTTGTAATAACTGCAAATGTGGTGTAACCTTTAAAATGTAAAAAGCTGAAGGTCTGATCTAAAAAATGCGTTTTTCTATTGAGCCATTGTGAGTGCATAGCCCTCAGCTCACCCCCAGGGCCATGCTTGTGCCCAGGGATGTGGGTCTGTCACACAGGAACCGCTTCTGGCCGCAGACAGCCCTTGGGGGTCCCCGAAGACGTCCTTTCCACCATGAGCTCAGCAAGCCCCGCTGCGGTCTTGAGAGAGGACCGACCTTGTCCGTCATCCCAGCATCCTCGCCCGTCCAGGCCAGAAGGAGCCGGGGTCCAGGCAGGGAGGGGCGGCGCTGAGCCCCCACCAGGATGCTCACAGGGACTCAGAGGCAGGAGGCGGGGGGTGTGAGCTCCAAGGTGACTGACCTCAGCTTCCCCTCTTAAACCTTTGTCAGTCCAGAGACAAAACTGAGCTTTAAGAGGAGGGATCCCAAAGGCAGAAGGAAGTGTCCCAAAGGCAGAAGAGGTGCCCCCTCCTCTTGGGCCTCTGTAAGGGGCTTCCCCACTCACCCGGGGCTGCGCCATCTAAGGAGTAGGGGACGCTCCCAGCTGAACTCCCCTGAGCCTTGCTGGGCTCTGCCGGGTGTGGATGAGGACCAAAGCCGCAGGCTCCTTGGGGAGTGTCCCATACGCCCAGGACAGAGGGCTTGCAGGGGCAGGGGCAGAAGACTCCAGAAGCAGAGGGCAGACTTCTTGTGCTCAGCCCAGGGGGTCATTGTTGCCCGTGGAGCATCCCTCGCAGGGCCCTGGCTCAGGGGGAAGACTCTGCCTTCGTGAGAGACAGGAGAGACGCAGCCAGGGATCCCATGGGTCCACACTTGCCCCCAGACAGGAGCTGTGCAGGGACGAGGGGCTGAGGTGGTCCTGCCCCACTGCCCGGGCCAGCAGGACTCTCAGCCCTGGGAGGCAAAGGGCAGATGGGGAGCTCCAGACCGAGCTTGCAGGGTCCTTGGGGTCGGACCGTCAGCCTGCCCTTTAAGCGTCATCCTTGGTTCAGTGGATTCCGGCTCCTGAAAGTCCGCAGGTGGGGCAAGGGAGACAGAAAGCCCAGCAGTAAGCCCCGAGCCTTTTGGCACGAGCCGGGGAGCCCTGCGCCCCCGATGTGTGCACAAGCCCTTTCCCTCGCCTTCCAAACCTGGCCTCCTCCTCTGGTTTGCGAATATGAAAAGCATAACTGACATTTTTTTCCTGTCTCCACCCCATGTTCGCGAGAAGCTACGAACATGGATTTAGGGAAACCATTTTGCAGACACATTTCTCCGAGCCAGAATTAAATGAAAGCAATATTAAAAATGCCTTTGAACGTGTTCCACAAATGTGAAAGAATATTTATAAACCGTACTCGGGAACACACATCACTCAGCCTCTCCATGGCCGGCACGCTGGGCTCGGCGGGGAGGATGGGGCCTCAGAGACCAGCCCCTCCGGCCCGGCTGGACCACCTCCGTTACCGCTGCCCTGGCTGCCCACGTGCTGCCCAGGGCGGCGGCACCCAGACTCACGGAAAGGACTCCAGCCAAACTGGGTTTTGGACACTAAGGGTGACCGGTATACGCGGTGCACTCAGCTTCTGAGTCTTAAAGAAATGGAGGAATATTGAAGTTGAGTAAATTTGCCATTAACTCCCCAAAGGTAAAGCTGAATCCCTATCTTATTTCCCATCCATCTATCCACTAATACCTTTCTGTCTTTCCCGCTTTCTCGCTCTTCCTGATAACACCGAGCTGGGCATGTGTTCATGCCCGTGCATCGGGCACTTGCAGAAACACTCAGGCAGACAAGCCAGAGCTGTTTCTCTGCAAATGTGGGGTTCGTTATTTCAGACTGCAGAGACACTGTGTCCCGGAAAGAATGTCACGTTGTATGGTTTTATATCAAGCTTCTCACAGCAAACATCCTGGACAGAAGGCAATGATCTAAACGTCTATAGTGCCAGTCCCAGTTACACACTCACACACCCACCCTAACACTCACATTCACACACACTCACACACACATTAACACTTCACACATACACTAATACACTCACACACACACCCTCACACACACTCATATTCACATACACGCACACACACAACAACACACATTCACACATACACTAATACACTCACATACACACACTAACACACACACACTCAACTCAGTCACACACACACTCACACACTAATACACACACACACACCCTAACACATACTCACATTCACATACACTCACACACATATTAACACACATTCACACATGCACTAATACACTCACATACTCACACACACACACTCACTCAACTCAGTCACACACACAATCACACACTAATACACATTCACACACACACCCTAACACACACTCACATTCACATACACTCACACACACACAACACACACACTTTAAAGCATTCACACGCTTTAAAGCAAACACACACATTCAACTCAATCACACACACACTCACGCTCTAATACACACTCACACACACACACACACACACTCTAAAGCATTCACATGTACCCTTGTATAGTGGTACGTGTACATGGAAATCTTATTTAGATGAATTAAGCCTGGAGCTGAGTTTGTTCTAAGTAAGCTTGCCTTCCAGGGCGGCTACTTTTTCTTTCCATTTCCCCATTCCACTGCCTTGCTGGTCTGCAGCCATAAGGAGGAGGCGCTGCCCAGATGCCTGTCCTCATGGAGACGGACGGGGCAGGATGTCAGGAGGTGCCTCGGTAGGGTGGGGTCCTCCCCCCACTGCCGTGGCTCCTCAGAGGCCCCCTGGAGGGAAGGGAGACCCCCCACCCCGTGCCCCTGTGCAGACGTCACTTGGCAACGAGCGGGCCTACTGGGTTCAGTTTGGGAGGACAGCGCTTTACGTATACTGAATATCAAAGGGTTTGTCTGCAGGCTGCGTACTGCTGCTTTTCTGGGTCATGACCATGGCATAGGATGCTCTGCGTTCTTGGAAAGGCCAAATTTTTCTTTAAAAATAGAACTCTTCACACTTGAAGAATTCAAGAGAGCTGTCTTTAGAGGGAACTCTCACGTGTTTCCTTTTCCTCAGTTGACCGCGTCCACATTCCCTAATACCCAAAAGGACGATGTTGGCACGTCACACGGCTTTGTCATCCTGAGGAGAAGCACAGCAGTGTCATTGCCTTGTGGTTGGTACTGGCAGTTAATTTCCTCAGTGATTATGCAATTTCTTGAATTATATGTTGTTATGCTTTATAAAATAAGGATCCAGAACAGGATTTTAGTTCTTTCAGAATGAGTGAATAAAACTACAAACCACTACATAACTTAGAATCATAGTCACAACATTTCAGGAAATGTTTTTTAATGAATTCAAACAATCCATAAAATTAATTCTTTTGAACATTTGAAAATTTTGTGCTTTCAACTCTGTTTTAAGAATGCTTTTTCTATAAATGATAAAAAATCAGTAAGAAAAAATTATATGTTGTTGAAAGAGATATTTGATGACTGTCCCATCATTCGTAGACCTTTTTACTGTGGATCCACATTTTACTGTGGATCTCAAATACACTTTGAAAATAAACGTATGAAAATATGATTTCATTGTGTACAATGTCTGCCAAACAAACAGTAACAACCTCCAAACTTCAGGCTCAACACTTGCCTAAGGTGTTATACTGGATGAAGCGGCTCCAGGTTAAAATCAGAAAGCTCGTTATATCAGGTAATCTATGTTCTAGACCAAAGGAACCTAAATCTCAATAGACCTAGAGAAATAAGCTGACAAGCAAACGGCAAAGTTTTTCCTCCCCGCAAGCCTGCCATTAACATACACGGTTTCTGCAATAGTCACCCAACCAGTCTTAGCTCTCCCAACCAGACCCTGACATCCCCGGAGCCTGGTTCCAGCTTCCACGTGGCTGATCCTCCACCTCAGTCTAAGACCTTGGGGTCAGTGACTCTGCTGGTTTTGTTCAGTTTCCCCCTGTGCCTTGGGCAGTTCCTCCTATGTAGGAGCCACTCAGTAAAAGAGGTATGGAATGAATTAGTGGAATAGAAAGCAGGACCAAGACTGGGGTGAAAAGAACTTCACCAGCCATCACTTGGTGTTGATAACAGGACAATCGTATAAACGCTGTGCAGAAAACTGAGAGACACAGAATTCCTCAGCTTCTCATCTACCCTCTTTGTTGAGGTTAAAGATACTTTGGACAAGAAGATGCAAATCAAATAAGTATCAGAACAGGAAATGAACGTTCAAATTGGATAAATAGATAAGAAGAGGGTAACTTTCAGCCTGTAAATGAGTCCTTATCTCTGGCCTGGTCTAATTCCACCCTGGGATGCTGAGAGAACTGCATCTTTTGGGGGGACCAAGAGTACTGATTTCTGCACGAGCGACATACACGTCACACTGTGACAGAGGGTGAGATGGTGGATGGCATCACTGACTCAGTGGACGTGAGTTTGAGCAAACTCCAGGAGATAATGAAGAATGGGAAAGCGTAGCATGCAGCAGGTCATGGGATCACAAACAGCTGGATAGGAATGAGTGACTGAACAATATCACCACCACCAACCCTAGACTCACTGAATCACAATCTGCAGTTCAAGGTAATTTAAGAAATACTTGTATTATCATTGTTCTCAAACATCGTTTTTAAAGCAGATAAGTCTTTTATTTAAAGAAAATTTTGTGGACGAACACTCTTAACAATAAGCAATTGTGACATTGCTTTCTTTTCTGTATAGATTCTGGCTCATTCTTCCCCATCGCTTTTCCCGCCTTTCTACATCTTTACCCCAGCTCCTGTTGTCTGGATTAAAGCGTAGTTTGAAAGCCATTGATTTGTACTGCTTTTAACATCTCCAAGATCTGAAAACTGTAAATGAACAGTAGTTCATAATTCAGACTAGCACTCAAGTTTATTAGAAATAAAAAGGCAAGCTTTCCCTGAGTGTGGACATGGATTGTGGTCCAGCCATGACCTTGTTCAGTTCATTGGCTGTCAAGTTTGCCCACCATTTGAACCATTAGAGAATCTTATTTTTATTTTATTTTTAAGCTTTTATTTTTAATTGGAGGATAATTGCTTTACAATATCATGTTAGTTTCTGCCATACATCAACATGAATCAGCCATAGGATATATATGTACCCTCTCTGAGAACCTTATTTTTAAAATGCGCTTCCTATTCAATCAGAATTTCCAAGGGTAGTAAGATAGCAGTCTGTTTATTTAAGAGCTCTCGGATTAGTATAATAGAGTTCTAGAAAATTTCACTACAGTCTTCACAAGAGCAGTATCATCTCTCTTAATAAATATTTTAAATTCATGCTTGAACTCTGTATCTTTTGGTATAGACTTGAGTTTTTGCTTTATATTTCTAATTCTACATTTTAATCTTTTTTAATTTCAAAAAAAAAATGTAGGGAGTATTAGCTACCACATGATGTCACTGATTTAAGAAAACCCCAACCAAAGCTGAAAGCTTCCCACTCTATCAAAATAATTTCCTTGTACAAATTGGAACAAAAGATTTGTTTTGGGAAGGAGTATGTGTTGGTGGTGATGGTAGTGTAGAAGGGCAGCTGCCTTGAGATGACAAACATTTTATCTTGTCCCAAATATCTTTTAAAATTATTTTTCTGTAAAATACAAAACTAAAATGCAATATGCCATTTTTGCATTTACATAGTAAATTAGCTTGGCATCTTGTTGTAAGAGGAAATGACTCCTTCAGACAGAAGTTGGAATAATTAACACACTACACGTAATTATTCCGAAACACTGAATATCCCCATACTCAGTAAAGCTTACTTTTCTCTTGTGTAAAGTGAGACAATTTGTCCTGCTATTTCCCACCATACTCTCTGATTTAGAGAAAGACCAGAGACTTGTTGTGAAAATTTCATCCCCTTTAAATGTACACTTAAGTCTGCACCCAGGAGCTGAAGCAATGACATAGATCAGTATAATGATAGGAAGAAAAAATATGGAAAAATCTGCCCTTGAGGCCAGATGTGTGTGGTCAAATGGGTTTGGCAGTGAGGTCACGGCCAACCTGGAGAATTTTTGCAGCACAGACAGAACCTAGAAGAGCCACCTGACAGGAATGTGGGAAATAACCTTAATTACACATTGTTAAAGAAAAATTGTACCTCGACCTTTATTAAAAGGGCAAGGAAGACTTTATTCAGGGCTATTGCAACAGAGAAGAGAGGTGGGGCTCAGCTTTAAGCACATGGAACAAGGCGGGATTTACAGCCAACAGGTAGAGAGAGAGGGTCAGGGGATAAAAAGTTACAATGAAGAGCCATCAAGGTAGGGGTTCTCAGAAGGACTCGGACAGGTGGATCCATGAGACAGGGCTTGAGGCCTTGGCAAGGACAGGGTCAAGATGGAAACCTCCATGGTGAAGTTGGCTCCGAGGAGCCTGACTTAAAGTGTGGTCATGCACTCCATTGTGAAACCCGGCATACTTGTAGGCAGGGTGACCTACATTATATATTTTAAGGGCTGGAGGAAGAAAATATTCCTGCGTGTTTTGATGACTCAGCAAGTTGTTTTGATGACTTACTTAGCAAGTTGTTTTTCGAGGAATTCAAAAACCCCAAAGAACTTCAAAGATGTGAGAGTTGGACTATAAAGAAAGCTGAGGGCTGAAGAATTGATGCTCTTCAACTGTGGTGTTGGAGAGGACTCTTGAGAGTCCCTTGGACTGCAAAGAGATCCAACCAGTCCATCCTAAAGGAGATCAGTCCTGAATATTCATTGGAAGGACTGATGTTGAAACTGAAACTCCAATACTTTGGCCACCTGATGAAAAGATCTGACTCATTGGAAAAGACCCTAATGCTGGGAAAGATTGAAGGCGGGAGGAGAAGGGGATGACAGAGGATGAGATGGTAGGATGGCATCGACAGCTCTCTGGACATGAGTTTGAGCAAGCTCCAGGAGTTGGTGATGGACAGGGAGGCCTGGAGTGCCACAGTCCATGGGGTGGCAAAGAGTCAGACATGACTGAGCAACTGAACTGAACTGAAAGAACTTACAAAGTCGGGGATACTGTGAGTCATAAATGAAGCACTGAGGAGTGAGGATGAGGGTGGGATGCAGCCAAACAGGAGCTGCTGCCTCATGGGCCCCCTGTGCCTGGTGTGCCAGCCGGGCTCCGCCCACCACGCGCTGGCCTCTGCGTCCAGCTCACGGGGACACGGTGTGAGTTTGGCCCTCCCTAGAGGACACAAACCACATCAGGAGAATCACAAAATCAAAACTTTCTGCGCAGCAGTCTCCCCACACGGCTGCCATAATCCTCTGGCCCCCCTTCTCCACAAGCTCCATACACTTGATGTTACTGAAAAGTCCTCAGCAGATGTCATCCGAAGATGAGTGTTACAGGCCCATTGGCACCTCCTCTGGAATCTGAGTACTCTCAAATCGACCAAAAACATCAGGGAGAGAAGAGTCAGCTAGAAAAATGCCAGATGTGCCCAAAGTGGCTGAGTGCATGCCCGCTTCTGGAGGCCTTGTGTGTGCACGATCCTGGCTCCTAGAAGACACATGTTTCTAGGCTGGTGTTGGTGGCGCAGGACTCGGCCAGGTAGGCGGGTCGGGAGGAAATCAAGCCCAGAGCGTGTGTGATTTTAAATGTAGCAAATCAACACTCACAACACGGTAACACTGACACTCAGGGTCACAGGGGAATTGGTTTTATCCCTGCTCTGGGATTGGACCGGCCTTGCCCTGAATGGAAAACAAGTAAGACACGGCACCTGCCCTCCTGGCTCTGGGTGTAGCAGAGAGTCCGTTAAGAAAGCCATGACTCCAGCTGGTAGGTGATGGTCAAAGAAATGGAGTGGAAAATCCAGCCCAAATGCCCTGGGAAGTGTTTCTAGATGACGTGGCTTCCAAGCCCTGGTTGTCTAAAGATTAGACAGTAAAGGCAGATTCTTCATCCTCTGCCTGCAGTGCAAGAGACCTGGGTTAAATCCCTGGGTCAGGAAGATCCCCTGGAGAAGAGAATGGCAACCCACTCCAGTGCTCTTGTCTGGAGAATCCACAGACAGAGGAGCCTGTTTCTTGATCTCTGCTTGTAGCTCCTTGCCCGTCTGAAACTTGAAATGAGCCCTTAGTGTTTTTCCTTCTGACCAACATTTGTAAAACTTCTTAAGGACACTTGAAGGTCATTTTTAAACAATGACTCAGTTTTAACTTTCAGAATATTGTGAGAGAAGCCTCAGAAAAGTCACATGAGGTAGCTATCCAAGCTAGGGCTGCAGCTCATAACGTGGCAGAATTGGACACGACTGGAGCAACTTCGCACAGCACACACACAATGGCCTGGGCTTGTGTAATGTTTTGTTGGTTTGTTTTGTCTTTTTTTTTTTTTACCAGAAATTACTGAAATTCATTTCAAATTATCACAAAAAAATTTGTCTTTCTTTATATTACACAGTTTTTGGCCTCATCAATGGATGGGTAAAAAGTCACACATCAAGGCTTTGGTGTCACTAAAGCTTTCTTTCCAAAAGTAAAAAAAAAAAAAAAACGACTAATAATAATTCAATCTATATTCTCTTAGAGTCATAGCAGTTTCCAAATATCTTCAGACTACCCTCAAGTCTTGACTTTCTATTCAAACCATCCATCTGGCTGTGTCAGCAAAAAATATTTACAGTCTTCTCACTTCGTTCAATCTCATGCACTGCTGATAAACTCTTATCTTAGGGAAGTTGATTCTTCTTTGCTCAAATTCTGCCTGTGTTAAACTCCAGCTTGTGAAATTAATTTAATCTAACCCTCAGCTGTTTTGGAATACAGATTAACAACTGATAATACTATTATAAATCTCTACAGCTTTCTTTTTATGATGATTGTTTTGCACGCATGCACACTTGGTCACTTAGTCCTGTCCGATTTTTTAGGACCCCATGGACTGTAGCCCACCAGGCTCCTCTGTCCATTCTCCAGGTAAGAACACTAGAGTGGGCTGATGACTATTTTAGCACTATTTAAATACACCTACGTCCATATAAACTACAGATGGTGTATATGACAGTGGATTAATCTCCAAAACATACAAACAGCTTATGTATTGCAATATCAAAAACAAATAACCCAATGAAAAAATTGGCAGAAGATATAAATAGACACTTCTCCAAAGAATACATATGAGAAAGATGAAAATTGCTGGGGAAAGAAATAAGCTGGATTTGTAGCAGCTGACATATTTTTTTCAAAAAGACTAGAAAGCTCAAATACCTAGGCTTTTATGAATTTCATATTAATTGATAAATACTTTTCCCTCATACACTTCTTAGCAAAATTATAGACTGTTGCAAGCAATTAATAAACCCAGTTTCTTGATCTCAGCCCATGGCTACTTGCATGTGTGAAACTTTAAATAAGCTGTTAGTGTTTTTCCTTCTGACCAACAGTAGTAAAACTTCTTAAGGACACTTGAAGGTCATTTTTAACCGATGACTCAGTTTTAACTTTCACAATATTATGAGAGACGCTTCAGAAAATTCACATGAGGGATCTACCCAAGCTAGGAAACTTCGACATCTGGCCTCAGTCACATGCTGGGTTAATCCAATTATATAGAAATGGTAGTTTTTAAAGAAAACAAAATACACGCTGAGTTTTGGCAGAACACCTATCACAGGACACGAAAGTCTCCTTTTTAGAAATCACTGGCCCCGGTCATGTAAGTAATTGAGTTTAAATAAACGGGTGCTTTGGAGGTGAACAGTTCAATCGGCACAAATTGCTAATTTACACGGACTCTCTGCGTAATTAGGGTGGGTGTAGCTCTTCTGAAACACTTAAACTGGCCCGAGGAGCTCTGATACTCCAGCTGTTCAATGACTGTCCTTATCTTTTCTCTTATGACTCCTTTCCAAACTCATAAATGCTATTATCTTGAGGCCTCGTTCTGACTTACTCAGTGCCGCTATTAATACACAGAGACAGCACCATGGCACCGGCAACTTGGCTGCAGCGATTTCACCAGCATCAAGTGAAGTTGAGTCCTGTGAATTTGCACCTGTTAATCTTTACCAAGTTAAAATGTCCATCAAATTCAGGTTCCTTGGAGGTGGCTGAAAGTAATCTATTTCCTTCTGGCTTTCTGTTTAGTTCCACCAGCGATCACCATCACTGTATCATCTTCATAGGGAAGGTACTCTTAGTACATTTTATTGTTGTTCTTCAGTCGCTCAGTTGTGTTTGACTTCCTGACCCATGGACTGCAGACTTCCCTGTCCTTCACCATCTCCCGGAGCTTGCCCAAACTCACGTCCATTGAGTCGGTGATGTCATCCAACCATCTCGTCTCTATAGTCCCCTTCTCCTGCCTTCAATCTTTCCCAGCATCAGAGTCTTTTCTAATGAGTTGGCTCTTCACATTGAAGGATTAAATCAGCAATTAGATTTCCTAAAAACGTAAATTTTATTTGAGAAATGCTTTAAATTTACAGAAAATTGCAAAGATAGTATAAACACTTCTTACATGTCTACATCTGCATTATTTTATATTCAGGATCTTACTTTTGTGCAAGACATTTGCAACAATTAAAGAACCTGTATCGACACATCACTGTTAACAAAAGTCTGAAGTTTATGCAGATTTATCCTGTTTTTTTCCTAATACCTTTCTCCTGTTCCAGGGTCCCTCCATCATCATGTCTCCTGGAGCACCTTTTGGCTGTGACAGCTTCACGAACGGGCCTTGTTTTTGCTGACCTCAGCAGTTTTGAGTGGTGCCCATCATGCAGTCTGTAGAATGTCCCTCTTAGAATTTGCCTTATGTTTTCTTCATGATTAGGCTGGGCTACAGGTTGCCAAGGAGAGCTCAGAGGTAAAGTGCCTTTCTCAACGCATAGTATCAAGTGTCCACGACTTCAACATGACTTGTCGCCACTGCATTGACTTCACCACCTGCTGGGAACGTGTTTCCCCACCACAAGGTCCCCCCTTCCTTACTGTACCCCTTGGAAGGAAGTTACTTTACTACCTTACCTCCACGTTGAAGGAAGACAGAGCTATGCTCCAGTTTCAGAGAGTAGAGTAGTTACAGAAATTATCTGTAGTAATCTATATTGGTTGTCTATTTTCCTCCTTTATTCATTTATTGGATCAATTAGTTATATCATAATGGGATCGTGAATACTAATTTCATGCTTCCGGATATAATCCAATGCTGCTTTATTTTGTATTGCTCACAAGAAAATGGCTTGCGTCTTTGTGGGCTTTCTCACCCAACTCCTGTGTCCTTTGACATGCTCCATATCATGTGTGTGCATGGATATGCATGTGAGGGCATGCATTTGTACAAGCACTTACGCACGTGTGTGTGTGTGCTTGCGTGTGTGTGTGCGTTGAAGACTTTCCTACTTTCTGTCGCTCAACACTGAGGGTCCATCCTTATTTCCCACCATAGTCCTAATTAAGGCAGGCATTTCTCCAAGAGGCCTGTATTTGACCTGTGAGTTGTTTGGATACTGCCTAATTTCCCAATAATTGGATATTTTCAACAATTTTTCTGTTATTCATTTCCAGCTGGACTCCCTGTGATCTAAGACTGTGCACTGTATTAGTACAATTTACAGAACATTAAATGTACTCGTGTGTGCTTATGACACGAAATGTGCTTTATCACGGTGAGTAATCCATGTGCGTCTGAGAACGTGTATTCTGCTGCTGTTGGACAGATCATCCTATGAAAGTCAGCTGGGAGAAGCCGACTAACAGTGCTGCTTAGAGTCTGTGTGTGTGTCCTGGGTTTCTGTCTGCTTGATCTATTTCTGACAGAAGGTGTTAAAATCATCAAGCACCTGTGTTTATGTATTTCTTCTTTCAGTGTTATTAGTTTTTCCTTCCCACGTTTCTATATCCTGTGGTTAGGCACATACAGAAGTAAGCTTGCTGTCCCTTCTTGTAGAACTGACTGCTTTATCATTGTGGAATACACTCGTTTATCTTTGATAAAGTCTCTTCTTCTGAAGTCACACTGCCTAAAATTAATACAGCTTCCCCATTTTCCTTTTAGTCAGCTTTGACCTGTCATTGCTTTCTGCATTTCCTTCACATGTTAGACATGCATGTGTGTGAGGTCACTTCAGTCGTGTCCAGCTCTGTGTGACCCCATGGACTGTAGCCCGCCAGGCTCCTCCGTCCACGGGATTCTCCAGGCAAGAATACTGGAGTGGGGTGCCATTTCCTTCTCCAGGGATCTTCCCAACCCAGGGATTGAACTCACATCTCTTATGTCTCCTGAATTGGCAGGCTGATTCTCTACCACTGAGCCATCTGGGAAGCCTTTTCTCTACTTTTCACTTTTCTGCAACTTTATAATTAAAATTAGTTTATTTTAGATCAAAAAAATAGTTTCTTAATCCACCTTTTAAAACCATTCCAATAATCCCTGTCTTTAGTTAATTTATTTGAATGATTCATGTTTAACACGGTGACTGATATCATTGCATTTATTTCTATAAGATTCGTAATTACTCTCATTTGTTGCATATGTTTTTTGCTTTTCTCCCCCATCCTTTTTTATCCTAACCTGGTTTTAATGAAACTTTGTGCAATACTGTTTTATTTCCTCTCTTGGCAGAGCTTAGTGTTTTATCTCTCATATTTATTTTAACAAATTTTAGTGGTTGTCTGACAGTTTCCAACATGTATTTTTAAGTAATCTAAATCCCCATATAACTGTAAAGCAAACTGCAGGACATATTGTCAAATTTTTAAAAGTCCCGCTAAACATATATATGAATATGCATATAGAAATTATTTTAAATATACATGTATTTTTATAAGAACATGACATTAGGTATAGGGTGATATATTCTAGAGGCTTCCCTGGTGGCTCAGAGGATAAAGCGTCTGCCTGCAATGCAGGAGACCCATGTTCGATCCCTGGGTTGGGAAAATCCCCTAGAGAAGGAAATGGCAACCCACTCCAGTATTCTTGCCTGAAGAATCCAATGGATAGAGGAGCCTGGCGGGCTACAGTCCACGGGGTCGCAAAGAGTCCGACAAGACTTAGAGACTTATTCTAGATGTGGACAGAAACACACCTACAGCCACTTCAACAATCTATCAAAAAAAGGAATTAATGAAAGAGATCTTATTTTTTGCACTTTCAGATTATTTCACTATTATTACAGATATGTCTTTTACTTAAATTTAACTCTAAAAGAAAGAAATTTAGCCTGTTTTCTAAATTTTTAAAAAGTACATTTGGAAAATACTTTAGTTCAAGTGTTCAAGTGTTTTGCTTGTAAGTGAAAACTTTACAAAACCAGGACATATATTTGTATCTGTCTCAAAATTCTATTTCTGATCCATATCATAGTGTATGTGTTCAATCCCCAGTTGTGTCTGATTCTTTGCGATCTCATGGATTGTAACTTGGTAGGTTCCTCCGCCCATGGGATTCTCCAGGCAAGAATACCGGGATGGGTTGTTACTTCCTTCTGCAGAGGATCTTCCTGACCCAGGGGTTGAACCTGCATCTCCTGTGTCTCCTGCATTGGTGGGTGGGTTGTTTACCATTGCACCACCACAGTGGAACCACCTAATAATTGCTTGGTAATTATAGAGTTGGATGGACGAGCTAATTATTAATTATTGTATTATTTTTAAAAAACCATGAGCAAATGGTTGATATTTATTTGTTCATATTTTTCGTGTGGATTGCCTATTGCTTTTTAAGACTTGACTTCTTTATAATCTATACATTTTTCAACAAAATATTTTCTAGCCAGTGAAGATTTAAGTTTATTATGACATCTCCCAATCTCAGTGTTTTTTTAACAAAACAACGTGCCAGAAATCTATGGAGCTACTTTTCCAACACAGTTAGTCATTCAACAAAATCACATTTAGTCCATTTGGAACGTGCACTAAAGCCATCCATGACAATGTGTATCCTTAGCTGCGCAGGCCAGGGGCATCGTGGCGCCTCCTGAGAGTGAGCCTTCCCTGCCTGGAATGTCTGTACCCACTGCCTTCCCGCTTCACCTTTGGCAGCTAGATCTTATTTTTGTCTAGTTCACGTTTGAAAAAGTTGATGTAATTATTGAGAAAGCAGCGAACCGACTGAGAAAATTGTCATTTTTTTCTTTCTTTTTAAATTTATTTATTTTAATTGGAGGCTAATTACTTTGCAATATGATAGTGGTTTTTGCCATACATTGACATGAATCAGCCATGGGTGTACATGTGTTCCCCGTCCTGAACCCCCCTCCACCTCCCTCCCCATCGCATCCCTCAGGGTCGTTCCAGGGCACTAGCCCTGAGCACCCCGCCTCATTTTTAAGAAGGGGGCATTGATGCAGAAGAGCACCTGTTCATTAACAGTCGTATAAGCTGGACGGTAGGAAACAGTGTTTTCAACATTTTACTTCCAAATATGATAGCTAAATTGTGTTTTTGTTCAGTTGTATCATATTAGTTGTGGTTTTGGGGTTGCTGTGCTGAGATATTTAAATTTTCCTCTGTGTAGCGTTGGCAAACAGACTGCGAGGTAGCGTTTCACAGAATGTCTGGTTGCTCACAAAGGATCAGATACTGAGTGGGAATGGGGATGAGGTTCTTGTAAATAATTTTCTTAGGCAGCATGCTGAATAGTTAGAGCCATTGCTGCCACGGCCAGTCCACAAAGCCCCGCTCTGTGGGTCAGGAAGAGTCAGGGCCCGAGGAGTAAACTGTAGGTGGGATGACACCCCCTCCCTCACTCCAACAGTGGACCCCTCAGCCTGCACAAGGGGTGCAGAGGCCCGAGGAGGGGCAGAGCCCACCCTAGACGCGGTTCATAGGGACCCCTTAGTCTTGATGCCAGAAGCCAATGAAGGGGGTGCCATTATCCTCAGAAAGGAAGCCGGAAGGCCCAGGAGGACACTGCTCAAACATGCTCACTTACCTAGTGTCTGAACCCAAACCCAAATCCCTCTGACCTGGAGTAACCCCCCCGGTGAGGGTTGGAAGCTTACATACAAAGACCAGCAAGTGTTTGACTGAGTTTGACCAGCCAGCTCAGTAAGGTCTACAGTGCTCTCTCTAAAGAAGAAAAAAACAAACTTCAGAGACAAAGGTCAACCTTCTGTGTACCCCTCCCTGGAACAGACCCTGCTGGCACCCTGTCCTCAATGTCAGCCCCCAGAACCATCACAAGTGAACGTCTGCTGTTTATATAGCCCAGTCTGTGGCATTTTTTAATGGCAACCTGGGCAGACGAAGGCAGCATCACCTAATTTTATCCTCATCCCCAAGTCAGGGGTATTTCCCAAATCACTGTGTGTTATCCCTAAACTGGGGCTTCCCAGGTGCAGTAGTGGTAAGGAACCTGCCTGCCAAGGCAGGAGTAAGGAATGCAGGTTCCGTCCCTGAGCCAGGAAGACGCCATGGCAGAGGGCATGGCAGGCCACTCTAGTCTCCTCGCCTGGAGAACCCACAGAGAATCGTGAAAGGCTGAGGGCCACAGGGCCACAGTTGGACACTTGAGGTGACTCAGGTGACCTTCCTAAATCACTTTGTCCATCACGCCTGCAGTTCTGTGGTATGAAGAGGTGGAATTCCGTCTCCTTTATTGGCTCAGTCTAAGAGTCAGACACAACTTAGCAACCAAACACCAACAAAATGATCTGATTGGTCCAGAATTCAGTCCGTGAAGCATCTCCACAAAAGTTACAGCAGCCATAAAATAAAGGCCCTAATTGAGTATTTCACATAAACATCATCATCTTTTTCTCTGAGACTCCATTTGTCAATATTTAAAGGATTCTTCATATTAAGTGTATAGACACATGTCTCTCCCCTAAAGTGTGTCTCTGGTCTGTGCCCCTGAGTTGAGATGCTCACCAGCAGGAATGCGAGAGTGCAGGGGTCAGGATGAAGGTGACGCCCAGAACCTGGCTGACCCAGAAGTGACTCTCCGCTGCAGCCGAGTGTCTGGCTTTATGAACACTGATCATCTCTGGACCCTCCACTGCTCCTGGGGGAACATCCCAGGCCAGCGCAAGGAGCTGAACTCACACAAAAGAGCAAGAGGAGGGAACTTGAGCTCCTCAGAGACAGACCTGCTGGTCTCGCTCACCGCACATCACTCAAGTCCACAACATCACGTGGCGTGAGAAAGGGAACCGGGTCAGGCTGTGTTGCCAGGAGAGCTGTGTCCTGACCCAGGGTGTCACAGGGCAGGATGGTTCCGGTGGCTCAGGTCTTGTTAATAGGAAACCACGTCCTCGGCCAATGCTCAGGTACAGCAGGGACAGGGGACTCTGTGTGTGCAGGACCCCAGGGCAAGCATGGAGGATTTGGCCCCGAGACCTCCTGTGGGGTCATGGGCCAACTACTGTGGAGTGGTCTGTATCTTTCCAAAGGAATAGGACAGAGCCATTTTTCTCTGAATCATTCCAAGAGCCCAAGGAAGGAAAACGAGATGTTTGGGGCCTCTTTCAGACCGGTGAGTGAAGACTCTGAAAGCAGGGTATCAGGTGTGGCCCTGGGCATCCCTCGCCAAGCTGGGGCACGGGCTGCCAGGTGACACCTGGCTGCAGTACTGATGGGTGGTTGAGGATACACACAGCCCATCTGCATAGATCAAAGTCCACGCGTCCTGGGCATTCCAGCCACGTGGACCAGACCTGCCCTGTGGAACCCTTGTCGCTGGAAGCACAGAGCAGGGGACGTGGGATCTGCTTCTGTCGTCAGAGATGCTGACTTTGTGTCGAGCCTGCCAGGACCTACAGCAGCGCCGGGCGAATGCTCGCACTTCCTGTGCCCTCTCTGGATGATTGCCTTCTGGGGAGGGTGGGCGTCACTGCAGACCACCCAGGCGAGAGCGGGAGGGGCTCGGCCACCCCTCGCATTTGGCAGACTCCCAAAGCCAGGCGGAGGAGTTGGGTCCACGTCAGAGTGAAGAGGGGGCCTCAGGTGGGCCCAGGGGAGGCAGGGTGGCCCGCCAGAGGCGGGTGTCCTAAATAATAGGGGTGTTTAGGCTTTCTCCGGTTGGTGCTGATCTGGAAACATGGGCAGAAGTCACTGACCGAGTCTAGAGAGTTCTGGGCCCATGGGTCGGTTCTGCTAGGCCAAGGCCTTGGGTCAGAGTTCTGGGGGCCTCTGCATTCTGAGCAGTGTCCCTCCATGCGTTCAGAGCCGGGGGCCTTCCCAGGCTGGGTGCTGGGCTGGTGCTGTGGGCTGGCTCAGAAGGGAGGGGGCAGAGGGGTGGGGGGAGCCGCCCAGCACGGGGCATGGCCTCCCTGTGCGGTGGAGACACGGGCTGGCCCTGGGGTGGCAAGGTGACTGGCCACTGCGAGAGGCCCCATCACGAGGGTGAGAAATACTGCTCCCTAGACCTCAGCTTCTGTCACAGTCCAACCTGGCCGGGCGTGTACGTTCATGAGGGAAAGGTGGGGTGTTTATTTCATGACAAAGGTGACATTTCTGTTCAGTTTAACAGAGACGAGTACCACCCCCCCAAACCGAAGCTGGTTCCACAAAGCCCAGATGGTGACTGTCAGGTGCTTGCTGCGTGGACAGCGTCTTCTCAAGGCCAAGTTCAGTCTCTGTTCATCGTTCTGCTGCTGAAAGTTAGAGAATGATGCTCCGTAACCCACGTGCCTAGGAGCCATTGCATCTCCAAAGGAAACACTAAGACAGTCACCTCCATGTGAATCACACTCCAGCAGGGTGACTGTCTTTTCACACTGATGCACCCCCCAAACCATGGCAGAGATGTCCCCAAACCCTTCACATCCAGTGTCCTGTAACCAACCAATCAGAACACAGGTGAAAAGCACAAGCGTTTCACCCCTGCGTGTGACTAGTCTGTGTGTGCATTCAGTCGCTTCGGTCACGTCTGACTCTGGTCGTCCCCTCTAGTCTAATGAAAGCGCAGCTCCTCCCGGTTGCCAGGTCCCGCATCACGTCTTTGCAGAAAGGGAAGGAACAGGGGAAGCAGGCCTCAGAGGGCAGATGGCTGGAGCCGCGGGCTTGCCGTGTCTGGGCACAGGGCCACCTCTGGTCCCCAGGGCCCTCGACCCCAAGTGGCCAGGCCAGCAGCTACCTTTCTCTCCCAAAGGATCCAGGAAGCCCCCACTGTTGCTCACAAGGCAGTCAGTGCTCGGAGCAATGCCTGCCGTCCCTCTTGGGGTTGTAGGGTACCCCCACATGGGTCCACAGAGAGGCCCAGGGAACCCAGAACCTGTCCCCACAGGGGGGACCACGTAGGGGCTCCTCCATCCTGGCAGCTGGCCCTGGGGCTCTGGATGCTCCTGCATGCCCTCAGCCACCAGCATCTAGGAACCCACCCTCCAGGAGCCCACCCTCCCTTGACTTCTGCACATGCACACCCCAGGCTGGGCCAGTTAGAGAGCATTTGTTCCGCCACACCAGGGTGTTTAGAGACACGTGTGGGGGACAGATGGGAGCTGATTGGTCCTCCTCCTGCTGTGCGATATGTTTGTTTGCTCAGGCGGCCCTGCCCCACCCTCCCGGAGTCTCCACACTGTGCCCTGACTCACAGAGCTGGGTTTTAGCTCAGGGGTGCAAGAGCAGGCCCGGGTTCTGGCTTCTGGGGGGCTCTGGGGGCTATTTTTCTGCAGACTCAATGACATCAGCTTCCTGCCAGCCCGGTGGTGCCCTGAGGGCTGCTTCCTTCTAAACCGCTCTATGGAGGGGTCCCTGACACAAGGCAGCACGTGGCTCATGGGTACAGTTTGAAGCTGGCAGACTCTACACAGGATCAGGATGCCACTTCCACCGGCGAGGGGACAGACAAGCCAACGCCTCCCAGAGTCACCTTCGGTCACCTTGTTTGCTTTTCCTTTTTATTTTTCTGATGGTAAGAACACAACGCAAAATTTACCCTCTTAGAAAATGTCAAAGTGCATTCAAAACCAAAAATAACTTAGCGGGTCTGAAAGGGTGAGAAGCTGCCAAGAATCATGGAACCACCCGCTAACCCTCACCCGAAGGAGATGACAGGAGCTCCCCAGGAGATAACAGTGGGTCAAAGGCTCAGGACTGCATGGAAACTGTGAATGCAAACCGGTCATAAAGACACAGGGGACACTCAGGAGTTCTGAAGTGCACAGGGATGTTAAGTGTGAAATAAATAGCAGACACTGTGTGCCCTTCCTTCCACCTAAATGTCAAGACAACTTTGAACAATGGGATTCCCAGAAAAAAAGCAATGGGCAATCAGGAACTAACTGTTTTCTGTGGAAATAAGATGATTATATCATGATGACTGTAATTTTGGCAATTACAGAGATTCTGTACATCTTCCCACATACCTATTCAGTATGCTCTATGAGACCTAGTTTTAATTTAAAATTCAAATTACCTGAATGATTACTCTTATTTATTAATCATAATATGTGTAACAAATAAATTATTAATGGTTATCATTGCAAATTATACCTAATGTATAATAAGCAGAGTAATTACATATTATTATTTATAATAAAGACAAAGCAAGCAGAGCCCAAATTGCTCCAAACATAGCTTGCAAGAGTGACAGTTGGTGGGAATTTCATTCTGTTGAGCCCCTTTTCTTCTGTCGAGTGAGCCCTGTGTGTGTCTCTGATCACAAAGCTCCAAAACCATCTCCCTGACCTTCACATTTGACTTTGATTCAGCATCAACCATTTAAATAGGAAAATAGTAAGCTGGTATGAGTCAGATAAAGCCTCTACCTGGGCAGATTTGTAAAACGGGAAGATGCTGGCATTGGCCACGGGCATATGGAAGAGATAAAAGTCAGATAAAGGTCTTTTTAAAGACAGAAAATAATGAATATGAGAGAAAGAAGAGGTTATTTTTTTTTTCCTTGAGTGCAAAGAATAAGTTTCTTCAAGGAAAAAATACACACGTGATTTTTCCCCTTCCCCGGGAAGGCGCTGTCTTCTCTGGCCCTTGTAGATTAATCAAGTGTTTAAGTGGAGGCTCCTTGACATTTTGAAGTGGGCTGAGACTGAAGTGGCTCAGCTCCGACACCCCATCCGATGGCAGTAGATTTTCGCCTCTAATGGGATGCAGGGTCATTTCCCAGGAGCTGTTTAGGGGACCTTTGTAGCTTCAAAATGCGACGCTTCCCTCAGAAGTGCCTAAAGCTGATTATTAAGCATGATTCATACATTCTTCAGAAGGTGATCGAGTTAGGTTTATACACATTCAGACGGTGACAGAAAGCAGCCTTCCCTCCAGCTGGAAACACCCACATGACCGCTGCGGGGTATTTTATCTTTTTTTTTTTTTTTTTCCCTCTCATTTACCACCTTCTATTTGTACGGCACTCTTTTTGAAAACACATAGAATCCATTTACATGCATTTCGGGGTGGCTGGGTGAGCATGATATGAGACGAAATTAGCTGCCCACCCCCAGCTCCGCGTGACTTCACCCAGGACTCGCTGAAGACAAAGGGCAGAGGGGGCAGGACCAACAACCCAAGGACCACGGTGTGCCACACTGCCGGCGCAGGACGCCCTTCAGCCCGCGGTTCACTGGGAGAGCACGACCCAAGGCGGTGTGCTGGGGACGAGCGCGGGCCTCAGCCGCGCCACCCAAGGTCCCCTTCCTCACCGGGGGCCCCCTGTCCTCGACGATGGACGGGCCTGCCCCCGGACAGGGGCTGTTTCCACTTCTCAGAGCAGCACCTCCTGACCAGACAAACTTCTGGCCTGAACAGCAACTCCTGGCCGGACGACAGCAAGGAGACCCAGGCCAGACACACTCACTCTGGAGCAGTCACATTGCTTGTGTTTGTCAGATGGGAACAATTATGAAAAACAAGCTTGGTGCCACCTGCAGAATTTTCGAGTGTGAACCAAGATGGCAGCCCCAGCTAGAGGCCAACTAGAGGACACGACCGAGTGACTAGTATGTTAATAATATGGTAGCAGTTGTCTCCCACCTATACTGGGTGTTCTTTGCAAAAAAGACCAGCACAACACGTGGTCCAGACCAGGCCTTTCCCCGTGGCCTCCGTCACCCTGGCCTGGCAAAGACACTTTCCTTCATTTTATCCTCAAAGTCTCAGTTGGGAGATATCACATGGGCCCTGAGTCTCTACCAGGGAGCCAGAAAAGCCCAGAGTTTCACATTTTTATTTGACCAGTTGTCCTTTTGAAACTGAGACTTCACTGTCAGCCTCTCCCTGCGAAGACTGAGAAAAGAGCACAACTGGTTCTTTAAGGAAAATCTTAAATGAAAACCCTGATGGCCATAGGGTGAAATTGCTATCTTAGCAAAGAAGGGCCTTTCAAGATGCTGATCCTAACGGATCCACCCTTCGTATGATCCATAAGACACATGCCAGCTGGAGTCACATGTGTGGGCATACACATTTTCAAGGACACATTTGCTACCAAACTCAGAACATATTTAACAGCAGACTCTGAAAAAGCAAGACATTAAGCTAATACCTGTGTGATCCTTTGATTTGGGACCTCTTTACCTTCCCATCATTCAATTTGATCCAGGCTCCATTAGGAGGCATTACTAAGCTGACAACTGAATTTTACTGATTAATGAACAGATTAAAAAGATGGATTATATATCAGGGGCTTCCTTGGTGGTTCAGTGGGTGTAGAGTCCCCCTGCAATGCAGGATATCCGAGTTTGAACCCTGAGTCAGGAAGATTCCCTGAAGAAGGGAATGGTTACCCATTCCAGTATTCTTGTCTGGAGAATCCCATGGACAGAGAAGCCTGGTGGGCTACAGTCCATGGGGTTGCATAGAGCCGGACATGACCAAGTGACTAATATCTTTCATATATCAATAATATGGTAGCAGTAAAAGACCAGCACAACACGTATCTTCAAAGTATTCTATTATGATCCTTAGACCAGCACAGTTAAATTAGTTATAAGCAGGAAATACCAGGTTGACATGACAACATGGTTTCATTCCTCTAGGCCTGGCAAGTGGCTTTTCATAGAAATAAAACTCTGTCCATGTTGAGATTCTACAAGAATACAAATCTGTGGTTTTCCTTCAAGACCGGAACCGCTGTTTTTACTCTTGTTGGTGGATGTAGTGGATTGACACTGTGATGTGTCCCCCCAAACCCATAGGTTGATTCCTAGCCCCCAGTACTTCCAAATGTGACTCTTTGAAGGTGGGGTCTCTGAACAGGTAATAAGATGAAAGGGAGCCAGGAGCATGGACCCTAATACAATCTGGCCAGTGTCCTTACAAAAAGAGGTGATTACGACCCAGATGCACACAGAAGGATGACCATCTGAGGATGCAGGGAGGAGACGGCCGTGTGCACACTGAGGAGAGAGGCCTCACAAGAAACCAACCCTACCAACTTTTTGGTCCTGGACTTCCAACATCTGGAACTGTGAGAAAATAAATTGTCTATTGTTTAAGCCACCCTGTCTGTGACGTTCTGCTATGGCCAACAACCCAATACAATATAGAGAGGGAGCCGTCTTTAGAGTTGGCAACACATACTGTCCTCTACCCGTCCTTTACCTTAAAGATGTTTTAATAGAAGCCTTGACTCAGTCACCCACTGTAACAACACCTGTCCTCGCCAAGGTTACAAGGCTCTGAGACAGATCCCGGAGGGCAAGCACAGCCCCGCCTGATGCTGGCTGCAGGCAGGCAGGAACACCACGCTTCTGCCCAGGAGCAGGCAGCCCAGTGGATGGAGAGGCGATGTGAGGATCTGGCCGCATTGCATTCCATGGGGCCATTAGACAGAGCCGTATGAGCGATTTTACAAGGCAATTCCCAAGTCCAAATCCAAGTATTAAATGCAGGGGGTGGAAAGCAAATATTACAAAATTAATCTACTTAAAACAGGACCATGAATCTTATTACATTTCCAGCCACTATACGTTCATGCTTAAGCAACAGATGTTAATCTTTGGCAATGAAATTGCTTCCACCAGATGTTCAGCAACCCCCACCTGCCCTCCCCTGGTTCTCCCCAAATAGAACCTCAGCATCTAGGCTGCCCCCAGGTCTCCACAAGCAAGGTTTTTGTGTGGTGAGCTCTGGAGCCGTCCTGGGTGGACATTTTAAAGGAGCACCCTGAGCCAGCTAAGATGTCAGCAAGGGCTGTGGGCTGGCTTACACGTAACCCTGTCCAGTCGGTCCAGTCAGGCCCAGGTGTGCAGAAAGTTGGCCATGGACTGACCTACACTCTGTGAAGGCCAGTAGGTCCCTGGTAGGTCATCACCAGCTCTGGTGCTCATGTGGGTGGGGGTCTGCCCAGATGCCAGCCCCTCTTAGCAGCCTGCACTGTCCACCAGCCCACTGACCAGACCCAAGAGGCTACCAGCCCCACCTGGGACATGCTCAAGTGGTCAGAGCCCACATGCCCCCTTTCCTATGGCAAATGTTCACGATGGAGATATTGCCTTGTTGTTTTAAATTAAATGCTCAGAGGCCCCCTGAGGCCCAAAGGTAAGCAATTTTAGACAAAATATCCTGTGTTTGGCAAGCGTTCATCAGAACTTAATGAGGAATATTCCAGGTACGTAATCACAGTCGCCTGCTGTCATCAGTCCCCCGTGAGCACCAGCAAGAGGGGCCCCTGGGACCTGCCCACTCAGGTCTGGACCCACACGCTCACCTACAACTCCCAGGCACACAGGCACACAGTCTCACGCCCCTGCACTCACACACACACACACACACACACACTAGGTCTCACTAGCTCACTCACACTCAGACGCACTCAGTGATGTGCACACTTGGAGAGGAAGCTCCAGCCACCTCACTGGTCCACCCACCCCATCCTAGAAGCAGCCACCAGGGGCCTCTGCCTCCCCCGACCTGGGCGCCCATCCCCCTTCACCCTGCTCTCCACGTCTGGGGAGCCTGAGCCTTCGGTGGACTCATCAGCAGATGGGAGAGCCCAGGGCTGCTTACCTGGAAGGTTGGCCTGGCCAGGGAGAAGACCCCAGGGCGAGAGCAGTGAGCGGGGAGTGGGCAGTGTGGCGCCCAAGCTGCACTGAGTCCAGCTGTCGGTGGTCCATGTATGGGATCCACGTCCAGCCGTTCCTCGTGAGTCCTGGTCCAGGCTCCAACTCTCAGCTGGAACAGCCTCCAGCCGACCCCCGGACCCCCCGCTTCTGCTGACTCCTCTCTCACCTGGGCATCCTCTGCCTCCCTTGACCCCCTTCCTCTCCGCCAGTCCTCTCCTCCCCCTGTCCCTCCTCGGAGCTCCCAAGGACGTTCTCCCAGCATCTGGCACAGTCTCTGAGGACGCTTCCTAGTTCCCAGCCCCATCCCTCCAGCTCCCCTGGTTCCACAACTCCTCCCCTACACTCTCTGCTGGTGTCATCCATGGCGGTCATGTAGCCCACGGAAGCCCACGGACTTCTTGGAAGGACATCCGGCAGGCTAGTGGCCATTGGACTTCCACAAGGTGAACAGCTAGAGCTCAAACAGGTAACTCAGGGCTGGAGGTACAAGAGCTGGATGGAGACCTTGATAATCCAATCCTGATCACCCGCAGGGTCACGATGCCCTCCACCGGCCAGGCTCTGGGGATCCAGTCCAGACTCCTTTCCTCTTTGCATTTCCATTCCCCTCCCTTCCCTGAAAACTGGCTTCCTCTGCTCTCTTGCTCATTGTTTTTTAAGAAAATGAAACATTTCTGAGATTTTTGTTCTTTGTTTTATTTCACATTAGACATTGTATCCTTTTAATTAAATATTATTTACATTATTTTCAATAGTTATTACATTATCTTTCCTCCATAAAGTTTTAAAATTGACATATTTATACATAAATGAGACACTTTGATGTGTGTTTCGTCACATATCAACCAATAAAATCACTATTGAATAAATATTTTGTTATTAAATTGTCATAACATCTTGGGCCTTCTTGGTGGCTGAGTGGTAAAGAATCTGCCTACAACGCTGGAGATGAAGGTTGAATCCCTGAGTGGGAAGATCCCCTGGAGGACGTAAGTGGCACCGACTCCAATATTCTTGGCACGGACAGAGGGGCCTGGTGGGCTGCAGCCCACGGGGTCGCAAAGAGCCTGGCATACAGAGCTATTGAACAAACAGCAGCCTATTAATTTCCATTATATTAAAAATTAAAGCTGAGAAAGTGTTAAATATATATTTAATAATTTAACAGTGAAACCATGGCATGGCAATCTATGTAACACATCTTTATGTGTTAAAACAGTTTTCTGCAAATCAAAACTACCATGAGGCACAACCACACACTGGTCAGAATGACCGCCAGTAAAATGTCTACAGATAATAAACGCAGGAGACGATGCGGAGAAAAGGGAACCCTCCTACAGTGCTGGCGGGAACATAAATCGGTGCAACCGCCATGGACAACAGCACACAGGTTCCTTAGAAAACAAAAAGTAGACCTACCATAGGATGTGGCAATCCCAGTCCTGGGCATACATCCCGAGAAAATGATAATTTGAAAAGATACATGCACCCTGATGTTCACGTGTGTGTGTGCGTGTGTGTGTGTGTGCGTGCATGCGCGTGCGTGTGCGTGTGTGTGTGTGCGTGTGTGTGTGCATGTGCGTGTGTGCGTGCGTGCGTGTGTGTGTCTGTGTGCGTGTGTGCATGTGTGTGCGCGCACACATGTGTGTGTGTGCGTGTGTGTGTATGCGTGTGTGTGTGCGTGCGTGTGTGTGTGCATGTGTGTGCGTGTGTGTGTGCGTGCGTGTTTGTGTGTGTGCGCCTGTGTGTTAGTCACTCAGTTGTGTCTGACTGTAGCCCGCCTGGCTCCTCTGTCCATGGGATTGTCCAGGCACGAATACTGGAGTGGGTAGCCCTTCCTTCCTCCAGAGGATTTTCCCAACCCAGGAATCAACCCTGGATCTCCTGCATTGCAGGCAGATTCTTTACCATCGGAGCCACCAGGGAGGCCCCTGATCTTCATAGGAGCACTATGAATAGCCAAGTCATGGAAACAGCCTCAATGTCCATTGACAGATGGTCATACTCGGTGAAATCAGTCAGACAGAGGAGGACGCACTCTACGCTCCCTCTTACATGTGGAATCCAAAGTATGACACAAAAGAACTTGTTTACCAAATGGCCTGACAGGTGTGCAAACATGGCTACCAAAGGCAAAGGGAGAGGGGGGTAAAGTAGGAGTCTGAGAGTAATATATACACACCACGATTAATGTGTATAAAATAGACAAGGTCCCACTTCACAGCACAGGAACTCTATTCAGTAGCTTGTGGTAAGCTATAACAGGGAAGAATAGGAAAAAGAATATGTATATGTATAACTGAGCCACTTTGCTGTGCAGCAAAACGAATACAACATTATAAGTCAACTACAATTTTTAAAAGCCCATCATTTCTGAAAGATAAAAGGGCACAATGAGCAAACAGCTCTGTTTTACATTTTCACCCATCTCCCTCCTGTCCGGTTTCCCAGAAGGCGGGCTGACTTTCTCTCTGCCTCTGTACTTAAGTTGGCTGGGATCGCTGGGTGCTGCAGCCTCTGGAGAAGCCTACGGTCCACGTGTGAGAAAAGCAAGTGAGCCCATAAATGCGATGAACGTCTCCACATTACTGAGGATGTAGTTGGGAAAATGGACGCGTGTTGGATGTGCAGAGAAATGAAGCCGGGTAAACAGAACTTCAGGGATCTGTACATTCACATCGTTTGCAGAAACTTGAGAGCTGAGAATCGATGAGCTATCAGCCAAAAAAAAAAAAACAAACCCATTAAAGATATTGCTAAGAAATCTCAAAGCAGTTCTCTCAATTTTCAGATGGGGAGACTGATAAGTGGGCCAACTTTCATGATAGTCAACTTCACATCACTAGCGGAAGCCATGGTGTGGAATCCAGGTCTCCAGGGCCCATCCAGGGTACAGCTTGTACAGCCCTCTGCTCTTCAGACCCCCGTCTTTTCACAAATCCTTTTCTTCCAGGAATATCTCTTTTCATCTAGCAGATTTCAGAAGCAGTCCCCGGGGTCCCGGGACAAACTGACCTCCAGGGAATTTCATTGGCTCGTCTGGGAATTGGACCCCCTTTCTCTTGGATTTCACTCCAAATCCCCAGCTAACTTGCAGGCATGTGAGAGGAGACACCTGCCTGTCAGGCAGGGGATTCCTGCCACATGGCTGAAGTGTCGTGTGTCTGCATCCTCATCCGTGATGATTATCTCTTCGAGTGCAAGGTCCTGGGCCGACGTCTTCCTAGCTCAGCCACCAGCAGGCGCACAGGCCCCTCTGAGCATCAGACACAGCATCCACCAAGGGAAAGAAATTAGCACTTACGGGGCTTCTCTCACGCTAGCAGAAAGCTTTCCTTAAAAGGACCGTGTGTGTGTGCTAAGTCTCTTCAGTTGTGTCCAACTTTGTGTGACCCTACGGACTGTAGCCCGCCAGGCCCCTCTGTCCACGGGATTCTCCGGGCAAGAAAGCTGGAGCAGGTTGCTATGCCCTCCTCCAGGGGACCTTCCCAACCCAGGGATGGAACCCAGGTCTCCTGCATTGGAGGCGGATTCTTTACCACTAGCATCACCTGTGAGCCCTAAAAGGACTCCATTCCTCACCCAGTGGGATCTAGTGGATCTCTTCTTGAAGCCATACAGCCAATTCCAGAGAAGGAATGTCTCCCACCAGTGAACTGTGGCTATATATCTTTTGTGGCAGTAAGAATTTTTTTTAGCCTTGTGAGTGAGGTACAGGATAACAAGCCTGGCACATTGGGCGTTGTTGTTGCTGTTCAGTCACTAGCTGAACAGTCGAGTGTATTCAGTTGTATACATCTCTTTGTGACCCCGTGAACTGCAGCACGCCAGGCTTCCCTGTCCATCACCATCTCCCAGAGTTTGCTCAAACTCATGTGTATTGAGTCAATGACGCCATCCAACCATCTCATCCTCTGTCACCCCCTTCCCCTCTTGCCCTCAATCTTTCCCAACATCAGGGTCTTTTCCAAAGAGTTGGCTCTTTGCATCAGTTGGCCAAAGTATTGGAGTTTCAGCATCAGTCCTTCCAATGAATATTCAGGACTGATTTCCTTTAGGATTGACTGGTTGGATCTCCTTGCAGTCCAAGGGACTCTCAAGAGTCTTCTCCAACACTACAGTTTGAAAGCAACAGTTCTTTGTTGCTTAGCCTTCTAAATGGTCCAATTCTTATATCCGTACATGACTACTGGAAAAGCCTTAGCTTTGGCTATACAGACCTTTGTTGGCAAAATGATGTCTCTGCTTTATAATTGAATAAAGTTAAAAGGATCGGTTGGTAGTCTCCAGCTCACAGCTACACAGCAGCTCTCCATTACAGAATAATTGTTTGGGGACAACTCAGTTATTTTACTTTTTTATCTTATTTTATTGGAGTAAAATTGATTTACAAGGTTGTTGGTTTCAGGTATATAGAGAAGTGATTAAGTTATACATATCCGTACATTCGTTCTTTTTTGTTGTTTCTTTTCTCATATTGGAAAAGGAAATGGAAATGCACTCCAGCATTCCTGCCTGAAGAATCCCCACAGACAGAGGAGCCTGGCAGGCTACAGTCCATGGGCTGCAAAGAGTCAGACAGGGCTGAAGCGACAGCACACACATTAGTTCTTTTTTCAGTTTCTTTTTTCATAAAAGTTATCACAAAAAATTGAGTAGAGTTCCCTGTGCTACACAGCAGGTCCTCATTGGTTATGCATTTTAAATGCAGCAGTGTGTGCATGTTTATTTCAGGGCCCAAATTTATCTCCCCACACATTTCCCTGGTGGTTCATACGGTAAGGCGTCTGTCCACTACGCGGGAGACACAGGTTCGATCCCTGGGTCGGGAAGATCTCCTGGAGAAGGAAATGGCAACCCATTCCAATATTCTTACCTGGAAAATCCCACGGACGGAGGAGCCTGGAGGGCTACAGTCCATGGTGTTACGAAGAGTCTGACATGACTGAGGGCTTCATGCTCACTTTCCACATTTCCCATTTGGTAACTATAAATTTGATTTCGATACCTGTAAGCCTGCTTCTGTTTTGTAAATAAGTTTCTTTGTGTCATTTTAAAAGTGAAAGATAATGGGTTAGAACAAAAAAATCTGCCCACTCGGTTGGAAACTTCATTCTAACTTCCTCTGTCAAAGTGCTACTTCTCTTGGATCTATTCAAAGAGGATGATAAAAGAGCCCATGAACCCAAGAAGCAGGAGCAACGCTGTTTATACTCTCTGCCCTCACACCAAGTACATTATATATAAAAACTTCTAATATTATTTACCTTTTCACAGAACTGAAACCACTGAAACAGAAAAAGAACCCATCTACCACAAGCACATGTACACATATTTATACGGTTGAAAAATGAGGAATTCAGCCCACTGGCTGATTTGTCTAAATGCTGTCAAACAATCGTTTTGATTAATATTTTTTCACTGAATTGACTGATATTTTTTAGTGACTAGAATGAACTGAGATATTGTGTAGACATCTCATATATGGAATTGCTACAGCTCTTTGGAATATTAATTGATCAACTTCTGCCATAATGGATAACAACCTATGTTAGAGATATCTCACATAAACAAATTATTATCCTTTATAGCATAAGCTGGCTAATGAATTTTCCAGGGAACTCCAAGTCTTACAAATTATTATTAACTAGTGGTAAGTAAAAGTGTGTCTGAATTTCAAATGTTTGAGTTTCTTATGCCTTTTATCTCATAAGAAGGGGTTCATTTTCTCTAAGTGCTAATAAATAATTGCCTTTAAGACAGAAAAAAAATTAAAAAAAATAAAATTCCATATATGAGTGATATCAGGTGGCGTTTATCTTTCTGTGTCTGACTTAATCTCACTTGGTGTGATAATCTCCGGGTCTATCCACGTTGACGCAAATGGCGTTATTTCATTCTTATTTCTGAGTAGCATAAGATGGTGGTGGTGGTTTAGTCACTCAGTCGCGTCCAACTCTCGTGACCCCATGGACTATATCCGGCCAGGCTCCTGTGTCCATGGGATTCTCCAGGCAAGAACACTGGAGTGGGTTGCCATAAGATGAGGCACATATATTTTATGTCCATTGTTTTGGGTGGTTTCTTTCTCTGTTGAGTTTGGCATCTCTGTTTCTCCAAACATCTGCCCGTGTGTGGCCATGCCTAGATCCCCCCATAGCCCAGCTGCATGTGGGCACAGACTGACTGTCTCCTCACTTGGGGGCAGGAAGAGCGGGTCAGGGGAAAGAGGAAACTTGATTCTTAGAACCAGAGCGGGAGACCGAGCTCCGTGCTGTGGGGTCCCCTGGGAGTGGCCCAGCACACAGAATCTTGGGAAAGATGAAGTGCATGCTAAGTAGCTTCAATTGTGTCTGACTCTTTGTGATCCCATGGACTCTTGCACACCAGGCTCCTCTGTCCGTGGGATTCTCCAGGCAAGAATATTGGAGTGGGCTGCCATTTCCTTCTCCAGGGGATCTTCTCAACCCAGGGATCGAATCCCCATCTCTATGTCTCCTGCATCAGCCCACAAGTTCTTTACCATGAACTCTACCTGGGAAGCCTAGAGATGAAGTGTGCAAACCTTTATAGAAAAAAGCTTATAAACCGCAGTGTTTGGCCAACTTTCGAAAGCAGATTTTCTTACCTGCTCTCATCGTCCCTGTAACTAGCAGTCTGGAGCCAGCTCCTCTTTTGGGGACACCGTCTCCCCAAATCCTCTGGTGTTCCCATTGCCTGCGTGCCTGCCCAAGGGCTTTAGCAGTGAGTGGGCTTCAGACAAGCCTCTCCAGGGGCTTTCTCCCAGAATTTCTGTGAACTGTGTAACTTCATCTCTTATCCCGTGACTCCTGGAGAATAAGACAAGAATCTTCTACAGATATTAAAACAAGCTCTGAGGCTTAAACTGGTGCATTCACATCTGCTGATAATCAGAGAAAAAGAGCGGTGGCAGAGCAAAATGTAGAATTTTATGTAAAAGGGAAAAGATTAGGTTGGTAGAGTCGGATCGAAAGCAGTTTCTTTTTTGTGAAGTGTTACGATAAAATGCACCCTGAGGTCTTTTTATGAAAAAGAGCAGTACTCGTTCCTGGGACCCCGTGTCAGCTGCTAAGCTTTTCCTTTTCTGGGGTGAGTATGTAGAGGGATACGCACGGGATTCTCATTTATCCCTTCCTTTACTTTTTTCAGTTGCCTTACTGGCATCATCAGTTTAGCAACTTTGTCTCACAATTGAATAAGTAAATTAGAGTGAGCGGCCTGTGTTGATCCTGATTTTTATAAACTTGGGTCCAAAGCTAAAATTGAAAAGGATGGCATGCTATCTCCAACTGCACTTTCACGCTGAGTGTGAACTGACCCACTGTTCATGGCCAGATCAAGCTCAGAGCTCAATTTAGATTTGGGGACAAAGTTCTTAAAGATCCAGGTTCTATTCAAATGGGAGGTTTTCACTGCACACACAGCCTTTATCAAAAGTAGAGCAGCATAGAATGGTTTAAATTTAATCCAAATCTCGGCCAATTTCATGAACCGGCCTCCTCAAGCTTCACACGAGTGGGCTCGTAAATGCCATTTCTGCGCTGACGTGCGGCGCGGCTCCCGGCAGATGCTGCTGAAGGAGCTTTCTCTCGCCTTCCTGCGCTTTTTACAGCATGAGCAAAATAAAGCTCATTTCATTGATTGATGAAGGGTAATAAAGTCTGACTTTGCCTTGAAAGGGCTTCTCGAGTAACTCACTCGGGCCGCAGACAGTAAGATTAGGAATCTGATGATCCAAAAAAGACGATATAGGTGTAATAATGAAGAATGCTGTGTGCACAGGTGTGCTTGGGAGTGTGTGTGCATGTGTGGGTACACACGTGTGCACCTAGATGGTGGCGGTCATGGAAGAGGGAGAAAATGAAATCGTCACTCAGTTAAAAGCTGACTGTATTTCACACTGGAGTAGAATAGTTCATCTCACACAAGTAGGAACTATTGAAATTTATCTAAGTTCTAGAGTTTTAAAAATGCAGCAAGCAATCTTCTGAAGCCTCAGTATTATCTTAAACACACCACCAAGATCTCTTCCAGTATGGTCTTAAGAACAGTCACACAGAGGGAAAGGCAATTCGTTACAGGGTCATCCTTCAGTACAAAAATCACTTCCAGCGGCCTAAATGCACTGAGAGGTGTGTGTGTGCAGTCACGTCAGTCGCTGCAACTATGCAAACCCACGGACTACATCCCCGAGGCTCCTCTGTCCATGGGATTCTCCAGGCAAGAATACTGGAGTGGGCTGCCACGCTGGTCTCCAGGGAATCTTTCCAACCCCGGGATCAAACCTAAATGTCTCACGTCTCCTGCATTGACAGGCGGGTTCTTTATCACGAGTGCCGCCTGGGAAGCCAACCCAGGGGAGACTGACCTTCAGAGGGAGTGCACACAGAGGCTGGGGAAGGAGCTGAAAGGGGAGACTGACCTTCAGAGGGAACGCACACAGAGGCTGGGGAAGGAGTTGAAATGAGTAGAGGTGGCCTTGGACTTGGACAGAATCTAACACAGGGGGCACAGGGCCGTTTGTGAGCAGAGCTCCATGGGGAGAAGGGCACCCAGGCCCTGTTGGAGCCACAGCCAAGGGCCCTCAGCGTCCACGTGGAGTCCCACCAGCCAACAGCCACTGGCCTTCAGCTCCAGGGACACCTGGGGCTCCCTGCTCACCCTGCTGCACGGGCCCCACCACTGCGCTGACCCTGGGAGCCCAAGACGGTGGCGCCGGCGGCCATCACTGGGACCTCACTTGCACACTCAGCTGAGCCGTTTCAGGTTCAGAAGTCACCCCCTGCCCCCGGCTCTGTCTCTCCTAATGCCCCCTCAGCTCAGCACAGCAGACGTCACTTTGTCTTTTGCCAGAGGGAAGAGGTAAAAGTCAACCCTAACCAGAAAGAAGTGTCTTTTAATCAAATATTTCAAAATCAGGTCTACTGAGCTGTCGTCTGCCGACATCACGATCTCCTCTCAAAGCATGGAGCCGTGGCCCCTGAGTCTGGAGGAATGTTCGCGATTGTGTGACCATCAGCACCGCCACAATCACGGCAGAGCACACGTCCCTCAGACTCAGTGTTGCCTCCTGTCCCACGCAGCATCTCTCCCCCAACCCTGCTCTCCCGGCAACCATAGATCTGACTTCTGTCCCCTGAGCTTTTCCTCTTCTCATAACATCATGGAAACGGAGTCACACACAGTGCCATTACTTTTTGGCAAATAGGGGAAAAATGGAAATAGTGACAGAGTTTTTATTTTCTTGGGCTCCAAAATCACTGGGAACAATGACTGCAGCCCCAAAATTAAAAGACGCTTGCTGCTTAGAAGAAAAGCTATGACAAACCTAAGCAGCGTATTAAAAAGCAGTGACATCATTTTGCCTACAAAGGCCCATACAGTCAAAGCTATGGTTTTTCCGTGGTCTCATACAGATGTGAGAGCTGGACCACAAAGAAGACTGAGGGCTGAAGAATTGATGCTTTTGAACTGTGGTGTTGGAGAAGACTCCTGAGAGTCCCTTAGATGGCAAGCAGATCCAACCAGTCCATCCTAAAGGAAAGCAGTCCTGAATATTCTTTGGAAGGACTGATGCTGAAGCTGAAACTCCAATCCTTTGGCCACCTGATGCGAAGAACTGACTCATTGGAAAAGACCCTGATGCTGGGAAAGATTGAAGGCAGAAGGAGAAGGGGACGACAGAGGATGAGATGGCTGGATGGCATCATCAACTCAATGGACATGAGGTGAGCAAACTTGGGGAGATAGTGAAGGACAGGGAAGCCTGGCTATAGTCCATGGTGATGAAAATAGTCAGATAGGACTCAGCAACTGAATGACAGCAACAGAGACCACTCTGCCTTCTGGCACACCATGGGGCCTTTGCAAATCCTGGCTCCCCCAGGGTTTGGCCGTCTAGTGATGGACAGGGGAGCCTGATGTGCTGCAGTCCGTGGGGTCACAAAGAGCCAAACAGGACTTAGTGACCAAACAGCAACTTAATAATGCACATCTTAGGTTCCTTCATGACGTTTAATGGCCTGATAGACATTTCCTTTAGTACTGAATAATATTCTACTGTCTGGATGGACCATGGCTTTTGTATCTGTTCACCTACTGAAGGAGATCTTAATTTCTTTCAAGTTTTGACAGTCATGAGTAAAGCTGCTATAAACATCACGCATGCGTGTTTTTGTGTGAACACAAGTTTTCCACTCACGTGGTTAAATACCACGATGTGAGATGGCTGGATCACACAGCAAGAGTGTGTCTAGCTTTGTAAGAAACCGCTGCCTGCCTTGCAATGGGGGCTGCCCTGTCCTTCCCACCAGCCCTGCCAACTCCTGCTGCTCTGCACCGGCACCAGCATCCGGTGCTGTCAGAGCTCTGGGTCCTGGCCTTTCTAACAGAGGTGTTGGTGCGGGTTCTTAATGTGAATGGAACATAAGTTCTTGAAATTTTCAGGGATTAGAGTAAAATAGAGCACACTCTAGAAACCCTAGAACTGCAGGCTCTGAAGGTCCGATGCGTGGAGAACAGACCATCTGGCGGGAGATCACGACGGGGCCTCTGTTCCGTCTCAGCCCCTTTCCTAGATGGGAATTGGGCTCCTTGTTAAAGGCATGCTTCCTTTTCACTGGCTCCCAGTGCACGTAGGTTTTCCCTTCGCTAACTCTGCTCACATCCAGAAAGCAGGGAAGAACAGCCAGGAAAACACTACTCACAAACCCTAAAGCGAGAACTAGAGGTATCATGTTTCACTGTTACGTAATTAGCTTCTATTTTTCATCCATTCAGCCCAAGATAAGGTTAATGTGTCCGGAAATTTCAGACTGAATGCCGTACTCTGTGTTTAAATTGATATATCAATTTCATCATCTTTAATATAAACCTTACCAGAAATAGGGATTATATGGTGACCAGCAAATTAAAAGACCGTGATGCTGGGAAGTATTGAGGGCAGGAGGAGAAGAGGGCAACAGAGGATAAGATGGTTGGATGGCACCATCGACTCTATGGGCGTGAGTTTGAGCAAGCTCCGGGAGATGGTGAAGGACAGGGAAGCCTGAGCAACTAGCACTTTCAATTTCATCCTGCCCACCCTCCCATGCCCAGGCTCACCTTGCCTGCTGGGTTCTTCACACAGGTGTCTGGAAGCTCAAAAGCCCCACCTCAGGGTTTCTGGGCATAATCTGTACCCCCAGCTTATACTCTTATTTGTGATGTGAGGATGCTGAGCTAATAGCTTGTGATGATAAAGAGAAAATGTATGCTTCTAGCACTGGAGATGCAGTCTGACCCCAGCTCAGGTGGGACAGATGATGCTGGCAGGACAGGCTTAGCTGGGAGCCCCAGAGGACCGTGCCCCCTACTCCACAATGCTCAGCAGGCCCCAGCACGGCACAGGTGGGACCTCTGCAGAAGGCTCTCAGTGCAGGACAAAGAGAGCAGTGCAGGCCAGCTTTCTTCCTAAAATAACAAATACGTGACCTGAGTAACCCTGAGGAAAGGCCAAAGATATTAGCAGTTGGGCTCTAAATTGTTGTATCATCTGAAATAAAAAAGTATACCTGATGAAATTTCCTGATGGTTCACTGGTTAGGAGTTGGGGGTCTCACTGCCAAGGGTTCCTGGTTCAATCTCTTGTCAGGGAACTAAGATTAACAGCCAAAAAGAAGAAAAAAAGAAAAAGAAAAAACACCAGAGAATTCCTAACCACTTACAGATGTGTGTGTGTGTGTGTGTGTGTGTACACTCACACTCCCGTGTGCAGGAGCACCAACAAGCCAGTGGATTTCCTTGTGATCGCGGTAAATTATGAGTCCAAATGCTTCACACAAGACCTACATGTTGTGTTATTTGCTCGGTCATGTCCAGCTCTTTGCAGACCCATGGACTGTACCTCGCCAGGCTCCTCTGTCCCTGGAATTCTCCAGGCAAGAATACTGGAGTAGGTTGCCATTCCCTTCTCTAGGGGATCTTTCCAACCCAGGAATTGAACCCGCATCTCCTGGATTGCTGGGCTTTTTACCATCTGAGCCACCAGGGAAGCCTGGACCTGTGGAAATTCAGCCTGCCCTGCCCTCCCTTCGGGTCCTGTTGCTGCTGTGTTTCTGCCTAGTCCCAGCAATTTTGACTATTCCACCTAGAATACAGCTCTTTTATTTCATCTCTTGAGCAGTGAGTGGAGTTTTCTTCTCTAAGCTAATGGCATGCGTCCTTTTGCATGAGTCTCCATCTGTTCTGCACAAACATTTGAGAAGAGAACTGAATCTGAGATAAAGAGGTGCTTATTTATTAGAATCTGACAGGAAAGAGAGGTACATTTAAGGGGAAGGTTTCACCTTAAGGTCTGGGTGCCTGGTGGACGCAGGACAACGCGCTGCAGCCTCAGCTCAGCTGAGACGGTCACCTCTGCCCCTGCCTGGACCACATGTGATGAGGGGAAGCAGGCAGGGACCAGGCAATTGGACGTGGCCCCTGACCTGCTCCAAGCGTCGCGTGGCCAGCCGGCTCCTCCTCCGTTTTCTGGGCACTGAGGTCATGCTTTCAGATCAGCGTCCAGCAGGGTGACCCTTGTCACCGTGGCCTTGGTGGCTGGGCCCCATAACTCAGTCTAGGAAGAGGAGGGGCCTGCCACCCTCATGCCACCAGGGCACCTACACACCAGGGACTTCCTGCACAGAGGAGGGAACCCCCAGCGGGGACAGTGAAGAGGAAAGAGAAAGATCGGCAGCAGAGCCACGCTTCCAACAGAAAGAGAACACGGGGAAGCAGGCCCGTGGGAGAGGCGGCCCACTACCTGGTTATGATGGGGGAGATGGGGCTGGCTGCCCGTGGGAGAGGCGGCCCATTACCTGGCTGGCTGCCCGTGGGAGAGGCGGCCCATTACCTGGTTATGATGGAGGAGATGGGGCCGGCTCCCCCGGGGACGGATTAGCATTTGCTGCCGTTAAAATCTCCATACTTCACATCATTGATGTTTACTCACACCATTTAAGCTGTCATTTAAATAGACAACTAAATAACTCACAGTTTTATTTCCCCGCCTTGGTTTTCAGGAGATCTGTAAATCTGGACCATGCCTGTTTCCCATCTTTCTACATTAGAATCTGCTTTCTAATCTGGGCTTTCCCCCTTCACTGTGGCGGTGGTAGTTTTTACATAAGCAATAATATTTTTTTTATTCTGGTAAAATACGCATTATGTACAATCTACCATTTTATCCATTTTTAAGTGTACGGTTTTGTGGCTTTAAATGCGTTCACCTTGTTGTACAGCCGTCATCACCATCCCACTCCAGGGCTTTTTCATCTTCCCAAACTAAACCTCTGTTCCCACTAAGTGACGTCTTCCCTGTTCCCCTCCCCCGGCCCTGGACAACCACCATTCTACTTTCTGCTTCCATGGATTCTGATACTCTGGGATCTCTCACAGGTGGGAAAATAAATTTGTTTTTGTGACCCGCTTGTTTCACTCAACCTAATGTCCTCAAGGTGCATCCAAGTTGCAAAGTGTGTGAGCCTCTTTCCTTTCTAAGACTGAGTAACACTCTGCTCTACGCGAGAACCACACTGTGAGTGTCCACCAGCCGCTGACTCTGCTCTACTCAAGAACCACACTGTGAGTGTCCACCAGCCACTGCCTCTGCTCTACGCGAGAACCACACTGTGAGTGTCCACCGGCCGCTGCCTCTGCTCTACGCGAGAACCGTGCTGCGAGTGTCCACCGGCCGCTGCCTCTGCTCTACGCGAGAACCACACTGTGAGTGTCCACCGGCCGCTGACCCTGCTCTACTCGAGAACCGCACTGTGAGTGTCCACCATCCACTGACTGCTCTAGGCGAGAACCACACTGTGAGTGTCCACCAGCCGCTGACGGACACTCGGGGTGCTTCTGCCTTTTGGCTATCGTGAACCATGGCGCCGGGAACATGGTGTACAAACATCTGTTCGTGTTCCTGGTTTCGGTACTTCTGCAGGTACATCCCAGAATGAAATGACAGGATCATTGGTATTTCTAGGTTAATTTTCTGATGAACTACCAAAACTTTTCCTACAGTGGCTGCAACTTTTTACACCCCTAAGAGCCATGTAAAGGGTTCCAATTTCTCCATGTTCTCACTAACGCTTATTTTCTTTTTTAAAGAATAGCCATGTTAATGGACATAATATCTCATGGTGCTTTTCTGTTCCCTAATGTTGAGAATCTTTTCATGTATTTATTGGTCATTTATATATGTTTAGAGAAATATTAGGGAAGTCTGGCATATATTAGGGAAGCTGTAGTCCATGGGGTCACAAAGAGTTAGACACGGCTTAGTGACCCAACAACAGCAACAAGAGAAATGTTAATTTAAGCACTTTGTCTAAATTTTTCACTGGGTTGCATATTGCGTTGTAAGTAGTGCTATTTCCCCCATAGTTTTTCAAATTGCCAACTCTCCTCCCCACATTTGTGAAGGAGATGCATTGGGTGCAGACAACATCCTTATTTTGGAGTTAGACTCTCTTATCTCTGATGTCATGGAAAGGAAGCTGCCTTAGAGCTCTGTGCTTTGGTGCAAAACCAGGTTTGATAATAATTTCCTCATTAATGAAGTAATGTATATAAATGTTGCCTGTGCCATCTCTGGTACATGGTAAGTATTCGATTAATTTTAGTTGAATCTGAATATGAATTATCTTTTTTGGATATTGTTTGAGTGAACTATATTTCTGAGAGGAGGAGGAGAAAAAAAAAACAAAGAAAAGAAATGCAATTATCTGACACAAGATATGTTAGTAGTGCTTTTTATTCTGTAATGTAATAATAAGTGAAAGGGCAAGATAAGTGAATTTAATAAAATACTGTACAACGCTGAGTGTTTGTATATATTAATGGTGTCCTTAATGCGTAAAATATTGTATATGTAGCAAATAGAGATAACTAATTTTATTTCTTGGAGAACGTACCTTGTTTCTCTTGGCCAGAGCCTGCCCGCTGAGACAGCTGCAAATGAGCCTCATTGTGGGAAGAGAAAGCACCCCGTTTGTTTAGCCTGAAAACGCGGGGCCAATCCGAGAGGGTGCACTTAATTTTTTACCCCCTTCAGAAAGTTGAGAAAAGAAAACTTTTCAACAAAAACGATATCATGCTTTTCAAAGAGTGTCACGGAATCTCACATCCTGAGAAAACAATGGAGAAAAAGAAGTGTGGGCGTTTATCTCTTGGGGACATCTATGGTATTTTCCCCTAATTAACATTCTCTGAGAACCACAGTCAGGATAAATGCGCTGGCAGGAAAAGGCAGGATGTTTGCTCTGCTTCTTCCCTGGCCGCCGCCACGATGGGCAGAAACAGGGCAGGGAGTGGTTGCATTTGCATGAAAAACTATTAAAAATACTCTCTTTTCCTTCATGAATGGTTAGCATAACGTACTTTATACACTATCGCATTGTTATTGTTCAGTAGGTCAGTCATGTCTGATTCTTTGCAACCCCATGGACTGCAGCACGCCAGGCTTCCTTGTCTCTCACTGTCTCCCAGAGTTTGCTCAAACTCATGCCCATTGAGTCGGTAATGCCATCCAACCATCTCATCCTCTGCTGCCCCCTTCTCCTCTTGACCTCAGTCTTTGCCAGCATCAGGGTCTTTTCAAATGAGTCAGTTCTCCCCATCAGGTGGCCAAAGTATTGAAGCTTCAGCTTCAGCATCAGTCCTTCCAATAAATATTCAGGGTTGATTTCCTTTAGGATTGACTGGTTTGATCTCCCTGCAGTCCAAGGGACTCTCAAGAGTCTTCTCAAGCAGCACAATTTGAAGTCTTCTTTCCTATGTCTCCTATACCCTCAAGCCACAATCAACTTTCAAAACACTTCTGACACCAGATACATAAGATTTTCCCCAGATGAAGCAGTTCTGGGACACCAGCTGGGGTCCTACAGCCTCAGTTGGAGGCTCCCTGGAGACGGTGTCAGATCCCACAGGTGAGGGGCTCAGTCCCATGAGATCGCCCCACTTGTCAGATGCCAACGGCAGGTAGCGGGTGCCCAGGTTGCCCCAACTACAAGTGGGAGGCCTCGCCACCCCTCCTCAGGGTCAGTTGATTTGCCAGAGCAGCTCACGGAGCTCAGTTCACCGCGTTAGTAAAGGACGGGATAAAGCACACGGCTGAGCAGTCAGGGGAAGAGATGCACGGCCACGTCTGGGGGTCCCGAGAGCCGGAGCTTCCGTCCCCGTGAGCTGGGGTGACCCCGCTGGGTACACAGCTCTGCTCACCCGCCTGGGAGCTCAGAGAGCCTGTCCTATGGGATCTGGGGGAGGTTTCCTCATTGGAGACGTGGTCCACCCTTCCCTTTACTTCCAGCCCCTCTGGGTATGGCTGTGCTCACTCGCCTGGGACCTCAGAGAGCCTGTCCTGTGAGATCTGGGGGGAGGTTTCCTCTTGGAGACGTGCTCCACTCTTCCCTCCACTTTCAGCCCCACTGGGCATGTGGCTGTGCTCACCCACCTGGGAGCTCAGACAGCCCTGTACTATGGGATTTGGGGGGAGGTTTCCTCATTGGAGACAGGGTCCACTGTTCCCTCCACTTCCAGCCCCTCTTCCTTCTCTGGAGAACAGAGCACAGAGCTGAAAATTCCAAGCTTTCAACAGTGGGCCCTTCCTTCTGACCACCAGCACCCATCTAGAAGCCCAGCCAAAGTCACCTCAACAGAGCAGAAGACAGTCCTATGCCTCAGGAAACCACTAGGGTTGGAGGAGCTCTGTGCCAGGAACCGGAGGCATTTTTTCCGTCACTTCACACTTCTATAAGAGGGCACAGAGACGCTGTGTTGATGTAGACGGTGATTGCTTTTGGAATAACACATCCCTGTACACTCCCAGGCAGCCTCCTGGGACACCTCACCACCCCCAGCCCTCCGCTCTGCAGGGATCCCCCCAAGTCCTGGGTCCCCCAGTCCCGCTTCCTCATAAGTTACTAAAGCCAGGGGACAGCCTGGCTACGCCAATGAGGACTGTCAGCGGGCTGCCCGTGCCTGTCACCTGAGGTCTTCTGCACACCATGGATCAGCACGAAGTCGTCTCCAACCAAGGAAGCTCCTGGATGGCAGACACATTTCCTCTGCCTGGAAGATGAACCTTCTTAGATACTTCAGGCTTAAGTTACTCACCTCACTTTCCCCATCTCCAGCACACACACAGGCATGTGCACACACACACACACCCACACATGCACACACGCCTCCAAGAGCTGTGAAATGAGGCATGGCAGAGTAGTTTCTAAGATACAAGGGAGAACAAAATCTTAATTAGATTTAGGAAAAAAATCCAATTTTGAAAAAAAGTAATTAAGGCAACTTTTAGCCTGTTAGCAATTGACAAATAGCAAATTTTGTCAGGTGGCACAGTGGTAATCTGCCTGCCAGAGCAGGAGATGCAAGAGACTCAGGTTCCACCCCTGGGTCAGGAAGATCCCGTGGAGGAGGAAACGACAACCCACTCCAGTATTCTTCCCTGGAGAATCCCATGGACAGAGGAGACTGGCAGGCTACAGTCCATGGAGTTGCAAAGAACGGGACACGACTGAGCAACTCACACACACACAGTCCATAGGATCGCAGAGTCAGACACCTCTGAAGCTGTTTGTGATTTATCTATATAGAAGGGTGAAGAGGGGAAGTGAAGCGAAAGTTGCTCAGTTGTGTCCGACTCTTTGCGACCTCATGGACTCTATAGCCCGTGGAATTCTCCAGGCCAGAATCCTGGAGTGGGTAGCCCTTCCCTTCTCCAGGAGATCTTCCCAACCCAGGGATCGAACCCAGGTCTCCCACATTGCTGGCGGATTCTTTACCAGCTGAGCCACAAGGGAAAAGGTGAGGGCTGGGCCATAAAGGGTTTGTGAACTGCGTTGCTGAGCTGGGACTGGATCCTTGTACTTCAGTGAACTCCACCACATCTGGACACTTCTCCTGAGAGAGCACAGCCTGCCAGTCCCACAGGTCCTGCCTCTGACACTAGCATTTCTGCATCTTTAGGTCAGTTGTTTAAGGACAGGTTGACCTTTATGAACCCGGCACGGCATTGCCTTGGTCACCATCATGCATTTAAGATAGCGTGCCTTCCACTGGCCTCTAGCTGAGCTGGTGGGCAAGCCCAGCCCTGCATCTGTATACATGGACCCAACATCCCCGGGATGGAGATGCTGTCAGAAGGAGCAGGCTGCTCTGGGGGAGGGAGGGGAGCCCTGAGGGTGGAGTCTAAGCCACAGGCCAATCACCCACCTGCCACAGAAGATCAGCATCCTGGGGCTGCAGGGACAGGTGGGGACACCCCCTGCAAATTCTGCAGTGCAGTCGGTCCATGCCCCTGCAGTCCCCAGGACAACTTTGGGCTGCATCCTTCTCATGCATCCTTGTCCTGGCCTCAGAAAGATGCTCCCCCATGTCTGAATGTTCCTCCTTCCTTGGGAGATGGCAGGGCTGGGAAAGACACCCTCTGGTTATTCTCAGTCCAGGATTGGACAGGGGCCTGTGCTCTGCTTTTTAATTATATTTTTTCCCTTTTAGCTTTTTAAAAAGTTTTTATAGAAGTATAGTTGATTAAGTGTTGTGTTAGTTCAGGTGTACAGCAAAAGCGATTCATGTATATACACATTTCCCCATTCTTTTTCGGATTCTTCCCTTATCAGTTGTTTGTTGCTGTTGTTTAGTCCCTAAGTTGTGCTCAACTCTTTTGTGACCCCATAGACTGTAGCCCACCAGGCTCCTCTGTCCATGGGATTTCCCAGGCAAGAATACTCAAGTGGGTGCCACTTCCTCCTCCAGGGGTTCTTCCTGACCCAGGGATCGAACCTGTGTCTCCTTCTTGGCAGGAAAATTCTTTACCACTGAGTCACCTGGGAAGGCCTATAGTTTATTCTCAAATAAGGAATGTATTAATAGTTCCCTGTGCTGTATAGTAAGTCCTTGTTGGTTATCTATTTTGCATAGAATAATGTGCGTGTGCTAATCCCACACTTCCAATCTCAGGAGATGATAAGAGATCCAGGTGGGTCCTGATCAGCCGCCACCACGGGCTGTGTCCTGAGCTGGGCTGAAGGGACAGCTGTGCTCTGGCATCCACTGTGCTGAGAACAGAAGTGACTCTGCCTTCAACCTGGTGACTGGATTTTACTGAAGATAAGATTTTACTGAATCTTATTTTACTGATTTTACTTGATTTTACTGAAGATAAGATACTGGAGATAAGATTTGGCAGCATCAGGGGTCAGAATGTCACCTGGCCAGACCACTGATCCTTCATACATTTTAAACAAAGCCATTTTAATCATTTGACCCAGAATATCACTATAGCACATGTGTCCTTTTTCAAGGGGAGAAAATAAAGAGTCTCCCTCACAGGATAAACCCCAGTGTGCTGACTGACATATATTGCTTCATTCTAACCACTGAGCCTGTATGATCACAAATCGACCTCAGAGAAACCTCTTCTGTGGGTTTGAGTCATCTCGCATGATGGCCGACGCACCGTGTTCGTAGGAAACCAGTAATGACGACGATTTTTAAAGAGCAAGAATAGCACGCTCTTTATGTTGGTCCTGTCAAAACGTGTCCTTTGTGCGTGTTTTGAAAACACAACGTGCTGGAAATAGATCTCAAATGCCACCTGGGAATAAAAGGCTGTTTTTCATCCCAAATGACAGTTCCTACTTCCTCACGACCCCAGGCCCAGGCTGCACCCCTGTCCCTGAGAGAGGGTAGCTTCTTCCAAGAAGAAGAACCCAAGAAGAAGGACCCCATCCTGGTCACCCTCCTGCAGACCACCCCCCTCATGATGGTAAAGGCAGAACTACACTTGGAAAGCATTTGTGAAAGCCTTTGCAAAACTGGAAAGAGCTTTGAAGGTACAACATTTGTACTGTGGTTAGTAAGGTCTTCCATCTCAGAAATCCCATTATAGAGGCTACTCCTAGAGATTTGGATTCAGTGTTGCCAAACAGGTTTAGTTGAAATAGCAACAAACAAAAAAGGAAAAAGGCAAGCAATGTAAGGGAAATCTGTTACAGTGACCAATAGCAGGGACTAGATTATCCAAAGAAAACCAAAACGTCAGTGAGTTAAGGCTGTCGAGGTCTGAGGAGGGCTGGGGGGCCAAGACCAACGTGGCTGATCCCCAAGGGGGATTGTAGGTATATTTGTCAGCAGCTTGAGGGCGTGATGAGTCTCTGAACTTGTGCTATCTACAAGCCAAGAGCTCTTTAACGACAATGACCCACATGCAAGTTGCAGAGATCCCATGGCTATCTCCTCTTGTGCCGAATGGTTTAGGTCCCATCATGAAATGGTGTGTAGATTACACTGTTCCAAGTGATTTCCCCGGAAGCAATACCCCAACTGAAAACGGCTCCGACCTTCACCTGTGGACACATGCAGCCTAAAACCATCACAGTACCCTGTTAGGAACTGAAGCACATCCCCACAAAACATGTGGAGACCCTAATCCCCACGGGGACGGCATTTGCAGTAAAAATGTAATGAAGATTAATGAGATCATAAGCGAGGACCCTAATGCAACAGGAATAGTCTTTACAAAAAGAGACACCAAGAACTCTCTCTTCTTCTCTCGCCCTCCTCGTCCTTATGCACGCATACCCAGGTGATCAGTTGTGTCCAACTCTTCGTGACCCCATGGATTGCAGCCTGCCAGGCTCCTTTGTCCATGGGATTCTCCAGGCAAGAATACCGGAGTGGATTTGCCATTTCCTCCTCCAGGCGATTTTTCTGACCCAGGCATCAAACCCACATCTCCTGCATCTCCTGCATTGGCAGGTGAATCTTTACCACTGAGCCACCTGGCAAACCCCTTCCCCAACCCCTGTACTGATCACGATCTCCGTCTCTCTATCTCCATCTTGCCGTGTCTCTCCAACATACGAAGACACAGTGAAAAGGCGGCCAGCTTCAAGTCGAGATGAGAGTCCTCTCTCACCAAGAATCAAAGCTGTTGGACCTTGATCTTGGACTTCCTGCCTCCAGAACTGTGTGGAAACTCTCCTCTGTTATTTAAGCTACTTACTCAAAGGCATTGTGTTATGGCAGCCTGGGCAGACTGAGGCAGGTTTCAGAAAATTTGCAGAAAGCCTCGGCACACTGAGCTGAGTGTAATTCAAGGGGAAGGATGGGCTGGTTGGCTCTGACGCTGTAATTACGCTCCTGAACATCCTCTCTGGTATCCACAGACGGCTCCCTTTTGCAGTTACAATGTGTTGATACATATCCAAAGATAATAAAACTCTCAAAATGCTCAAGGAAGAAATCATTATACACGAAATATTTCAAGGCAGAGCCAACTTTCTATCAGAAGTTTGAGTCCCAGACACACACTTAGAGTGAGGGCTGATCATTCTTCCTTTAAAAATAAACCTGCATTTTAATTTGAGGCAAAGTTTGGTTTAAATTGTTTTCTTTTCTTTATTTATCCTGACAGAACGTGCTCCTCTCTGCTGCAGAACACTTTTTATAATGTCGACTTTTACTCAGCAGACTTTCTATTTTTTTTCCAGAGAGCAAAAACTTGATTTAATATTTTCCATTTCTGCAGCAGACCCCAGGAATAAGCAGAATACCCAGCATCGTGATTGCTTTGGGGACAAAATGTCTCTAGTAGGTAATTAGACAAATGCTCTCTCTCACACACACGCACACACATACTGGGCTTCCACCAAGATTTGTTTTGTATATAAAAACTTATTAGCCTCAAGCAATGTTGAGTGCTCATTTTGACCCAGGTACGTACATACAACACGGCAAGCAGAAGAAAGCCTGCCCAGCAGGAGGGAGCAGGGCCTTCAGGATCAGTCTCGTGCCTGTGCCTCCAGGAGTCAGAGTGTGCAGCCTGTGCTTGCATTTGAACTCCTTGCTGTGTGATCTTGAGTAACTTGCATGACTTCTCTGAGCCTACACTTCATTTCCACATCTGGAAAGTCAGACCCATCCCTGTCTCTTGACGGTTTTCCCTTCTCAGTCCCTCCAGCCTGTGCACCCTCAGCCAAAGGTCCAGATGGCTCTGTGGCTTTCTTGCCCTCATCCAGTGGTTCAGCTGAACTTTCCCTTCCCCTGCTCCCAGATGAAACCACCACTCTCCCTTCACGCTGCTGTGCTCAGGACTGAAGACACGGGGGCTCCTCCTCACATGAAAGCCTCCCAATGGCCTCCTTGCCTCCAGCCTCACCCCTCCAGGGCACTTTCAACCGAGCAGCTGGAAGAGCTCCCGAAGTGTAAGAAGGCATCATTCTTCTTCCAGCAAGCTTCCATTGGCTCCCACGTCACTGCAAGTGGAAAGCCCTGGGCCTCTTGGCCATGTCTTATCTGCTTCATCTCCTGACCCATCCTCCTCCCCTGGACTCGGCCCTAGGCTGGGAGGAGGGTCCCCTGTTCGCCCGCCAGCACATTCTCCTGCCTCTTACTCCATCACTACGTTCCCAGCCAGCATGCACCTCCCAATTTCCAGGCCAAGGCCCCCTCTCAGAAGGACTGCCCTCAGCCTGACCACCCTATGTGAAAGGGCACAGCAATTCCAAGCTCCCTATTGTCCTGACCCAGCCCCGATTATGTTAGCACACGGCACTCAGAGACAGACCACAGGCTGTCTTGCTTACATTTGTGTTGAGTTCATAGTTGATGTCAGTGGTCTTCCTGAGCTGTGACCTAAGTTTCTCAAGCCGGGAGACTTCTGACTGCTCACTGATATACCCTGAGACATGAAGCGGAAGTGAATGAATGTTTCTGGATGAATTAATTGATGGAGTTATTATCTCAAAAGGCCAAAAGCATGATCTGTGAAACATATAAGTTTGCAAAACCTGAAGGAGGCTGTGAAATCTGGAACTCCGTTAGCCATGTGGGCCACTGGCGGTCCTAGAGGTGGGGTGATCCCATGTAGACATCCTGGGATGTGTGCTTCTCCACCACTTCCCAGAGAAGCCGCTCAGAGCCGAGCCCTCCCCGCACTCCCAACTCTTCCCCTAGAAGCTGAGTGACTCAGGATTCAGGGCCTCTCGTGACTTGTGTTCTGGAGACTGGCCTGACGGACGTGGGACCCCGGCCCCACTCAGCCCCCTGCTGCCTCCAACATGTGGGGGTGGGTGGTGGCAGGTGCAGTCCGGCTCTCATCCATCACCCTGACTATGACCCTACAGTGTGGACGATGCGAGATGGAAGGAATGTAATGACTTGCAGCCCTGGGGCTCGAGAGAGTATCTACCAGAAACGGGGGTGAGTTTTTCCTCAACCTGATTCTTGTGTCTCACAACTGACACAGACTCATACAGGAGGTGTGGGGGAGGCCCCCCAGATTTCCAAACAGGATCCATCAAAATCACTTCCACAACAAGCCCTTGGATAGTGAATACTTATCTCCTTTTCTTTTCCTCTGAAATCTGATCCAGCACTGTGATCACAACCTTCTGTGGGTGAATATTGCTATGCAACAAAAAAACAGACAATGCACATGATTTTAATAATCCACATTCTCCAGTGAGGCTCACTGTGAAAATCTTACCAAACTTTGCTCAGTTTTGTGTTAACTGGTAAGCGGAACATTTATAATCAGTGCTGAATATTCATTGGAAGGACTGATGCTGAAGCTGAAACTCCAATACTTGGCCACCTGATGTGACAGGACGATCCACTGGAAAAGACCCTGATGCTGGGGAAGATTGAGAGCAGGAGAAGGGGACAACAGAGGACGAGATGCTTGGATGGCATCACTGACTCCATGGACATGAGTTTGAGTAAACTCCAGGAGTTGGTGATGGACAGGGAGGCCTAGTGTGCTGCAGTCCATGGGGTCACAGGGAGTTGGACATGACCAAGCAACTGAACTGAACCGAACGTCTATAATGCAGGGCATTTTCAAGGTCCCTAGACAAAGATATTGGAGAAATTATACACTTGTCACCTGGACGTTTTCTCTTCTGGGGATAGTATAGTATTAGAACCAAAGAGAGCATGGGCTAAATTGCTGAACTAGAGATTCTGAATGGTGAAGATGTTTTGTAGAACAATTTAAAGAGGTTACACAAAGTTTAAAAAAATAGCACAATTAAAACTAACTACTCAATTCCAATATGCTAGATGTGATAGAAATGATAAATATTGGATAAAATTTCAGTGATATTGGAATTATCACTGACAATGGAATATTACTCAGCCATGAAGAGAAATGAAATTGTGCCATTTGCAGAGATGTGGATGGACCTAGAGATGATCACACAGAGTGAAGTGAGAAAGAGAAAAACAAATGTTGCATAATGTCACTTACATGTGGAATCTAGAAAAGTGGTAGAGATGAATCTATTTGCAAAGCAGAAATAGAGACACGGGCATAGAGGGCAAATGTTTGGACACTAGGGGAGGGAAGGGTAGGCGGGATAAACTGGGAGATTGGAATTGACATATATACTATGTATAAAATAGATAATTGATGAGAACCCGGGCCTCTCTGGTGGCTCAGCGGCAAAGAATCTGCCTGCAATGCAGGAGCCACAGGAGACAGGGGTTCGATCCCTCGGTTGGGAAGATCCCCTTGGGAAGGTCATGACAACCCACTCCAGTATTCTTGCCTGGAGAATCCCATGGACAGAGGAGCCTGGTGGGCTACAGTCCATGGGGTCACAAAGAGTTGAACACGACTGAAGCAACTCAACATGCAATGAGAACCTACTGCATAGCACAGGGAACTCTACTCAGTGCTGAACGGTGGTGACCTAAATGGGAATCAAAAAAAAAGAGGGGACATGTATGTGTGAGTGACCACGCTGCTGTGTAGAGAAAACTAGCACAACATTATACAACAGCTATAAAGGAAAGTGTGTGTTAGTCTCTTAGTCATGGCTGACTTTGGGACCCCATGGACTGTAGCCTGCCAGGCTCCTCTGTCCATGGGATTCTCTAGGCAAGAATTCTCGAATGGGTTGCCACGCCCTCCTCCAAGGGATCTTCCCTACCCCGGGCTCGAATCCAGGTCTCCTGCACTGAAGACAGATTCTTTACCGTCTGAGCCACTGGGGAAGCAGCTATGCTCCAATTAAATTAAAAAAAAAAAAAAGTAGAACGCCCCTCCTAGGCCTCCTGTCCATTAAAGGCAACGTTTGTGTGATCTTCTCTTTAGAAGGAGAAAGGAACTGCTCCCCAAGCAGCATCAGGAAGACATCGCCGGTGGAGAGCTTCATCCCAGGGCCATGCAGAGTCCCACAGGAGAGGCAGCCCCCGCCCCGGCCCCTCCCCACCTCGGCTGGCTCTCCGGGCTCTCGAGTTTTGCTGTGCACCTCCTGCCAGGGGTCGCCCAGGTTAAACACACTCCGATGAGAATCAGAACCCAACCCCCTGCGTCTCCGAAGGGTGACACACCGCACCCGCCCCCGACCCGGACCGCTGTGGATGGAATTTGAGGAGGACACCTCGGCTTCAAAAGGGGCAGCCTATTTCCTCTGCTGGCTCTCACTGAAACAAAGAAAAAGCCACCCGGCATCTGCGTCTCTGGCAGCGGGCAGCCCCTGTTTATCAAGCCAGGGCAAATCCAATTAGCGGGTGGCCCACCTCCCAACCTATTACCCTGCTCAGCGCTGAGCCATCCCCAGTCCCTGCCAATATGTCATTTCTCCGGGGGCTGATAAAGATCAGCCCGGGATGCTTGGTGGGTCTGCTCTCACGTGGGCTCCCCGGCCCGGCCCTCGTGGCCGGATCTTATTTTCCTCCATGAAATAGGCTGGCAGCTCCCGGCCCCGGCAGCTGCGGAACAAACGCTGATGGACCGCGCGGGCTGGCGCGCGTGATGGGGGCGGCGGCTCCCCTTATCGCGGGGCGCACAAAGGCCGGCGCCCCGGTGATTAGCATCCTTCCCGCTCCGTGTCAGGCCTATTTCTGTCACCCCCGCAGATGGAGGCTTTCACTCAGGCTCACGAATGAGTGACACATGGCCCGACCGGGAGGACAACATTGTTATTTGAGTTAAGAAATCAATTTGTATCAAATGTACACTGTAATTTATTTGTTGGCTTTGAAGGGAAGCGAGCCGAGATAAATGGGCCCCGGCTGCCTTCCCCCCAAACCCTCCCCCCTCCCCATCCTCCGCCGGGCTGATAAAGTTCTTGTGAAGCTCCGGATCGCTCCAGTCACAGCCAAAGTGACAAACATGTTTAAAGTTGCACAGTGATCTTTAAATCTCAAAAAGAACACCTTGTCGGACATGATAGAACGTTTTTCACCTTTTCCCTCTATCTGTCAGAAAGCTGCTGTGACACACTGCTTTAGGATTTTTGCTGACATTTTCTTTATCAAGCACATCTGTTTGTGGTCAAAAGATGCTTATTTCTATTTTCTTCAATCTACGGCGGGCTGAGAAACCGCCAAAAGGAAGGGAGAAAATGAGACGATCCGTCCCAGCATCACACTTAAACACCTGGAGCTGCCTGTGGTTCGGGTGGTGGTCTTTTATTTTATTATTTTTTCAATATTGTGTCTGAGCCTCCTGTGGTTCTGCTCTTTGCCACCAGTATCTCCTCCTCTCTCTCTCTCTTCTGCCTCTCTTCTTCCTCCTCCTCCATTTCATCTTCATCTTTATCTTCTTCTCTGTCTTCATATTTATGAAGAATCTTCATTTACATTCTTCTGGTCGTGGAGGAAATCCGCACAGGGTTTTATTTCTCTGCTGCCGGTGGCGCTGGCCTGGGGAATTAGCCTTTGACGGCCGTGTGGACACTCTTTGTTATCTTGAAACCCTCAGAATGACCCCAGGGTCCCTGGTCCGGCTCTCAGGGCGCGGGCACCTGGTGAGAAAACGCAGGGCCCCGGGGCCAAGGGCGCACTTCTGCGGATGGTTCAGCCCTCCAGGCTCCTGATTTCTCTCGTTTCCCTTCTTTTGAAAAAGCGGCAAACATGTGATGTTCTCACGCCGGCCAGTCGCTCAGAACACGGATCGAATTTCAAGCTGGCCCTTTTGTGCTCTGGGAATCTGCTTCCTCTGTGAGCAGGAGAACAGACTCAGGATTGTGGGCTCTGTCTGCATCTGACCTTCTGTCTGTCCGTCTGTGCCTGGTGTGCGGACCAAGCCCTGGAGAATTCTGTGTATCTCGGGATGGGGCAGAGTCGTCCTGAAGCCCCGTGTTTACACCTGGTTCCAGCTCTCCACAGGAAGGACCACAGGCCACGCTGACCAGAATGCCCTTCTCCTAGGCCAGGGCACACCAGCCACGGCGCTAATTTCCTTTGCCATGGGACGTGTCTTTACTGGTTGAGGCATCACCATGGAGTCCACAGTATCCATGCAAGACTGAACCTCTGGGCCCGCGCTGTGGCCTGAGACCCTTTGATTCAGGACTTCAGTCTTGAAACATCCCTCACCTGCCTTGCACACACTTCTCCGGCTACATCGGAAGGGCAGGAGCAGGAAGCTGAGAAGTGGGGGGCATCCTGCGGTGGGGAGCAGAGGGGCTGGCAGGAACACGACCCGGGGCCAGAGCTGGCCTGGGGCTGCTGGAGCACTGTGGGCACCCGTGAGCCTCCCCACCCATGTCAGCCAGGCCCCAAACGCGTTCCCCTTCCCGTGTCCCCTGAACACACGCACCCTGGATTTGTCGTCCTGACAACTCTTTGTATGTCAGTATCAAGATTTCCTGTCCGCCAGCCTAAAACACGCGTCCACAAGCACGGAAACTGCCTTTGCGTAAAACAATGAACCATCACAGAGTGGCAGCACTCACTGTCCACGAAACACGCAGGTTGGAAAGCAAGCGATGGGCGGCCAGGCCCCTCGGGACAACGCTCCTCAAACCGCCCCAGCCCTGGGCACTGCTTGTCTGTGCTGCTAACAGTTTTATTGCATGCAATTTACATTCGTACAGTTCGCTACCGTGCAAATTAATGTCTTTCAGCATAGTCACAGACTTGTGCGACAATCACCATTAGTCAGCGGTCCTCAACTCAAAAAGAAATCCCTCCCCCTCCCACTGCCCCTCACCCCCAGTCCCAAGCGACCACTAATCTACCTTCTGTCTGCATGGATCTGTCTTCCGGACATTTTCCTATAAATGAAATCACAGAACACTCCGTCCCTTGTGATGGGATTCTGTTACTTCCATCATGTCCTCAAGGCTCATCCATGCTGTAGCAGGTATCAGTGGCCCATTCCTTTTCACCGTTGAATAATATCCCACCGTTGAATAATATCCCATCGTAAGGATGTACCACATCCATTTTGTTTATCCCCGCTCCTCAGCAGATGGACATTTGGGTTGCTTTCAGATTTTGTCTGTTGTGGATAAGGCTGCTATGAGTCTTCACTCCCGAGTTCCTGAGTGGACATATGCTTTCATTTCTCTTGGGCCAATAACCAGGAGTGTAATTGCTGGGTCACAGGGTAACGCTAGGAAGTCCTGATGTTGGGAAAGTTTGAAGGCAAAAGGAGAAGAGGGAGGCAGAAGATGAGATGGTCAGACAGCTTCATCGACTCAATGCGTGTGAACTTGAGCAAACTCTGGAAGATGCTGGAAGACAGGGAAGCCCGGCATGCTGCAGTCCATGGAGTCAGAGTCGGACATGACTGAGTGACTGAACAACAGCAGGCTAACGCTGTCTGACTTTTCAAGAACCACCAGGCTGTTTTCCCAGGGGAGGCGTCTGTGCACTGTTTTCATGCACAATTCAAATACACTCAGTTAGCTCCTTGCTACTGAATAGAAGGTTAGAAGCAGCAGATTAAGTGCAACTGTAGAAAACTTGCTATGGAAAAGAACAATGATGCTGCTGAAACCACTGCTTCCAAGTGATGGGTAGGGAAGGAAAAATAAGGCAGTGTAAGAATTCAAAAAAAAAAGAAAAAGAGCAAGCCTAATCTTTGATGTGAGTTGTGCAGTCTCTCTCCACATCTGGGGTCTAGACAGGTCACCATAGAATTGATATTTGAACAGTTTTCCAGCACCAGAAGGAAAACATAAAATTGTACTCTGAACATTCACCCTAAGAAGTCATCCAGGGGCATAAAATTCTGTTATATATGATACGAAGCTACAAACAATGTGATTAAGATACGGGCACTCTGATGTGAACAGCTCATCCAGAAAGCGCCTCCTTTCCATAAACCTCTGTGAGGCTCCTGCAAGCAGGTCTTACTCACTGCCACCCAGCGGGGCATCACACACACACACACAGTGTGGGGCATCACGCACCCAGCACTTGCTGACTCTGGTGACACCGTGACGACCCCACTAAGTGTGCTGGCAGACACAGCGTAGCTCCCTTTTGAGATGGAAGAGAGGTCTTTCCAGAATTGAAGGGACTTCTTAAAAATGCAGTAGCTTTCGCAAAATGCTACTTAGATTATCTGGGTGATAAAGAGGGTACGAGAGAACGCAGTTTAATATTGCAATATACATTGCTTGCTATCCAATGAGCTACACTGTTATGACACATGAGGTGGTAAATTGAGTTTCTGTTTTTCTCTTTTAATTGTATCTAAACTTTTAAGACATTCTGCTCATTTTCTCTCCTGTTGAAAGATCTTTCTTTTTTCAGCTCATGTGAAACTATAGACAATATTAATAGCTAAAAGGGGCTTTTTTGGGCACTTTAAGGGTTAAAAGTATTGAAATTGTCAAGCTGCATTTAGCCTTGAAAAAAAAATTGCACAACCTTAAAACTGACAGTTATGTTTTATTCAGCAGACTCTCTAAGGACTTAAGCCCAGGAGACACCCTTTCAGATTGTTCCAAGGAGCAGTTCTAAAGAGGTGAGAGAAGAGCCAGGATATATAGGAATCTTTGCAACAAAAACCAGGTAGCTGGAACATCAACAGAGTATTGCTAATTAAAGAAAACCAGACATCTCAAGTTAATGAATTTATGGCTTTTCTATGGGTGCGAAGATACAGGAGTCTAGGCTCACTGAAATCATTTCTTTGATACATGCCTCAGCTATTTCCCATGGATAGAGGAACCTGGCAGGCTACAGTCCATAGGGTCTCAAAGAGTCAGACACGACTGAGTGACTTAGCATGCATGCACTCACATTCTGTGGTTTTCCATTCTAAGTCCCCTCAGGGTGCACAGTCCAGGGCAGCTCCAGCAGCTGATGGCTTGATGGTGGCAACATCCTTTATTCATTGATACAGCCGGTGACATGTTTTGCCTACAGACTGGAGATCAAATTATGCTTGTGTGTATGTGTTAGTCACTGAGTCGTGTCCGAGTCTTTGGGACCCCCATGGACAGGAGCCTGCTAGGCTCCTCAGTCCATGGAATTCTCCAAACAATAATACTTGAGTGGGTTGCCATTTCCTTCTCCAGGGGATCTTCCTGACCCAGGAATCAAACCCAGGTCTCCTGCATTGCAGGCAGATTCTTTACCGTCTGAGCCATTATGCTTAAATCAGAATTATGCTTGAATCAAAAGTAAACCCAGGTCCTTGGATCTCTGGACTCATGCTTGGTTCAGCCGATCTCTTGTTTCATGTGGGAGTATATTTTCATTTGACGTGATGGAGCATGATTTTATGATAAGTCTATGATGTGATCAGTGTAAAACACACACACATGTGCAGTTGGCACCATTCACTTACAAATGTGAAAAACAAAAGGCTGGCCCTGCAAGTCACGACTGAGTCAAAAGGGTGGCTTCACACATGTGCACAGAAGGTTCTTCTGAGAAGCAAAACAATCTCAGCCACCCTTATCCGGCAACCCAGAGAGCAGGTGCCATCGCTGGGCCCGTCTTCACCCAAGTTCCTCGTGCTGGTCAGGTGTCCCCGCTCCCAAAGCTGTCTCCATTTCTCCTCTGGCAGCCCGGAGACCACAGGCCATCAAGGAACCAAATCTGGGGAGCCCGCCTCTCCATCTCCTCCCACCAGCCCACACTCACCAGTGTCTCTGGGATCAGCCCCCAAGGGCTCCCCTGGAACCCAGGACCTGTCCTGAGTGTGAACTATATTCTCCGGGCAGACTGACTTGTGAGCGGTGAGGGGATCCTCTTCTGTGCTCCACGGGGAGCAGTGACTGTGCTGTTCCAAAAGTAATGGGGAAGTCAGTGGTTCTTTGATTACTTTTCCCAACAGTGGTTCCATTATTATTTTTCATTAATAAAAAATGTTATTATTTTCAACCTGGAAAATTCATCCAGGCTTTATTGGGCTGGGGTTTGGATCAGACCAGCGTGTGTTCACATACATCTTCACCCACAGGTCCACCACTTCTTAATCAGGAATAATGGGGTGATAATCCTCAATTATGAAACCGGTATTCAAATGCAGCTGTGTTACTTTCATGTACATTACATACTACAGAGCAAGATATAAATCTGTATTACTATTAGGAGGTGAGTTAATGAAAAAAGTACGGTATCACATAATGCATTATAATTATAAAAACCTGGCAGCATATGGAAGCTAATTGCTACACCCAGAGCTGAAATCATGCAAAGACATTCCGAACTTATTGATTCCTTGTTCTGAAACCAAATTGCTTTTAACTTGAATCTGCTGTGTTTGTATCCTGACATTCCCAGACACTTTTTTGAAGATATCTAAATTTCAGTCAAAATCACAGATGCTACAGAAATGACAGGAAAATCTGAATGAGTGGAGTTCCAGTCATTATTCAAGCACTGCTCCCAAAATAGATTGTCCCACCAAGACAACTGCATGGAGAAAGACAGATAATACACAACACAGGAGCTGCACGGCCAGAATTAAAAGAGGAAGGAACATTGCAATGTGCTCTTAATAAGATCTTAGAACAGTTTCTAGTATTTGTTATTTTTAAAAAGTTAATTAAAGGGTTGGCATTTTATCATGCACAGTGAAAAACTGACAGGCATTATTATAATATGAAATGGTTCATTCTCCAGCAGAGTTTAATTTACAGCATCAACAAAGAGGAAAGAAACGACACAGTTGAGCTGTTGCCGCCAAGGCTCAGGCTCCGGCATCCCTTCGGAAGAGTGCTTGGAGGGAGAAACACAAGCCCAGTGGACACCCTGGGAGTTGCATTTTTCCCGACATTGTTTCAGGCTAAAGTGTTTATGGGAGGCTGTCTTAGGGTTATACACACGCCTTTGACCACCTCGTGGACATGTGCAGCCCTGATCACGGCTGGCCGTGTGGACATCAGAGTGTGGTGTGGTCGCCAAGTGGCCGCTGAAGTCGCCAGCACTGACCGTCTGCAGCTCAACCCAGAGATGCATGTCCTGCCGCTCTGTCTGAAGCCCACAGACCCTTCACAGTCCTGCCTGGGAGTTCAGAAGATGCTCCGGGAAAAAAGTGACTTTCAGGGTAAAGATCATCTGCTCCAAAGAATTCACAGAAAGCAGACAGAGAAGAGAGTGCTTGGAGGTGAGTGGGTCAGTCGTAATAAGAGCACCTACCTCCAAGGTGAGGTGCTACATCCCCGGGGCCTCAGAGAGGAAATGGTACCTGGGGGAGGGTAGGACTGCATTGACTCGCAGAAGGCGTTAAATGATGCCTGCAGCATGCTGACCCAGAAACCCCCATTTTCAACGCATCCTTACCACTCAGCTCAACCCCACGGTTTAATCCAATCCCACGGTATTATTTGGCCATATCTGTTGACAGTCTCTGGTTTTAACCCGATCCCACGGTATTATTTGGCCATATCTATTGACAGTCTCTGGTTTTTATCTTACGTCTACTGCAGTTTGCATCACACCTTCTCTCCAACTACAGCATGCTCCTTGGAGGTAGGAGAGTGGCTCCTATTTACAATCCCTTACTCAAGACATGCTATGCTTCACTTGAGACTTAGGGAGGAAGGAGGGGAGGAGGAAGGCAAGAAAAATATCCTCCTAAACCCAGGAATTTGGTATCATCCATAAAGAAAACAGAGTTTTAGTGCTTCATAAACACAATTAAATATTGTGAAAGTACGGGCTTCCCTCATGGGCCACTGGGTTAGAGTTCACCCGTCAATGCAGGGGGCATGGGTTCTGTCCCTGGTGTGGGAGGATTCCACATGCCTGGAGCAGCTAAGCCCACGTGCCATGACCACTGAAGCCCTCACACCGTTGAGCCCACGCTCTGCAACAAAAGAAGCGGCCGCAGTGAGAAGCCCGTACACCATGACTAGAGAGCAGGCCCTGCTCACCGTGGCTGGAGAAAGCCCTTGCGGCAGTGAAGATCCAACACAGCCGAAAGTGAATACATTTTTAAAAAATTAAAATGATTAAAATATTGTGAAAATACAATAGATTCAATTAACACATCTCTTCTGTTCAATACTACCTTATAAAAAGCATCATGGTAGATTTTTTTTTTAAATATAGGCTCCAACTCATTTTATTTTATTTGTTCAAAAACACAAAATAATCATTTTGAGGATCATCAGCAAAAAAAAAAAAAGAAAAAACCAGTCATTACACTGCTTGTCCTAAGGACACACATTTCAAAACTGATTCTATGTAGAAATCTATGTTTTAATTGTTAGTCTTTATGATACTTTGGACACAAAGGTTTTATCCTGTGACTTTTCACACTTGAGTTTTATCCTTCTCATGCTTTAATAACAATGGTTTTGATGAAATATGCACATGTCAAGTGTAGATCAGCAAGAGGGTTTATTTGGGAGCAGATATAACCAGTATGTCTGCTTTACAAAGCTTAGGGGTGTGATGGGGCCGTGTGACATGTACTGAGGCACTGAACAGTCCTGAGTCTCGGGCTCCTGATGTGGAAGCTGTTTGTCACCTGATCCTGCAGCTCACTGACCCCAGAGGCCACAGGAGCAGAGCTGGGAGCCCTGTAGGTGCTGGCAGACCGGCTAACGTGCCTGGCTCTGCCTACCCGACAGTTGTAGGGTTCAAATGAATGAAAGCAATGTTCAGAGCTTCTCTGGTGGCTCAGTGGTGAAGAATCCTCCTGCCGGTGCAGGAGACACAGGTTCCATCACCGATCTGGGAAGATCCCACGTGCCCCATGCACCACAACTACAGAACCTGTGCTCTAGAGTCTGGGAGCCACAACTCCTGAGCCCCACCTGCCAGAGAGACAGTGCTCCACCAGAGAAACAACCGCAGTGGGAAGCCCTAGCATCACCGCTGGAGAAAACCACCCCTGCAGCAACAAAGACCCAGCACCACCAAAAACGGATAAATACATAAATAAAATTAAAAAAAAAAAGAAAGCAAATTTCAAGTCCCCAAAGCCGGCATTGTTCCTGCAGCTCACCCGGCCACCCCAGCACCCACACCGGGTAGGCGGCCTAGGTGCGTGACCTCGTGTACCTGGTCACAAGCACTTTCCTTTGAGCTCAGCACTTGAAAATATCTGGTCTTCAGTACAGGCGTGGTCCGGGCCACCCCTCCAGACACCACGAGATGCCTCACCCATATGCCTGCAGAGTCACAGTTCTGATCATGAAGGATGGAAGCCGTCAAAAGTCAAATCAGATCCAGTCAAGTCGGCGCAGCTGATCAGAGTGAACATAGCCAGCTCTGGGGGGCTCCGGCCTTGCTTGAGGGCTGCCCAGCATCTTCTGAGCAACCATCTGATGTGTGGGGATTTTCTCACTTGGTGAACTTGCTTCCCCAGAGTAGAGGTGGGAATGTGCTTTCCCAAACTCTCCTGCGACGAGGCTGCTGCCCTATGGCAGAGCCTCGATTAGATGTCCACAGAGGCTGCAGGGTGGAAGGGAGCCCTGAGAGCGAGCAGGCATCCGGTGGGACCAGCAATGGGGAGCAGGAGGGGTGGGCAGCTCGCCATGGCAGGGACTCTGAGGCCCCGTGGCCGGCATCACTGGGTGAGCTCCATCCAGAACCAACAGCCGTGGGCAGTGTGGAGCCCCAGAATTTTGGATGTCTGAGAGTTTTAGGTGGATGCTGTTTTCTGAGGCAGGTTGTTGAACCGAGTTCAGCTCTTTACAGTTAATTATATAATCTGCAAGGTAGAAACTGGAACCAGTGGAGAGGGTGAGGATTCAGCATCATCTGTCATCTGAATTCTCTTAAATGTGCCCTTTCCTATTCTCTGGGCCCACTCTTTGTTGGCCAAAGTCCCAGTTTTCACAGGAGATCCCTGAAAACACAAAATTCAGCAAGTCTTGCCATTCGCCAAACTTCAGGTCTAGACTTTGAGCTTTGTTTCGGGTCCCTCAACCTGGAGACAGTCCGGCAACCAGGGAGATGTTAGCACAGATGTATATGGTCCCTGGCTCCCTGATGGTGCTTTGAACCTGAACTGGAGCCTTTGTACTCACGACCCCTTCTTTTAGCCCCCAGCATGGCCCTGAGAAGCCAGCCCGGCCCTCAAGCGCTCACGCCCTCCATGTTGCTCTTGGTCACGGCCACTCGGTCTCCCAGACTCCCTGCCTTCAGGACTCACAATGCTTCAGGGGCCACAGGAGCAGTTTTTGTTTGGTTTTTAGGTAAATTGTTCATTATTGAAGACCACAAGCTGCTGGGTCCCATCCCCAAAGAGTATCAGATCCTAAAGAATGTCAGCCTTCAAGACCCCCCAGCACAACTGACCAGCACCAAATTCCCTTTTCTCAGTGCCAGTGACCTGCAAAACACACCACGCACACCAGTATGAAGATTCCGGGGTACTAAAGTACAATGCCGTGCAAACAGTGACAACAGAAAAGAGGTTCACTCGGCAAGATTGGGGTGCCCACAGGAACGGGTCTGACCCAGACGGGCCTTGAAGGAGATATTCAGGCCTCATGCTCCTTCCGATAAAGCACCGGAGTCCCTGCCTTAACACGAGCCCTTGGTCCAAGGGCCGGGGCGTTGGATCCGACCAGTCCTTTGTGCTGAGCTTCTCAGGTCAACTCAGTGAATGAAAGGAAACAAAAAGAAGAAAAAGATCATATTCTGGATGGCTTCTCCTTCCAGGAAGGCCTGGTGCCAGAGCTCCTTTCTCTGGGCAGGGAGTCCTGTTAGACAATGCATCTTGAAAAGCCAGAGCAGAATGACCTGTTGGTGTCTTAGTGGAAGCAGGCACAGACAGGGCAGAAAAGGGCAAAAAGCTAAATGCAGGAGTTTCAGCTCCCTCATCTCCCCAGGTAGCCCTGCTCCCAAGTGGCAGGATGGAATTTTAAGATCTCCCTATCTCCAGTACTCTTGCCTGGAGAATCCCATGGACAGAGAGGAGCCTGGTGGGCTACAGTCTATGGGGTCACAAAGTGCGGGACACGACTGAGCTACTAAACAGCAACAACATGTGCAGAGACAAGCCTGAACGTTTTAGCAGGAAAACATGGACGCTTGGGGCTGTGTCTACAGTCGGTAATCATGCTACATTTCTGGGAAAGCCCTGAGTGCTCTTCTTCCCAGAGAATCAAGCAGAGCTGCTGTTTTCTTTCCAAAGTTCCCTGTCCATTCCTGTCCATCTGTTTAGGAATCTCTTATTTTTTTTCCGCGGCAAGTCTTTTTTCACTCTTCAGAGCTGCCTTAAAAAAAAAAACAAAGAAAGAAAGAAATATGCCATCCTTATTTCAATCCTCACACACAGAGCGTGGCTTTCCTGTTTCTTTCTTTCTTTTTTTGTCTGCTGGGTCCCCAGGGATTGGCGTCTCATTCCTACCCTTTCTTCCAGGGCTTTGAGGCTTTCGCTGGCCAAGAGTCGACACAGAAGAGACTTTCTTAAAAATTTGTTCACATCCACCCATGAAAGGGAGGATGAAAACGCTGCTCCAAGGGCTGCCAGCCATTGGCTGGAAGGCCTGCAGTTTCACCTGTTTTAAATCTGCTGTATTTGTCCCCGACTCAAAAGCCGGAGATCGAATGACTCTGGCAGGTCTTTGCTATAAACATGCACACAGACACGTTTGTTTCATAGAGACTTTTCTCTTCCCACTTGAAACAGAAATGCATTTTTTTTTTTTTTTCCTGAGAAAGCGCTGACAGCAAAACTCGATTTCTCAAGGCAGGAGAGCTGCTCGCCCCCAGGCTGTGGGCGGTCTGGCACAAGGGACACACGGGCTGGGCTGCCCTGGCTGCGTCCACGGTTCCCACAGCGGCCCATCCGTCCAAACCCATCCACCAGCCCCCTGGGAAGGTGAGGAGGCGGCCGGCTCCACACTGTTAACAGGGAGACAGAGTTCTCTGGGCATCCTAAGGGGGCCTCACAGGCGTTTGTTAACAAAATAAAACTTCTAGGCACATCAGACTGCTGCCACTCATGACTTCCAAACTGGAAGAAAGAATGAAAGACAAAAAGCAAAATGACGCTGTGCTGCTCTGTATGCGTTTGTTGCTCAGTCGTGTCCGACTCTTTGCAATCTCATGGACTATAGCCCGCCAGGCTACTCTGTCAATGGAATTCTCCAGGCAAAACTACTGGAGTGGGTAGCCGTTCTCTTCTCCAGGGGATCTTCCTCACCCAGAGATCAAACCCAGGTCAGATTGCAGGTGGAGTCTTTACCATCTGAGCCCACTCTCAGTTCAGTTCAGTTGCTCAGTCTTGTCCAACTCCTTGCAATCCCATGGACAGCAGCACACCAGGCTTCCCTGTCCATCACAAACTCCCTGAGCCTACCAAACTCATGTCCATTGTGTCAGTGATACCATCCAACCATCTCATCCTCTGTCATCCCCTTCTCCCCCTGCCTTCAGGGTCTTTCCCAGTGAATCCCAGAGACGGCATCTTCCACCAAACTGTGAGCAGGTTCCCAGCTGCTAACCACATCTTCCTGAGCTCCTGGACGACTGACATCCACGAGGAGGGTGACAGCCTGAGATCAGCTCTCCAGAGGAGACGTACAGCTCATCTGAGACGGTGCTTTCATGGCGCACCCGGGAAGCCGAGCAGCCGGGACCAGGAAGGTGATGAAGACTCACGGCCCATCTGGGACAGTGAGCGTGCCAAGCGCCTGGTCGCCGGAGACACTCAGACCTGGGAAGGGCACAAAATGCTCACCCAACCCACAGAGACTGAGCCAGAACTGTGTCCGAGTGTCTCCTGTGGTGGGACGGGTAGCAGTGGCCTTCCACAGGGGCTCTGCGTGTAGCAGACCTGTGTATGGAATAAGCCCTCTTGGGCTTTTCACCATTAACCCCACCATGGAAACACCAGAACTTATACAGGGCTGGGGAAACAGACTCTTGGAGGACACAAACAAAACCTTGTGTGCACCAGGACCCAGGAGAAAGGAGCCGTGACCCCACAAGAAACTGACCAGACATGCCCATGAGTGTCCAGGAGTCTCTGCTGGAGGTGTGGGTCAGCGGTGGCCTGCTGCAGGGTCAGGGGCACCGAGTGCAGCACTGCATCATGGGACCTTTTGAAGGAGGTTGGCCTCAGGCCAAACAACAGGGAGGGAACACAGCACCACCCATAAAAAGAAAATGGGATTAAAGATTTACTGAGCATGGCCCAGCCCATCAGAACAAGACCCAGTTTCCCCCTCAGTCAGTCTCTCCCATCAGGAAATTTCCATATGCCTCTTATGCTTCTCCATCAGAGGGCAGACAGAATGAAAACCACAGCCACAGAAAACAAACCAAACTGATCACATGGACCACAGCCTTGTCTAACTCAATGAAACTAGGAGCCATGCAATGTAGGGCCACCCAAGATGAACGGGTCATGGAGGAATGTTCTGACAAAACGTGGTCCACTGGAGAAGGGAATGGCAACCCATGAACAGTATGAAAAGGCAAAAAGTTATGACAGTGAGCCACTCTATTTCTCATTAATAGACACCCTGAAGATCAACTTCTTTCATATACAGAGCATAGTCATTGAGACAAACACACTTATGAGGTGACCTCCTGTTCCAAAGAAACACCCTGGCTTCCATGTCTGCTTCCATGTCAGGCCTTGATTATCACCCAGGAATGAAATGAGTCTTTGGTTTGCTGTCTTCCCTGGTAGCTCAGATGGTAAAGTGTCTGCCTGCAATGCGGGAGACCTGGGTTCGATCCCTGGGCTGGGAAGATCCCCTGGAGAAGGAAATGGCAACCCACTCCAGTACCCTTGCCTAGAAAATTCCATGGATGGAGGAGAATGGTTAGGCCACAGTCCATGGGATCACAGAGTTGATACGACTGAGCATCTTCGCTGGTTCACTGCTGTTTTCTTTAACACCAGGGATGTCAGCTCAACTTGGAACAGAGATTTTGCCTCCTTTGATCAAGACATGGAGCAAGATTTGAATAAAATAGAGTTTAATTGCTGTCACTTAAAGGCAAAGAGTGTGAGATACAGATTTCTACAGGAAGAAATATTTGTGGAACTGGTGCTCTTCTCACTCGCTCCCAATTTCATTCATTCATGCCTGTGGACATTGAGCAAACCCATCCACAGGAACCGGCAAAAGAAATGCGAATGGCATGAAAGCAGATGTCACTAAGGAACTAGCTGTGTTCCTTTGTAGAGGACTTTGTAGAGCCTGGATTCGCCTAAAAAGTGATGGCACGGATGGTTTTGTGATTCAAGATGATGGAAGATCCATGCCTGTAGGTCTCCTGGGAAGCAGGGCCCCTCCCCACCCACCTGCGTTGGGTTGAGAGATACTGGAAGGCAGTCCCTGGAACTCGGACTCTTTGTCACAGCAGCTGTCGCACTCTGGCACAGACCCTCCTCAGGCAGAGTCCAGCCGGTGGGTGTGGGGTATGGGTGGCAGCTTTGCCCCCCAACAGTGGGTCCTCTGAAAATTGGGTCTATTCTAAACCAGCCAGGGCAGAGCCAGGCTTCTCTACAGGGCCCCCAGGGGCAGCCTTAAGAAGGAGGCAGGTGGCCACATCCAGAGTTTCAGAATGCTGTCCAGCACAGGGGCTGGTTGGGGGCTGATCTCTGTGAGGAAGGCTGGGGACTGCCCATGCAGAGCAGCTGTGCCAAATAGTCAAGACCAGAAGATCCCCAAGGACACACTCACCAACCCCTCAAAATGCAGTCACAAGCCCCCAAACTCGTCATGTCTTCCTGTTACATAATATTTCATTGGAAGGACTGATGCTGAAACTGAAGCTCCACTACTTTGGCCACCTGATGTGAAGAACTGACTCAGTAGAAAAGACCCTGATTCTGGAAAAGATTGAGGGCAGGAGGAAAAGGGGATGACAGAGGATGAGATGGTTGGATGGCATCATCGACTTGATGGACATGAGTTTGAGCAAGCTCTGGGAGTTGATGACGGACAGGGAAGCCTGGCGTGCTGCAGTCCATGGGATTGCAAGGAGTCGGACATGACTGAGAGACTGAACTGAACTGAAGTGAAGGTAATTCGTTGAGAGTTTCTGCTGTGAACAGTGTGCATCAGGGGAAAGCTCATTTCTCCCTGAGGCATTTTTCTCTTGCTAAATATGGTTTTATGTATGTTACAGATGAGAAAACCAAGGATCGGGGAAACCAGCTCAACCAGAGTTCCTAGGAAGGAAGAGGCCCAGCTGGATGCAGGTCGGAGTGACCACAGCCCATTGCCATCTTCTTGAGACAGAAAATAGAGCAGATCCAACACAGTATTGTTTCTTCAAAGGGGACTTTAGGGGAGAATGGATATATGCATACATATGGGCTGAGAGCCGTCACTGTTCACCAAAAACTACCATAATATTGTCAATCAGCTATACCTCAATACAAAATAAAAAGTGTTTTTTTTTTTTAGTGATAAATTAAATTTACACATCAACAAAAAAACAAATTAGTATTTTGCATCGGTAGCTCAAAGCTGAGTAGAATCTCGGTCTTAGTGTTTGTAAGACATGATGAAATCCTCCTTACTGTGTAGAGTGTGGAAAGCTTCCCTACCCTTGCCCCAACTTTCAAAACGAGAAATTACATAACTGGGTCAAGACACAGGCCCTGGACTGAGTGCCCAGCAGCTCATGAAGTCTAAGGAGATGCCTGTGGCCAAAACTGAGAACAAGAAGGTGCCTAAGATCCTTGTGTCTCCCAGAGGCTTCTTCCAAAACTTGGGTAAATAAATGGAATGTTGAAGTGTCTTGGGGAGTTTTGACAAATATTCTGAAATCCATAATGTAGATCCAAGCAAAAATTGTTTTAAAACTATCCAACATTGTGTGAATGGTATTTATTGTTTTATAAATAGGTATCCATTGCTCTGTTGAGCCAAGGGATTTATGAAGGCATCTCCCAACAGGTGTTGGAGGAGATCAGAGCTGGTGAAAATCCATGGTCAGAAAAACTCTTGTGTCTCTTTAAGTCTGACATGTTCCAAAAATCTCTGAAAGCACTAACGAAGTCAGAGTGCCAGTTTCTCAAGCCCGTTACTTGGCGAGGCTTGCTCTCCCCATTACACTTTCCCCAGGTCCTGTAGCCCTAGAATCCGCCGCCCTTTACTTGGCGAGGCTTGCTCTCCCCATTACACTTTCCGCAGGTCCTGTAGCCCTAGAATCCGCCGCCCGTTACTTGGCGAGGCGTGCTCTCCCCATTACACTTTCCCCAGGTCCTGTAGCCCTAGAATCCGCCGCCCGTTACTTGGCGAGGCGTGCTCTCCCCATTACACTTTCCCCAGGTCCTGTAGCCCTAGAATCCGCCGCCCGTTACTTGGCGAGGCTGCTCTCCCCATCACACTTTCCCCAGGTCCTGTAGCCCTAGAATCGTGCTCTCCCCATTACACTTTCCGCAGGTCCTGTAGCCCTAGAATCCGCCGCCCTTCCACGGTTGTTTCCCGTGCAGCATAATGAAAATCGAAACAAACTGTGACAAAGTAAATATAATAAAGCAAAATGAGCATGAATTAGCAAAACAATGACCAAAAACAGGAAGGCGCTTAATCTCTTTGCTCGAACGTGACAGAACCTTTGGCCTCCTGTAGAGGGTTTCTGTTATTGTTGTCTTGTTCGGTTTTTGCTTTTAAAGACTTTACTGTATTCTCTCCTGTTTTCCAAACATTATTGTCTGGTTCAGACTAAAAAAAGGCCACAGAACAATTTTGGTTTCCAACTTGCCAAGACTGGGAACAAATAATTTGTCAAGAAAAGGCTTAATTATGCCTGGCGAAGGGCTGCCATGTTAAGCAGGACCGATTGTGGAGCAGAGGAGCCTGTCCTGGCCCGTGGGCACTGTGGAGAGCAGGGAGTGCCTGCTGGGTGTGTTTCCATCGCACGCTGTGGTTTATATACAGAACCTCCGCTGGCTCCCCTTCTGTGGCAGCCTCCAAAGCTGGCAGCTCCTGCAGCCTTCCTGTGTCCCGTTGGCACCACCCTGGCACACAGCGGCAGGCCTGCTGTGAACACAGAGCTGGCCCATGCTCGCTTTCAGCTAAGACGGGCTGACACCACCAAGAGGCGCAACTTGATGCTAGATGGGCGTGTGTATGTCTGCTTCCAAAAGCCTCTTTTGTCCACCTGAGAATAATCTGTGCAGAGATCGTAGCTTCAAAATGAGGTCGAGCAGCAGCCCCTGCCCAAGTTGTAAAATCTGCAAAACACTGACTCTTCTAAAAATTGAGAATACCTATATCAAAGAGTCCAGACCATCTACACACGCAATAGAAACACTCAAATAAATCAAATAATAGCAGATGTGTGGGGATAGACGGGAAACAGTGGAAACAGTGTCAGACTTTATTTTCCTGGGCTCCAAAATCACTGCAGATGGTGACTGCAGACAGGAAATTAAAAGACACTTACTCCTTGGAAGAAAAGTTATGACCAACCTAGATAGCATATTCAAAAGCAGAGACATTACTTTGCCAACAAAGGTCCGTCTAGTCAAGGCTCTGGTTTTTCCAGTGGTCATGTATGGATGTGAGAGTTGGACTATGAAGAAGGCTGAGCGCCGAAGAATTGATGCTTTTGAACTGTGGTGTTGGAGAAGACTCTTGAGAGTCCCTTGGACTGCAAGGAGATCCAACCAGTCCATTCTGAAGGAGATCAGCCCTGGGAATTCTTTGGAAGGAATGATGCTAAAGCTGAAACTCCAGTACTTTGGCCACCTCATGTGAAGAGTTGACTCATTGGAAAAGACTCTGATACTGGGAGGGATTGGAGGCTGGAGGAAAAGGGGACAACAGAGGATGAGATGGCTGGATGGCATCACTGACTTGATGGACATGAGTCTGAGTGAACTCTGGGAGATGGTGATGGACAGGGAGGCCTGGCATGCTGCGGTTCATGGGGTCACAAGACTGAGCGGACTGAACTGAACTGAACTGAAGTGGAGAGATGGGCTGAAAGAGGATTTTGTACCAGCTTTCTGTCAGTGAGCAGGTAAGGAATAGCAAAACGATGAAAGGTAAGTATATGAGCAAAGTTACAAAACAGAAAAAACAATGAATGGGCTGGGTTTCAGAGACTGTTGTGGCTCATCTGATAGTGGAGAAATTAGTTTCAATGATGCAATTTCAAAATAAAAACAACTGTCATTTATGTCATCATGAAAATAAAGATCTTAGAGAAATGATGGTTATTTACCCAGAAGTAAGAAAGAGGAGAGGTCATCAAAGGATAGGATGGCTGGATGGCATCACTGATGCAATGGACATGAACTTCGGGAAACTTCAGGAGATGGTGAGAGATAGGGAAGCCTGGCATGCTGCAGTCCACGGGGTCACAAGGAGCTGGACACAACTGGGCTACTGAACAACAAAAAGGGCAACATTAAAATTACAGAAAATACAATGTCTTGTTTGCCCACCAGATTATTCAGTAAACACCAATGTGCACTCTTGGTGTGACTGAGTCAAAGTCTTCAATTCTTGCCCCATCATTTTCTGTTGGAGTTAAAGTCTTAGGATTTTTTTTAGATTTTTGGCTCAGTGGTAAAGAATCTGCCTCCAGTGCAGGAGATGCAGGAGACATGGGTTCGATCCCTGGGTCATGAAGAACCCCTGAAGGAGGGAATGGCTACACAGTTTGGTATTCTTGCCTAGAGCACTCCATGGACAGAGGAGCTTGGCAGGCTACAGACCACACAGTTGCAAAGAATCAGACATGACTGAGCACATGAGCCGTTCTGACTCTTAAAACCAGAAATGAGACATAAGCAACAAAAAAATCCTACTGAATATTTCTTAAAAATTGATTTTTAGTTTCTGAAAATGAGTAATTTCCTAATTACCTAAATTAAAAACAAAAGCTCTAAGGGTTCAAATACAAGTTATGACACATTATGAAACAGACAGATTATAAAACAAATCAACATTGAAATCAACTTTTTAGTCTTTCATGTGGTCTCTATTGGGCGTCCCAGGTGGCTCAGTGGTTAAAAAAAAAACAAACAAAAACACTGCCTGCAATGCAGGAGATGCAGGAGACGCGGGTTCAATCCCTGGGTCAGGAAGATCCCCAGGAGAAGGAAAATGGCAACCTGCTCCAGCATTCTCGCCTGGAGAATCCCATGGACAGAGGAGCCTGGCGGGCCACTCTATAGTGTCATAGTCAGACACAGCTGATGCACACTCATGTGGTCTACATTAAGGGGGAAGGGAAGTGTTGGTGTTGACTGCTTTGGTAGATTCGCCGGCTGCCTGGGCACCCCTGTGACTGTGATGGACAGGCGGGAGAAAGAGGCACCCGGCAAGCCCTGGGCAGACGGCTCCATGGACGGTCGCCTCACTGCCTCCTAAGCCACAGCGGAGTCTCCAGGAAGCTCTGCGGATCTGAATGGACCAGTTACCCAAGGCTGCTGTAGCAAATTACCATAAATGGGTGACCTAAAGCCACATGAGTTTCTTCTGTCACAATTCTGGAGGCCAAAGTCCAAAATCATGACGCCAGCACGGCTGTGTGCCCTCCAGAAATTTGGGGGGAGGGCCCTCTTCCTGGCCTTCCTTGGCCTGTGGCCATATCACACCAGGCTCCCTCCATTCTCACGGAGGCTTCTTCTCTGTGTCTGTCTTCTGTGTGTCTCTTCAAGGACGCTTAAGATTCAGACCCGTCCAGATAATCCAGGAGGATCTCCATCATCAAGGTCTTTAAGTCCATCTGCAAACACATTTTTTTCCTCATAAGGTCAACTGACAGGCACCAGGCATTAGGCTCTGGACACATCTTTGGGGGGTCACCATTCAAGTCCCTGACATCAGACAAGCCACCTGCCCACTTCACTCTCACAAGCCTTTCCTGTTATGCTCTCCCCACAGATACTGTATCTGCAGGGGTGGGGTGGGAGAAACCTCCACTGAGCTGTCAGTGAGGTTGGGAATCTCTGAGAGTGATCAATTTCAGAAAGAAGTAGGGATTGTGTTTGCCCAGCGCCAATGAACAAAGCCCACCTACACAGGGCGGCTATTTGACCACAGAAGTGCTAAGCATCCTTCCCTCTGAGCTGGATGAGCCTTTCTTTCCACGGGGCTTCCTGAAATATCACAGCAGCTTTGTCTGCATCACCCAGGTCACCCCAGCCAAGCTGTCCTCTATCAGCAGCTGGACCAGGACATGCTTCTGAAAAGCCCCATCAGATGCTTCTTCTTTCAGTTCCCACAATGGTGTACCTGTCCTTCATCCTCACTGATTCCTTCTCTAAAACTGTACCTATTGTTGTTCAGTTACTAAGCAGCATCTGACCCTTTCTGACACCATGAATTGCAGCACACCAGGCTTCCCTGTCCTGTATTATCTCCCAGAGTTTGCTCAAACTCATGTCTGTTGAGTCGGTGATACCATCCAACCATCTCATCCTCTGTCACCCCCTTCTCCTCCTGCCTTCAATCTTTTCCAGCATCAGGGTCTTTTCCAATGAATCGGCTCTTTATATCAGGTGCCCAAAGTATTGGAGCTTCAGTTTCAACATTAGTCCTTCCAATGAATATCCAGGACTGATTTCCTTTAGGATTGACTGATTTGATCTCCTTGCTGTCCAAGGGGCTCTAAAGAGCCTTGATCAGCACCACAGTTTGAAAGCATCTGTTCTTTGTTGCTTAGCCTTCTTTATGGTCTAACTCTCATGTCCATCTGTACATGACTACTGGAAAAACCGTAGCTTTGACTATCAGGAATTTTGTTGGTAAAGTGATGTCTCTGCCTTTTAATATGCTGCCTAGGTTTGTCATAGCTTTTATTCCAAGGAACATGTGTCTTCTAATTTTGTGGCTTTAGGCACTGTCCACAGAGATTTTGGAACCCAAGAAAACAAAGTCTGCCACTGCTTCTCCTGGTGGCTCAGACGATAAAGGATCCACCTGCAATGCAGGAGACCGAGGTTCAATCCCTGGGTCAGGAAGAGCCCCTGGAGAAGGGAATAACAACCCACTCCAGTAATTTTGCCTGGAGAATCCTGTGGATTCCAGAGGGTTCTGATAGGTTGCAGTCCTTGGGATCACAGAGTCGGACATGACTGAACGACTTTGACTTTCAGACTTTCAAATCGGTTTATGCTCTACAATCCTCTTATCCACATACACCTCCTCCCTCTGCCTGGGCAGTGGGCCCTCATGGACATGGCATAGCCCTTGGTATGGCCCTGAGTCCTCTCTGCCTGTGACACTGTCATGGTTCCCTCCAGCATGAGTATCCAAAAAATCTGCGGTGACAAGCTTACTGTATTTCATTGACACTGCCCGCCCCATGCCCACCCACCAGGGCCAGCTTTGGAACACAGACTGTTTTCCCACCTGGATGAACTGTCCCAGGGCCTCCAAAGGGGTTTCCAATCCCTTTACTAAGTACAGATAAAAGTTAAACCAAGTCAGCGGTTGTTCTTTAATCATTCATCCCACTTAAAACCCAAAGTGCTTTGCTGAGACCTTCACAGGGCCACGGAGCTCTTGCTGAGCCACCACGAACATTGCCGTCTGTGAAGGATTTTTTGGTTCAGACAAGCAGTCACGGGTTTCATCATCTTTGCCAATATCTTTTAACCACCCTGAAAGTGAAAGTGTTAGTCCCTCAGTTGTATCCAACTCTTTGCAACCCCAGGGACTGGAGCCCTCCAGGCTCCTCTGTCCATGGGGATTCTCCAGGCAAGAATACTGGAGTGGGTTATCATTTCCTCCTCCAGGGGGATCTTCCAGGGATTGAACTCAGGTCTCCTGCATTTCAGGCAGATTTTTTACCATATGAGCTACCAGGAAAGCGCCACTAGAATTCTTACTGTGAGGAATGCTTCCTTTGACTATGAAAGTGGCTTTTTAAAGAATGCTCCGTGATTTTGCAATCCTGGCCACAATGAATGGCAAATATCTCAAGTCCTGAAGTTGACTAATTATCAGTGTTGGGGAGGACCCAGGGCATGTGCCTGACCCCGTTGTAGGAAGCTTGGCTTGTTGCCTGTTACTTTACCAAAGAAATCTTTTAATAAAGCTTCATATATGAGAGACTCAGCCCACAGTGGTCTTTTTGAAAGAACAACCACACTGTACCTGTATTTGTATGAAGATATTTTTTTCTCCTATAGGTAATTCACACTCAGGTCGAATTTCATCCAGCATTTGGTTGTTGCTACTAGCCTTGCACAGCTTGGTACTTTTCCAGCTATTACAGCTTACTTGTGCTTCTAGTTCAGTGGTCTCTCTGCGATCTCAGAGATGCCCTACAAAAGGAGTAATAAAACTAAGTAAAATTTTATTACCGGGGAAAATGCCCATGGCTATAAAAGTCTTTTCATAGTGGGAATGCTTGGTTTTAATATTTAATAAAGCATAAACCACCATAAAGAAACATAACATTATGTTCAGTCCCTCGAAGGATGGTGAGATTTGAAATTGTACAGGTGAAATTTTATCTGATGTAACAAAAAAGGCTTTGGAGGGACTTCAAACCTACATCCAGAATCCAGGTGTCGCCTAGCTCCAGGGGAGCCCGGCGCTTAATGATAGCAAGTCCATCACGCGTGCATTCCAAAGCAATAGAAAGTCAAGGATCTGCAGCCATGTGGCTATGACTCACTTTTCTAACATCTGAGGATGAAGTCAGCACGTGATTTGTTGATAAAATAAGTAAACCACAACTAAATGGCTTAAGTGCCTCTAAAATGAATCAGAATAAGTGATTGTATTTTAAATGTTGAATAACTGGTCCCAAGGCTCTTCAAAGACTACTAAGCAAATATCATTCCCATAATTGTGCTGCAGACCCTAATTTCACTGTCTAGATTTTTGAAAATAGTGAAAAATTCAGTTTGAAACTACTCAGAAAAGAGAGGTCAAAGGTTATGTATGTCTACTTTGAAGGCATCTCCTTCTCTTGACTTTTACAGCTGTCAGATGATATAGGTTTATAGCAATCAATTCCAGAATCCCCAGGGTTCAAGTGTCAGTGGATTTTCTTCTTCCTTTTTGTTGTAATGTGTGATTCTCCATGTCAAGCAGAAATCACTAACGACACTTACAAACGCCAAACAGAGGGATGAGAAGTGGAGACAGCCTGAAAACTTTTAGAAAGGTGTCAATAGAGATGAAGTTAATTTTTAAAAATTGAAAAATATAAGAAAGGTAGCTTTGTGCCTAGAACATTCCATTCACTAGTTAAAACTGGATCCCTCAGAAAAGGGTAACTGAATGACTTTTGCTTGTTTGCCAAATATAGGCAACAAACAGGATAAATATATTATTTTATTTTTTATCTAATTATATGATTCCATCACATGAAATGGCACCCCACTCTAGTACTCTTGCCTGGAAAATCCCATGGACGGAGGAGCCTGGTGGGCTGCAGTCCATGGGGTCGCTGAGTCGGACACGACTGAGTGACTTCACTTTCACTTTTCACTTTCATGCATTGGAGAAGGAAATGGCAACCCACTCCAGTGTTCTTGCCTGGAGAATCCCAGGGATGGGGGAGCCTAGTGGGCTGCCATCTGTGGGGTCGCACAGAGTCGGACACGACTGAAACGACTTAGCAGCAGCAGCAGCAGCATCACATGAAAGAAAGCAAATTGCATAGCCATGAAGATCTTCGGGGTGTATTTTTCACCGTCATTCATCAGACTGACCTATACACACATGAACTCACAGAAAGTTCTCCAGGAAGAATGTGGAGGAGCTGTAGCTAAGGTTGACTTGGGGTTCAGACAGCACGATTTGAATATCTTCCCCATAATTTAAAGCCATTGCTGTTTTAGGGTCAGAAGTGCTTTGATTGCTTGCAATGGCCAGTTTCCTTGTAAACTGATTAACAAGAGCTAAGACATACCCATGTAGTAAAACAATCGTTGACATTAATCATTTCTAAACAGGAACCTGTGATGATAGCCTGTATAGTTTTGATCCCACCACTGATCACTATAAACTTAGGTCCTTAGGAAGTAAAGTTTCCCAAGCATCCTCAGTCCAGCCGAATGAACACCTGTCCCTTCTTCCCAGGTCAGTCAAATAAGACCAGCTGAAGCTCCCAGACGAAGGATGGCCAAGTCCAGCACAGTCTGGCTGGTCAAGGCCACGGTCACGGGAGGAGGATGTGTGTGCTGGTGTACAAATTAGTATGCTGATTAGTTCAGCAAAGCAGGGGTGGGAGTAAGACTCTCTACAAGCTGTGTCATGTCATTGTCACAGCCAGCACTCTGATAAGAAACCACATCCCATCCTTTGGAATCTGGCCCTTAAAATTCTTTGGAAGCTTCATGAAATTATTTTATTCTGGTGGTGTTTGATTACTATCATTCCAATTCTATGGATGTTAAGTTGACTTCAGTGGTTATACACTATTTGATGTTTAGTAGTATAAGCAACATTAAGCTAATTTAATTGCTTTAACTGGGAGATGAAACAGTCCATCAAAAAGGGTTATGGCTCCATATAAACACATTACTTTGCATTCCAAATCATATTTTCCTTGCAATTTCCTAGCTTTTATTTAAGGCAGTGACCACCCAACTTTTGTGTGGTAAGAAGGACCCAAGATATCAGCAAAAGCATCAGTGCCTTTTCCAGAGAGTCTGATTCCATAGATGAGGCCCCACATTTTGGATTTTTAAAAAAGATTCTCAAGTAATTTTGATGCAGGTACTTCGTGGACCACATTTTGAGGAATGCTGCTGTAAACTGTGCCTTTCATCATTTGTAAGTATCCACGAGGAAAGGGCAGTGGCATCTATATGTGTTGACATTAGCAAAGATCATTTCAGAATCATGTGAGAATCACCAAGGGCATTACCTGACCTTGACATGGTTACGAGAACAGGGCTCCGTGTTAGCATGCTGTCTGCAGAGCCATCCATCCTGGTGACAGGGTCTTAGGTCATCTCTTACCAGCTTAGTACCTCCACCCCTCTCGGTATAGCAACTTAAAGTGTGCTGACTGGTTCATAGTGGATAGAAAAGAGATTCTATGTCATTAGATAAAGAGCATTGAACAAGTTCTCTTTTACATGAGATATTTAGTCCAGTGCCTGGCACAGAGCACATAATTAAGGAACATGAGCCATTGTTACTATTATTCACTTTTTAGTACTACATTCAACACAAGGAACTAAAGAGCCTCTTGATGAGGGTAAAAGAGGCGAGTGAAAAAACTGGCTTAAAACTGAACTTTCAAAAAACTAAGATTAAAGCATCCAGTCCCAACATTTCATGGCAAATAGATTTGGAAAAAGTGGAAGCAGTGAAAGACTTTATTTTCTTGGGCTCCAAAATCACTGTGGATGGTGACTGCAACCATGAAATTAAAAGACACTTGCTCCTTGGAAGGAAAGCCATGACAAATCTAGACGGCATATTAAAAATCAAAGACATCACTTTGCTGACAAAGGTCCATATAGTCACAGCTATGGTTTTTCCAGGAATAATGGATGGCTGTGAGAGTTGGACCATAAGGAAGGCTGAGCGCCAAAGAATTAGTGCTTTCAAATTGTGGTTCTGGAGAAGACTCTTGAGAGTCCCTTGGACTGCAAGGAGATCAAACCAGTCAATCCTAAAGAAAATCAACCCTGAATATTCATTGGAAGAACTGATGTTGAAGCTGAAGCTCCAATCCTTTGGCCACATGATGCAAAGAGCACGCTCACTGGAAAAGACCCTGATGCTGGGAAAGACTGAAGGCAAAAGAAGAGAAGGGGAGAACAGGGTGGCCAAGGATGAGATGCTTAGGTAGCATTACCAATTTATTGGAAGTGAATTTGAGCAAACTCCAGGAGACAGTGAAGGACAGGGGAGCCTGGTGTGCTGCAGTCCATGGGGTCACAAAGAGTCAAGCGCAAGTGAGTGACTGAACAACAAATAACACGTTTCAGTAGCCAGCATTTGGGTCTTATTGGATAAGGCAAATTATCCAGTGAAAAGACATTGTAGACACAATCTAGCTGATACAATTTAACAAAATTTAAAAGCAAAGACAATTGGTCTTAAATTGCTCATATGTCTTTGCAGAAAAAACAGTGTGTTCTACCTTGAACATTGAATTTATGGTTATTTTTGTAAAGTTTTTTCCACAGGGCCATCATCAGTTCACTGTTTTTATTGGTGAAGCTGATGAATGAATGTCCTCCCAGATTTGTTGAGGCTTCATTGATACAATGTGGGGGCGGGGTGCTTGGGGATAAAAGACACGTTTCTTGTGATGGGCAGTGTATTTCAACATAAACCCACCACATTGGTCACCATGGCTGAGCTCCCTTATACCCAAATGACTGAACTCTATTGCCATTGTCACAGGAATTTTTATTTTTTTTCCTTTGGCCAGAAGAAAATCAAAATTAGTTTTAAACCTAAGTATAATTGTATACTTTGGAATTGTGGTGCTGGAGAAGACTGTTGAGAGTCCCTTGGACTGCAAGGAAATCAAACCAGTCATTCCTAAACAAAATCAACACAACAGATGACTTTACACATGAATGTGACCAAACTGTCAATACCGAAATCAAATTGATTACATTCCTTGTAGCCATAGATGGAGAAGTTGTATATAGTCACAAAAGCAAGACCTGGAGCTGACTGTTCATTCATCTGTTTCTCATCGCAAAATTCAGGCTAAACTAAAGAAAGTGGGGAAACCACTAGGCCAGTGAGGTATGACTTAAATCAAATCCCCTGTGAATATGCAGTGGAGGTAACAGATAGATTCAAGGGATCAGAACTTGTAAGCATGGTGTCTGAAGAACTGTGGACGAAGGTCTGTAACATTGTACTGCTAAGTCGCTTCAGTCGTGGCCGACTCTGTGCGACCCCATAGACGGCAGCCCACCAGGCTCCCCCGTCCCTGGGATTCTCCAGGCAAGAACACTGGAGTGGGTTGCCATTTCCTTCTCCAATACATGAAAGTGAAAAGTGAAAGGGAAGTCGCTCAGTTGTGTCCGATTCTTAGCGACCCCACGGACTGCAGCCTACCAGGCTCCTCCGTCCATGGGATTTTCCAGGCAAGAGTACTGGAGTGGGGTTCCATCGCCTTCTCCATAACATTGTACAGGAGGCAGCAAACAAAACCACCACAAAGGAAAACAAGAAGGCAAAGGGGTTATCTGAGGAGGCCTTACAGAAAGCTAAAGAAAGAAGAGGGTCAAAAAGTCAGGGAGAAGGGGAAAAGTAATCCAACTAAATGCAGATCTCCAAAGAACAGCACAGAGATGAGAAGCCTTCCTCAATGAACAGTGTACAAAATTAGAAGAGAACAGCAGAGGTAGAAAGGCCAGAGATCTCTTCAGGAAAAGTGGAGATGTCAAGGGAACATTTTGCCCAAAGTTGGGCACAATAAAGGACAGAAATGGTGAAGACCTAGTAGAAGCTGAAGAGATCAAGAAGAGATGGAAAAACACACAGAAGAACTGTACAAAATATCTAAAGGAACCAGATGACTATGATGCTGTGGTCTGCCACCCAGAACCAGACATTCTGGAGAGTTAAGTCAAGTGGGCGTTGGAAGCCCTGCTGTCAATAAAGCTAGTGGATGCAATAAAATTCCAGTAGAACTATTCAAAACCCTAAAGAATAATGCCATCAAGGTGTTGCATTCCTAATTCATCATAATAAACTGTGGAAAGCTCTTAAATAGGTGGGAATACCAGACCATCTTACCTGTCTCCTGAGAAACCAGCATGTGGGTCAAGAAGCAACATTTAGAATCCTGTATGGAACAACTGATGGGTTCAAGATTGAGAAAGGAGTACTACAGGGTTGTCTGCTGTTGACCTGTTTACTTAATCTATACGCTGAGCAGATCATGAGAAATGCAGGCTGGATGAGTGACGGGCTGTTAATGAAGATAGGCGGGAGAAACATCAACAACCTCAGATATGCAGATGATATCACTTTAATGGCAGAAAGCAAAGAGGAACTAATGAGCCTCTTGATGAGGGTTAAGGGGGAAAGTGAAAGAGCCAGCTTAAAATTAAATATTAAATAAACTAAGATCGAGGTATCTGGCTCCATTACTTCATGTCAGATCGAGGAGAAAAGGTGGAAGTAGTGACAGATTCCCTCTTCTTGGGCTCCCAAATCACTCTGGATGGTAACTGAAGACATGAAATCAGAAGACACTTGCTTCTTGGCAGGAAAGTTATGACAAACCAAGACAGTGCCTTGAAAAGCAGGGACATTACTCTGCAGACAAAGGTCCGTATAGTCAGGGCTGTGGTCTTCAAAGTGGTCATGTATGGTTGTGAGAGCTGGACCATAAAGAAGGTGGAGTGCCAAAGAATGGATGCTTTCAAACTGTGGTGCTGGACAAGACTCCTGAGAGTCCCTTGGACTGCAAGGAGACCAAACCAGTCAATCTCAAGGGAAATCAACGCTGAATACTCATTGGAAGGACTGAGACTGAAACTCCAGTATTTTGGTCATTAGACAAGAACAGCTGACTCATGGGAAATCCCTGGTAAAAATTGAGGGCAGAAGGAGAAGATGGCATCAGAGGATGAGATGGCTGAATGGTATCACCAATGCAATGGACATGAACTTGGGCAAACTTCGGGACATGGTGAGGGACAGGGAGGCCTGGTGTCCTGCAGTCCATGGGGTTGCAAAGAGTTGGACCTGACTGGGCAACTGAACAATAACATTTATGTATCTATTTCTAGATGGATACCTACGTAGCTAGATAGGTAAGTGGATGGGTGGATGGATGGATGGATAAAGAGAGAGATAATGAAACTCTGTAGTAACAGTTGAGCAATGGTTTCTGAGCAATCTCAGCATTTTGTGTTCATTTTTTTTTAACATGATAAATGTGTTTGTTAGCTATCGTCAAGCTGTATCAAATTTATAACATAATTGTCACACTTCTTCTTGTAGAGGGGCTAATTTTTATACTATGACTTGGAATCATAATGCTAAAACTTGGAGGCATTTAAGTGTTGCATTTATAACTGGCCCGTTTTCACATACACAGAATTCATCCCTGTCCACTATTTCATCTATCTATATTTCAAGGAAGGGCTGTTGCTTTGGGGAAAGCAGAAATCCTCATTGCCCTGAGAAGCCCAGAGTGAAGTCTCTCCCAGCACACGTGCTGTGTGTTTCCCCATGTTTGCCCCTGAGGCTTCCCTTCTGCGACCCCAGCAGCATTTTTATAGCAATAGTGAATTAACAACACCAGCAAATGGCAAATTTTATAAACGTTCATTTGTGCTCAAATATGGCGCATATTCTACCATCGTTGACTGCAGTATACACACACAAATACAGTATGTAAAGCACCTTAATGATTTCACTCAAATCTTATGTTTTCAAATTTAGGTACTCTGCATATCTTGATGGTTCATGTATCTTCAACAAGTTTCTTATTTTTGTCTTATTTTGTCTTCTCATAAGAAAAAAAGAGGCCTTCCCAGGTGGCTCAGATGGTAAAGCGTCTGCCTGCAATGTTGGAGACCTGGGTTCAATTCCTGGGTCGGGAAGATCCCCTAGAGAAGGAAATGGCAACCCACTCCAGTATTCTTGCCTGGAAAATTCCATGGACAGAGGAGCCTGGTAGGCTACAGTCCATGGGATTGCAAAGAGTCGGACACGACTGAGCAACTTCATTCGCAACTTCACTCACTCATAAGAAAAGTATATCAAACTCCTCTACCAGGATTATAGCATTCTGTATTTTTGTTTTGTTTGCTGTCAATTTTTGCTCTATATACATTGAAGTTACATTATAAAAATGTGTATAAATTTAGAATGACCACCCTTGCTGTGCGTCGAAGCTTCCATCACCATAACATGCCCCTCCTTATGTTTGTCGATGCCTTCTTCTTCATAGTTTCCCTGAAGAGCATAAAAATAATAAACTGTTAAGAAAGCATCCAACCTGCAGAACCATAAGTAAAGTTTTGACATGACAAATAGAAAGATACTTTTTGTGAGGAGAAAAGAGCCCGAAGACAATCCATCCAGAGAAGGAAAAAATGTCTGACCTGGATGAAAGTGTTGCCATTCAAGGAAAAAAAAAAAATCTCCACAAAAGGAAGGAATAAACACAATTTGGAAAAATTATTGTAAGTATTTTGTAAAGATAGAGAAGTAGATATTTGTTAAAAATTATTTGTAGTTTCAATAAAAACACATGGATTCTGTTAAAAGCATCAGGATAGGACAGTGGACTGAGATTTTTAAAAAGAAGCTAAAAGAACTAAAGAAAAAATCAGACATATGAAAATTAGCAAGGATAACCTAATACTGAGATCATTACATCTCTGAGTCAGCACTGAGGGAAAGGGAATTAATGCTGTAAAGGACAAGTTTCCGAAAGTACAACAAATCTGCAAAGTGATTAAAATCCTCAAAGAGAAATAAAACATGTGACGAGCAGGAGCAAAGATCAATATATTGCTAAAGTCTCTTCACAGGGAAGCCTAGCACGCTGCAGTCCATGGGGTCGCAGAGTCAGACACGACCGAGCGACTGAACTGAACTGAGATTTCTAAAGAGGCTAAAAGAACAGAATGAAAGAGCCAAAGTAAAATAAAAATCTAGGAGAAAGCTTTTTTAAACTTGAGAAAAAAAAGGTGAACATTTTAATTTCATTTATCAAGGTGAGAAAAACATGCAAAAGCACAGTCAGATGGAAGCACTGACTTGCACAAATGCAAATCCAAACAAGGTTGATTTAACATTTCAAAGACAGTCTGAAAAAAATGACAACAATCATTATGTCCAATTTGCTTTTTTTTAGTTTATTTGGACAAAATTCCCATCACACCTAAAATGTGCACAGGGAAGTTATTGAAAGTAACACACATAGGTCTCCCTGTATATCGTAACCGTAAAATAATACAAAGGTTATTAAAGGTGAACTGATTATACAAAGCTCAAATACAGAGATTCATATAGCAGAGCACAATAGTAAGCTTTCTTTCTCTTTGATAACATTACTTGTACTTAACGTCCATCTATATATTTCTTTCTGGCCTATTTCACTGAGCACAATGTCCTCCAGGTTAATTCTATGTTGTCTCAGTACCAGAACTTCTTTCTTTAAGAGCTAAATAACACTCCACTGTGTGTATATGCCACATTTTCCTTATCCATTCATCCATCATTGGACATTTAAGTTGGGAAAACAATGCTCCAATGAACAAGGGGTACAGATATCTCTTTGAGATACTGATTTCATTTCCTTCCGATATGCTCCTGGAAGTGGAATTCAGGGTCATGTGGCAGTTCTATTTTTAAGTTTTTGAGGAAACTCCATATTACTTTCCACAGTGGGTGCATCAATTTACATTCTCACCAACAGTGTATAAAGGCTTCCTTTTTTTTTACATCCCCTAAGTCCCAGTATGAATAGCACTTCAGTATTCTTGCCTTGAGAACCCCATGAACAGTATGAAAAAGCAAAAAGATGGGACACTGAAAGATGAACTCCCCCGGTCAGTAGATGCCCAATATGCTACTGGAGATCAGTGGAGAAATAACTCCAGCAAGAATGAAGAGACGGAGCCAAAGTGAAAAAACACCCAGTTGTGGATGGGACTGGTGATGGAAGTCAAGTCTGATGCTGCAAAGAACAATATTGCACAGGAACCTGGAATGTTAGAGCCAAGAATCAAGGTAAATTGGAAGTGGTCACACAGGAGATGGCAAGAGTGAACATTGACATTTTAGGAATAAGTGAACTAAAATGGACTGAAATGGGCGAATTTAATTCAGATGACCATTATATGTACTACTGTGGGCAAGAATCCTTTAGAAGAAATGGAGTGGCCATCATGGTCAACAAAAGAGTCCACAACGCAGAACTTGGATGCAATCTCAAAAACGACAGAATGATCTCTGTTCGTTTCCAAGGCAAACCATTCAATATCACAGTAATCCAAGTCTATGCCCCAAAGAAGCTGAAGTTGAATGGTTCTATGAAGAGTTTCAAGACCTTCCAAAAATAACACCGAAAAAAGATGTATTTTTTATCCTAGGGGACTGGAATGCAAAAGTAGGAAGTAAAGAGATATCTGGAGTTAACAGGAGAGTTTGGCCTTGGAGTATAGAATGAAGCAGGGCAAAGACTAACAGAGTTTTGCCAAGATAACACACTGGTCATAGCAAACACCTTGCAACAACACAAGAGAAGACTCTACACATGGACTTCACCAGATGGTCAACACCGAAATCAGATTGATTATATTCTTTGCAGCCAAAGATGAAGAAGCTCCATACAGTCAACACACATAAGACTGGGAGCTGACTATGGCTCAAATCATGAACTCCTTATTGTAAAATTCAGACTTAAATTGAAAAAAGTAGGGAAACCACTAGACCATTCAGTTATGACCTAAATCAAATCCCTTAATGATTATACAGTGGAAGTGACAAATAGATTCAAAGGATTAGATCTGATAGACAGAGTGCCTGAAGAACTATAGATGGAGGGTTGTGACATTGTATAGGAGGCAGAGATCAAAACCATCCCCAAGAAAAAGAAACGCAAAAAAGCAAAATGGTTGTCTGAGGAGGTCTTACAAATAGCTTAGAAAAGAAGAGAAGCTAAAGGCAAAGGAGAAAAGGAAATATATACCCATCTGAATGCAGAGTTCCAAAGAATAGCAAGGAGAGATTAGAAAGCCTTCCTCAGTGATGATTGCAAAGAAATAGAGGAAAAAATAGAATGGGAAAGACTAGAGATTTGTTTAAGAAAATTAGAGATACCAAGGGAACATTTCATGCAAAGATGAGCACAATAAAGGACAGAAATGGTATGGACCTATCAGAAGCAGAAGATATTAAGATGAGGTGGCAAGAATACACAGAACTATACAAAAGAGATCTTCATGACCCAGATAACTGCTATTGTGTGACCACTCATCTAGAGCCAGACATCCAGGAGTGTGAAGTCAACTGGGCCTTAAGAAGCATCCCTACGAACAAAGCTAGTGGTAGTGATGGAATTCCAGTTGAGCTATTACAAATCCTAAAAGATGATGATGTGAAAGTGCTGCACTCAATATGTCAGCAAATTTGGAAAACTCAGCAGTGGGCACAGGACTGGAAAAGGTCAGTTTTCACCTTTCTTTTAACTTATATGTTTTTTTAACTTATATGCAGAGTACATCATGTGAAATGATGGGCTGGATGAAGCACAGGCTGGAATCAAGAGTACTGGAGTGGGTTGCCGTTTCCTTCTCCAGGAGATCTTCCCCTCCCAGGGCTTGAACCTGAGTCTCCTGCATTGCAGGAGGATTCTTTACTAACTGAGCCACCAGGGAAAACTTCATGGTCTAGAATAATTTTAATAAAATGTAAAAACAAAGAAATTAGATATATTTTGATTTGTAAACACAGTATCTAATATCCATATACAAAGAGCTTTCTGTAGAATTTTTTCATTTGTATCTTTCCTGTTGTTTGTTTAGTTGCCAGGCTGAGTCTGACTCGTTGTAATCCCATGGACTGTAGCCCACCAGGCTCCTCTGTTCACAGGATTTCTCAGGCAAGAATACTTGGGTTGGTTGCCATTTCCTTCTCTAACACATCTTTTTTTCATCTTGGAAAAATTGTAAAATCCTCTGTGATTCAGTGGATTTCATATACTCTAATGGAAAAGTGTAATAAAATAGAATTAAGGATTTTAAAATTTTTCATCTATTTCTTAATATCATTTAATATCAAGTTTAAAAAGATGTCACTTTTAACCAAAACAATATTGTAGATCAATTATTCTTCAATTAAAAATACATACATTTTTAAATGTCACTTTTGGCCAAATTATTGATAATTATGCATAAATGTTAATTTAAAAATAAATTAATGAATGTGTGCTTGTTAAATGGGAAACGTAAAAATGTATCTTTAATTTTTAACCATTATTACAGAATATTTGTGAATAAAAATTAGAATAAAATTTTAATGACATTCTGAACTAAAAGAATTTTTTAAATTAAATGGCTGCTTTATTATGCAATAGATGAAACGTGTTTATAAAAGAGAAACACAAAAGGGATTCATTAGGTATTATTGCCAAACAAGTTTATAGATCCAAACTTTTGGGGAAGCTCTGAGCTAGGAATATTTCAGCTAAAAATATTCAAGTTTTTCTCATATTCATTTAGTGGGAAAATCTCCTCCACACTTCTTGCAACTCAGTTCAGGCTACAGGAATATTGCTTGGGAAGGTAGCAGCATGTCCCTAAGAAGCATCAAGAATACACAGAAGAACTATACAGAAAAGATCTTAATGACCCAGATAACCATAATGTGTGATCACTCACCTACAGTCTGATATCCCGGACTGAGAAGTCAAGTGGGCCTTAGGAAACATCACTATGAACAAAGCTAGTGGAGGCGATGGGATTCCAGTTGAGCTATTTCAAATCCTAAACGATGATGCTATCAAAGTGTTGCACTCAATATGCCAGCAAATTTAGAAAACTCAGCAGTGGCCACAGGATTGGAAAAGGTGAGTTTTCATTCCAATCACAAAGAAAGGCAATGCCAAAGAATGTTCAAACTACCGCATAATTGCATTCATCTCACACATTAGCAAAGTAATGCTCAAAATTCTCCAAGCTAGGTTTCAACAGTATGTGAACCCAGAACTTCCAGATATTGAAGCTGGATTTAGAAAAGGCAGAAGAACCAGAGATCAAATTGCCAATATCTGTTGGATCATCAAAAAACCAAGAGAGCTCCAAAAAAACATCTACTTCTGTTTTACTGGCTATGCTAAAGCCTTTGTGTGGATCTCAATAAACTGTGGGAAATTCTTAAAGCGATGGGAATATCAGACCACTTGACCTGCCTCTTGAAAAATCTGTATGCAGATCAAGAAGCAACAGTTAGACCTGGACATGGAACAGTAGACTGGTTCCAAATTGGGAAAGGCTATATATTGTCACATATGCAGAGTATATCATATGAAATGCCAGGCTGGACGAAGCACAAGCTGTCATCAAGACTGCAGGGAGAAATACCAATAACTTCAGATATGCAGATGACACCACCCTTATGGCAGAAAGTGAAAAGAAACTTAAGAGCCTCTTGATGAAAGTGAAAGAGGAGAATGAAAAAGCTGGCTTAAAACTCAACATTCAGAAAACTAAGATCATGGCATCCGGGCCCATCACTTCATGGCAAATAAATAAGGAAACAATAGAAACGGACAGAGTTTATTTTGGGGGGCTCCAAACTCACTACAGGTAATTCTACAACCATGAAATTACAAGACCGTTGTTCCTTGGAAGAAAAGCTATGACCAACCTAGACAGCATATTGAAAACCAGAGACATTACTTTGCTGACAAAGGTCCATCTAGTCAAAGCTATGGTTTTTCCAGTACTCATGTATGAGTGTGAGAGTTGGACTGTAAAGAAAGCTGAGCACCAAGGAATTGATGCTTTTGAACTGTGGTGTTGGAGAAGACTCTTGAGAGCCCCTTGGACTTCAAGGAGATCCAACCAGTCAATCCCAAAGGAAATCAGTCTTGAATATTCATTGGAAGGACTAATGCTGAAACTGAAGCCCCAGTCTTTCGATGCAAAGATCTGACTCCTTAGAAAAGGCGGGTGGATGGCATCCCCAACTCAGTGGATATGAGTTTGAGCAAAGTCCAGGAGTTGGTAATGGACAGGGAACCTGGTGTGCTGCTGTCCATGGGGTCGCAAAGGGTCAGACACGACTGAGCAACTGAACTGAACTGATGATGGAAACCAGCATAAGCAATTAGCCTCCAATTTAAAATAACGAAATTTAAAAAATCAGCACCACTGAAGTTTTAAAAGGTCACACAACCGGGGAAGGGCCTTACTGAGCAAACAATAGAGCAAATGCACGGTCACTTTGTGGTCACTTTCAGGCTGTCCCTGAACACTGCACTGGAAAAAGAGAAGTAGCTTTGAAGACCCTTAAGAACAGAAACATTGTGCCAGAACTGAGTGTTTTACAAAGAAAAGAGAATCCCTGATGGGATTAAAGGGAGATCTTTCCAAGTGAACAAAATCAGCCAAAATGGGACATCACAACCAAGCAGTCAGGAGCTCCATCTTTCCAAGACTTTTCTCAGCCAAAGGATTCTGGCCAAGTCACACCCCGTCCACCCAGTGTGCTGGGAATTAACTGCAGACTCAACCCCTTGCTGTGAGCGGCCCTGCACAGCACCGCCCGCGTCATTCACTGGTTGTTCAGTTTCCATGGGACTCTGTGTATCCCCATTCACTTGGGACACCCTCTCCTAACTGGAAATGCCAGCTTCCCTGGCCATCTCACTTCTACTCTGGCTCAGGAGACGTTTGGTCCTGAGACCAAGGCTGGGAGAGACAGAACAGAGAAGCAGCTTTCACTGAAATTGAATGGAAACCAACCAACCTTCACCTCGCTGAAGCCTAGGATACGAACTTCAGAAAAGATGTTACACAGTTAATCCCCTTTACCAGTTCTGCATGGGGCACTTCTTAGGCTTAGAGTTGCTCTTAGAATTTTTACTTACATGACTTGACTTACATGATTTTCCTCATCTCGGACATCAAAAGCCACAATGTTCATTTCACATTTGCAATGACAAGGTCACGGTTCTGTTCCAAGGGCTCTAGGAAGACAAAGAAAACACCCCTCTGACCCGGAGCCCTGTTTGCAACTTTCTTCTGTTCTGCACATCAAGACAAGAGCCACATGGCAGAACGAACACGCTGGCTGGACCGCCCCTGTTCTGTTTGGAGTCCGCCGGACAGACGGCTCTGGTTTAGCCGGGCTGTGATGAGCACTCTTCCAATCTTACCCGGTCGGGGTCCCATGGGGTGATTTGTGCACAATCAGGGCTTCCCTGGGCTGCACCGGGAGCCCCAGCCACTGCCCATTGATTACCCTGAAGCCGTCTTTCGGATGCGTTATGCTGTGAGCTAGCGAGGAAGCGCCCTCGGCTTCTGTGAGCAGCCAGGACGGTTCCCATTGTCGGCAGCGACAGGGGGTGAAAATACTTGGCGTTGCCTCTCGCTTTGCTTGGGAAAGTGCTCCCCACCCCAGCGCAGGGAACAATGTGAGAACAGTGAGCCGTCCTCCCAGCCACAATATCTGCCCAGGTTCCTAAAGAGCTCAGGCTCTTACAGCCCCGATGACAGAGTAGCCCAGGAAACCGATTCCCAGGCAGCATTCATTTAGGGGGATTTCAAAGGGAACCAAGGTGGCTTGTTCCAGTATGTGTAATTCTCTGTGTCTGCCTGTAACCCAAGCTCCCAGTCTACTGAGATCGTTTCCATACACAGGGCAAGGTCCAAAGAGCTGATGCGTAAGCAATTTTGTATAAGGATGAAGCAAACCGTTTAAGAAGCGAGGAGTCAGACCTGCGGATCCATCTGGATGGTGGACACACGTGCGAGCGTGGGACCCACATGCAAGGGATCCTGTGAAATGTGCAAGGTCAGCAGATGTCCGTTACTGAAGAGAAACAGAAGCGAAGACAGGTCTCAAGAAACCAAATTCAGTTACAGTGATTTTTATCAATTAGCACAATTAGTATTCTTCTGTCATATGCAGTTATGGGTAACGGAAGATTTTACCAGCCCAAAATTCACAGAAGAGTCTGGGCCCTGAGCCAAAATTAAAGTGGTAAACTTTCCACTCACACCACTACGTACAGCTGATCTTTCTTTCTGGTGCTGCCATAACAGCTTTTTTTTTTTTTTTTTTTTCTCCTTTAAAACATGCTATCCAATAGACATACGGTTTTTAATGTTTCCAGGTCTCTCTTTCTGGAAGATGTGTCTGTTCAGAAGAGAGGGCTCATGCATTATTTCTGTCTGTATCATCAGAGGTATTAAGAGCTTAAGTATTTGTCAAATATATTCATACATTTTTAAAACGCAGACTTTCTCCCTTTTTTCCTGTTTCCATTATTGTTGCATATTTCTGCCTGAGTGAAAATTGAAAAAAGGAAAAAAAAGAAAACGAATTCTGAGTTTCCTACAATATTTCTTTTGGCACCAATGTTCCAGGATTTAAATTTTATTGTAACGTGGAAAAAAAAAAAACTGTAGAAACATCTTTAAAGCTGAATTCATATTTGATATTGTCAAAGTAATTACTTTTAATGTTTCATGATGTTACACAATGTAATGGTTCCTATTAATCAATTTAAAAGGTGGTAATTTTACAATTACTTTGGTTTGAAAAGATAAGAAAGAGAATCCAACGGAGACTAAAAAAAAATGATGAGCTCAAATGTAGGAAAGAAATGTCATTGCTTTTCTGCTGGTAGAACATAAAATGTCAAAATGTGTGTCTAATAAATCTTGCATAGAGTGAATTCAGGAAAGAATGCACTGCTTCAGGGACTTTTGAGGTTTTAAACTTTATTTAAAATAACGAACATGAATTGGGAAATTGTCCAAGGTAAAGAAAGATGATGAGATACAAGCATGGGCCTGGAAACAGGGACTCCATACGCCTCTCTCATCCTCACTGTGTCCATTTGGAGTGAGTGAGAGAATGTTTGAAGCTTCCCATTGTTCTGAGATGCTCCGTGTTTGGGGACCACAGAGTCTCCTGAGCACATCTGTGCAGGGTCTGGACAGGAGGCGTCCCGCCCAGCTGGCCACCTCCCCTCCCTTCTGATCCACATCCTGAATATTCGTGGAACCCCATATGCCCAAACTTGGGACACGACATTTTAGGTAAAGCCACACAGAACATTGAATTTCAACCCAATGTGGAAAGCAGATAAAGCAGATATTAGGGCTGCTATTGAGTTCAGGCACATGTGAAAGATCTGATCTTGGTTGTCATGCAATTGCTTTACATTCCATACTCATTATTCACAGGTTCTATATCTGGGGAATTATACTTTACACCGACAGAGGATGAGATGGTTGGATGGCATCACTGACTTCATGGACATGAGTTTGGGTAAACTCTGGGAGTTGGTGATGGACAGGGAGGCCTGGTGTGCTGCAGTCCATGGGGTCACAAAGAGCCGGACATGACTGAGTGACTGAACTGAACTGAACTGATACTTTAGATTGAGAGCATCCCTGGTAGCTCAGTTGGTAAAGAATCTGCCTTCAATGCAGGAGACCCCTGATCGATTCCTGGGTTAGGAAGATCAGCTGGAGAAGGGATAGGCAACCCACTTCAGTAATCTTGAGCTTCCCTTGTGGCTCAGCTGATAAAGAATCTGCCTGCAATGCAGGAGACCTGAGTTTGATCCCTGAGTTGGGAAGATCCCCTGGAGAAGGAAAAGGCTACCCACTCCAGTATTCTGGCCTGGAGAATTCCATGGCCTGTATAGTCCATGGGGTCACAAAGACTCGTACACAGCTGGGTGACTTGATCTTTAACCCCAAATCTTTCAGGCTTCTCTGGTGGCTCAGTGGTAAAGAATCCACCTGCAATGCAGGAGCCACAGGAGACACAGGTTCAATCCCTGGGTCGGGAAGATCCCCTGGAGGAGGGCATGGCAACCCACTCCAGTATTCTTGCCTGGAGAATTCCATGGACAGAGGAGACTAGTGGGCTACAGTCCAGGTCACAAAGAGTCGGACCGGACTGAAGCAGCTTAGCACAGCACAGCACACAATCGTGCAGCTCCTTGTGGTCATTTACAGACCTGATCTAATGCAGAGCAGGACACCTGTGAGCTGCCCTGGGGCACTTCCCAGGATGGATGAGGCGATGGGGTGCTCTGACTTGTTTGAGACCCTGAACTGAACTCTAAACTAGGGTCTTCTCTGCTGTCTGTTCAGTGACAGGTTTTAAGGATTTTGTGTGAGTGAGCCAACAATACATATTAAATAAGAAACACACATACAACAAGGTCAGTATTACGATTGATGCAAATGTTGTGCCCAGAGGCTCTCAGTCTGCCCCTCCCCACGCCCCCAGGTCTCCCCAGGAACAGGGGCTCAGCACAGACATATTCAGTGACTCGTGGTGCGTGGCCGCAGCCAGTAATAAGCATTAAACCAATTTCTCCGCTCCCTTCATTTGTGTCGCCTCCTCTCTGCGCTGTTCTCTTCTTCCCTTTTGTATCATCCCGGTTACCTGTCAGGGCCTCCAGGGTTAAAACAGCATCTGACACATAGTGGGTGCTCAGTCAATCATAGGCTTGCTAGTACCCTCATCAACTAAACAAAAAAATTCTCTTATGGATTATTCCATTCTAAGAACACACAAAAAGATAACAAGTGAGCTTTTTAAGTTTACTTCTCCCCCTTTTTTCCCCCCAGACCTGGCATTGGTCTTCAGCCCACTGGGAAGGCTTGATGCTGGTTCAGCCCTGGGGTTCATTTGAGCAGGTCCAGATACCAGCTGGTGACCAGCAATTGGTGAAAGATGATATGGTTCACCGAGGCTACAGGTGTAGGAGATGTGAAATCTACAGACAGACACTTGCATGGATTCCAGAATTATTGTGAACTTGGTTCTTTCTCACCCTAGGATTTTAACTCATTTTTAATATACAAATAAGAAACCATTCAGAAAAGGAAGAACCAGGAAGAAAAATAGAAGATGTTTTGCTCTAGATCTGAAACTAGTCCCTTCAACTATTTGAGTGGGACGGTTCCCGGCAAGCAATCACTCATGTCTCGGAAACAGTTTTAAAACATTCACATTTTGTCCTTCCTGCTCACTCTTCACCCCACCCCTCCACCGACGGCCCAGGCTCAGCAGTCCCTGTGGGTTTTTCACCAAGTGTCAAAAGTGTCAGAAGTAGTGTCAGAAGTGTCACCTGAGACAGATGACGAACATCTGGGCTGTGCAGGTCACCCAGGGAGGGCGGCTCTGCTGAGAAGTGGTGGACAGGGATGTGGAAGAGGGCAGCTAAATGCAGTTGAGACCTTCCTTGGCCTCAGGAGTGGGCACCTGCTCTCTTTGCCTTAGCAGAGCTCAGCTTTTATCACTAGCTCTGTCCTCGAAGTGTCTGGGTGGGAACAAAGCTTGAACTTTCCTTCTCTTGACAACCACCAAATGTCCGGCCCAGAGGTCCGCTGTTCCCGACCTCGCTCTTGGTGCAGGGGGAGCCCTCGGGGGCTCTGCCCTAAGGGCACAAACTCCCTTCATGGGGCTCCCCCTCTTGACCTTATCCCCTCCCAAGACCTCCAGACACCATCACATTGGGAGTTAAGACTTCAACGTGTTTATTTGGGGGACACAAATGTTCAGCTTTTATAGCAGCAACTTTGGGGACCATATGTTGAAGGAGTTTAAGGGGAGAAATGTCCCACCAGTCAGAAGGGGATTTTCCTGCAGGATGGACTTGGTTATAAAGATGCGGCCCCCAGCCCCTCACAGGGACAATCCTGAACACGTGTCCTGGCTCCAGGATTTTCACAGAGTCCTCCAAGACCTTCCCTGGGAAGCACAGCAGCTTGGCTTCTTTCCCTCTGAGTCCTGCTCCCTTCCCTGCCCTCCACAGACAGGACCCCACAGACACCCTAACTGCCTTCTGCACCCCTGACTCCTGACTGGGGTCACTCGGTTCATTTCCATGGCTCCATCCCCAACCCTGACCCCAGTCCAGACCCTGGACATGCCACAGCTCTTTCTAAAGTAGGAATCTGACTATTTTTTTCTTTCTCTTTCATTTCGATAAAATGTTTTGCAGAATCACCAATCTTTCCTTAGATTTGGGGTTAGTTGACTGCTATCAGACCTCAGTTCTACGACAGGAACATGAAAATTACGTTCCGGGAGATTCTCTAGCTTGTGCTTGCTCGTACATAAGAGCAATGTCTTTCCAGTTTTCTGTCTCCTGAGCAGAAGCCAGAAGTCATCAATACAATTTAAAATGTTAAAATGAAGGGGAGGGAGGGACTCGCTCTACCAGCTATCAAGACACATCAACAAGCTGCACAGATAACAATAGTGACGCTTCACAGGAGAACAGATGCTTGAAAGGGCAAGAGGAGGGAGCAGAGGGAGCCCAGGCGCATCCCAAGCTGGGGTCCGGGGGAATCGCCATTTCAAAGCAGTGAAGGGAAGGCAGGACCGGATAATAAATGCAAGTGATGGATGGAAGGTCAGCTTGCCACCTGTCACCTTAAAAGTTACGTGACTGTCTTACATCACAAGTCTCAGTGCATGACGGAGTCCACCATCAGGAAAACAAATCTGAAATAAGTGTAAACACATAAAAGCATCTTCATAAACACAGAGTCTTGAAGTCACAAAAGAAAAACAAAAATTAGATTACAAAGTATAATCGCTTTAAGGTTCAAAATTTCTCTGTGACAAGATGCCTTAAAGTTAAAGTCAAGTAAAAGAATGTACGGGGGGAGTGAAGGGTTGGATTAGAGATGCTTCTGTTATTTTAACAGAAGAATGTGCATGCATGCAAAGTCCCTTCAGTTTTGTCTGACTCTTGGCGACCCCGTAAACTGTAGCCTGCCAAGCTCCTCTGTCCACGGGGTTCTCCAGGCAAGAATACTGGAGTGGGTTGTTATGCCCTCCTCCAGGGGATCTTCCTGACCAGGGATCGAACCAGCATCTTTTATGTCTCCTGCATTGGCAAGTGGGTTCTCTCTTTTAGCTACTAGAAGAAGAGTAGCTACCATATACAGCAATTTAAAAAATGCCTCCCACAAGCAGGAAGGGGTCACACACCACAGGGAAATGGACAAAGTATACTTTACAAGGAACTTGAGGAAAAATAAGATCAGATAACCAATATACACATGAAAAGAAACCTCATCAGTAAGCCAAGGGACCTGCCCTAAAGTGACAATAAGTCTATTTTTCCTCCACGTTTTGGGGAAAGGAGAATGGGCCACAAGATGGAACATTGCAGGAAGAAGTCACCCACCTGACTGCTGCTGGCAGAGCCTGTGTGACCCTGGAGGCACATGGGGTCTTCGCCCCCACCCGTGAGTAGAAGCCCTCCTCTGGGCTGTTGTCAAGAGACAGCACTGGGCTCCGCCCAGTAATGTTGGATGGACCTTGTATCTTGTCTGGATAGAACACAGGCTGGAGTGGCAAATGTCTGGACCTCCCGCTTGATCCAAAGGTCTGCTTCACAGGTCTAGGAGAAGAGCATGCCGGGGCAGCCATGACCCCCTTGTCCTCAACCCAGAAGTGAAGCAAGCATGGGCTCAGCTTGGACAGACCAACACCACCAGCTTGCAAGATTAATGGCCAACTTGCACATCCATGCGCCCAGACGTGTGTGCTGAAAACATATTACTGTATGCAAAAAGCAAGCTGCTAAGCCATAAATACAGTGTGATACTGTTTATGTTTAAAAAACACAAATCAGTACTCTAAATTTTTCACAAATGTGCATATAAGTGTTAAAATGATGTGGAAAGATATGCACATATTATCCACAGTAGCAAGTACACATGAGGAGAGGTAGAATGAGCCATATTTGGGGAGAAATCACAGAGAATATAAAGCACCTCTCATATTCCAATTTCTCGAAAAATAACAAAATTCACAAATCACTTATATAATACATACTGTATATGTGTGGATAAGACTGGAACTATTTAGCACAAATACTATCACTATTTAATTTTCTAAAGTAGAAATTTAGATGGTAGATGGGTGGACGGAGAGATAGATGGTGGATAGATAGATGAATGGATACATGGACGGATGGAGAGATGGACACAAGAATACCAAGATGGGTGGACAGACAACGGATGGATAGAGGATGGTGAATTGTAATTGCTGGCATCCAGCACCCACAAGCACTTCTCACACAACATAGCAGGTCTTGAAGTAACATGAGAAGAACTTGCCCTAGCAATTCTTTGCAAAAGCCAACAGATATGGTCCCCATGCAGCTTGGGAACAGTGTATTTGCTTGCTGATAGAACAATCCAGAAGAGAAAAGAGAAGAATGATGTAGGGAGACCTGCTGAAGAAATGTTCTTGGCCAAGGCAAGGCCCTGCGGTCCCAGGCGCACACAGGATTGGCTCATTCACAAGGAGGAAAATAGGGCAGCTGGAAGCAAAGGGCAAAGGAGACACCGTTTTGTCTGCTACTATTTAATATTAATAACCTCTACTGTTATCATAGTCTCTGCTATTATTAGCTAAAACTATTGGTATTGTGTAATAGTATCTCACATTACATGTATACATTTGATTAATTTAGATTCATGATATTAATAATTATTAAATAATCCTATTTAAACTATTGGTTATTTTCTAGTGTTTAATCTAGAAAAACACATTGATAGGCCTTTTACTTCTAAAAGGTAGACGCTTCCTCCTCCTCCTATTTGTGACGTAGGTTAAAGATGAATGGTGTTCACTCTAGTCCCAAGTTATGGACGTTTAACTTGCTGCTTTTGTACTGGCTCCTTTTGCGTGTTGTTGGTGTTCAGCTGCTAAGTTCTGTCCAGCTCTTTGCTATCCCGTGGACCGCAGCACACCAGGCTTCCCTGTCCTTCACCATCTCCTGGAGTTTGCTCAAACTCATGTCCATTGAGTCAGTGATGCCATCCAACCATCTCCTCCTCTGTCGTCCCCTTTCCTCCTGCCCTCAGTCTTTCCCAGCATCAGGGTCTTTTCCAATGCGTTGGCTCTTTGCATCAGGCCAAAGTATTGGAGCTTCACCTCCAGCTGAGTATTCAGGATCGATTTCCTTTAGGATTGACTGGTTTGATCTCCTTGCCGTCCAAGGGATTCTCAAGAGTCTTCTCCAACACCACAGTTCAAAAGCATCAATGATTCAGTGCTCAGCCTTTTTCGTTGTCCAACTCTCACATCTATACATGACTACTGGAAAAACCATAGCTTTGACTATATGAAACTTTGTCAGCAAAATGATGTCTCTGCTTTTTAACACGCTATCTAGGTTTGTCAAAACTTTCCTTCCAAGGAACAGGCGTCTTTTAATTTCATGGCTGTAGTCACCAACCTCAGTGATTTTGGAGCCCAGGAAAATAAAGTCTGTCACTGCTTCTACTTTTTCCTCTTCTATTTGCCATGAAGTGATGGTGTCAAATGCCGTGATCTTAATTTTTTGAATGTTGAATTTCAAGCCAACTTTTTCACTCTCCTCTTTCACCCTCATCAAGAGGCTCTTTAGTCCCTCTTCACTTTCTGCCATTAGAGTGGTATCATCGCGTATCTAAGGTTGTTGTTATTTCTCCCAGCAATCTTGATTTCAGCTTGTGATTCATGCAGCCCAGCACTGTCCCTCAGGCTACTTGTTTTTTTGCAGGAAAGGGGCACTTTATAAAGATTCAGTCGTGATATTTAGGCTCCAAATTCACAGTCCACTGAAGCCAACCCAGAAGAGTGTGTCCAGAAGGACTTCAGGGGGTCTGTTCTTATGATGTCAAAGTTTTGAAGAAAAGGACTTAAACCATGGGGATGGAATTCAACCCATTTTAGACTTTGGTCCTTTCAAGACATCTGGACTCTGGGGAGAATCCAGTGATCACAGGGTGGTGTTTTCTTGAACAAAGCCGTGTTGAAAGGGTCAGAAGAATTTTTTAACTTTAGTTAGGATGGTGATCATAGTCTAAATTTCTAGTCAGTGAAATATATGTGAAGCTTTCTTTGAATGAAGTGAATGATTCCAAGATGACTTTTCTTCCAGAGTCATTTCATTCTATCAGATCTAGGGTTGGGGTGAAGATTCTAAAAAAAGTTTTGTTCCACTGGAAAAATAAAATCTAGGGTCTCATGATGGCTTGAATCCTAAAATATTTCCATTCTAATATTTGAAAGTGTCAAGAAAAAAACAACCAGTGTGCTTCAGTGAAATGAAAGTCAGTGTAGATCTTTTCCCCATGGTCTTACAGTACAATTCAGTGGTGAATCCACATGTGAAGCCTCTTTCCCACCCTGACTCCAGGGCCAGCAGATCATGAGGTTTCAGACGTGAAAGACTCCATGCCTCTCCACGTCCAAGATGAGCACAGAATAGTATCTGAATCCACATGAGACACTGGAGGAGTAAACCCTTTATTTCAAACTGTCAGTAACGCATTTTTCCTGGGCTCCATATCACTAATAAGTCCACAGGAAAAAGCGGTATTAGTGACCTCAGCAGTCCATGTGGCTGTTATTTAAAAAGCCCCAGGTGTGCATATAATACACTTGCTGAGGGAACCTGCTCTCTTTTTAGAATAATACATTTAATCAAATGCTGACTTCAAAGCATTTGCTCGGGTGTCATTACAGAGATATATGCGGTCTTTTTGGTTGAATATAGCAAGCCTTATATGAATATGTAATCCTCAACTTTCTTACCTCTCAATCCTGCTTGGGTAAAGGACATGGAGAAACGAGGAAATGATCTGGGGTTGGTCTCCACAGCACTGGGCAATGCGTGCCCCACAGGACTGTTCTTGACCTCCCTGGGTTCTTCATCTGCGGTGGAGCATTGCTTTGGCAGCTAAGTTAGGTCTCCAGGGTGTGGGTCATCCTGCAAGGAACTGTCCTCAAAGAGTGTGAATTTGGTCTGCAGTTGAGAGAATGCACATAATAAATCCTGTCTAGTGAGGACAGAGCTTGATAAAGCCCTGAACCAAAGTCACTACCCTCTTGGCCAAAGGTCTCTCTGACGTCCATGTTGGACAAATGCATGTCATCAACAGTCTGTCCAGATGAGAGTCCTGTCTCTGCCTCCAAGTTCCCTCTGCTCCCCACCCAGTCCTGCTGTTAGCAGAGGCTTCCTCCCTGGCTCTCCCTTCCAGCCTCCCCTCTGCAGCACGGTGCCAGAACCCCACGCCCCTGCCACCCTGCCTTCCCTGTTCAGCCCCACCTGCCCCTTCCAGAAGAGTTTTATTCATGGCGCCCTGCAGTATGTGGAGCCTTGCTCCCAACCCCCTCTTGGCTTCTATTTTAGCCTCAAATGAAAGCTTCTTAAAATCTGGCCTTTCTGGGTGTTCTCTCATTTTACTTAGCATGTCTTCTGTGCTCCAGACAAATTGAATTTATAATAAAGTCATTTCAGTACCCATGAAAGGCAGGCATTTCCCAAAACCTTTATAGGCACTATCTCATCTTATCCTCAAAACAACCTTGGGAGGCAAAGGGCACAGAGAATAAAACATTCATAATACTCTCACCCCCACTCTTTTACAGATGAAACTTCCTCTCCTGAACTTACAGAAGTGGATCAGCAGGGCTGGACGGTTCCACTGCCATGAGATTCCTGTGGGTCGATGAGGACCCTGCCCATCCTGTGCTCTCCCCACTTCCAGCAAACAGGCTCCAGGTCTTGTACACTCACACCGTCATTTTTGTGCTTGCCTTTATTAATAATTGTGATCAAGAGTGGAAAGGGAATGCAAGCATTTTTATTTGTTTAATGTCCTCATAGATATAGAATATTGGAGTGAGTTGCATGCCCTACTCCAGGAAAATCTTCCCGACCCAGAGATCGAACCCATGTCTCTTATGTCTCCGGCATTTGCCAGTGAGTTCTTTACCACGAAAGCCTCCTGGGAAGCCCATTTTATGTATAGTAGTTTATACGTGTTAATCTCAACCTCCTAATTTATCCCTCCCCATCTCTTTCCCCTTTGGTAACCATAAGTCAATTTTCTATGTCTTTGGGCCTGTTTCTGTTTTGTATATAAGTTCATTTGTTTCTCTTTTTCTTTTTTTTGTTTCCACACGTAAATGACAACGTGTGACATTTCTCTCTGTCTGGTTTACTTCACATAGTATGATCATCTCTAGGTCCGTCCATGTTGGCTTTGCTTTGACTTTTGCTTTTAAACAAACACCTCCGATTTTCTTTTAAAAGTAATAGAAGTTTCCTTCCATGCAGTTGGAACACCAGGTCTGAGAGGTCTACGCAGAGTAATTGTGAATGAATTCCGTCCCTGTGCAGTTACAGTCTTGTTATACATCATATTCCACATTTCACTTGCAATTCACCAAAACCCATAGATGGCAGAATTAAAGCTGGAGATAAGGAGCTGTCCCACTCTGTCAGCTGCAAAAGTCAAGTTGATATCTTACTTCTTTAAATAGAGAGATTATAAAGTAGGTTAATAAAAAATAATCACCTGTCGGTAGGAAAAGATACAAAACCACTGCGAGCATCAATACACATGCCTGCTGGAAAGGCTGGCTTGATATTCTTGTTAAACTCAAGCAAGGTCAGGCAAAGGAGTATCATTTTCTTAAATCCGCTGCTCAACCGACTAAGAAATCTGTGAAAAGAGTGTTTGCGACGAGATTTATGGAGGTTTTCCTCAGGATATTGATGTATGTATTGTATCCACAGCCAGAGTAAAGATGATGTCTTTAATTATGATTCAGACACACCAAAGAGAGTGTGGAGGAACAAATGACTTTTGAAATTAAGATTGATTTCTCTTTTTTTGACACTCTGTACAGATACACACGCACACAATCTTTTCCCTCTTTATATGTATTAACACAGTGACATTTTACTAATATGATTATAATTTGGATTTTCAAAGTCATTTCATCAAGATGCAGAGATAAATTCATTAATAAATTAGACACTGAATGTAATATAGATATGCTTTTTTAAACTAGATATATTTACATGTGGTGTTATTCTTTAAAAATTGCTGGTCTTCTCATAACATAGATGGCAGCTAAGTAACAGAATATTTGATCAACAAGAACATTCTGGCACAGCCGTAACTGATAAACAAGACTGCTGAATTGAAAAGCACACTTGGAATTCATGTTGTGTAAGCCTAGCGCCTAAGATCGGAGAAAGTGATGGCACCCCACTCCAGTACTCTTGCCTGGAAAATCCCAGGGACGGAGGAGCCTGGTGGGCTGCAGTCCATGGGGTCGCAAAGAGTCGGACACGACTGAGCGACTTCACTTGCACTTTTCACTTTCATGCATTGGAGAGGAAAATGGCAACCCACTCCAGTGTTCTTGCCTGGAGAATCCCAGGGACGGGGGAGCCTGGTGGGCTGCCGTCTATGGGGTCGCACAGAGTCGGACACGACTGAAGCGACTTAGCAGCAGCAGCAGCTGCGCCTAAGATAGTGGGTCTTGTGGATATCACACTAAATTACTTATGAAGAAAATCCAGAATTCCCTATCACTGTTATATATGAATTTGGGGAATGACTTTGCACACCATCACTTATACCTTATTTTTCTCATCTTAAATTTGGAAATAAGCTTGGTCTATTCCCAAGATCGCTAGGAAGAATCAATAAAGTAACTCTGATACCTTGAAGTAGTATGAAAATGCTTGGCTTTATGCATAAAACAGAAGATACATTATCAAGATAGTCACTCAGTTTTAGAAACTTTGCAAGCCTACCTCACCATATAAAGTCAAAATTAAATATTTTACTGAACTGTATGTGATTAAATATTTCCCTACACATCAACTGCGTTTAATGTTTTAAACTTGAAATTGAAAATGTTCTCCAAAAATCATGTTTTCTTTCTTGACATCAGTGGAAACCGTTACTTCCTAAGGCATCTCATCTCATTGGATCAAACTCCACGGTTTCTGTTGGAGGGAAATTATTTTCTGCCCAAGGTTTATACCGCTGTCTTCTGGTCTCCAGCTTCAATGAAGGCTCCATTTCATCCCTGCCTGGCCTCATCACTCTGCCCCACACTGCCCCCAGCCTCTTATCTGGTTCCTCCTGAAACTACGTCTGCAGAGTCTCCCTGAGCTTGGAGCCCCCTCGGGTCTGGAGCTGGGAGTGTTGGTGCAGTGGTCACCACACAGGGCTTGGCCATCTTCTGAGCACACCCACCTCCTTCTGTGATGCTGAGCTCTCAGGACCACTCACCTCTCCTTTCTCCTTTTCTATTTCCTGATGCAAATGCGCATTTATTTCCTCCAAGTGAAGCTTTGTTATCTCTTTGCTTCTCTTTTTCCCTCCAAGGTAGCCCATGAGGATACGTTGCTAGAAAATGGCTGTGGACTTGGAAGGGAAATTCTGTGACTCCCTGAGAAGCTGGGAGAGCTATGATCCATTGTCATTTTAGATAGCATTTTAAAGTCATCAGTTTTCTAAGCTTCATATCAGAAAATATAAACTTTTAATTTTCCTTGTCGATTCATTTTTCCTTAACCTTGAGAACAGCTTTAGCTAATTATTAAAGTTGAAACATAATTAAATAACCACAAAAATGTATTTATTTTGTTTACGTGGAACACAGAATTGTAGTCATAGATCTATTTAGCCAAATCTAAACGTGGAATATTTCCAGAAATGAGGATTTTGAGGTAGTTTGTTCAATTTTGGCAGAGACATATTTACTTTAAGAGCATTTTCCTTATAAAATAAAATTTAGCTCTTCATATTTTCATCCCATAACCCTAACCCAAATAATTCCTATTGGAATAAAAAAAAAAGAGAAAAAGCCAAATGACCACTACTCATTTTAATTCATTAAATTTCATGTTGTATTTTAAACACACAAAAAAGAACTTTTATTGTTTTAAAATAAATGATGCAATGAACTGTAAACTGTGTATATAAAAGTGAATTTTGAATATCAGAGTCTAGACTTTTTACACGTTGTCCATACCTGTAATTTCACTGTGAATGTCTTGCCTCTTGCTGGGTTTTCACGTTGCAATATCCCCTCCGTCCACCCAGACCCTGTTCTTCTCCCGGAAACGGATTCCAAAGGCACACCTTTATGTTTCCATTTTCCTCTTGAATCCACAGAGTCAAACAAAAGGATGATGACTTCGATGACTTTGTATTTTGATGGCTAACTGGACCCTTCTCCGCAGCAGCCAGGGACTGTACCTGCCATGGGGCGTCAGGCCGTCCCTATAACGAGCTACACGTGGGCTGTCGAGTAGGCGTGCGGAGGCAGACATCACTCTGTCCACTGCAGACCCTGTCTCTGGCTTGACCTCTTCTTCCTGGAAGACAGGTGGGGCTTCTTCCCACCCTCCTCTCCCTCCAGGCACAAGGATGTCACACATCCTTCCATCATCACAGGATTCAGGCCAAAACATCACTAAAACAAAATCTGTCTAAAAGAAAACTAAGGAAGCCACCAAGACTACAGTGTCTCAAAGGTGGGTGATGCTGGCAAGCGCCGCGCAGGTCAGGGGCCCAGGAGCAAAATGGCGCTTGCTGTCAGGAGAGGTGGGAACGCTCCCTGGAGAATCCAGGGCCTTGCGGTTCCCCTTGACCAGGACAACTTAGTGCTTTGGCTCGTGTGGTATCTTCTTCCTCTTTGGCCAATATTTAAGACCCCAGCTCCTATTTGTTTACATACTGTCCCCTTTCTTTTTTATGTCCAGTTATTGAGCACTTACTTTAAAGTGCTCCCGAGGAAATTACTATTGAGATTCAGTTGGGCAGAAACGGTTCCCATGTCAAGATTATACGGCTATGTTTCAATAACCATGGTGACCAGACAAGAAAATTTTTCTGACAGTTCTACTACAGGTTACTCAGTCTATAATACAGGTCACAGCCTCCTAAAATCTCTAAAGGATGTAAATATTTCTTCCAGTTTCTTTTGGGAATATACCAGATGTCCCGTCTAAGGGCAGAAAGAAAAATTGTCCAAAAGACACATATAAAAAATGGAATTCTCAATGTCAAGCTAGGTTCTAGCTTCTGTTTAGCTGTTCGCTGAGAGGAAAGCTTTGTGAAATTTAACACTTTAAAGGTTTCTATGGACATTTATTTAATTATTGCTTCAAAGAACTCAAAATATACTAATAAGTTGAAATACTATGGGTTTTCAGATTCAATTGACTTTTTAAAATAGGTTAAAATCACCTCTGACATTTCACAAATTAGTACTAGCATCTATGCCCATGGCCTTCCCCACGCTTCAGACATTAAAGAACCCACATGAAATTGCAGGAGACCAGGTTCAATCCCTGTGTTGGGATGATACCCTGCAGAAGAGAATGACTACCCAGTCTGGTATTCTTGCCTTAAGAATTCCATGGACAGGAGCCTGGTGGGCTACAGTCCACGGAGTGGCAAGGAGATAGACCCAACTGAGTGACTAACACTTTCACTTTTCTATGCCTACATTCTTAAAGAAAAACTAATTCTGGCACTGAAGATCGCTGAACCATGAATTTCAGAACAAGAAAACCAGTTGTTGATAAAATTTGGTTTAGTGGGAAAATTAAACAAAATGACACTGAAATCCAGCCATGTTTCCATCCTAGCCATGGGAAGATTATGAGTTGGTGTGACCACCAATGATGAAATCCTGTATTTATATTTCTTTCCTTACCTGAACCCAAAGATAATTTCTAATCCAAACATGAGCAACCTAATACAACAATGTTTTGTATGAAACATATTCCTAGGTTTTTAGCAGTCATTTATTATTTTCAAATATTTTCTGCTTGTAAGGTGATTGCAGGCTAAAGGGCTCGATCCACTCATGAGAAAATGCTTAGATTAACAAAAAGGAGTCTGAAAACCACATGTGTAGTAGCAAAACCAAACAACAAAAAGATTAGAAGGGCCACTGCTTGTAAAGTAGAAATGTAGCTGGGAATTCCTACACAAACTGCTTCCCCTGGAAAGTTCAACTTTGCCAGGAACACTTACAGTGTTCAATTTGGAAACAACAGAACAGAGACACATGTTTAAGATAATTTAAACTGCTATCAGTATAAGATGATTTCTAGGAAAGTAAGTTATAGTCAAAGCTATGATTTTTCCTGTAGTCATATACAGATGTGAGAGTTGGACCACAAAGAAGGCTGAGTGCCAAAGACTGAGGCTTTCAAATCGTGGTGCAGGAGAAGACTCTTGAGAGTACCTGGGACTGCAAAGAGATCAAACCAGTCCACCCTAAAGGAAATCAACCCTGAATATTCACTGGAAGGACTGATGATGAAGCCAAAGCTCCAATACTTTGGCCACCTCATGCGAAGAGCCAACTCACTGGGAAAAGACGCTGATTCTGGGAAAGATTAAGGACAGGAGGAGAAGGGTGTGACAGAGAACAAGATGGTTAGATATCATCACCAACTCCATGGACATGAGTTTGAGCAAACTCCGGGAGATAGTGGAGGACAGAGGAACCTCACGTGCTGCAGTCCATGGGGTCGCAAAGACTCAGACATGACTTAGCCACTGAACAAGTTCGAGGAAGAGCTTCTCCATTTTCTTGTCTGTTTCAAAGTCACAGTTTCAATCAAGACTTTCTTAAAAAGTTAGAGAAAACATAGAAAAAATAAAAGGACAAGATCAAAAGAGACTCTAAACAGTGGCCTTGCTTCAAAAAAAAAGAAAAACAATGTGCAGATTATACAGTGGTGAATTTCATATAAATTAGCATAGTCATGGACAGTGAGATACAGTTACTCTCCATTTCTTAAATTATATGCTGAATATATACAGGCTTCCCAAGGAGCACAGTGGTAAAGAACCCACCGGCCAATGCAAGAGATGCAGGAGACATGAGTTTGATCCCTGGGTTGGGAAGATCCCCTGGAGCAGAGATGGCAATCTACTCCAGTATTCTTGCCTGGAAAACATGGAGGTGATTACACAGAGTCGGACACAACTTGGCAACCGAACAACGGCAACAACCCCGTAAGGAAGTCACAGTCACTCAGCGTTTCCCATCTTCCGTCTCCGCTCACGGCCCCGTGAGACTGCTGCTTTCGCCCCGGGCTCTGGCGCGTTCAGCACGGCGTTCTCAGGAAAAGCCTTGCATGACACCCAGTGCCTGACTGCAGTTGCTCATGAAGTCTCTCTGACTTCTTTGTCTTTGGTCCGCATTGAGTGGCTGTGGCTCACAGTCCCCTGACTACATGTGTAACCTGCGCGCCCTGCACCTGAAGTTCCGAGTCTTAACCACTGGACTAACAGGGAAGCCCTAAGCTCCTCTCCCGTGACGGCTGTTCATTCCACAGGCGAGGCTGATACCAGTGCTTCCAGCATGTCTGCAGAGGGAGGCTCGTGCACGTAAGTATTAGGGGTACCTCAGAGGAAAGAGTCAGGAAGTGTAATGTTAGACCTCCTGTGACGGCTGTTCATTCCACAGACAAGGCTGATACCAGTGCTTCCAGCATGTCTGTAGAGGGAGGCTCGTGCACGTAAGTATTAGGGGTACCTCAGAGGAAAGAGTCAGTAAGTGTAACGTTAGACCTTAGGGTTCATTCCACAGACAACGCTGATACCAGTGCTTCAGCATGTCTGAAAGGAGTCGTAAGTATTAGGGATACCTCAGAGGAAAGAGTCAGTAAGTGTAACGTTAGACATGTTACTCTCAGTCGCTGTCCACGATGCAAACATAAAATGATACAGAGCGTAAACATACACTCAGTAGATGGCATCCAAATAGCCTATTGTCTCATGAAAGAAGTGCCAACATTGTAAATAACATTCTGCTGTTGCTTCTATCAAACCATTGGTGCCTTTGGAGGTTATAATTCTCTGATGAGGTTGAGGGAAATTGGGGGAAACATTCACCGCAGTTAAATGTGCTCATTAGGGCAACCTTTCTGGAGAACAATCTGGCCATGCATACAACCTTTCTTAAGAAACATGATACTCTTATTCCGACTATTTCACTTCCTGGAATTTTCAGGAGGAGCTAGTTAATTCAAACCTATAGCAACAAAGATGTTCATCTCATTGTTGTTTATATAAGAAAGAAAAAAGTTCAAACCACTAATTATTTATTAAAATATAAATTTTAAGTAGAAAGACTTAACACATGTGAAAATGTTCATTGTTAAAGTGAAGAACTAAAAAAAAATTTCATTACTCTATGCTCTTATTTTTGAGGGAATGGATTTGTACAGTAAGATCATAGATGATTTTACATTATTTTTATAAGTATTTTTCTTATTTCTATAATATATGTCTGTTGCATTTGAAGTAGAAAAAAATGATTATTTTTATTTTTAAAAAAGAAAACATTGTCAGATACTAAAATAAAATATAAATATAAAATTCTATGAGTTTTGACAGAGAATACAGATAAAAATCTTTTTTGGGTAATAGATAATATATTTAAGGTTGTTTTCATATATTATCTTACTGGTTAATTCTTTCTTATTGCCTTTGATAAAGAAATTGGATGAGAATCACAGAATCAAATGCTCTGAGATATTCATTCATTTCGATGCATTCTTGCTGAACTCTTTTGATATTAGTTTTTAGGTTCAGTTCAGTTCAGTTCAGTCCCTCAATCATGTCCAACTCTCCACAACCCCATGGACTGCAGCACACCAGGCCTCCCTGTCCATCGCCAGCTCCCAGAGTTTATTCAATTCATATCCATTGAGTCGGTGATGCTATCCAACCATCTCATCCTCTGTCGTCCCCTTCTTCTCCTGCCTTCAATCTTTCCCAGCATCAGGGTCTTTTCCAATGAGTCAGGTCTTTGCATCAGGTGGCCAAAGGATTGGAGTTTCAACATCAGCATCCGTCAGACTGTCACCAATTGTTCCAACAAGCCTTTGCTAAATTTCCCAAGATATGATTTTTGAAAAGGTTTGAAGGAAGTGAGAGTGCTCTAAATGTTTTGCTCTAGTGAAAACAAGTTGTTTAAAATTTCCCCACTTCCACTTCTTACTGTATTTTCTAATCCATGCCTTTACTGCTTAGGCAGAAATTTAAACAGTGGCTTAAATTCAAGCCACCAATAGTTTGGATAGAGGCATCTTCAGCTGTATGAGGGATATGAAAACAGTGTGTGAGATGACTGCAGAAAATAGTATCTCTATAAAAAGTGACAGAAAGTATTTGAGTTTGGGAGGCACAAACAGAGGTTTTTCTTCGAAGGCCATTTTGATTAATCTAATCTACCACGACAAATTCACAATTCAATATGAGAGGTAAGGGTGCCTGAAGATGCCCTTTACTATCATCCAAGGGAAAAAAAAATATGTCTAAGTGAGAGATGAAAACATGGCAAGCTTAAGTAGGAGATAAGAATCTGAACTGCGGCTGGCGTGATAATGCGCAGTGAGGGCTCCCGGGAGAAGAGGACGCCGTGCTCTCCCTGCACAGGGGCTGGGGCAGACACAAACCAGCCTTCTGCACAAAATGCCTTCCTTCAGCGTCAGCCGCAGAGCAGAAGGTCCTGCAGGCTTGTATTACATGCCCAAATCAGACCTGCCGAGACTTGTTTGTTAAAGAAACACTGGGCTTTCTAAGTCTTTTTGCCTTTGGATTTTCTTACTCTTCCTGAAAAAAGTATTGTTGAGCTTCCAAGAAGCAATGGTTATTTGCCCAAAAAAATGAAATAAAAGATTGTATTTAAAGGACATAGAGTAAATCTGGATTACTTGAGCAAAGGCATAGTGTTTTTCTCTTGTTTTCCAGTTGTTTAAGTCTGATTTCCTTTAGATGATCTACAATGCTTTTTCTCTAAATGTTCTGCAATGCTCTTGAAGTTTCTGCATCCATCCATCTATTCACCCATCTATTTGCCCATCCATCATCCATCCATCCATCTATCCACCCACCTATCCATCCAACCCATCCATCTATCATTCATCCGTTAAGTGTCATCTGTTATCAGGCACTGGGCAAAGTATAAATGCAATAATATTAATCAGTTTATGCACTTTCAGGCTCATAAGGGCACAGACATTATACAAATAAGTCACGATATTGTTAGGGCATCAGAAAGGTGATCAGCATTACTGTGAAAACAATAGGGTATTATGAAAACCTAAATGTCACTTCGTGTTTGAAAAGTGTCAGGGACAGGGTGGAGCTAGCGCTGGGGTGGGTGGGGAAATAACATTTAAATTCAGACTTAGAGGCTTGGAAGGCAGAGTACCCCAGGCAAAAGAGATAGCTTGGTGGATGTCTTTAACAGGGGCTTCTCGGGTGGCACTAGTGGGAAAGAAAGTGCCTGCCAGCGTAGGACACCTAAGAGACGTGGGTTTGATCTCTGGGTCGGGACGATCTTCTGGAGGAGGGCATGGCAACCCACTCCAGTATTCTTGCATGGAGAATCCCATGGACAGAGAAGCCTGGCACACTACAGTTCATGGAGTTGCAAAAGAGTCAGACAAGACTGAAGCAACTGGGTACACAGACATGCGCCGTTATTAGAGAGGAGTGCAACATTTGTAAGAAGCTGAATTTCACAAATCTAGTGAAATTCCAGCAACGGTGGAAGCCGAGATGGTGGAAAAGATAAAGTGCAGTGGGGACAGGGCTGTGACCAGAACTCTCAGGTCTGACCAGTCCTGGCAAGTCCTCTACTTTATTAGAAGTAAAACGGGGATTAACTGAAGGGTGCAATGTACTGGGGCCATATCTTCTCATTTTAATATTTAAAATATCAAAAAGTGTTAATTTCTCCTCCTACAAAGAGACTATCATGGCCAAGGTCAAAGCTACAGGACTGGCTGTGGTGTAGGATGTGAGAGCAAGTGGGTGGTGCATTGACCTGGGAACCCCAGACAGTTGCAGCTGACAGTTCAGTTCAGTTCAGTTCAGTCGCTCAGTCATGTCCGACTCTTTGCGACCCCATGAATTGCAGCACACCAGGCCTCCCTGTCCATCACCAACTCTCGGAGTTCACTCAGACTCACGTCCATCAAGTCGGTGATGCCATCCAGCCATCTCATCCTCTGTCAAGTCACACTCAAAGATGGACTGAATACAAGGCTCAGAGAAAGAAACATTTAAAGAAGGACCACTCATCCTGATCTGTGCCACGGGGTGCAGAGACATGCCTCTCAGGACACTGCAAAGAACAAGGCATGGGAGAGCTGTTTAGACAGAGAAGATCACAAGTTCAGTCCTGAGCACATGATGTTTGAAACGCCGGTGAAAAAGTCAAGGGAATATGTGAAATAGACAACAATTAAATGTGTAATTCCAGAGCCAAGATAAAAGGTCTTGCTGGAGGGCATACGTAGGGTGAGCTACACCATTTATTAAATGTGCCTGAGTCTCTCAGTTCATCATAACTAATGATACCATCAGTTTACCTCATTAGCCGAGAAGTAAGGGGGGAATCAGATAAGGAGTGTTGTTGTTTCCTGGAAAAGGCACTTAGAGTTAATTCCACTTAACCTTAAACCAGGATCATTCATCAAAACACAAGAAGACCTTGGTAAACCATCTAACCTCCTCCCTCCCCCGTGCTTCGCCACCCCCACCTTGGATTCAGAACATGCACAGCTCCGGCGGTTCTAACAAATGACCGCCGGTGAAGTGGCCGAAACAACAGATATGTTATCGCTCACCATCCTGGATCTTGAAAGTCTAATTTTGTTATTGGATCCAAGCTCACTCTGCTCACCAAATCAGAGAGGAAGCACTGAGGCAAGGAATACAACTTCATTCGGAGAGCCAGCTAAGAGAAGATGGCAAACTAATGTCTCAAAATAACCATCTTGTTGGAGTCTGAATGCCAGGTTCTTTTATAGATTAGAGATGGGAGAGGTGAGGAAACAAATTAAAAAGGTCATCCATCTTGCAAATATCTCCTAGAATGGCAAGCCTCCAGCAGGGGGATGTGTTAATTTCTTCCTTCCTGCCATCTACACATGGACAGGGCTCTGAAAAAAGCCACTTTAGTTTAACAATCAGGCAGAGGGGCAGGATTCTCTGAGGCAGTCCAGGAGATACGATTATAATAACAAATTGAGCTTCAGTATTCTGGACTAGAGAATTCCATGGAATGTATAGTCCATGGGGTTGCAGAGTTGGACATGACTGAGCAACTTTCACTTCATAATAACAAAAGCAATGGAAAGCAAGGCAAATAAATAGTTTCCACACAGAGTCAGAATTGGCTTTTTTCTTGCAACCAAATCAGAGTAGCAAGATGGTCAGTGTCTGGTGGGAGCCCTCTTCCTAGTTTACAGACGGACACCTTCTCACTGTGTCCTTGCATAGCAGAGAGGGGATGCAAACTGTCTCCTGTCTCTTCTTGTGAGGGCGCTGGTCCCATCACAAGGGCCCCTCCTTCATGACCTTAGCATCTCCCAAAGGCCTGCCTGTAAATATCATCACATTGTAGATTAGGGTGTCAATACTCAAATTTGGGGGAGCCACAAATCTTCAGTCCATAGCAGTTGTCATGACCGATATCTGGCTCTGGTCTCATATAATTATGTGTGTCCTCAGACATGTGGCTGAATCGGCTTCTGTGTAGTTAGCTTTACACAGTTTATACGTGGGGGATGAAAGTCTCCACTTCTATAAGGAACTGCCCACCTGAACAGTGATACTGAGTCAGATATCCATCCATCCATCCCTGTTGTCCACCTAGGACACAGCTCAGAAGTCTCACACTATAAAAGCATGGTATGGAATTTTACACAGGAAATATCTTTATTTCCATGTAACTGAAACAATGCTTTTTTTTTTTTCCTATATGAGAAGCTTTCTTGAAATAAAAATAGGAAAATGGACAAACTGTTCATCGCCATCTGCACGTCAGGTACCATGTGGGTTTTTTAGGGAATCAGGCTTCACTGGTAGCTGTCTTAGGACAGACCAGTGAATCAAAAGTTCACTTTTTAAGACAAAGTGTCTTGCATTATAGTGAAATACCCGGAGAGCATCAGGTATGCATTACAATGAGATGCAAAGGATTTGTCACGTGTTCAGTGAGCAAAACCAAAGTGGGACAGAGTAGAATTCATTGGGGTGATGGAGAGATTTTGTGGATGGGGGATCCTCTGGGGAAGGGTCACGTGGTGTCCCTCTCTGATGGGGAGAGGGAGGCAGCTTCTCGGGACTCGTTTTCCAGTGGAGGGAAGGCAGCAGTAGGATAGGAGAGTTTGGAAAACACGGTTCCCTGAAGGGTCTTCTACAAAGATGGAGGTGACTATGGACAGATAATGCCTTTATCAGGAAAGACAACTGGAGGGGGAGAATTGGACTGTTGAAGGCAGGAAAAGAAGGCAGAGAATCATCCTTGTGGATCTGAAGACAGAGGTCATTGTTGAATGGAGTGTGACTGAAGGGGAAAGTGCAGGATCTTGGCATGAAAATACGAGAGGAAAAATAATAGATCCTGATATAAAAAATTCTTTTCAATTTTGTGTACCCTTCTTATCCACCTGAGTCAGTAAGTCAATATCTTACATCCAGATGTCAAAGGTGGCTTATCAAAGGGGTTCTCTAGAGCCGGAAGATACCACCCACCTCTCTCTGAGCAGGACATCCAGTTGCTCACTAGCTGTGTGTCCATTTATCTGAGACCCCATGGACTGCAGCACACCAGGCTTCCCTGTCCTTCTCTATCTCCTTCACCTTGCTCACACTGGTGTCCACTGACTCGATGGGCATGGCGTGGACATGGCGTGGACATGAAGCCTGGAGTGCTGCAGTCCATGAGGTCGCAAAGAGTCAGACATGCCTGAGCTGTGTCCATTGAGTCTGTGATTCTAGCCAACCGTCTCATCCTCTGTTGTCCCTTCCTCCCCCCGCCTTCATCAGGGGCTTTTCCAGTGAGTTGGATCTTCGCATCAGGTGGTCAAAGGATTGGAGCTTCAGCTTCAGCATCAGTCCTTCCAGTGAATATTCAGGACTGATTTCCTTTAGGACTGACTGGTTGGATCCCCTTGCAGTCCAAGGGACTTTTAACAGTCTTCTCCAACACCACAGTTCAAAAGCAACAATTCTTTGTCACTCAGTCTTCTTTATGGTCCAGCTTTCACATCCATAGAGGACTCCTAGAAAAACCACAGCTTTGACTACATGAACCTTTGTTGGCAAACTGATGTCTCTGCTTTTTAATATGCTGTCTAGGTTCATCATAGCTTTTCTTCCAAGGAGCAAGCATCTTTTAATTCAGTGGCTGCAGTCACCCATCTTCAGTGATTTTGAAGCCCAAGAAAATAAAATCTGTCACCATTTCCATTTTTTCCCCACCTATTGACTGTAGCATTTCTTCCTTATATTCTCAATAACTTCGAAAGTATGTATTTTTCATATATTGAGTGTCTATCCTAATTAGAAGCTTTTTTCGTAAAACAGTCAACCCAATGGTCAACTCAGATTTCCTCATTAAAATGTAATCAGAGTCTCTCCCCAACCTTGGAGACCATATTAACAAAACAATACGAAAGCAGTCATGCAATTAGCAAAATCTACTTATGAGAAATTATCCCTTCTCACAAGTGGCAAAAGTTGAAACAGCTATATAGTCTAAAATGCTTCGTATAATTTACCATGTACATTTTTTTCTACTGGGAAATTTTCTCATAATGATACTTAATCTCCAAGATTTAAATGTAGATACTCCTTTTCAGCCAGACTACATATTTTGAGTATTCCCTTTAAAAAAACAACAGCCAAAGAAATTCTTCTGCTAAGTACTGATTTACTTGTTTCTCGAGTAATTGTGCGATTTAAAGTACTGGTCGCTTCTATTTTCTGCTTTAAGCGGAACGGGAGACACCGCTCCTCATTTAAATGTAAACGTGTGCTTACAGTCAACTCGTAAACCAAGACATGAAAAAGGATGAGACATTTTAGTGCTGCTGAAAATTTCTGGGTTTTGTTTTTGTTTGTTTGTTTTAGTTTGAAGATGCTCCGATGGTTTACTGAGAAGTTCTGTGAAACCTCAGGAAATGTGATGGGAAATTGTTCACGTCTAGAATGGAGAGGCTTTCCTGGTTCACACCCACACAGTGGGCATGAGACGCAGTACTCAGTAAACACTGAGACCATTTGCAGCTGTAACTTTCCACGATGTGAGTCATTGAGTGTAAGGATTTACTGCCCGGAAAACTTGCATTTGAAGAATCCATGCAAACAATCACCTTGACCATTTCTTCTGAGTCTGGATTTGCTATTAATAACCACAATTAACAGAAAGACTGTTAAAGAATGCATGTGTATTTTTACATCTATTTTATTTATTATCAGTCCATGTTTCTCATCTAAAAATGCTGATGTATTTGTTAAAATATAATGTGTAAGGTCTTCACTGAGTCATCAAGGATCAGTAGGCAGATTGCTTTGGTTAAGAGACCAGATTAGTTTCTCAGATTTGATAATAGCATCTTAGCTTGTCACTTAAAAAAAAAAAAAAAGTTGAACTTATTTTTTCCTGTGGCAAGGTGATACTGTTCTTCTTTAGCCAATTTTTAACCTGAAATAGTGAAATACAAAGTACGTCTTTACGCTCACGTTTCACGTACCCCTAATTTCAATAGCTCACCTTTGGGTGGTAGACATTTGCTTGCACACATTTATCAGCCCCCTGTCTGCCTTCTGATATTTTTTAAGGTACATGATTTTTACATTCCCTTCAAATAGCCCTGTTGTCTTCAGGTTGACCTCCAAGGTCACCACTTTCTCGTCATGTCTGGCTGCAGACATCAGCTGAGGTGTCCACTCTCCACTTGCAGAGCATAAAGTGATGCACTGGCCCTACTGTGTTGAATCAGGAACCATCCCCTGTCCATGTTCCCTGTGGAATCTGAACCCCCTTGTAAAATTCCACAATAGTCATTGACTCTATCTAAAAAGAGGAGTCCAGTTTTCTTTTCTGTAAAAAATCATGATTGTAACAGAATCCTCATTACCGCTGTCATGGTAACAATGAACACAGCTGGGAGGTTACTGAGGGTCATGCAATATGCTGTGTATTTCACAGGCGTCTCTATCACTCCTCACACTGACCCTGTAAGATTCCACTCTTAGCTTGATTTTGTGTGTATGCGTGCTCGGGCGTTCACTCATGTCTGACTCTTTGTGACCCCAGGGACTCTACCTACCCAGGCTCCTATGTTCATGGGATTTTCCAGGCAAAAATACTGGGGTGGGTTGCTACTTCCTCTTCCAGGGGATCTTCCTGACCCAAGGATTGAACCCACATCCTCTGTGTCTCCTGCATTGGCAGGTGAGTTCTTTACCACTGAGTCACCTGGGAAGCCCAAGAAAAATAGAGGCTCAGAGAGGGTGAGTAACTCACCAAAGGCCATACAGTGGGGAAATCCAGAGCCAGACTTTGAACTTGACTCTGACCCCCCATACTGTGAACTTCCCCTCCCTGAGGTACTAAAACTCCCAAAGTGAAAGTGTTAGATACTAAGTCTGACTCTTTGCAACCCCATAAACTATAGTCCACCAGGCTTCTCTGTCCATGGGATTTCCCAAGCAAGAATACTAGAGTGGGTAACCATTTCCTTCTCCGGGGGATCTTCCCAACCCAGGGATCAAACCCAAGTCTCCCACATTGCAGGAGGATTCTTTACCGTCTGAACTACTAGGGACTCTCCCAAGACCACCTACAACTTACATGGAGAGGATACGGCAAAATAAGTCTGCACTTGTGAAAACCAATGACCTTTATCATTGCTTGGGGCTTTGCTTGAAGGACCTGAACTCCCAAACACAGTCAGACCACCCGCTCACTGAGAGAGAAGATCCCCTTTGGGATATGATCCCCGTGAGTAGGACAGGTCTCCAAGCATCCTCAGGAGCTAAGACTTCACTTTGTGTGGGGAAAACTGGATCCAGGGACTTGGAAATGGCCTTTCACTCTCCACCATGTGCTCAGGTTTTGAATCTGGGGTCTCTGAGGGTGTAGGGGTCCCACCAGACCCCCTAGAGTTCTGGGACCAGCTGAGGGCTCAGCAGCTGCAAACCTGGCTGTCTGGGGAAACACTGACCTGGACAGACAGGCTCTGCTGAGGGTCATTCCATCCTTCCATCCAGGCCTTTGTGCTCACCGCGAGGGGCAGAGCAGACACCATATGAACTCACACTCGAGGGGCAGACAGCCACGCCTGGGCGTGCAGGCCAGCCCCTCTCTGTGCAGTTCCCAGAACCTTCTCGGAAGTTGCTGGACAGCCTCAGAGTCTGCATCTTGGTAGACAGCACCCCGGGCACCTTGATCAAAGTCACACTTACTGCAGGAAAGTGTGGTGCCAACCTGCACTTCTGGGGAGGGTGGCCAGCATCCGAGGAGGGCTGGGGACCAGCCTCAAGGCAGGAACTGTCCCTTGGCCACCGAGGAACCTCTCCATGACCACAGCTCTACTATGATCTACACAGCCTTGCCCAAGTTCCCGGTGCTTTCCTGGAAGACCGTCTAAAGGGAACTAGGAGCGCAAGGTCCTCCTGCCCGCCAGGCCGTCCTGTGAGGCCAGCTTAAATCCCAGCTTTGGAAACTCACCAACTTTTGTAAAACACCCTGAGCCCATCATGGGTGTTCCTGGCAGATGTCCAAACATGTCTTCGCTTCTTAGAAGAGAAAACAGTTCCACCCATGAGAGTGTTTCGTTAGTTCTGGGTTTGTTTCCGTGGCCAGTGATGGGAGGGATCATCTCCAAGGCTCTGTTCTCAGCTACAAGATGGAAATCATGGAAAAGCACAGGGTTCTGAGATGGCCAGCCACTCCAGATTTCTGACTGCCGGCCGTTCCCCCGAAGGCCCGGGACCTGCTGGGCAATTCCGGAAACTCACTGTTGGGAACACTGACCTCCTCCCGTCAGAGGCTCCGTGGACCTGGGATGACCACCTGGGTCCTCCTCTTGCACTCCATGGCCTTGATGGAACACACTCGGGCTGCTCACGGCTGAGGCCAACACTTATGTCCCTGTCTGCATCAGCCCCTCCCGTCTCTCCTCAGCCCAGTCCCTGCCCTAGATGCTGGACAGGCAGCTGGATGGCTACACGCCCCCCCGAGCTGAGGTCCTTCGAGCCCTGGCCCCTGCCTCTGGGGCCTGCAGGGACCCCGCGTCAGGGCACCCAGCCCTCCTGGGTCCTTGTCGTGAGCATCGGGTGCACTCAGAGGCCCAGTTCACCCTGGAGGCCGAGAGGCTGCCCGTGTCTCTGTGTTTGCATTCACATTCTGTCCCTGTGATCCTCTGCATCCTTCACGGCCCTGAGCCTTCCCGAAAATGCCCTTCTGTGCGGCTCCTGCCTGGGCTGGGGCCCCTCCCTTGTCCTCTGCTCCCCGCCTGACCCTGCGGGTCTCTGCCAGGTGCCAACAGGCACGCCTGAGGTTCTACCACAAACGACCATCTCTCCCTGGCCTCACATACGGACTACCTGCCCGCTCAGTCACTCAGTTGTGCCTCTCTGCGACCCCCATGGACTGCAGCCCTCCAGGCTCCTCTGTCCATGGTTCTCCAGGCAAGGATACTGGAGTGGGTTGCCATTTCCTCCTCCAGGGAATCTTCCAGACCCAGGGATTGAACCTGTGTCTTCTGCACTGGCAGCTGCCCAAAGCAGCACGTGTCAGGAGCACCTCACAGAGAACTTAGCTCAAAGGAAAGGGCTGACAGATCTGTAAGACCTAATCTTTATTTTCACTATTGATAGTGGTACAAGCTACTTTTTCCTTATTTCACTTTGTCTTCATATTTTTTAATTTAATTTTTATTTTATATTGAAGTATAGTTGATTCACAATGTTGTGTTAATTTCAGGTGTACAGAAAAGTTATTTGGTTTTAGCTATTCTTTTTCAGATTCTTTTTTTCCTTTGGGAGTTTTTTTTTAACTGAAATAAATCATTTCCATCTATGACCATAATTTAATAATAAGAAAAAGCACATTCACTCTATAGTTAAGGAAGAAAGGACGCCATCCAAGTAACTTTAATAAAAATCTATTTGTGAGCTAATCATCTCAGAGGCGTGTTAATTTCAGTTTCATATACTTCATGTTATTTAGGGAGAAAGAGTAATCGAGCATTATTAACTCCAGCAGAGAATGGAGAGTTGCATAGATAAAATTTCATTGCTTATGATTCAATTTTATTTTTATGCTAAAGTCAGCTAGATGGGAAGAGTCCATGTCCATAACCTCAGGAATAATGTCCCTACAATCAAATCAGCTTCGGTAGGGGTAATGGTGATCGGGATTTTTAAAGGAACATTAAAAACCTCAGTCACCAAAGTTGAATTTAGCATCACTGAAAAAGCTTGTAGAAGAAAAGGAGACATTGTCAGCATCTTCATTCACTCCTGAATTCTGCACATCTGTACACAAGCTCATTAAGGAACATTCCGTCTTGGATCAAAATTGGTTATTTCTTCTACAGAAAATACAGATCAGAGAGGAGCAGGTGACCCCCCCACCGCCAGCCTTGCTCTCCTTCAACTGACCTCTGAGTCAGTAAGCCGGGTGACCCCAGAGCCCGTGCAGGGAATTATCTCCAGTTGTGGGTAAATTAGATCACCAGGCATCGCTGTCAGCGGCCAGGAGGGCTCATCGGATTCCGCCTCTGGTTGTGGTCACTGACACACAGACGTCTCGCTAGTTTGGGGCTCTCAGTAAATGAAATTAGAAGTGGTTATTCCATTTTGAAAGAAGAAATATCCAAAGCAGCATTCTGCAGCCAGAGAAAGGCAGAAAAGGGGCTCCAGGGGGGTCGGGGGGAGGGATGGAAGGGGACGCACGGGACTGGCTGAGTCGACTGCGATTTATAATCAATATTAACCACATCATACATAGGGAGTCGCCGTTTGCAGGGAAAAAAAAAGAGTTAGAGCTGCACTTCTTTTATCCCATGAAGGTCATAATAAGATGAGCTGTGATGATGAGAAAAATTGATGGAAGGTAGCTGCTTCAACAATGGAGAAAAATACCTCTGTTCTGATGAGGAGTTCTCTCCAGCGATCTTGCAGAAGGACTGACCTCTGCTGTAAATTTGCTTGAGAATGAGAATGGAAAGTTTAAATGAGGTTCTTAGTGATTTCTGCCCTCACCGAGAGCTGGAAAAATGACAATGACTCAATTTAAGAGATTTTTCTGCCTAAAAAATTTGGCGGGAGGGTGAGGCAGGGGGTACCCCAGGTTGGTGGTTGGCAGACTATGCCGCTGACTGCTGCACCCTGGTCCCGGAAAACACCAGGTCCAGACACCACCACTCATGTCTACACAGGCGTGTCCTGTGTCCAGCAGCAAAGGGCTTGCAGAAATAATCCTGATTTCCAGAGAAGGGAGGAGAAGAAGAAATGGAATTAGCCCTCCTGGGGGAGTGTCCAGGTAGACAACGTGTGCATGCATGCACTCTGTGTCTGATTATTTGTGACCTGTGGACTCTAGCCCTCCAGGCTTCTCTGCCCATGGAATTCTCCAGGCAGCAATACTGGAGCCGGTTGCCATTTTCTGTTCCAGGAGGTCTTCCCGACCCAGGGATTGAACCCGCGTCTCCTGCACCTCCTACACTGGCAGGCGGATTATTTATCACTTGGCCCACCTGCCAAGCCCATCTAGGTGGACAGATGTCAATAATTTCACCACCTAAAATCCCGGCAGAAATTCTAAAAATGTCTCAGTGTTTTCCTGAGTTCTGATTTTCCTTTTTGGTGGGGTCTCGCAGATTCTGAATGGATGCTCAAGCTCTGTAGTGCATCCAGAGCTCCAACCCTCCATGTATGACAGAGACTCCTTAACAACATGATGGAAAGCTAGTGTGGGGCAGTCAGAGCAGTGGGCTCCTCTGGATGGACAGCACCTGGCTGGAGGCGGGGCTTGTCCTGACCCACAGGTGAGATGTCGGCACACTCTGACACCCCACCCAGATACACCTGTGGCTGCAGGGCAGGTGCCAACACCACAGGCAGCTGTGAAGAGCAGGATTTCTTGTCAAAGAAATCCCATGACTCTAGAGGATCCTCTTTCTCTTGAAGTCAATATTGAGAAGGAGGAAAAGAACTCTTAAAGAGCCAGTTGTTAAGGGGAAATCAGCATCTTTTTCCTTGGCCATAACTTTTGTGACTGTGAAGTTTGTAATGATACTGCCTATGAAGATGTAGGTATAGGTATAGATGTGGATATGGGTGTAGATACAGGTGTGGGTGTCAGACGGATGCAGCAGGCGCAACTGTGTAAATATGTAGGTAAAGGTACGGACGACCGATCGATACAGAAACGCTGATACAAATAAGGATACCAATATGATATAGATCTTGACATGATAAATAGATACAAATAGATACAAAAATCAAATTGCCAACATCGTTGGATCACAGAAAAGGCAAGAGAATTCCAGAAAAATGTCTACTTTGGCTTCATTGACTATGCTAAAGCCTTTGACTGTGTGGATCACAACAAACTGTGGAAAATTCTTCAAGAGATGGGAACACCAGATCATCAGACCTGCCTCCTGAGAAATCAGTATGCAGGTCAAGACGCACCAGTTAGAATCGGCTTTGAAACAACAGACTGGTTCCAAATTGGGAAAGGAGTACGTCAAGGCTGTATATTTTCACCCTGCTTATTTTACTTATATGCAGACTACATCATGAGAAATGCTGGGCTGGATGAAGCATAAACTGGAATCAAAGTTGCTGGGAGAAATATCAATAATCTCAGATATGCAGATGACACCAACCCTATGGCACAAAGAGAAGAAGAACTAAAGAGCCTCTTGATGAAAGTGAAAGAGGAAAGTGAAAAAGCTGGCTTAGAATTCAATATCCAGAAAACTAAGATCATGGCCTCTTGTCCCATCACTTCACAGCAAATAGATGGGAAACAATGGAAACAGGGACAGACTTTATTTTCTTGGCTCCAAAATCACTGCAGATGGTGACTGCAGCCATGAAATTAAAAGCTGCTTGCTCCTTGGAAGAAAAGCTATGACCAACCTAGACAAAATGCTAAAACGCAGAGACGGTACTTTGCCAACAAACGTCCATGTGGTCAAAGCTATGGTTTTTCCAATAGTCGTGTATGGATGTGAGAGTTGGATCAAAAAGAAAACTGAATGTCAAAGATCTGATGCTTCTGAACTGTGGTGTTGGAGAAGACTCCTGAGAGTCCCTTGGACTGTGAGGAGATCCAACCAGTCAATCCTAAAGGAAATCAGTCCTGACTATTCATTGGAAGGACTGATGCTGAAGCTGAAACTCCTATACTTTAGCCATCTGATGGGAAAAACTTACTCATTGGAAAGGATTCTGATGCTGGGAAAGATTGAAGGCAGGTGAAGAAGGGGACAACAGAGGATGAGATGGTTGGATGGCAGCACCAACTCGATGGACATGAGTTTGAACAAGCCCCTGGAGTTGGTGATGGACAGGGAGGCCTGGTGTGCTGCAGTCCACGGGGTGGCAAAGAGTCGGACACGACTGAGTGGCTGAACTGACTGGGAGATTTGAAATAGATATTGATATGTTATTACAGAGATACTAATATAGGTACATAGAGACAGGTGTCGATATTAATGTTAATATACTTATCAGTGTGGCATGTGTGTGCTTAACCACTCAGTTGTGTCTGACTCTTTGCAACCCCATGGACAGTAGCCTGCCAGGCTCCTCTGTCCATGGGGATTCTATAGGCAAAAATACTGGAGTGGATTACCATGCAACCCTCCAGGGGATCTTCCCAACTCAAGGATTGAGCCCACGTATCTTACGGCTCCTGCATTGACAGGCAGATTCTTTACCACTAGCATCACCTGGGAAGCCCACACACCCACAGACATTATCATGCAAATAGATATTGGAATAGCTATCAGTATGCATATAGGTACAAAAGTAGGTATAGTTAGTACTGCAGTTCAAACCAAGCTTTCAGTAAACTTTTACTGTATTCAGTTCCCAGTATTAAAATCATGAACAGATGAAGAAAGACCCAGTTTAAACCTATCCTCATGTTACTTGCAATCTAGTGAAGGGAACTTGGGAGATAAATAACCAGTTTAGTTGTAAAATAATCTTATGATCACTAGATTATGCTGCATCTTGATAACAAAATCCATGTCCTAGAAAAATCAGTTGAGAAATAATTCTAGAGAAGCCTTCCTGTCTGTCCTGCCAGGGGGCACTCTAATCAGACAGTTCCATGTGTTCCCACCAGGACGCCACACTCGCCTTCCAGGGCAGACGCTGGCCTTGCAACCCCCCAGGTTGGCAGGTGGGGACATCTCATCCTGCTTGTTGGCACATAAACAGAGGGGCACGTCCAGTTGACTAACACCACTGGCCAGAAGCCCCTTGACCTCTTTCCTGGGCTCGGCCACTGCTCCCTGGGACCGGATGCCTGGCTCCAGCTCTCATCCCCCACCTCCCTTCCAGGGTGTTTCAGGGTCAGGACAGACATCAATCTGGTTTTCCCAGTAAGAAAATTGTATTTACCATTTTTGAACCTAATAGCGCTCCATTTAAGGAGAGGGGATGGCTGCTGCGAGTGAGCCCTGTCAGCAGCAGCTGATGCAGCTGGCTGTGGCCATTGGTGATGCTGGGAAAGACAGAAGGCGGGAGGATGAGATGATTGGGTGGCATCACCAACTTGATGGACATGAGTTTGAGCAAGCTCCAGGAGACAGTGAAGGACAGGGAAGCCTGGTGTGCTGCAGTTTAAGGGGTCACAAAGAGTTGGACGTGACCGAGTGACTGAACAACAACAATCAGAGTCCAGGGTTAAAATCACAAGACTGAAAATCCTATTTTCATTGAGAGTTGCATCAAGAAAATACCCGCTTACACAAGCGTTGATGTATTCCTCTCCATTGTTCTTTATAGAGGAGCATTAAAGCGTGACGTGCCCAAGGTGCAAGCTGATTAGAAATACCTGCTGCTGCTACTGCTGCTGTTGCTAAGTCGCTTCAGTGGACTCTGTGCGACCCCACAGACGGCAGCCCACCAGGCTCCCCGATCCCTGGGATTCCCCAGGAAAGAACCCTAGAGTGGGCTGCCAGAAATACCTGAGTGGTGGTAGCACTATTTCTTTAACCCAGTCATGAGACTTTGTCTGTCTGTCTTTCTAGCTATGAGGAAGAGTCTGTAAGAGGGAAAATGAGAGCTTTGGTAAGGAAAGCTCCTGAAATGGGAGATATTCACCTTGCTGGCAGCATTTGGTAATTTTATGTGCAGTTGGGTGTGTGTTGACATGAGGTACGTATGAACACAGGCTTGTGTACACACACACACACACACACACACACACAAACCGTGACAGCACGTAAGCACTCCCCACAAGAGGCCCGATGCTCTATTTCCAGAACCCACCCAAAGAAGTAAGAACTGAGGACCCATTGAGAAGTAAGGACTATTGTCCGTGGTAAAGACAGGACGCTGAAGCTCAGAAACCCCCAGCCGTGTGCCGGCACTGGGGTTACAGTGCTTGTGATGTCAGAACGAAGATTTTACATCCAAGTTTGACAGATTCTCCACCCAGGCTTGTAACCACGGCTGCCTTGGCTGTTCAGCGAGGACAAGTTTCCAGAAGAGGACTGATTTCCCGTTCTTTTGCCCGGCTCCAAGCTCCACCCATTATCTGAGTCAGCCAACAAGGCCTTCAAGAAAGACCCCGCCACTAAGTGAAGTGAGTCAGACCAAGAAAAACAAATGCCATTCAATATCACTCATAGATGGAACGTACAACCGTGACACAAATGACCTTGTTTACAGGACAGAAGTCGACTCGCAGACACATAGCGAACTTATGGCTACAGAAGGGGAGGGGAAGTGTGAAAACGTCAGTCACTCAGTTGTGTCCAACTCTCTGTGGCCCCACGGGCTGTAGCCCGCCGGGCTCCTCTGTCCACAGGATTCTCCAGGCAAGAATACTGGAGTGGGTTGCCAATCCCTTCTCCAGGGGATCTTCCTGACCCAGGCAGACTCTTTACCACTGAGCCACCAGGGAACCCTCTGAATCACTTTGCTGCACACCTGAAACCAACTCAACATTGCAAATCAACTACACAGCAGTTTTAGAAAAGATTTAAAAATAAAAAATAGTCCCCACCAACTGGATGTCACAGCTCAGACAAAGCCATCTCCTCTTCCTGCGGCTCTCACGTCCTGCTCCCCTCGCCAGGGTTCAAGGCAAAGGGCGATTGTCTCAGAAATGACGGTTGGACCCAGGGTGCACAAACAGGCCGTTTAGAAAAAAAGTCTTTTGGATAAGCGCGAGGTCCCGTCCCTGAAAGACGACACATAAAAGGTAAGCCTAAGTATTTTCACACTCTAGTGCAATACCCTCCATAAACCTTAAATATCTTAAAAACCCAGAAAGTTTCCTTTGGAAGTTCACCTGCAGCTATTTTTGCGGCTCTTCATCAAAAGAGATGAGAGTGGAGTTTAAGGAGAACGTTAAGTGCCATCTGTTCTTCGACGCTGGGCGGTTGGCAGGCAGCATCATGATGGCCCTCCACGATGGCCTTCGTGCAACGTCAGGGCCCTTGCGGGCCAGTAATGGAGTGTACCTGACCATCTGCTTGTGTTCCCATGCAACGGGACAACTCTATTTCTCCAAAAGAGCTCTCCGGCATCTGGTTGAAATGAACTGTGTAATTTTAGCATTTCTGATAGTTTTATTTTTGCCATAAGAAGCATCCATATCTTGTAACGAGTCCTTATTTTTCTTCAACCCAGAGACTTTGCTGAAATGGTAACCGCAAATTACAAACACATCTCCCAGCCTCGTGTATATTTTAGGAACTGGCATCCAGGGCACCCAGCTCCCACTGAACACCAACAGGAACAGATCTCAGCATTTGAAGGAAAACACTCACAGAACATCAGTATTTTCTTCCCAAGCTTGTCTTGTTTTGCTAAGTTTTATTTTTAAATCACGGATGTGTGAAATCACGCACAGGCTTTACTGGGCCTATTTTCAGGCTGTCCAAAAGGTGGGTTTCTGGAGCAGAAGAGCCCTGACTCTGGAGGAGAACCACACAGGCTGAGCGTGGCCCCCATCTGCAGCAGGTAAGATGCTCCCTGGTCTGTCCCCCCTCTGTCAAGGTGGCCTGGGCTCCCCCTGTGCCTGAGAAGAGTGACTCGGCCTGGGGGGAGGCCAGTGTTGTTCCCACGGTCATGGGGGTCCACCTACCAGAGCTAGAGGCTGCTGGTTTTCACAGCAGTACAGATGAGGGTGGACACGTAGTCAGTCTCTTCCTTGAGTCTCAGAGCACAGTTCCACAGAGCATGACGGGACATGGTCCAGGGTTCCTTCTGCAAGTGTTCTTGGAAAACCTACAGCCTGGCCTTCCACAGGGGTGTCCCAAACTGGACAGGCATCGGGTGAGCCCTGAGCTGGTGGTGCCTCAAACAGGGTCATGAAGGGCCTCAGGAAGACTGCAGAACTCAGGGCCTCCTCCTGCCTGCCCCACCTTGGGTGTTTTCCGTCCCAGGGGAAACGTCCATGCATCCCTGTTTCCATCTGGGAGCTCAGGACGCAGCCCCTTGGGCCCTCCGGCTTTCTGTATTTCCGGCCCCAGATCACAGGTAGCTGTTTCCAGTACTTACCTCACCACGCCTGGACTGACCAGACTATCTGCATGGAGGCCGTGGACCTCAGTCATGAGTTGTGAGGTGTTATTTGGGGAGCAGAAGGTGCACAGTGGCATGCATGTCAAAGTTCCTTGAAGTCTGGCGATCCCAACATTCAATGTCCACCAAACCTTCCTCAGCACTTAAGTGATAGTATTTCCAAAAAAAGTAAAAACGTATCTTTGCTTTAAATATCAATATGTGTTTAGTCAGAGGATACTTACTTGTGATAAATGTGGCTTTATTGGCATTTGAACCAAGGAAAATTGCAGTGCTGTTCAGAGTGAGAGGGGATTCAGAGGGTATAACTGAGTCCTGCTGGCTGGGTGTTTTGTATGTAAGTGCGTGTGGACTTTCTATAATGTTTCTACAAGACGGTTACAAACTAGGTAACGTCACCCCACATTTCACTGGTGATGAAAATGACACTGGGCCACCAGCTACCCAACCACAGAGCAAAGACCCAGACTCAGGCCTGCCCAGCTCCGATGCTGTATTTTTATTTCATACAGCAAGAAACCTCCTTTTGTGTAAGAGCCGGCTGGTTTGTGCTCGACCCCGCCTACACTGGCACCAGGCTGCAGACACCGCTTCTTGGCTTCCACTATCCTATTCATCCGGTTTTCACAGTCTTTCTAAAGATCGTCTAAGCTTGTACTGAAGAAGGCAATGGCACCCCACTCCAGTACTCTTGCCTGGAAACTCCCATGGACAGAGGAGCCTGGGGGGCTGCAGTCCATGGGGTCGAGAAGAGTTGGACACGACTGAGCGACTTCACTCTCACTTTTCACTTTCGTGCATTGGAGAAGGAAATGGCAACCCACTCCAGTGTTCTTGCCTGGAGAATCCCAGGGACGGGGGAGCCTGGTGGGCTGCCGTCTGTGGGGTCGCACAGAGTCGGACACGACTGACGCGACTTAGCAGCAGCAGCCAGCTTGTACTAGCCAACACACGCATATTCAAGCTCCTGATACATTGTTTCCTTTCAATATTCACGTATATTTTTTGGAATTTTAAATATTTCCGTTTCTTTTTTCTTTTTTTGTACATTAATTTATTTACTTTAATTGGAGGCTAATTATTTTATGATATTTTAGTGGTTTTTGCCACACATTGCCATGAATCAGCCACGGGTGTACATGTGTCCCCCATCCTGACCTTCCCTCCCCATCCCATCCCACAAGGTCGTCCCAGTGCACCGGCCCTGAGCGCCCTGTCTCATGCATCGAACCTGGACCGGCGCTCTGTTTCACATATGGTAATATACATGTTTCTTGAAACTGCATCTCAGATGTAAGGCCTTCTCCTCCAGCCACTTGTCTTAAGGAGATGCCATGACTTTTAAACCGAGGCCTGCATGCAAGGCTTCGGGAAACAACGCAGGCTCTGAGAAGCTGGAGCCCAGGAAGCCGGCCGTCATGACAGGACTGGCAGGGCGTCCAGGGCACCTGCCGCAGGGCCGCTCTGCCCCCAGCGCTCCTCCCGGAACAGGGATGAGACGAGCGGGCAGACCCCACGCCCCGCGCCCGACATGGGCTGTTTCCATGTAAGCAGACGAGAAGTGCGGTGAAGGGTCCCATCTAAACCACGTGTGTGGACTCACTTCCCTGTGAATCGCCCACAACACAGTGGGGTAAACACAAATGCTCTTGGTAGCCTGCTTTGGGTGAGCTAATGTTTGCCGTCTGTTCGCTGAAAGCCTGGAGTGTTAGCTTTGAAAAATGGGGCTCTGAGAGCCCCAGGCTAATGCATTTCGCGGGGGTGGGGGGTGAGTCCTGCAGCCCCGGTCTCCCCAGCCTGTTACTGATGGCAGAGGTCCTCAGCACAGGCCAGCAGGCTCTCCTTGGGACTGATCGTGGCTGGGACCCCCCGACCTGGAGGATGAAATGGAAACAGCAGTCCTGGGGTGGTGCGCACTCTATCCTGCCAGACGCCACAGCCATTTTAAAGCCCCTTGCCAAGCCGAAGATGAAAACTTGCACACGAGGGTACCAGAGCGCCGATGAAGACGTCAGGCAAAGGCCAATTTTTCTTCATTTGATGTCTCTGAGTCTTCATGGGGTTTCCACAACCAGGCAGCGAACAGCTGGAAAAGAGCAGGATGATCTGACTTTCCGTTGTTTAAACCTGCTCCCTGGCAGGGAAGGGCTCCCCAAAGCCAGGCCTGGGTATGTGTGTCAGTTTTCTCCAAATGGAAGGAAATTTCTCAATTAGGAAACTTCACTGCCGGATCTTCAGCGATTACAGAAAGTGCAATCGTTAGTCGCTCAGCCGTGTCCAACTCTTTGCGACGCTATGGACTGTAGCCGGCCAAGGCTCCTCTGTCCATGGGATTCTCCAGGCAAGAACCCTGGAGTGGGTACCTGTCCCCTTCTCCAAGAGGTTAACAGAAGAGCTGGCACCAGCCCCTGCTGGTCTGCGGGGCGGGCTCTAGGCTCTCGATGGGTTTGGCCCTCAGTCCAGAGCCTGGAGAAGCCGAGAGTCCCCAGTGGAGGATGTGACAACATGAAGGCCTGTTAGCAGCAGCCGCTGGGCTCCCCGTTGATTCCAATGCCACCGCCTCTCATTTAAAGAGCATAAGGGGTTTCTCTCATAGGCCACAGAGACATAGGCGAGGATCAACTCTGCCTTTCGCTCACACCTTTTTGTCTCCATCGAGAGCAAGTGGATGGAATTGGAAGATGCGTGCCTCTCCCCGGCAAGACAGCCGTGCTCTGAGGCTCCCAAGCGGCAAATTCTCCCTCGGAACGTTCCCTTATCAAGATTGCATGCTACAGACGGAGCTGCTTTGAAAGTCAATGTCTTGCTCTTTTTTTGAAAGCTTTGCTCGCTGTGTGTTTTTAGATGCGAGCTTCAAACTGTCAGAGTTTTGTTGCCGTTGATAGAGGCAGCTGGGGATTGATGCCCAGAGGGTGGTCTGACTAGAAATGATGAGACAAAACTTGAATGCAATTAATTCTCTAGGTAGTTCAAGGAAAGAAGGCAAAGAAGCCAGTCTCCCGGCTGCACGAGTAGGTAATCCATAACTGTTTTTTGGTCAGTGGAGGTCTTGCTTTCCTAGCTTTAAAGACACTTTTTACACACTTATTTGCCAAGATATACTTCTGACATTTGAATCCGGTGGCCTCCAAGAAACATCGCCATCAGCATCCTTAACCTCACTAAATGCCAGCTGGCCGTTTGCGCACGTGTAGCTATCAGAAAGGGAACAGCGGCTTTCTTTAAGGACACCAAGTGTTTACACCGTACGCCTCTGTGAGCTTTCCATCTATTTTCAAGAAAATTTGCAGGGTGAATTTTTTTTTTAATTTTTTGATTCAGATATAGTTTATGGACAATGTTGGGTTAGTTTCCGGTATACAGCAAAGTGGTTCAGACAGATAGACAGATGGATCGATAGATGTGAAGTGTGAAAGTGTTAGGAGTTCAGTCATGTCCGACTCTTTGCAACCCCAAGGATTGTAGCCCACCAGGCTCCTCTGTCCATGGGATTCTCCAAGAATACTGGAATGGGTTGCCATTCCCTTCTCCAGGGGTTCTTCTCAATCCAGGGACTGAACCCAGGTCTCCTGGATTACAGGCAGATTCTTTGCCGTCTGAGCCACCAGGGAAGCTCAGATTCTTTCCATTATAGGTTATTGTAAGATCTGTTACCCCCTTTTCCCCTCTGGTAGCCATACTATTGTTTTCTGTGTCTGTAAAACTGTTTTGTAAATAAGCTCCTTTGTATTATTTTTCATTTCCACACGTAAGTGATATATATGATGTTCATCTTTATCTGACCTACATCCCTTAGCATAATAATCTCCGCCCATCCACGCTACTGCAAATGGCGTTACTACATTCTTTTATGGCCAAGTTGCAAAAGGTTTTTTTTGCATTTAGTTGTTTCAGGTCTTATATAAAAACCTCAAAGCGTCTCAGGAAATACTGTGGCCACGTAACCGACCTCCGGCGTTCTAAAGCCATAACCGTGTAGTTACGGAATGGGTGTGGCTTCTTTGGGGCTGGCGGGTGTGCTCAGGCAGCTTCACAAATGCACTAACAGCCACTGGATTGTACACTTCAAAGAGTTCTGTGGTGTGTGAGGTGGACCTCAGTAAAAAAGAAAGGGAGACCAGCATTTCGTGGAGACCAGATTTCAGCACGTCTCCCACCGATTTCAGGGAGGCCTTTCAGCCAGGCTTCCATCTGAAGGGTTTTGTTTCTGAAAAGTTCGTCTTGCTTAACTTCAACTTTTCTGTTCGTCTGAGCAAAAGTCTGGGTTTTTCAAGCTGTCATTTGTGACATGTTAAAAGGTTATGAAACATTTTTTTAACAATTTAATTATTTTTAATTGGAGGATAATTGCTTTACAATATTGTTTTGGTTTCTGCCAGACATCAACATGAACCCGCCACAGGTGTACACATGTCCCCTCCCTCTTGACCCTCCCTCCTACCTCCCACCCCATCCCACTTCTCTAGGTGGTCATAGTGCCCTGGATGTGAGCTCCCTGCATGCAACTCCGTTTTTAGATTGGCAGGTTTTTATCAGAATAAATCAGAATAGAAGATACACTGAGTTTCAGCTCCATATGTAGTGGACCGGAGTGTAAACAGCTTGTGGGCTGTGGCTCACATTTCAAAATTCAGAAGACCTCTGCACAGGTCTCCCTTTGAGGAGTGTTCAAGGGTCCTGCACACATGGGGGACTTAACTTCCAGTCATTTCAGTCAGAAGCCACACCTTCAAGCTCGTGAGGCCTTACGTGGACAGACAGCACTACATGCAGACACTTTTAAAAAATAAAATAAAGCAAACCTTCCTCTCTTTTTCTGCAAAAGGGGATGTGTCCATCGAGGATAAGAACAAGCATTAATTTTGATCATTTTTCTGTCTTTGCTATACGTTAACTTTGTGCTGATAAGGATGGAGTTTGAGCAAAACTGGACAAGCATTATTTTAGTTCTGCTGACTTTGTTTTGTCTGTTTATCAGCTTGATTTGGGAGCACAGTAGCATTTTGCAATAGCAGGAGCATTAGAGTATGCCGTGTTGCAGGGGAACACTTCTCTAGAATAAGTAAACATCTTTATTCATGTTAAGGATCCAACAAAATTGAGAGTTAGTGAGCATGCGTCAAAAACACGAAAGAACCAGAGTGTAAACACCCAGGCGACCCTGACACATGACACCATGCTTCTGAAATATAGCTGGAGGCAGTGCTTGTATACACACAGAGGTCAGAATGCAGCTTCTCAAGGATTACTGTGTTTTAATCTTGTTTTTCTACCACACTCCCGAATGTCCTCATCTCTGCCTAGTGCACTGATTCATTAATCAGTGATGTAGAAAAGTTAAAACTCTCAGCAGCGACAGTACTGTCTCATATCATTACAGAGGATGTCTGAGGACACTTGGCAGATTGGGTATTGAAATCCCCACCCATCTGGTCAAGCGATTCCTCACTCAGTCCAGTGGCCACTTTTTGGAAAGGGCCCTCCTGACCCCAAGGGCATGGAGCTACTGCGTCATTGTGTGCTTTTTCTTCTGCACGGGTCACCTGATGCGTGCCTGCCAGGTTTGGAGGACAGTCTGCCCTCCGGGTGCTGTAGGATCTTTAGTCACCATTTTCTCCACTTAAGGATAGAGTGGGCTCAGCCTGGACCCCCCACCAACCAGAGGGTTTCCGGTCGACCGTCTCTCCAAGCCACTCATCTACACCTGCAGAATCCAGATCTGTCTCACAGATCCGGGAAACCAAGTGCTCCCTAAGGCCGCCCACACCGTAGACTTCAACCCGGTGTTCCTACTACTAGCAACGACTGTAATGGGGCTTCCCAGGTGGCTCAGTGGTAAACAATCTGCCGAGACAGGAGACGGGGTTTGATCCTGGGCTGGGAAGATCCCCTGGAGAAGGTAGTGGCAATTCACTTTTGTATTCCTACCTGGAAAACCCCACGAACAGAGGAGCCTGGTGGGCTACAGTCCATGGGTTACAAAAGAGTTGGACACCATTAGCTACTTAAACAACAAGTAACAGCATGTAATCAATTAACTTCTATTTCCACTAAAGTGAGGTTTTTGTCTGTTGTTTACTGTTTTAATTTACTTGTAGTTGGAGGATAATCACTTTATAATATTGTGCTGTTTTCTGCGTGAATCCACGGGCATACACATGTCCCCTCCCTCCGGGACCTCCCCCTCCCCCCACCCCATCCCACCCCTCCAGATTACGCAGAGCACCGTGTTGAACGCGCTCCTGCGTCGCACAGCAAGCTCCCACTGGCTAGCTGTTTTACATACGGTCGTGGATACGCTTCAGTGTTACTCTCGCAATCCATCCCACTCTCTCATCCTCCTCTCCTTCCCCCCTCCCTGGCGCCCGTGTCCACAAGTCCGTCTCTGTGTCTGTATCTCCATAGCTACCGTGCACATAGGCTCATCAGTACCGTCTTCTAGATTCCATACATACGCTTTAAAATATGAAGTTTGTTTTTCTCTTTCTGACTGACTTCACTGTGTATGATAGGCTCTAGGTCCATCCACCTCATTAGAACTGTCTCAAATGTGCTTGTTTTTATGGCTGAGTAATATTCCATTGTATGTACGTGCCAGAACTTCTGTATTCATCCATCTGTATGGATGGACATCTAGGTTGCTTCCATGTCCCAGCTATTGTAAATAGTTCTGCAATGAACATTGGGGTACATGTGTCTTTTCCAATTATGGTTTTCTCAGGGTATATGCCCAGTAGTATGCAGAAGACCCATGTTCAGTCCCTGGGTAGGGAAGATCCCCTGTAGAAGGAAATGGCAACCCACCCCAGTACTCTTGCCTAGAGAATCTCCATGGACAAAGGAGACTTGTGGGCTGTAGTCCACGGGGTCACAAGAAGTCAGACACAACTGAGTGACTAAGCACAGCACTTGGGCTCCAAAATCGCTGCAGATGGTGACTGCAGCCTTGAAATTAAAAGACACTTACTCCTTGGAAGGAAAGTTATGACCAACCTAGATAGCATATTAAAAAGCAGAGACACTTTGCCAACAAAGGTCCATCTGGTCAAGACTGTGGTTTTTCCAGTAGTCACGTATGGATGTGAGAGTTGGATTATAAAGACAGCTGAGTGCTGAAGAATTGATGCTTTTGAACTGTAGTGTTTGAGAAGACTCTTGAGAGTCCCTTGGACTGCAAGGAGATCCAACCAGTCCATCCTAAAGGAGATCAGTCCTGAGTGCTCACTGGAAGGACTGATGCTAAAGCTGAAACTCCAATACTTTGGGTACCTCATGCAAAGAACTGACTCATTGGAAAAGACCCTGATGCTGGGAAAGATTGAAGGTGGGAGGAGAAGGGGATGACAGAGGATGAAATGGTTGGATGGCATCACTGACTCAAAGGACATGGGTTTGGGTGGACTCCGGGGGTTGGTGATGGACACGGAGGCCTGGCGTGCTGCAGTCCATGGGGTCGCAAAGAGTCAGACACGATTGAGTGATTGAACTGAACTGAACTGTGCACAAAATTGTATCGTGTGCCTTTCAGCACACCTCTTTCATCTTTTATCCTAGAGGGACCTGGGCTGCAGGTTCCAACCTATGCAGACAGTGCTCTGCTCTCACCACAGAAAGGGTCAAGGCTTCAAGCACTGCAACATCGCAACACTGCTGTCTATATACGCATAGAAAGCAATACACATTTTCTTTCTGAAGTGTCTGTCCCTTTAAGAGGCATTAGAGTGGGTTGTGATGTTTTTAGGAATTTAGGTTTCTGTGAATCCTAAGAGGGAAGCTAAGTGGACATCCCCAAACCATTGTGGCCCTACTTTTGCCTGTTTAGATGCAAAGACACAGAACATAAGCACCCTCCTCAATGACAATACAATCACGTCCTGTATGTTTTGCAGCTGATTGTCTCTGCCTTGGTTATGAGCTATTGGACGTGAATTTTCCTGCCTGTGTTTCTTCTCGCATGTTGTATTTCAGGGGGCTGGCTGCTTGCTGTTGTGTTTCCAGGGAACTTGGGGACTCTGCGGAGCAGCGTCACGCTGGCTTCCTCCCAACGGGAACAAACACAGAGCATACACAGTGCACTTGCAAAATGTGATGTTCGTGAGTATGACGCGAGAAAAATTGGAGAAAACCAGCACTATTTGGCCAAGGAAGAACACACAGACCAGCCAGTTCCACACCTGGCTTTCAAGGGGGGAGCCCAACCCATAACCCAAGGCACAACTCTAAGACGCCTCACCTTGCATTCCATTCTTCATAACTCAAAGGGATTCTGCAGAAACAAAAATGAAAAACACGTAGAAAAGATGGCCGGTGGAGCTTTGCAGAAGAGGAAGGCGAGCCTCCAGAATATTCTTGGCAGAAACGACGAAGAACTTCAGTGGAGGGACTGGTTAACTTTCCCCTTCTCTCATGTCCGTGCACAGCTAGCCTTTGAGTCCGATGGTCTGCGTTCACTTTGTCACCAGTTTCAGATATTAAATGCTATCTCTAGATTATGCACAAATATCAACATTTTTTTTAAGAATGAAGTATTTTAATAACAGACCTTTGCAGTTGTTTGTGTGTTTTTAGACCCAGAGGAACCAAAACGGTTACTCCCACTTGGAGTATTTAGGCCGTCTCACTCGTGACACAGACCAGGCCTGAAACCCTACTCACGCGAGCCCGGAGACAGGACGCGCAGATGACGGGACCACGGTGTCCCTCTCTGTTGGCACCACATGCCGAGCGGCGCTCCCAGACCACATTCCACCGCAGTTATTAGTCAAAGTAATAGTTTATTTTTTTCGCCAGAAAAATAAACGGTGATGCACTCAGAGCAGCATTGCCCTGAGCTGCGTGCGGGCTTTGTTTGACTTACCAAGGGCTCTGACGGAGAAAAATCGTCCCATAATGGATGGGGAGTCTGAGAACACGCTGCCCGCCAGCATTCATCTGGGAGAATTACACGGCACTGCCATCGCGGGGGACCGCCAAGGGCTCTGTGGGGACCGAAGGGCCGCAGGAACTGCCCCTGGGGGCCCAGGGTCTGGGCTGCCCAGCGACCACCAAGAACCAAAGCTGCCTCCCTGGGAAGTGGCGGAAGCCTGCTTCAAATGAGCAGAAGAGGTGACCAGGTGACTTTTTTCAGGTCACACTTAAACAGGAATATATGCCTGAGTGCTCAGTCGTGTCCGACCCTTTGCGACCCCATGGACGGTAGCCCGCCAGGCTCCCCTGTCCGTGGGGTTTTCCAGGCAAGAATACTGGAGTTGATTGCCATGTCTTCCTCCAGGGGATCTTCTGGACCCAGGGATCAAACCCGCGTCTCCAGCAGATTCTTTGCCACTGAACCACCCAGGAAGCCCCCAAACAGGAGTATAGTTCGTAGCAAACAGACTGGCTGAAACATGGGCTGTGACAAAAGCCTTTTGTATTTACGGATGGAGGTTAGACTAGTCATCCTTAAACAAAATGTTCCTAAACCTAAGCTTTATGCAGAACCCACATGCCCACTGTTCTGAATGTGGGCAGTGTTTTACTGGGGTGGGGTTTCAACTTCTGTACTCTCTGTGATATCACTTGTCTTTCAAGGTAATTTGGAAGATCCAATCGGGCATTGCCTGCAAGAATTCCGTTTCAAATAGCTTTCTGGCAAGGACAGTCACGTCACATCTGTCTCTCTCCCAGTTCGGCTTCCTCCTCCGCTACCATCTCCCTGGTTCCCCTAAGATATTTAACCCACTTGGAGAGCTGAGGTCACAGGTTCCAGAGCACCGTGGGCACCTGACCCAAGGTGGTCCTGACCCAAGCCCCAGGGCCAGCTGCTGTCTTCCCAAGCAGGTCGGCAGCCATGTTAACTGGGCGACTTGTGAGCACCAAAGCTCGTCTCATTAGAAGAGAGGAGTATCGCTCTAGTACACCTGAGCTCCTTTCCTCCCTGACTACTGAATCCTGGGCCTTCTTCCTCCTCCCCCTGAGAGGCCTGGAGCTGCCTGGAAAGCTGGATGGCACAACAGAGCTGCCCACATATAATAAGGACCCTCACCAGCCCTCCCAATGCCAGAAGCCCAGAGACAGCAGAACAAAGGGATTATCTCCTGACTTAGGCCCGAGGACAGGCCCCAGAAGAAGACATATGAGGGAGAGAGAAACAGCCCCAGGAGACACACAGTCTCAATCTTAGTGCAGGTTCCCCAGGACCAAGGAGCTGGTCCCTGTCAGCGTCTATGGAAACGTCAGGCTTCTCACGGGCCGGACACAAGCTCCAGGACAGGGTCACCAGGACAGACCCACCCTGGCCCACCGCCAAGAAGGAGAGGGCGCCGACAGTCTGCAGCCATGTCTGGGCTTCCTGGAAAACTCCCCCCATAGGCTATTTCCATACCATTCAAACAACAAAAACAGAAAGTGCTTATAGATTTTTCGGTTGACATCTCTCGATGATGGATACCATAGTGCTTCAGGGAAAAGAACTGTTTATAGTTTAAAAAAAAATTCCTTGGGATAATGCATCTTCAAAATTAAAATATGCACATACATGAATTAAACGAAAGACTTTGTGACATCAGGTTGTGAAGGAGCGTTTTGGAACGAGTGAGAGATTTCAAGCGTTGGGGAAAAGTCAGAGCAAGTCATCACGTGTGCTCTTTCAGCCCTGTTGAGCCAAAAGAACTCGTCACTCCCTTGGTTTGGAGGGCTCGTGACTTTCTCCCTTTTAATGCCTCCCCGACCACACTCCCCACCCCCTCCACATGACTGTGAGGCCTTGACTCCACCTGCAAACTCAGAGACCAAGGGTCTCATCTGATTTAGTGTCTAGTAGGAGGAAGTGGCTGCTCCCCTTCTCAAAGCTCCAGGCCCAAGAGCCTGTGAGAGTCTCCAGGCCCAAGAGCCCCTACTTGACAGCAGGAAGAACCCCAAGAAGCTTAGCTTTCCCAACCCCCATTGGCCTCACCTGGGGCCTGGGAGACAGTACCCCCTGCATTCTAAGGGCTCTAATGCTCTGAGAGATGGCCTGCGGGGCGGGGGTGGTCCTACAGCCCAGGGCTGGCCCACAGCCCCCAGTGATCCTACACCCACCCCGTCGGGTCAGGGCAGCCGGCAGAGCTCCGCAGAGGCGACTTCCTGAGATTCAGGGCCGGCACCAGGCGTTCACCCTCTGTCAGAGCAGTGAAGGCTTAAGTGCTTTTGTGTTTAGTCCTTTATAAATAGTCTCCGCTATAGCATTTCTAAACACAATGGGCAGTGTTTAGCTTTTCCCAGGGTGACAGGGGACCGGGGACCGCCAGCCCGGAGGCCTGCTTTCCCGTGGAGGGCACACCAGCCATCAGTCATGCGGGAGTGCCGCGTTTCCACCGGGAGCTCTTCTGCCCAGACTCTGACTCCAGGGCCAGGGTGTGGGCTCCAAGTCTCAGGCTGCAACGATCGATCACAGAGGCGGTAGGGGCAGAGGTGACTGGTTGTCATCTTCCGTCCTGTCTCCAAGGCCAACCCAACTTCTTTCCTGCAGCCCCCCCATCCCCTGGCGGCTGCCCCCCAACTATCCTGCCCTGACACAGGCAACCGGGCCACATTCAGTAAACACTGACCAAACCGGGACTTCCCTGGTGGCCCAGTGGCTAAGACTCTGCACTCCTTATGCAAGGGCCCTGGTTCAGTCCCTGGTCAGGGAACCGGATCCCGTATGCCTCTATTAAAGATCCCACATTCCGCAACTAAGACCCGGAACGGCCCAATAGATAAAATTGCTTTAAGTGATAGAGTCATAGGAAAGATAAAGAAGGCTGTTACAGTCTGTGGAGCTCCTTGGAGAGTAAGAGAAGCAAGCTTTCTTCTCAATTTATGAAACATGCTGTAAAATAAATCAGATAAATTGGGATTGACGCATATGCACTGCCATACAATGAACTGAACTGAAGCATATGCACTGCCATATAATGAACTGAACTGAACTGAGTATATACATAAACAGATAACTAATGAGGACCTACTATAAAGCACAGGGGACTCTCATCAGCACTCTGTAATGACCCACATAGGAAGAGAATAGAAAAAAGAGTGAATATGTGCATATCCATATATATATGGACTTCCCTGGTGACTCAGTGGTAAAGAATCCACGTGTGCTACATAGGTTTGAGACACAGGTTCAATCCTGGGGTCGAGAAGTTCCCCTGGAGAAGGAAATGATGACCTTCACCAGCATTCCCGCCTGGGAAATGCCATGGAGAGAGGGGCCCGGTGGGCTACAGCCCAGGGGTCACAGAAGAGCGGGACATGGCTCAGCGACTAAACGACCGCATCACCCTGTGTGCGTGTAACTGAGTGACCCTTCTGCGTGCCTGACACTAACGCATTGCACGTCAGCTCTACTCCAGTAAAAAATGTTTAAAAATTTACCTTACCATGCTAAAAGAATAAAATAAAATAAATATATAAGGTAAGCTTTGTTTTATTTGCGTAAATGGATTACAGTGTGTAAAAGAAATCTGCAGGAGAACCTATTTGAAACGACGTGGCAATATGCCTTCCTTGGGTGAAAACTAAGCATCTTTTTTATGTTGTGATAATTGCCGCATTTACTTCACTTAAATAAAGAAAAATATCACCCGTGATAGAATTTAAACTATGTAGAGAGCTTTCATCTCTGAACAATTACATGATGTTTTAACATATTAAGATGCAACTAAGGGGACTGGGGTATTTCCAGTGTTGGCTGCTAATAATTCCTGAACAATTTCTTTAGCATGGTTTTTCCTCTTATTATGTTTCCTTATTGTTTCTAGAACTATTTTAATTATCACTTTCAGTGATGGTTTTGTAGCCAAGGCTTGGACTGGGGTTTTAGAAACGCAGTTGTTGCTGTTCAATCGCTCAGTGGCTGTGCTGACCTTAGTGAGTGGCCCTGCATATGTTTGAAGGGAGAAATGTCAGGAACCTCAGAAATGAAGATGATACCACTCTAATGGTAGAAAGTGAAGGAGAACTAAAGCCAGAAAGCTGGCTTGAAGCTCAACACTCAAAAAACTGAAATCATCACATGGGGTCCCAGAGTATCTGACTCTCTTGTGACCCCATGGGCTGCAGCACGCCAAGCTTCCCCATCCATCACCAACTCCCAGAGTTTGCTCAAACTCATGTCCACTGAGTCGGTGACCTCTGTCCAACCATCTCGTCCTCTGTCATCCCCTTCCCTCCTGCCCTCACTCTTTCCCAGCATCAGGGTCTTTTCCAATGAGTCAGTTCTTCACATCAGCTGGCCAAAGTATTGGAGCCTCAGCTTTAGCATCAGTCCTTCCAGTAAATATTCAGGGTTGACTTCCTTTAGGATGGACTAGTTTGATCTCCTTTCTGTCCGAGGGACTCTCAAGCATCTTCTCTAGCATCACAATTTGAAAGCATCAGTGCTTTGGTGCTCAACCTTCTTTATGGTCCAATTCTCATATCTATACATGACTACTGGAAAAACCATAGCTTTGACTATACCAACCTTTGTCGGCAAAGTGAAATCTCCGCTTTTAACACACTGCCTAGGTTTGTCATAGCTTTCCTTCCAAAGAACAAGCCTCTTTTAATTTCATGGTTGCAGCCACCATCCTCAATGATTTTGAAGCCCAAGAAATAAAAAATCTGTCACGGTTTCTACTTTTCCCCTTCTATTTGCCTTGAAGCGGTAGGAGGTCTACTGTCAAGAGTGAGTTTTTATATGTGAAACATCAGCTACTGAGATAAAATCACACATAGGACCAATTTCCTGGGAGAAAAACAGAGTCCTGTTGGGCGTTTTGTCCTATTTATCCATCATTTTAATAATGTGTCCATTCATTTTAAACCTTCAATAAGGAGGACTAGCTATTTTACTCTGGAAACGCAGGAAGAGCCCCTCCAGTGGCTGGGGGGCTGCTCTTGGTGTGTTTCCCCCTCTCCTCACCTCCCCTTCTTTCTCCAAGGGGAGACATTAGCCGTCTAAGAGAATGGGCCACATGCTCTCTAAAAAGCTAGTCACTTGGCATGCTGTCCTGCCCTTTGCCAGGAAGGACTTCAAATGTGTCACAAAGAACCTAAAGTTAGTGGAAGGAAAGAAATATAAAGGTCAGAACAGAAACAAATGAAATAGAGACTAAGAAAACAATAGAAAAGATCAATGAAACTAAAAGCTGGTTCTTTAGAAAGAAAAACAAAATTGACAAACCCATCAAGAAAAATCCAAATCAATAAAATCAAAAATGAAAAGGATAATTTACAACAGACACCACAGAGATGCAAATAATCAGGAGAGACTACTATTTATGCAAGCAACCGCATGCCGATGAAATGGACAACCTGGAAGAAATGGACAAATTCATAGAAAGGACAATCTCCCAAGCTGAACCAGGAAGAAATAGAAAGCACGAACAGAATGATTACCAGTACTGAAACTGAATCTGTGTCTTAAAAACTCCCAACAAACAAAAGCCCAGGGCCAAATGGCTTCACAGATGAACGCTACCAAACATCTCCAGAAGAGTTAACACGGATCCTTCTGAAGCTGTTTCAGAAAAATTGCAGAAGCAACACTTCCAAACTCATTCTATGAAGCCACCATCACCCTGATACCAAAACCAGACAAAGATATCACAGAAAAAGATAACTATAGGTCAATATCACTGATGAGCATAAATGCAGAAGTCCTCAGCAAAATACAAGCACATTGACTCCAATAACACATTAGAAGGACCACACACTGTGATCAAGCATGTCTGAACACAGGCCCCCAGCCTCTCCTTTCAGGACGGTGAGCCCCAAGCGGCACTCAGTCTGGGGTCCTGAGGGCTTCACCTGTAGGACAGAATCACCCGTGGATTCTTCCGTGAGATGCAGACAAGGCACCTGACTCAGCTGCAGAGAGGGCTACTGGGCCCCGAACCTGGGAGGGGGGCCTTTTCCAGTCCTCCCCTCCAGTATCTTCATCCTTTTCCTGTCTCCTCCAGAGGGTCTCCTTTCCCCACCCCCACCCCAGGCAGGGGTGAGAGTGACGAGCAAAAGTGAGCAAGGCCAGCTTTGGTGGGGCTCACGTTTTGGGGCCTGAGGCTGATGGCGAAGTGCACGGATCTCAAGTGAGGGCAGTGCGATTGTGGAGAGAGGCAGACGTGTCCAGTGGGAGGTGGGAGGATGCCATTTCCAGCAGGTGGGCAAGGATATCTGGTCTCCAAGTAGGTGACGTTAGAGCATAGACCAGAGGAGGCGTGGAGGAGGCCCGGCACATATTTGAGGGGAGAGCGTTTCCAGCAGAGAGACTAGATGTGCAGCTGTCCCCAAATGGGAGTCCTCATCACTACATACACTGCTTTCAATGTGACTGTGTCGTAAAAGAGGTTTACACGTAACTTTGATGACAGGAAAAGTCACCAGCAATAGCACTAAAGAAGCCAAGAGCAAGAAAACATTTTTTCTTACTAATACTTTCTTTTCACCAACATCTTCAGTTACTTTTTTCTCAACTTACCTAATCACATATCCATGCATAAAAATTCACATTTCTTTCTATCTTGAATATTTTAAAATGTGCAATTATCCCAATGCAATAGGCAATCCACAGTACATCACTGTTACTTATGTGAGCCTTTTTTTTTCTTGCCTACTGGTACAACTAGTTTACCCAACTTTCTTGGTTCTTTGTACAACTTCTTGGGTAAATTGAATATTTGAAGCGTTTTTTTAACTTTTTCATTTGCATTCTTACTGATTTTGTGAGTTCTTATATATTAAAATCTTTAAACTTCATTTATAATATTTTCAAATTTGTCATGTGCCTTTTGATTTTTACCATATTTTGACCTACTTTTTACCACATACAAAATAAATGTGTGTATTCTACCAGACATTTTCACTATGCCAACCCACAGCGGCTGATTTCCCTTTGCAGTAGATTCGTCCACATTACCATTTACCATGGCTTTAGCCACCCTCACGATTTTGGGTTACAGGTTTGCAATTCAGCAGTAATCCATCTGTAAACCCTGCTGCTGTATTTAGGAAAGCTGATGCACCATTGTTACTGTTTCTGCTCTTTCACGGGTCTCCAGTCTCCCCACACCATTTATCAGCTAGTTTCTCCGTGCCTTCAAACTGAGATGGATGTGAAAGAATCAGTCCTGGGAATTTTAAACCGAAACCTCCAGTGTTAGAAACATCTCATTTTACAAATTGGAGACAGAAAGAGTCAGAGAACTTTAGCAAATTCCTAGCCCTGGGGTGTTGTGTTCTCACAAAGCCAGGCTTTGGAGACAGTCCTTGGAGAAACTCAGGACTGATGCTCAGGGCTCCTGGGCTGAACCACAGATTCCTTCCTTTGCAGGGGCAGGTCACAGACACCCCCGGGGTGAGGAGCCTTCTCAGGTCACCCTTAGTGACTGCAACTTGCCTTCAGTATCCTTTTCAGAGCAGGGAGGATCTTTACAGAACGCCAGCCTCTGAAAACGATACCAGGAACAGCCAGAAGGAAGTTCTCTCCCTATCCTTGGCTTCCAAAAGTGTGAGGAGTTCAGTGTCCTTGAAATCAAGTACCTCTCAACAAGGAGGGCTTCCTGATCTGAGAGTATCTGTTCTACCATTTGATAGTTTGACTGGGAGAGGGAAAGATGCATTTTATTTAAAACCGATCAGTTCAGTTCAGTTCAGTCGCTCAGTCGTGTCCGACTCTTTGCGACCCCATGAATCGCAGCATGCTTGCGATCGCAGGCCTCCCTGTCTATCACCAACTCCCGGAGTTCACTCAAACTCACGTCCACCAAGTCAGTGATGCCATCCAGCCATCTCATCCTCTGTCATCCCCTTCTCCTCTTGCCCCCAATCCCTCCCAGCATCAGAGTCTTTTCCAATGAGTCAACTCTTCGTATGAGGTGGCCAAAGTACTGGAGTTTCAGCTTTAGCATCATTCCTTCCAAAGAACACCCAGGACTGATCTTCTTTAGAATGGACTGGTTGGATCTCCTTGCAGTCCAAGGGACTCTCAAGAGTCTTCTCCAACACCACGACCGATAATATTGTTTAAAAGCTTATATAAGGGATTCTAGTGGGTTCTTTCAAATGATGTGCTTCAAATAGTGGTGTTTCTTTTTATTTTTTCCTTAAAAGTGAGCTCTTGTTGAGATTTGTTGGAAAATTTGCTTAATTAATGTCACTTCTCCCCCTGGAGAAGGAAATGGCCAGCAACTCCAATAATCTGGCCTGGAGAATTCCATGAACAGAGGAGCCTGGCAGGCTACAGTCCATGGGGTTGCAAAGAGTCAGGCATGACTGAGCAACTCTCATTCAATGTTAGTTCAATATAACTAAGCAAGTAATTATGAACAATACATTGTATTTCAAAGTTTCTCTTAATAAATATGTATTAGCAAAGCAAATCTATTTAAAATACTTTAGTATTAAACTTTTAGAAGGACTGATGCTGAAGCTGAAGCTCCATTCCTTTGGCCACCTGATGCAAAGAGCTGACTCATTGGAAAAGACCCTAATGCTGGGAAAGATTGAGGGCAAAAGGAGAAGGGGGTGGCAGAGGGTGAGATGGTTAGATAGCATCACCGACTCAATAGACATGAATCTGAATAAACTCTGAGAAACAGTTAGGGACTGGGAAGCCTGGTGTGCTGCAGTCCATAGGGTCACAAAGAGTTAGACATGACTTAGTGACGGAACAATGACAGTATTAAATTGTATATGTTACATCTACTATTTTGTAGAATGTATATCGTGTATATCAGTGGTATTCAAAATCAAACGCAAAGTTAATACAATTCTCATGAAAAGATGCATAATTTTAAAGGAAGCATTTATATATATTTAGCAGGGAGATGTTAACAGAGAAAATGATATATTTTTCTCAAACTATTGATCTTGGCAATTACTATGAAACCACTGAAAATATATAATGAGGGCTTCCCTGGGGGCTCAGTGGTAAAGAGTCTGCCTGCCAATGCAGTAGACAGGGGTTGGACCCCTGATCCATGAGGATCCCACATGCTGTGGAGCAACGGGGCCCGGGCACCACAACTCTAGAGCCCACGCTCTGCGACAAGAGAAGCCCCTGCAATGGGAGCCTGTGCACCGCAGTCGATGCAGCATAGCTAGGAAGCAGCCCCAGCTCACAGCAGCCAGAGAAGAGCCCTCCCAGCAATGAGAACCAGTGCAGCCAAAAACAGACAAATAGATGAAAAAAATGCTTTTAAAAAACCACTCATAAAATATATAATAAAGTTTGATGCCGTAGCTGTCAAAAATATTTTCCAAATGGTGATAATTTTTCAGAAATTAGAGTAAACTGAAGCTATTTGAGAAATACTATTATGATCCTGTAGCTCAGTGGAGTATCTAGATCATGAAGTCTATAAAAAAATGTCTCCCTTGGGGAGGTGAAGAGAGTAAAATGGAAGCGTATGCATGGCTTCCCTGTGGCTCAGCTTGTGAAGAATCCGCCTGCAGTGCGGGAGACCTGGGCTCGATCTCTGGATTGGGAAGATCCCCTGGAGAAGGGAAAGGCCACCCACCCCCGTAATACGGCCTGGAGAATTCCACAGGCTCTATAGTCCGTGGGGTCACAAAGAGTGGGACACAACTGAGCAACTTAAAAAATCATTATATACACAGACCCCACCAGATGGAAGCTAGATGGCCAATGGGAACCTGCTATATGACTCAGGGAACTCAAACTGAGTCTCTGTAACAACCTAGAAAGGGCAGGAGAGGGCAGGAGGTAGAAGGGATGTTTAAGAGGGAGGTGGCATATGTACAGCTATGGCTAACTGATGTGGATGCGTGGCAGAAATCAAACCAATACTGTCGAGCAATTATCCTTCAATTAAATAAATTTTAAAAAAGAGAGAGGGAGGGACGTCCCTGGTGGTCCAGTTGCTAAGAGTCTGCCTGCCAGTGCATGGGACTTGGGTTCGATCCCTGGTCCAGGAAGATCTCACATGCTGGGGGGCAGCGAAGCCCATGAACCACAGCTACTGAAGCCCAAACACTCTAAAGCCCGTGCTCTGCAGCAAGAGGAGCTACTGCACTGAGAAGCCCACGCACCACACCAGGAGAAAGCTAGCCCAACGCGGCAGCAGAGACCCGGCACAGCCAGAAATAAATACATAAAAATGTTAAAGAGGACGGGAAAGCATGGGACAAAAACTAAACAGAAAAAGGGAAGTTACAGAGGGTTTAGGGGAAATGAACCCCGAGAACAAAAATAAAGTCTTGTGCATGGTCAGGACTGGCTAAGATTTTAATGAAATTAACTGGGTGAATGTTAAAAACTGGTGCAAAAACAAACAAACAAAAAATAGAAATTATCTTCTTCCCGGATAAAGCTACTTGGAAATGCTTCAGTAATGGCCACAGTGATGTTTGCTCGAGGTCTGAGTGTCCTCGGCCCTGGCCAATTCATAGAGCTGTCCCCCATGTGGTGCCCCTGCTCAGGCTCAGCACTCTTTCCTGGGGGTCGTCCTGGGTGGGGCTCGGATCTTCTGCAGAGTTGGTGGTGAAGGACCACAGACAGACAAGCCCAGCCCATATAAGATGGCACTCTCACCCCTTCTCTCAGTTGTGAGGGTCTGAGTTGCAGGAATGATCCGATCCCCGACGGCTGAGTCCTCATGGGCACTCTTGCTTCAGAAGGCTGCAGCCTGTGTGCTTCCTGCGTCTTCAAGGCCAGACAACCACGGTGCGGCGTGCTTGCTGTAAGTCATCGGAAGCAGCTGCACGGATCCTGAATTGAGGCGCAGAAATGCCCGCTCTGGTCCTGGGCCTGGTCTTCTTTCTCATGGCTGATAAATAAGGCTCAGATGTCCAGTAGGGTTTGCATTGCAAATGCTCAGGAATTGTTTCTTCTCCGTCTTCAAACTCCTCTGCTCCGGAGGGGTTTTCCCTTTCTGCATTTGCTTATCCTGATGTTTCTCTTTGCATAGAAAGCAGTCCCATAATCCTGCGATCAAAGCATGCTGGGTTTATTGACTGACTTCCTGGTGTCAGAGGTGAGGACGTGCTGCCAGACACAGGGGATATTAGGAAGTAGAAAGGGTTACAAATATGAAAGCGGGGGATAAAATGCCAGCACCAAAGAGATCTTTAATGCTCTCATAATCAGCCGCATGAGATTCCGAATGCAGCTCTAGCAGCCGGTCCAGTGGTCTGAATAAGAAAACACACCATCACAGCTCTGGAAGGGGACCCTAGAGATGGCCGCTCTGCACCAGCAGCCCAGGGGCCAGCCAAGGGCGGGACGGGGCGGGAGTCCTGTGTGGGCCGCACAGCAGACGAAGACGGGAAGGCAGAGGAGCTGGGGGACTGAGCCAGAGCGCTGACATGGATGGAGTCAGGGAGTCTTCCCTGCAGCTCTGCAAACACAGCGCACCCCCAAGCCCACCCAGCCCCACCCCGGGGAAAGCCGGGCTCACAGCTCTGGCAGGAAGGACCCAAAAGTCCGCCCTGGCCCCTTCACTGGGGCTTTAATTAGTCTGATTAAGCTCAATTAGCTTGCTTTGTGGAAACTGCCACCTCTTGTTACTAAGAGACCGTGATTCACAGCCAAGGTGGCAGCAGGTAGCTCCTTGCTGGGGCCTATCTCCAAACCCTCGGACTCTCTGATGCAGGAAGATTATTAGCTTGCCGTTTTCCATGTCTGACTGTTGAAGCGTTTTCCCCACATCTCAGTACCAGTGCATGGAGGGCTAAGTACCATGGACCCTGCCCAGAGTGCATGTAAGTGTGTGAGTACGTGAATGCATGCCTCAGTGTGTGTGTGTGTAGGAGTGTGTGCATATGTGTGTATATCTGTGCATGAGTGCATGTGTATATGTGGGTATGAGTGTGTGTATGTAAAGGTATGCTTTCTGTGTGTGTATAGATGTGTGTGCATATGTGTGTATGTCTGTACCTGAGTGCATGCACACATGTGTGAGCGTGTGTGCCTGTGAGTGTGTGCATTGTACATGCGTGTGTGTGGTGGGGCCATGGAGCCCCTGGCAGTGCTCAGCCCGGGCTCATCTACGTGTTCAGTACAAGCACCTGCTTCCATCGATCAAGAGACGCGTGCTTTTGGACCACAGAGGCTTTTCTGGGTCTTCAGCGCTGCAGACCCACACGCACGAGTGTCACACATTCTCCAGGGGTCTAGACTGCTGGGTGGCAACCCAAGGGGGACGCCCATGCAGAGAGAGGCCCCCGCGCAGGGCTGGCCCGAGATCAGCAGCGAGCAAAGCTGGCCGCGCTTCTGCAGGAGGAAGCCCGCTCTTCCCGGGCCTCACACGGGTATGGCTGAGGCGCCCCCGGGGTCTTCTCCGCTCAGCCACCCGCCTCCCACGTGCAGGACCCACCTGTCCTGCTTGGCCCTGGGACCCTGGGTTCTCCTCAGCCCACACTCAGAAAGGTCAGTCACTGCTCTGCCTGGGCTTGCCCTGGAGTCCCTGAAGCCAGGATGCGTCAGTCACTGCTGTCCCCCGAGACCTGGGGGGCCTGGCACGTCGCGGACGTTCAGTGCTGCCCGGGGCGGGCCCACCTCCCCCACCCTTGCTCCTTCTCCTTCTAAGTGACCACTGACCCCAAAACTCCTCCAGTTGATTGATAAGTTTGCTTTCACCTACAGAGCGGCTCCTCTGAAACGTGTTCCAGTCAGTTGCCAAGACTGTTTAGGTGGGATATTGCATATGTGTGTGTGTGTGTGTGTGTGTGTGTGTTAGTCACTCAGTTGTGTCCAACTCTTTTGTGACCCCATGGACTGTAGCCCACCAGGCTCCTCTGTCCGTGGGGGTTCTCCAGGCAAGAATACAGGAGTGGGTTGCCATGCCCTCCTCCAGGGGATCTTCCCGATCCAGGGATCGAACCCATGTCTCTTACATCTCCTGCATTGGTAGACAGGTTCTTTACCACTGGCGCCACCTGGAAGCCCCAGATACTGCATTGATGACAACCTAAATGTCACCCTCCTTTTACCAAACCACGCATGGCTCTGAAGCTTCTTCTATTTGCAGGGAAAAGGCCAGCAGGTGGGTGGTGCAGGTCTCTTTTAGACATGGCCACGTGCTCACGGCCCCGCTGTCCCCCGTTGGCATCAGATGGCCCTTGGCCATTGCAGTTGCCTGAGGTGAAACCGTAAGCTGATGAATACCAGTGTCTGTTGTTCACAGGCTCTTATAGCCACCAGTAAAGCAATGATGTCACTTTGCCAACAAAGCTCAATATAGTCAAAGCTATGGTTTTCCAGTAGTCGTGTACAGGTGTGAGAGTTGGACCATAAAAAAGGCTGAACACCAAAGAACTGATATCTTTGAATAGTAGTGCCAGAGAAGACTCTTGAAGAGTCCCTCAGATGGCACAGAGATCAAACCAGTCAATCTTCAAGGAAATCAACCTTGAATATTCATTGGGAGGACTGGTGCTGAAGCCGAATCCCCAATACTTTGGCATCTGATGAGAAGAGCTGACTCACTGGAAAAGACTCTGAAGCTGGTAAACATTGAAGGCAAAAGAAGAAGAGGGTGGCATACAATGAGATGGTTAGATAGCCTCACAGACTCAATAGGCATGAATGTGAGCAAACTCTGGGAGATAGTGAAGGACAGGGAAGCCTGGCATGCTGCAGTCCATGGGGTGACAAAGAGCTGGACATGACTTAGCAACTAACAACATAGCCAGAAGACCTCGTCCAGGGCCTGACATGGAGCAGAGGGCGAATCAACGCTGTTTCGATGGGTGAATGAACAGGTGGGTGAATGAACAGGTGAGTGAACGAATCAGTGCTAGAACTCTGTGCCTGACAAATTGCCATGGAACATCAATGAAAAAACAAGTTGAAATGAGAAATGCTGTCCTATTACAATACTCCAGTCATATTCTGCTGAAAAGGGTCATTTTGGTTAACATTTGCATAACATATGGTGGAGTCTGCTGAATTATTTACAAGACATTCAACAGAAAGGTAATTAAAATGTGTTTGTAGTAAAAAAAAAAAATAGAAAAAAGATTCAGAATCAGCAACTTGTCCCTCTACTTCTCCTTCCTTTAACATCCCTGGAGGTTGGTGTTATGCCTGGTGGTCCAGGGGATGCAACTTGATCCAGGGTTAAAAAAAAAATGCAGTGATTTCACATGCTTGATTTCACGTGCTTTCATGGTGCAACTGCTCAGACTTGTGTAGATGGTGGTCTTCAAGTGGGAACCCCTTCTCTGAAGCCCAGTCCCCACAACTGGTTATGTGACCAACAACCTGTAGATGCTCTTACTAACCTGCTTGCCACATCTGTGACCATGGAAACTGGGCCAGAATCTGCCCTTTCTTCATTCTGAGTAGTTCCCTACCTCCCAGGTTCCTGGCTTTTGCAGTGTGTTTTTCAGGATACATTTATGCTTATCAGGAGACGGTAGAAGTGGAAGCAGCATAAACATCTCAGTTTCTGGGAAAACTGAGCTGCTGAATTTAGCAGCTGAATTTGGTGTGTTCCTGCTGCCGAGTGTAACATGGCGCTGGGCCTGGGCTCCGAGGGGGTGATCAGATCCCTGCTCTCGGTGCAGGAGGGGGTGGGTCTGCTCATGTTTGTAGCCCCAGGTCCTAACTCTCAACAGCCCCCTACTTAATGCTTAATGAACATTGGACTTCCCTGGCAGCTCAGTTGGAAAGAATCTGCCTGTGATACAGGAGACAAGGGTTTGAGACATGGGTATGATCCCTGGGTCAGGAAGGTCCGCAGAAAAGGAAATGGCTACTCACTCCAGTATTATTGGCTGGGAAATCCCATGGACAGAGGAGCTTGGTGGGCTTCAGTCCGTGGGGTTGCAAAGAGCTGGCCGTAACTTAACACGAATGCACATGGGCATCTTAGGATGCTAGGGCTTCACTACTTCAGGAATCCCAGTCCAGAAAGGCCATTCCTGCCACACCGTATCTTGGGCTTCCTACAACGTGGAGGTTCCTAGGAGGTCAGACAGCTATTGGAGTCTTCAAAAGACCTAGGGGAGACCTTCAAACCCTCTTCACGTTTGGGCCTGGAACTGTGCAGGGTCTCCTGTGCCACAAAGTGCTAGTCTGGGGGTGATAAACCAGCTCAGATTCATGGGATATTATATCAACTCCATGGACATGAGTTTGAGCAAACTCCAGAAGATAGTGAAGGACAGGGAAGCCTGGTTTGCTTCGGGCCATGGGGTCACAAAGAGCTGGACATGAATGAGCAACTGAAGAACAACAAATACAGACTGTACCTTTGATGGAAACAGTGTCAAAGAATCTGTGATTCTATTCAGTCTGCTGCACATTCATGCTACAGATAAGAAAACAAGCAAAGATTTACGACCTACTCATTCACATGATACATAAGGCTGAAGTTGTTCACATCAGAAAGTGCTATGGCTTTTAAGATTATCTTCATTGTCATCAGGTTGGCGAGGCCTAGTGGGCTCCAGACTGAGAAATATTTCCTCAATCTTCTCCAGTCCTTACTTTTGAATAACACAAATGACTTGAGGAAGAACAAGGAGATATTTAGAGGTTGATTTCTTTGTCAATGGGCTTCCCTGGTGGCTCAGCTGGTAAATCCACCTGCAAGGCAGGAGACCTGGGTTTGATCCCTAGGTTGGGAAGATCCCCTGGAGAAGGGAAAGGCTATCCACTTCAGTATTCTAGCCTGGATAATTCCATGGACTGTATAGTCTATGGGATCACAAAGAGTTGGACACGACTGAGCACTGGTCACTTTCCTGGCTAACAATTAACAAATAATCCTACTCAGTACACAGAACCAGTGTTCAATTGGTTCAAATTGAAAAATATCGTGTCTGTAAATGATCTACTAAATATAGAGCTGAATGATAGAATTAATGCAAATTCCTTCTTGAAAATATGTTTTATAAAAACCTTGATGGAAGTAGCCACAGTTCCTATTAAATGTCCTGCTGGAGAGCACATGTACAAAGCATTTGACAATCAGCCCAACTTTAACCATTTTCTTTCATACATCTGGTTTCTATTGTTTGAATTCTATTTCATACAAATAGCAAAGAGTCCAGACAGCATCTGTATAAAGTCATCTTTAAAACAATTAAATTTTACCTTACCTGCTGCTGCTGCTGCTAAGTCATTTCAGTCGTGTCCAACTCTGTGCAATAGAGTCCCATAGACGGCAGCCCACCAGGCTCCTCCATCCCTGGGATTCTCCAGGCAACTACTTGGCTATAAACCACAGCCTGACTTTTAGATGCTGAGGACATAAGACATAAGATGCCCAGGGTGAGAAAGCCGAACATGCATGCAGTATAACCCCACAAAGTCTTCATCATCCATCCCAAAGGATGCACAGAGGTCAGGGCGTGAGCACAGAAAAAAGTCAGGCCACAGCCATTTAACCAGTAAGCAGCTGAGGAAGCCCCTTGGCTGTGGGAGGGAGGTGAAGTAGCCAAACTGCTTTAGGAAAAAGGAGGTCAACACCCCAGCAGTAATGAGCACACCCCTGCCCAAAGCTTGGTTTCTAAAACTCTTCTCCAACAACAAACTAGGGCTACTTGGAGAAATGGCTGACTCTGGGACTGAGTCTAGACATGTGTATAGTCTAGTCTGGAATAGCTGGAATATTGTAGCACCAGAAAGGAAGCCACACAGAAGAAAGGAATGGTGACATATGGGCAGAACACAGGAGACAACCCGAAAAAGCTCAAAGTATCTGGCCAGGGCCAGGCTAACTGAGCAATGAGATAAACAACTCAGTGTTGGATTATAAACCAAAGAATAAAAGAAATATCCGTGCTCTGTACTGATGGAAATAATTTACTGAATAAATAAACAAGAAAATAAGAGTGAAGGGATGCAGTCTTTTATGCAGAAATATTGGGATAGTTTATGCATATACTCTGCACACGCTGATAGGTAATATCTTCTTACTTCTCTCCCCTGAGTTGTGGGCTGCAATTGGTGATGTTTCAAAAATGCGCAGTATAAAAATGGAGAGAAAATGACCCTTTACAGAAACCCGACAAACACTGCTGCTGCCAGCTGCTCAAGCTAACATCATCAGTGCTAAGGCCTGTTATGGGAGGACCCTGGAGAGGGTCTGATGAGAAAGTCTCTTTACCCCGATGGTCTTCCTTCCACAAGCCCATGCATGTGTGCGCAATGGCTTAGTCATGTCTGACTTTTTGCAGCCCATCGACTATAGCCCGCCAGGCTCCTCAATCCATGGGATTCTCCAGGCAAGAATACTGGGGTGGGTTGCTATGCCCTCCTCTAGGAGATCTTCCCGACCCAGGGATCAAACCCGTGTCTCTTATGTCTCCTGCACTGGCAGGTAGGTTCCTTACCACTAGCGCCACCTGGGAAGTCCCCCGGAAGTCCATAACCCCTATCTAACCACAGGAAAACATTTTAAAAGCCCAAATTGGGAGGCATTCTATAAAATACCTCACCAATACTCCACAAACTTCCCAACTTCATCAAAAACAAGGAGAGTCTAAGAAACGGTCCCAGACCAGAGGAGGGTAAGGGAATTGGACAAGTAAATGGACTGTGGCGTCTGAATGGGATCCTGAGAAGGAATAAGGACATTAGGGAAAAGACTAGTGATATCCTAGGAAAGTGTGGCGTGTGGGGCAGAGTAACACGGCAGCGTTGGTGTATCAGTCATGCCGAATGTATGGAGATGGGGGGTGTTAACTACGAGGGGAACCGAGTGGAGGGATGCAGGGACTTTACCATGTCTGCAGCTTTCCTGTGAGCCTAAACATATTCCGAGAAGTTCATGCAAAGCCTGTAACACGCAAAATCTTCCCTGCAATTCTCAGACACATCTTCCTTCTCAGTCACACTGCTGCCTGAGACGGATGCCCTCTGAGCAGCGAGGCTGGCGTTCAACGCAAGGCTATGTCTACCAGGTTAGGACCAAGATTGCAGGATGACCCTCCTGAAACATAAGACAGCATCTCAACACTGGCTCTCTGAGCGTTGGTACAGGATCCGTCCACACTCTTGCCTGTCCCTGAACCACGCCTTCAAGGATGTTTACCTAACAGGGTGTGCAACAGAGGGCCGGGTTCATGTAATCCTGGACACAGAACAAAAAGCTAGTTCACGTTATTGTCATCAAAGGTGGAGGCAAGTGAGAAGAAGAGGTTTCCAGAATCGTGGATCTGGGAAAACAGCTTCCATCGGCAGGTGGCAGAAAACTTCCTGCAAGGTCCAAAACATTTCTCTCAATCGGAGCCATTACTGTTCACCGAAGTCTCGGGGAGGGCTTACAGACCAGAGCTCAGTTTCACACTGTTTCTTCTATTTGTGTAAAGCTCTCCTCAGACATGTAACCGAGACCTGGGCATTTGCCAGAGTGAAGTCAAGGGAGCTTTTTATGAATAGAGTCGAGTTTTACACCAAAGAACATTCTTTCCAGGTGAGCTATAGGAGAAATCCTTTCTCTAAGCACTGAAGGATTAACAAATAATTAAATGCTCCCAAGCTCCAGTCTTGTCTGGTCTCCCTGTCGCAGTTTGAGTTTAACTGCCCCAACAACACACACACGCACGTGCGCGCACACACACACACATACATGCATGCACACACACACGCACGCACACACGCGCACACACACGCATGCACGCACACACGCACACACATGCGCACGCACACACGTGTGCGCACACACACACACGCACACACACTCTAGCATGCATCCTAGTGTGGCACGGTGGTCCCGGCCAGGTTGCTAGTAGCTTCTCAGGACAGGATTGTGGAGATGGGGACGCGTGGGCAGATTCAGGAAGGGAAGCGGGGTGGGTAACCTCACCTCTTCTGGGAAGCCAGGTTGTGATGAGTAACCTCCCTCTGCCCTGGTCCAGTCGGAACACGGGCCCACATGGGTTACTCTCAGGGAGGATGTAGTGTAAAGAATGCTCCTCGGGCGCGCGGGAGGATCTGAGACAGTCCCTGCCTGGGGCTGAGGACAAACAGGAGAAGCTGAATAATTGGCCTTCAGGAACCTGGGGGGAGCCCCACAACTCGGACTTCTGAAGAGGGAAAGCCAGCCAATGATGCTGGAATTAGAGTCACCTTGAGGATGATTCCCTGGTCCCTGCTGGCTTAGATGGTAAAGAATCTGTCTGCAATACAGGAGATCTGGGTTCAAACCCTGGGTCGGAAAGATCCCCTGAAGGAGGAAATGGCAACCCACTCCAGTATTCTTGCCTGGAGAGTCCCACGGTCAGAGGAGCCTGGCGGGCTGCAGTCCATGAGTCACAGAGTCGGACACGACTGAGCAACTAACACTTTTACTTTTCACTTTCACTTTAAGGCTAATTCCAGAAACTGGGGCTCGCTGAGGCCCCTGGAACAATCTGCACCCCCTCGGAGGCCAAGTGAGGTCACACGGACAGGAATGGGAGACCACCGGGAAGAGACGCAGGGGTCAGCGTCCCTGCTTCCCCTGGTGCCCCCACGCTGGGCCCCCGCTGGGCAGCAGGCTGAGCCTCCCAGGAGTCTGGTCCAAGAGAGACGAGGGCAGAGCATGGGTCACCCCCTGCCAGACTCAACGTCTCTGGCCAGACGCTTGGCAAGCCTCACCAGACACTTGAAGAGGTGGTGCTGTGGTGATGGGTATCGGGCCCTAGCTCAGGAAACCAGAAGACCAAGGCCACCGGAGCCTTCAACAAAGCAACTCCCAGACCAGAGAAACAAACGACCTCAAATGAGTTTCTCTTTCTCTCTCTTTTTTTTTTTTTTGGTGCTTCTACGTGAACTGGCGTTGGACAGTCTGAAAGGGCTTCTTTTCGGCCTTGAGGAACGTTGTCTCTGCCATGCAGATTTCATTTCCTACTCTGGATTCTGAAGTTCAGATTCTAGAGCACGTGGTGTCAGTACTGTGGGGCCAGCTTTCGGGAGGCAGCTCCTGTCATCGTTACCAGCCACCACGAAATGCTTGCACTCATGAAGTCAGAACTGTTTTGTGCACGGATGGGATTTGCTTTTGTAACTTGCTGGGTAAGACTCATTTAGGAAACCAGGTGTATTCACCTGTGTCCTCGTTGAAGCCCACCATGACCCCAGCAGCTCCCTCTGGGAAGGCCCACTGGGCGAGCACTTTCATATCCTTAAACACAGTCTGTTGACACGCTCTGCTTCCTTGGATCCATGAAATAAGGCAGGACGGGTCTTAGAAGACAAGCATCACAAGCGATGCCCCATTACAGTGGCATTTGTCACGTGGTCCTCGGAGAGACGTGTGGGTGATGAGCAGCAGGGGAGGGTGTCCCCTCATCACGGTTCTGAAACCCTCAGCTGCAGCCCACCCCAAAACCTGAGACCAGGCTGACGGGGCACAGAGGCCTGACTCCTGTCTGAATCAGAGCCTTGGGTCTAAACGCACTTGATGGGGTGGTTTTGCTGCTCTGGGGGTAGCCACACATCTTAGTCACCACATTTACAACCGCTTCCCAGGTGGCACCGGTGGTAAATGCAGGAGACGCAAGAGATGTGGGTTCCGTCCCTGGGTCAGAACATCGCCTGGAGGAGGGCATGGCAAACCCACTCCAGTACTCTTGCCTGGAGAACCCCATGGACAGAGGAGCCTGGCGGGCTATAGTCCATGGGGTCGCAAAGAGTCAGACACCGCTGAAGCTTACGCTTATATGCTTATGTCTAAGAAGAGAGAGAAGAGGAAATGATCAAGCACAGCTTTGGGCAACAGCACCATATCCCCCACAGCCAGTAAGTGTTGGGAAGCATGTGACATGGATCTTCACAAGAGGCACTTTGCGTCCGGAACGCCTCTCCACACCGTGGAGTCCACCCCGTTGCTCCAGGACAGTCCTGCCCTGTGCCCGTGACTCTGGTGGCAGCTGACCCCGGGGGAAAACGCAACTGCTCAGCAGGAGCCCCGGGCATCTTGCTGGTCCTTCAGTCTGATGAGCACTTCCTGACTCAGGAAGTGGTTGCCCATTTTTTTTTCCCCTCCACATTCATTTCTATTTTTTTTCATTCAACTCCTTTTGAAATTGGCAAGGCAAACACCGCCCCTTTTTACAGATGAGAGAACTGAGGAAGGCAGCTCACCCAAGGTCCTGCTGATGCCGAGAGCACAGAAAGCCTGAGCTCCCCTCAAGAGGAATGCTCAAGGCTCTGACACTCCCACCGCTGGGCTGAGAATTACATAAAGGGACTACAGCGGCATTTTATTTTCAAAGAGTTTCTTCCAATACGAATCTCTTGACATGAGGCTGTGCATGTATATTAACAAACACACATACATCACGTACATACACACGTGTGTGTGTGTGGGGTCCCACACCACGGCTGGAGGTTGGCACAGACCAGAGTGGGCTTGCAGGGAAGCTAAGGGCAGACCCCAAACAGGGAGGCTCGTGGGGCTGGTGGCCGCGTCAAAGTCAGCACCCCCAACACCGTGTGGCTGGCGTGGACCCCACAGCAAGCCCTAACCAGCAGGGCAGGACCATACGGCAGGTGCTGTCTTCCTCCCAAGCTCAAAAGTTAGAAAGAGGACCCATGATATCTTCACTTAACATTTAGAAGATGCTGTAGCAGAATTTTTGCTTTTCTTAGGAAAGAAGTGTCTGTCTTCAGCTGCAGTCTTTTCTGCATCATTGCTGTTATATTTGGGGTGAAATCCTGAACACAAGATCAGCACACTGACTTCCCATCACACATGGAAAGGTGCAGAGGTCAAGCTCCCAGGACCCTTTCTCACCATCATCTCCGCAGCCTCAGCCCAGCATCTGAGCTGCCCCCAGAGACTGGGGAGGAGGGCATCAGCTTCTTAATTACCCACTGATGGACTCTTTAGTCACCCAAGAGCCTGTCCAGGAGTTTTCTCTTTGGGGATCCCTAACACGCCCCGGGTTGAATTGGTTTGACTGTGACCGCGGGGCCTCCTGTCAGCAGTACCTTGTCAAGGAGCCATCAGCAAGAGCTGTGGTGGCTGTTTTTAGTAACATGTAATTAGTGTAACCAGAAAGCCCTCAGAAAACAGCATCCAGAGCTTCAAAGAAGAGGCAGGGTGACAGGCAGAAGAAACCCCCTATTCTAACAGATGACGCCGGGCCCGGAGTCTATTCTTAGGGCAGATCTTCCTGCAGCTCCCCATCCTCACCCAACACGTGTCACCATGTCCCCAGATCGTCTGACACCACGTCCTCCACTCATCAACACACACCCCCGCAACACAAGGGCAGCGACACTCACACCTCTGTGCCCGGGGCCTCAAGGTCACCTCCCTCCTCCACGAGCACCTCCTCCACCGGGAGCTGGCCCCAGGAGGTTAACACCCACTTCCGTCCATGCTGGTCACAGAAGAGTGTTGACATGGCAGCACCCACTTCCCCGGGAGAAGCTTGGAGCCTTCCAAAAAGTGTGGCCCAGACTGTACCCAGGGAATGCGGTATTTCCTGCAGACCTGGGTGACAGCCATGGTCCGGGGCGTGCAGGCCATGCAGAGGGAGGTTCAGGCCTGCAGCCGGGCCACCCGCTGGGGCTGCTACTCTCAGCATCTCAGAGCGGACCTAGTGAGGGCCTGGGTGGCCAGATCCCACCAGGGCTGGTGCTCTGTTTGGAAGCTTTTCCATCGTGAGATGGCCTGTGGTTTCCCAAGGCAAATCTTTTGAAGGGGAGGCTGCACCTGAGCAGACGGGGAGGCTTTCTCAGGGTCCTTGGGGGAAGGGAGGGAAGACCCTGACCCAGGGAACGACCCTCCACAAGCGCGGATAAAAGCGAACACCTTGAGCTGTGACGTCACGCCTACAGACTGGGCTTATGTTGGCTTAATGTGGTCTCCAGGCAAATCTCACTCCCTTTTAGCTGTTTCTCCATGTCCTCTATTTATTTTTCAGATGGGTTGAAGACAAAGGAGAGATCTGTCTTGGATGTGACATGTGGTTTTGCATAAACAAAGCATTTTTAAAAATCAGTGAACTAGGAGTCAGGGTGAGCTCTGAAAGGGACTTTTGTGGGCGCACAGCACGGACTGTCTTAATTTATTCTTTTCTTCTGAACACATACATCTTGAATACATTTCATATCTTGCTTGTTTTGTTTTAAAATGGCCTTGAAACACACTGGTGCTTCCCTTTTGCTTCTCCTCCAATAGAGGCACAATCTTTCCTGCAGCTTTACCATCCCTGGCTCCCCATCATCTCCAATAAGATGGAAACAAGGAAGCAGCCAGGACCTCAGAAGAAGTCCCAGGGCAAGTACCTGGCCTGTCGTTCTGAGACAATGCTATGGAGTCCTGGGTGGAAGTCAGGCTGTCCTGGAGTGCCCGTCTCCCTCCAATATGCCCCCCACAGTCCACGCTGCCACCGTCACCCTGACATCTGCCTATACCCAACTCTCTCTGATGGTCCTCCTCTCCCTCTGATAGCCCTCATCTCCCTCTGATGGTCTTCATCTCCTTCTGATGGCCTTCATCTCCCTGTGACGGTCCTCATCTCTCTAAGATGGTCCTCCTCTCTCTGATTGTCCTCTTCTCCCTCTGATGGTCCTCCTCCCCCTCTGGTGGTCCCCTAATCCCTCTGATGGCCCTCATCTCCCTCTGATGGCCCTCATCTCCCTCTGATGGCCCTCATCTCTCTGATGGCCCTCATCTCTCTCTGATGGTCTTCATCTCTCTATGAAGGTCCTCCTCTCCCTCTGATGGTCCTCCTCCCCCTCTGGTGGTCCCCTAATCCCTCTGGTGGCCCTCATCTCTCTCTGATGGCCCTCATCTCCCTCTGATGGTCTTCATCTCTCTATGAAGGTCCTCCTCTCCCTCTGATGGTCCTCCTCCCCCTCTGGTGGTCCCCTAATCCCTCTGGTGGCCCTCATCTCCCTCTGATGGCCCTCATCTCCCTCTGATGGCCCTCATCTCTCTGATGGCCCTCATCTCTCTCTGATGGTCTTCATCTCTCTATGAAGGTCCTCCTCTCCCTCTGATGGTCTCCTCTCTCTGATGATCCTCATCTCTCTAAGATGGTCCTCCTCTCTCTGATTGTCCTCTTCTCCCTCTGATGGTCCTCCTCCCCTCTCTCCCTCTCTGATGGTCCTCATCTCCCTCCTGGCCCTCATCTCTCTCTGATGGTCCTCCCCTCTCGGATGGTCCTCCTCTCCCTCTGATGGTTCTCCTCCCACTCTGATGGTCCTCTGATCTCCTTCTGATGGCCCTCTTCTCCCTCTGATGGTCCTCCTCCCCCTCTGGTGGTCCCCTAATCCCTCTGATGGTCATCTCTCTCTGATTGTCCTCTGGCCCTCACCTCTGATGGTCCTCCTCTCCCTCTGATAATCCTCCTGATCCCTCTGATGGTCCTCCTCTCTCTGATTGTCTCTGAATCTCTCCCTCTGATGGTCCTCCCCTCTCGGATGGTCCTCCTCTCCCTCTGATGGTTCTCCTCCCACTCTGATGGTCCTTATCTCCTTCTGATGGCCTTCATCTCCCTGTGATGGTCCTCATCTCTCTAAGATGGTCCTCCTCTCTGATTGTCCTCATCTCCCTCTAGTGGTCCTCCTCTCTCTGATGATCCTCCTCTCTCTGATGGTCCTCCTCTCTCTGATTGTCCTAATCTCCCTCTTATGGGTCCTCTGGTCTCATCTCCTCTGATGGTCTCCCTCCTCTCTCTCTGATGGTCCTCCTCTCTGATTGTGTCTCTCCCTAGTGGATTCTCCTCCTGATCCTCCTCTCTGATGATCCTCTTCTCTCTCTCTGGTGGTCCTTTTCCTCTTCTCCCTCTGATTGTCCTCCTCTCTCTTATGGTCCTCTCTCTCCCTCTGATCCTCCCTCCTCCTCCTCTGATAATTTCTCTCTCTCCCTATGATGATCCTCCTCTCCCTCTGATGATCCTCCTCTCTCTGATGGTCCTCTTCTCTCTCTGATGGCCCTCATCTCCCTCTGATGGTCCTTATCTCCTTCTGATGGCCTTCATCTCCCTGTGATGGTCCTCATCTCTCTAAGGTGGTCCTCCTCTCTGATTGTCCTCTTCTCCCTCTGATGGTCCTCCTCTCCCTCTGATAATCCTCCTCTCCCTCTGATGATCCTCCTCTCTCTTATGGTCCTCTTCTCCCTCTGATGGTCCTCTTCTCCCTCTGATGATCCTCTTCTCCCTCTGATGGTCCTCCTCCCCTCTGATGGTCCTCTTCTCCCTGTGATGGTCTTCATCTCTCTAAGATGGTCCTCCTCTCTCTGATGGTCCTCTTCTCCCTCTGATGGTCCTCCTCTCTCTGATGGTCCTCTTCTCCCTCTGATGGTCCTCTTTTCTCTGATGGTCCTCTTCTCCCTCTGATGGTCCTCTTCTCTCTGATGATCCTCCTCTCTCTGATGGTCCTCTTCTCTCTCTGATCACTCTTAAGGCCTCTCTGAAAACTTCAGGTCTGCCCTTCTGTGATCTGAATCTCACACCGATCTCTTTCTTGAGCATAAACCACTGTAACACATACATGGCTGGTACACGTGTAGCATGAACACTGTGCCCCATTCACCCAGAGCTCCAAGAGCTCACATTAATTGTGCACTAGGCCACCTCATGCGGAGTTGACTCATTGGAAAAGACCCTGATGCTAGGAGGGACTGAGGGCAGGAGGAGAAGGGGACGACAGAGGATGAGATGGCTGGATGGTATCACCAACTTTATGGACATGAGTCTCAGTGAACTCCAGGAGTTGGTGATGGACAAGGAGGCCTGGTGTGCTGCGATTCATGGAGTCACAAAGAGTCAGACACAACTGAGCGACTGAACTGAACTGAATGTCTCTGATGTCTATAAGGTATCAGGAGCCAGAGGGCTTGGATGTTCCAGGGGCTTCCATCCCTACATTTGAAAATACTTCTGTGGGAATGTAATGGCCTTCCTTTTCTTATTTGTACATAGAAGCTTTGAAAACCAGTGGCTGTGGAGTATGCTGATTTAGGGACATGCTGGATGCTAGGTATTCAATAAATGCTTGTTTGATTATAAAGTGGTCCACTTGAATCTTTAGGTATGCATTATAGAATTATAATTTGATTATGAAAAATTTAGATTTTCTTCTTCTTCTTTTTTTTTGGCCATGCTGTACAGCTAGTGGGATCTTAGTTCTTTGACAAGGGTTTAAACTTGTGCCCCCAGCAGTGAAAGGTCAGAATCCTAACCACTGGACCACCAGAGAAGTCCTAACTTAATCTTTTTTTTTTTCAAGTTCAGTAAGTCAGGGAACAGGTAAGTCACAGCAGCATCAGGAAACATCTATTGTCCTAGTCAAGATTCCCCAGAAAAGCAGAACCACTAGGAAGCTGAGCAGTTTCAAGATCTGCAGCTACAAGCTGGCCACCCAGGAGAGCCGATTGTGTACATCAAGCGTGGATCCCAACAGGAGATGACCAATGCCCTGGTTGTTTCACAGTGGCTCCTAGAAGGATCCTGGGTGTGCTGGGAGAGTGTGGAGGGGCAGAGAAAGATGCTGAGGTGATGGCAAAGGCAACTTTGAACTCAGATGAGCAGGAGTCCCTGAATCAGTCAGAAATGAGTACATTGCAGAGGCCTCACCTTTCAGGCTAAGTTTAGAGGAGGAGGGGATGGTGGAGCAAGTGGCTCTTCGTGAAGCTGCCACAGACGGTCCTGCTCCCTTCCTCTGTGTGTGGCTGCAAGGGCTGCATCCTCTTGTCCTGTTCCTGGGTTTTAGGTTTAACTCTGAGGGCCTTGCTTACCGGCGAGCAAGTTCTTATAGGTGTCTCAGTTGGAATTGCTTCAAAACAATTGTTTACAAACAGCAAAAAGAGCAAGTGGAGCCACGTAGCATCTGCTTATTCTAGTCCTAGAGGAAAGTGATGAGAACTGAAGCAGTAGACCCCACCCACAGTCTCCCCAGTGGGCCAGGTAAGGGCTGTTTGGAAAAGAGGAGCATAAAAGAAAAAGGAAAATGGCAAAGAGACCATAATGAAAAATATAGCAACTATAAATAAACAGATAGCAGCATTGAGGTGGCCCACTCGTCTGAAATCTATGTAAGTGCTGGGTGAACCAGGTGGTGATGAACCAGTAGGGGAGATGGCCAGAGACCCCCAGAGGTGCCATAGGTGGAGGCTCCTCATTCTTCTGGAAGAGGGACTAGGGGAGTGGGGAGGGGGGCCCCTGAAGACAGGAAGGAATATGGAAAGTGTGGTTGGGAAGCACCTGGACCCAAGAAGCCACTCTCCATGAAGTGACTAAATTCAACCCTCCCCACCCTGGAAGAGCCTAGTAGCATGTTGTCTGGGAGGGTCCAAAGCAGGATGCATCTTGGGGCATCAGACAGAAGGCAGCCACACTGAGTAGAAGCCCAAATCATGGGGAGAACCCCCGTGACCTCCCCCATCCGCTACCAGAAGGCAGGCTCCCGTGCTCGTTGGAGGACAATGCACTTCTCTAACGTCCTGACATAATTGTTTTCTTCTGTCTCTTGACTCAGTTCCTTGGCAGTGTCTTCCCATCTCCTGGATTTAGACGTTGTCTGTACTCCAATGACCCTCATTTCTGCATCCCCAGCCTGACGTACCTCCAACTGGGGATTCACTCATCGTCCTTCACACTCAACATCCCAGCTCAGATGTTTCACAGACATCTCAAGCTTAGCACATCCAAAACTGAATTCCTGAACTTCACACCCAAACCCATGGGAATCACAGTCTTCCCATCTCAAGTAGCATCCACCCCACCTCTCAGTTGCTCTGGCCAAAGTCTTTGGAATTGCCCTTGACTCTTTTTCTTTCTCTAATGTCATAGCTCATGGGTTGGGAAACATCCCTGCCTCAGGGTTCAAAGTCACCTGGACTATGGTCAATTCTGATCCTTCCCACCACTGCCCCACAGTCTGGGGGACCATTGTCCCCACCTGGACCACATTGGCAGCTCGCCGCCATGGGAGAATTTAAGTCAGATCTGCCTTTCTCCATTCGAAGCCCAGAAGTGGCCCTTCCATCCAGAGTGAGTGCTGTGTCCCCACAGGGGCTCCAGCACCATCTCCTGCCTCTGCCACCCTCATCTCTGCTTCAGTGACACTGTCGCCTTGCTGGCACCCTCCCTCTTCATGCCTGGTCTTTGCACCACTCTTCTCTTGACCCAGGGTTCTTTCCCCACAGGTATCTCTGGACCGACTCCCTCTCTTCAGTCAATCTCTGTGCAAATGTCACCTTCTCTGTGACACCCTAACTGGCCACCTCTTTGTTCGTGGTACCCCCTCTCCATCACAAACCTCCACCTCCCTTGTCTCACTTCCTATGTTTCCATAGCACGCTCAGACACCACAATCTACTGTTTTTCACATTTCTTGGTCAGGGATTTCTGTCTTTTGTTCACTGACTTATCCCCAGTGTCTAGGATACCACCTGCCACACGAGGACTCAAAAATACGTGTGGGATGAACGATGGTGCATCTTAGAGGCACCTGTGCACAGGCGTCTTGAAACATGGCGCCTCGTTTATTGAATATGTCTGCAGGTCACATGTTTTAAAATTTGCAAATATTCTAGAGCTTCTGTTGAACTCAGATATTTCCTTCCCCTCTACCATTGTATGTGGTCTGGAGAAAACTTCAGATGTAGCTGGCGCAGGGGTTACAAGCTGGTGTGTGGCCTGGGGAGTCAGTACTGCAGCAGGAATATCGGGTTTCTTAAAGGTTTAACGTAACTGCTAGCTTGCCTTTTTAAAACGCTCTTCTCCTGAAGGAATTCCTCCTAGTGAGGTTAAGAGAGAAAACCATCCAATAAAAGAAAATGTACTTTATCTAATGTTCAAAAGGACAGCAAGAAATATAGATGGGGACCTCATGGTTCTTTTCTCCTCTCCTTTTCATAGCCTAAATTAATACATTTCAGCCTGGTGCCTTGGCATCGCCATACCCTAAAGTGACTACCGAGCGCCGGAACACCCTGTAACACAGGCCGTTGGTCAAGTACGCTCTGTAACAGACGCGGCTGGGGCGGAACTCACTTTCTGTGAATTACCTACTGTCACCAGCGGAAGTTGGGAGAGTCTCCCAGTGCTAGAGACCCCGGGAAAATAGTTGTTCATGGGTGACATAAGATAGACATCTCCTCCCTGGGGGATTAGCATACAAGATAGATTTTTTTTTTTAATTTGTGGTATGGAAATTAACTGGTTAGGAAGACAAAATGGCAGGCTTAAAAAGGAATTTTTTTTTCCCAATAAGCTCGGAGTTGAAGATGTAGGAAAAAAACCTTATTTTAGGGTTTGGTGCTAGCAGAAACAAGAAAGGGGCTGATAGACCGCGGAGGCATCAAAGATCGGCTGAGACACCTGCTGCCAGATCTTCCACATTACCCTAGGGGTCACTTTTCCCAGGGGAACAAGACTTTTGCCTGCTATGGCAGACAGCAGCTCTGAAGTTTTATGAAGAAGAAAGGGATTTCAAGACCCACCGCTGCACCTGTGGATTTCTCACACCATCCAAGAAAATCACTTCCAAAGAGACGGAAAGAAGAAGAAATCGACGCAGGCTACATTTCAAGCGAAAGGAAGTGAAGGATTATCACCCTGAAGACATCTACGCCATTACAGTTTGCACTGGGGGTTTCCTTCACACCAGCCCACAGCCCAGAGTTGATTCCCTCTGGGTCAGGTGTGCAGCAAATTCCAGGGCGTGTTTCTGAGGAGAAATATTTCAGGGCTACAGAGGTCAGGGGGCCACAGCACATGCCCACAGACACACACACACACGAACACACACACACACACATACACACATACACAGTCACAGTCACAGTGGCGGTTTAGTCACTAAGTTGTGTCGGATTCTTGTGGCCCCATGGGCTGTAGCCCCCCAGGCTTCTCTGTCCATGGGAGTCTCCAGGCAAGGATACTGGAGTGAGTTGCCACTTCCCCTTCTCGGGGATGTGCCCAGCCCAGGGCGTGAACCCAGGTCTCCGGTACAAGAGGACACAAGTGCGTTCTCTGCATCCACGTCTCTATCCTTGCCCCGCAAATAGGTTCATCAGCGCCGTCTTTCTAGGTTCCATATTCACACATTAATATACAATATTTGTCCTTCTCTTTCTGACTTACCTCACTCTGTAGGCCAAGCTCTAGCTCCATTGTTTCTGATTTGTGGTCCAAGACCAGGTCTTTCCAGGTTTGGAGACTGAGCCCCACAGACCTAGCAATAGTTCAGCGGCCACATCGCTCTTTAGAGACAGAGCAAGCACCGAAATCCCAGGTCTCCTCACTGATGGTCATGTTTCATGTAATGTTTCCAGAAGCAAAACAGCTTACACATTTCTATTCTTTTCAGTACGTCTGTGAGCCAGACACCCTGCTGGTCGCCTCAGGAGCAGCATCCCGTCAACCTCAACGCCCTCTCCCTAGCAGGGGCCGTCACGCCCCATTTCAGAGGAAGCTCAGAGGGGGCATCTCTTTCCCAGGAGCCCTCAGCGTCTAACTGCTGATTCCTAACAGGGGCTCCGCTCCACCTCGCTGCATTGCGTCCCTGCATCTGGCCTCTACATCTGCCTGCTGATGTCCTTGCTGGTATGTGTGCACCTGTTTTAACAGGAAAATAATGTGTTGGTTTTCATTATTTAAACGGAAATTAATTTTCTTAATTTATTCATTGGAAGGACTGATGCTGAAGCTGAAACTCCAATACTTTGGCCACCTGATGCAAAGACACAACTCATTGAAAAAGACCCTAACGCTAGGGAAGAGTGAAGGCGGGAGGAGAACGGGATGACAGAGGATGAGATGGCTGGATGGCATCACTGACTCAAATGGCATGCGTTTGAACAAACTCCAGGAGTTGGTGAAGGACAGGGAAGCCTGGCATGCTGCAGTCCATGGGGTCGTAAAGAGTTGGACATGACTTAGCGATTGAACAACAACAATTTAACTTGAAGCTTTACTGGTTAGAGGCAATTAAAATATCTAGGGTGGTCCATGGCCACACTACCCTGAACATCCTGGTCTTATCTCAGAAACTAAGCAGGGTTGGGCCTGGTGAGTATCTGGATGGGCTACTTCCTGGGAATACAGGAAGCTGAAGGCTTTTTAAAAATGTAAAATATTTAATATAAATTGAAAAACTGAAACTTTTCAAGTTTCAGTTGAGAAACTGAAGAAATATTGATTCTATTAAAATATAACCACCATGGAATACAAAAGTAACATACTCCAAGGTAGGATAACATTTCCCACCAGAACATCCAAACACCTTTACGAGACTCATGTTCTCTGAGCCATGAACTCTTAAATGATGTCAAAGCCACGGGAACATGTATGCCTGCATTTGAAGTGGTGCAAGATAAGTTTTATCCCTCCAAATTCTGAAACATTTCTGTGATGAAACAAAAAAATCAATCTACCTGGCGTCCAGACTGTGCTGCTCAGAACAACCGGAGCTCCTGGAGGGGTGGCTGAGTCTAGGTCTGGGCTGGGACTTGGACAAGGTGAACCCATGGCCTCTTTCAAGGGGACAGGAAGGATGACATTCTGGAATCAGCTCCAGAGGGCCTAAGAGCCAGTTTGAAGAAGCTCCCACTGGCTGCAGACTGACAGTATTGGTTCCCGGTGAGGCCAGCCATCCTTGTTAACCCCATCCTTCCCTTTCCCCGTGCCTCCCAGGGCTCACAGGTGTCTTTACATTCCTCTAACCCCAGCCCAGCTGAGCCTTCCTCACCTGTGCTCATTGCTGTGTTCTTTCTTCCCACCAAGAAACTCCAGTTGGATAAAGATAGGATCTGATTCTTATTTGTCCTGGATCCCCCAGTTCCCAGGAGAGATGTTGCTTGTATTATGGGCTTGATGAACTTGCTTTGAACTTGGAAGCTGAAATGACACGGGGTCATAACTACAGGATAGGCTTGGGACGGTCGGCTCCCTCCTACTGAGAATTTTTTCACGCATTCAATGATTGCATTACCTTGCCTTGTCACCAGTTGCAAAATACTGTTTACTTTTCTGTGCCACTTGCTGTCAAATACAAAAAGAAACAATACTTTAGCGAACATGAAAACTGTGTGTATCTGGGGTCCTTCGCAGGACTCTGAGTAGGCTGTCGAGGGTTTCTGGGTGATGAGCTGGCTACTCAGGGACACTGACACACAGGCGCTAGGACCAGCTTACTATCCCCAGCGTCATCTTTGGGGTGATACTGTTGGCATCTGTAAATGCATGCCATGGTGATAATAACACCCTGAGGAGCATTTGCCTACCACAGACGTCAATAAGGTGCAGCCAAGAATTTAAAGAAAAGCGAGCCTGGGTGCTTTCAGCTGAAAGAGGAAATATCAAACAAAAGCAAGTGGGAATAGCCTGAGCTGTACAAAACCTCCCCCTGGTGAGCCAAGGACTTCGAAGAGGGGTTGAGAAGGTATCAAGCTTGGAAGAGAGGGGGACTGTGGTTGCATTTAAGCCTCCACTGAACATTTAGTGGTTGAAAACATCACTAAACAGGCAATTTCATCTCTGTTTCCCCCAAACCTCAACCATCTGAAGTCTGTTATGCAGACCCAGCCACAATTATTAAGTCCATCCTCAGATATATTTTTTCTTCCAAAGCAAAATACTTTTAAGCTTCTCTCAAGGGGATTTATGTTCAAATCTTGTATCACTTTGGGCTCTCTTCTGGAACTCCCTAAGCGCTCCGTGTTCTGCTCATTTTTCCTCATTCTATTATAACTGTCAAACTCAACTCCCTCATAAGTAGTCGTGACAGTCAGAAAAGGAAAGAAAAACCCTTCAACATTCTAGCATCAAAGCCGACGCCTCTCAGGTTATATCTTCAAGAGGCTGGCAGCAGGGCAATCTTTGTGTTAAACAACCAAAAATGTGACATTTAAGTAGGGACAGATGCTGAGCTTCATGATATAATAAATGCTGGGCAACACCGTTCCAAATCTGCCGTGCACACAAGTAGCCTGCGAGGTCAGTTTTCCCAGCGATCCCTAATTCCTTCATGACAGTAGATCACTTTACCGATGACCCTTACAAAAGCAGTTAGCTGCCCTCCTATCACACAAACCCCAGAGGCTAACAGAATGATTTCATGCATAATACAAACAGCCATTTAGGAAAAATCAAATCAAATCATGGAAAATCGTGGTGGAGAAACGGCCAAACGGAGGCTAACAACTTCCATCCGTGGAAACATTTCTCTAATCCTGAGTCACTTGCAAGGAGTGAAAAGTCACGGGCTGATGTGGGAGCCGTAATAACCACCAGAGATAATTCACGTTCAGAGCTCATGATTTTCAGTACAGGTGCCCTGTGTTTGTAGAGGGACGGTGGTATGAGACAATGACAACAGACACAAGTAACATTAGGAGGCACACGTCGAGCCTCAAGGTAATAATCTCCTTGTTCAAATATCCTGGCGACACCCTCCAGTCCAGTAGCTGTTGGCCAGTGTAGCAAGTCTACTGAAGGAAAACAATGCACTAAAAAGCCGTCCTCGCCTTTGCCCCTTGAACTGCTTAATGAATCAGTGACTATTAGGTGAATCCACATGCCAAATGCCAGAAAGCAAATGAAGAGAGGGCAAGAGGGTCTGACCTGAAACCCGAAGGTTGGCATGACCACACACCAGAGAGAGCCAAGTTTTTATGTGTGTGATTCTTTGATCCCAAGTGCCCAGAATTTGCATATTCTAAGAAGAAGGAGAGGGGAGGAACCTAGGCAGGAAGCACAGCAGTCCTGATAGAAGTTGCTTTAGGCAACAACCTCTTGAGAAAAATAAGACCTCGTCGAGCCATTTCACTCACTGAGCTTCTTTTTCCTGAGTGACTGACACCAGGCAGGTAAGCTGTCCTTTCTTCCTCGGCAGAAAGATCAGTGCTCCGTTGTTCATGTAGTTCCATCAAACTAAAATGCTATCATTATTTCTAATATTCGGCAAGAAATTGAGTACCCTTTTCTAGAACCAGATACCAGCTCGGGGACGTGATGGGGGCAGGGAGAGTGCGTAAAGCCACTGCTTTCTGGACCAACGACTCGGGTTATTTCTTCGGGGTGTGTCTGCCCCTCCCAAGGGGCTCCTCCTAATCAGTCCCTCCTTTTTCGGGATGCAGAAACTCTCATCCTTGGAAACAGCTTTGATATACCTGATATAGTCTCCAATAGGGTCCCAGTAAACAACCCATTTCCAAATATGCTGGCATGTTGAGTGCAGCACTTTAGAAGCATCATCTTTTAGGATTTGAAATAGTTCAACTGGAATTGCATCACCTCCACTAGCTTTGTTCATAGTGATGCTTCCTAAGGCCCACTTGACTTCACATTCCAGGATGTCTGGCTCTAGGTGAGTGATCACACCATCATGGTTATCTGGGTCATGAAGATATTTTTTGTATACTTCTTCTGTGTATTCTTGTTACCTCTTCTTAATATCTTCAGCTTCTGTTAGGTCCATACCATTTCTGTCCTTTATTGAGCCCATCTTTGCATGAAGTGTTACCTTGGTATCTCTAAGTTTCTTGAAGAGATCTCTAGTCTTTCCCATTCTGTTGTTTTCCTCTATTTCTTTGCATTGATCACTGAGGAGGGCTTTCTTATCTCTCTTTGCTATTCTTTGCAACTCTACATTCAAATGGGTATACCTTTCCTTTTCTACTTCGCCTTTCCTTCTCTTCTTTTCATAGCTATTTGTAAGGCCTCCTCAGACAACCATTTTGCCTTTTTGCATTTCTTTTCCATGGGGATGGTCTTGATCCCTGTCTCCTGTACAATGTCACAAACCTCTGTCCATAGTTCTTCAAGCACTCTGTCTATCAGATCTAATCCCTTGAATCTATCTGTCACTTCCACTGTATAATCATAAGGGATTTGATTTAGGTCATAACTGAATGGTCTAGTGATTTTTCCCTACTTTTTTCGATTTAAGTCTGAATTTGGCAATAAGGAGTTCATGATCTGAGCCACAGTCAGCTCCTGGTCTTATTTATGCTGACTGTATAGAGCTTCTCCATCTTTGGCTGCAATGAATATAATCAATCTGATTTAGGTATTGACCATCTGGTGATGTCCATGTGTAGAGTCTTCTCTTGTGTTGTTGAAAGAGGGTGTTTGCTATGACCAGTGCATTCTCTTGGCAAAACTGTGTTAGCCTTTGCCCTCCTTTGTTCTGTACTCCACAGCCAAACTTGCCTCTTACTCCAGGTATTTCTTGACTTCCTACTTTTGCATTCCAGTCCCTATAATGAGAAGGACATCTTTTTTGGATGTTAGTTCTAGATGGTCTTGTAGGTTTTCATAGAACTTCTCAACTTCAACTTCTTCAGCATTACTGGTCAGGGCATAGACTTGGATTTCTGTGATATTGAATGGTTTGCCTTGGAAACTAACAGATCATTCTGTGGTCACAAGACTGGAAAAGATCAGTTTTCATTCCAATCCCAAAGAAAGGCAATGCCAAAGAATGTTCAAACTACTGCACAGTTGCACTCATTTCACAAGCTAGCAAAGTAATGCTCAAAATTCTCCACATCAGACTTTAATAGTATGTGAACCATGAACTTCCAGATGTTCAAGCTGGATTTAGAAAAGGCAGAGAAACCAGAGATCAAATTGCCAACATCTGTTGGATCATTAAAAAGGCGAGAAAGTTCCAGGAAAACATCTACTTCTGCTTTATTGACTATGCCAAAGCCTTTGACTGTGTGGATCACAACAAACTGTGGAAAATTCTGAGAGAGATGGGAGTACCAGACCACCTGACCTGCCTCCTGAGAAATCTGTATGCAGGTCAGGAAGCAACAGTTAGAACTGGACATGGAACAACAGACTGGTTCCAAGTCGGGAAAGGAGTATGTCAAGGCTGCATATTGTCACCCTGTTTATTTAACTTATATGAAGAGTACATCATGAGAAATGCCAGACTGGATGAAGCACAAGCTGGAGCCAAGATTGCCAGGAGAAATATCAATAACTTCAGATGTGCAGATGACATCACTCTTATGGCAGAAAGTGAAGAAGAACAAAAGAGCTTCTTGATAAAAGTCAAAGAGGAGAGTGAAAAAGTTGGCTTAAAACTCAACATTCATAAAACTAAGATCATGGCATCTGCTCCCATCACTTCATGGCAAATAGATGGGGAAACAATAGAAACAGTGATAGACTTTATTTTGGGGCTCCAAAATCACTGCAGATGTTGACTTCAGCCATGAAATTAAAAGACGTTTGCTCCTTGGAAGAAAAGTTATGATCAACCTAGACAGCGTATTAAAAAGCATAGACACTACTTTGCCAACAAAGGTCTGTCTAGTTAATGCTATGGTTTTTCCAGTGGTCATGTATGGATGTGAGAGTTGGACTATAAGGAAAGCTGAGTGCTGGAGAGTTGAGGCTTTTGAACTGTGGTGTTGGAGAAGACACTTGAGAGTCCCTTGGACTGCAAGGAGATCCAACCAGTCCATCCTAAAGGAGATCAGTCCTGAGTGTTCATTGGAAGGACTGATGCTGAAGCTGAAACTCCAATCCCTTGGCCACCTGATCCAAAGAGCTGACTCCTTGGAAAAGACCCTGATGCTGGGAAAGATTGAAGGTGGGAGGAGAAGGGGATGACAGAGGATGAGATGGTTGGATGGCATCACCGACTCGATGCACATGAGTTGAGCAAGCTCTGGGAGTTGGTGATGCACAGGGAACCCTGGCGTGCTGCGGTCCATGGGGTCTCAAAGCACAGGGCATGACTGAGCAACTAAACAGAGCTAAACAGCTCATTTGTTCTCAAAAAACGTTAACTACTCAAAAACGTAGGTTTCCCCCACATTTCCAGTGCACAAGAGTGTTAATTGTTCACACAACCTCCCTTCACACAGCCTAATACAAGAGACCCAGGTATGCCAATTACAAGGATGCTCCCTGACGCTTATATGGCTTCAGAAATCCACCCTAAACTGTGAAATAAAAGAATTTGCTTTGCTTTTTTTGACACTATGCTATCTCCTGGTAGTATGGATGTAGACCTTGGGTTTTTTTTTTTTTTTTTTTACTGGTTCCTGACAATCCAAAATGATGGCCAGAAAGAAACATGAGGTCTCAATGTTCCTAAAGAAAGCCACCTGGTATGGAAAGCACTTACGTGGGGTGGAAATGCAAGGCGCGGAGGTTTCCTGCTGAGAGGGGCATTTGAAGGGAGTGACAGAAGCGCCTTTGGCAAGAAAAGAGCCAGAATCAGCACAGAGGTGAGGATGGGAGGCGACTGTGCCTGGAACAGCAGACAAGCTCAGGTGAGTCCCAAGTTGGTGCAGAGCAATCAGCAGCCTTATCAAGAATCTCCCAAAGGAGGATGTCACCTGCACGTGCTCCTCTGTTCACAGTCCTGGCCACTCCGGACAGAGGTGCTCACCCCACCGGACAGCAGGCACAGACAGGGAACAGGCTGACCCCACACTGTCCCCCAGTACCACCAGCAAGGTGATGAATGGCTGACGAATGGCTGCCAGTGTTCTCAAGCACTTTTTGACTTAAATCTTCTAAGATGGCATGCTCACATAGACAGGGCATCCAAGAGGTTTTGGAAATTATTATCTGTCTCCAAGGACCTTGCAACTCCCACAGGTAGCCTGCCGAATTGGTTTCCTAGGATGCTTTCAACTACAGATATTTCTTTCCCCACAGTTCCAGAGGCTGGAAGTCCAAGATCAAAGTGTCCACAGGGTGGCTCCTTCTAAGGGTGCTCTCCCTGTGAGTAGAGGTCTGTCCTCTCCCTGGACGTGTTGCTGCCCTTTGAGTGTCTGCGTCCTCATCTCTTCTTATAAAGACATCTGTCAGATTGAATGAAGCCTCAGCCATACGATCTCATAAAGAAGGCTGAGCACCACAGAATCGATGCTTTCAAACTGTGATGCTGGAGAAGACTCTTGAGTGTCCCTTGGCCTGCAAGGAGATCAAACCAGTCAACCCTAAAGGAAATCAACCCTGAATATTTATTGGAAGAACTGATGCTGAAGTTGAAACTCCAATCCATTGACCGCCTGATGCAAAGACTCCAACTCATTGGAAAAGACCCTGATGCCCGGGAAGGTTGAGGGCAAGAGGAGAAGGGAACTGCAGAGAATGAGATGGCTGGATGGCATCATTGACTCAGTGGACATTAGTTTGAACAAACTCTGGGGATACTGAAGGACAGAGAAGCCTGGCATGCTGCAGTCCATGGAGTTGTAAAGAGCTGGACACAACTGAGTGACTGCACAGCGACACATGTGACCCCGTTTTTTCCTTGCATGTTTGTGTGCTACGCCGTTTCAGTCGTGTTCAACTGTTTGCGACCCAGTGGGCTGTAGCCCACCAGGCTCCTCTGTCCATGGGATTCTCCTAGCAAGAATACTGGAGTTAATTGCCACACCCTCTTCCAGGGAAACTTACTGATCCAGGGGTCAAACTCATGTCTCTTATGTCTCCTGCATTGTCACGTGGCTTCTTTACCCCTAGAGCCACCTGGGAAGCCCTGAAGGGAAGTGAAAGTCGCTCAGGCATGTCCGACTCTGTGACCCCATTGGAACTCTTCAGGCCAGAATATTGGAGTGGGGAGCTGGGCCCTTCCCCAGGGATCTTCCCAATCCAGGGACTGAACCCAAGTCTCCTTCATTGCAAGCAGATTCTTTACTGCCTGACTTTTTACCTTAACTACTTCTTTAAAGATCCTATTTCCAAAGTGGGAGGGATGAAGACGTCAAGGTACAGATTTGTGGCCGGGAGATACATTCAGTCCATAAGACTGTCTTCTGTTTTCTGAACACTCAGTATTTTCTGCCCATCAGCAATAAGCTGTTCCCAAACAGAAGTCTGGGGAGTTGCGCAGTAAAACCTCTCCCGCGCCGCCTGCAACAGAGCAGCAAACAAAGATCTACTCAGAAAAGCCGAGCGCGCCTTGCCGCCGAGCCACCCTCCACCGCTTCCTTGAGAAACAGCTCTAATTCAGCTACAAATTCATTTCTTTCACAGTACTTCTGGTTACAAATATATGATTATTCTGAAACAGAACTTTAAAATTAATAACGTATTTAAGGAGAAGACTTTACAGGTTTTAAAACATAAATTTCACATGTTTCCATGACACAGTCATAACTGAGAAGTGAGAAGGAACCTGTATGTCTCGACTCCCCTCAGCGTAACTCGGGGCAATGTGTTAGTGCAACATTTAAAACATATTTCAGAAGCAATGTTAATATTTCATCGAATCTGGAGCAAATGGGCTTTCAATCCATATATTAAAATCCTAATAGTTGCCGTTACACCAGAGGCTACAGGCAACAATAAAGCGTGTGGAAATAAGACCATTCATCCCCATCCAGGGTATTCATGTTTTCAGAAATTATGTTGAGTTGTTGGCTCCCTGACAGCCCTGGATCCCATTACTTGTAGTGTTTATGGCCCATCTTTATGGAAAAAGTTAAAAATATTGTAAGAGTAAAATCTTAATAGACTATAACCTGGAAAATCTCTTTAAAAAGAAGAACTACTACGGCCAGTGATTAGACGGACTCAGCGAGGCTGCCGGGGTGACCGTCCTTTGACAGCGGTAACTTATGAATGGGAAAGGGGTCACCTCTCTGTCAAGTTAAGCTCCTCATATCAGAACCTTAGGGAAACATGCGATCAGTACTGGTTACCCAGGGGTGAGCCCAGCAGTGCACTTACGCAGTTACGGAAACAATCCCCAGAGTGCTTTTTTATATTTGAAAAATGAAAGTCACATATGGTGTGTTTTGCATTTATTGAAGTGCTGTAACACTCTGTGTCATGGCCTTTCATTTCGGAAAGCATTCCGGAGAAATGCTTGACTTCAGGATAATGTGTTATTTGGAAAGTTACCTACTATATGTTGAACCTATTATATATTGAATTAAAAACCAAATCTTTTGGTAATTTGTAACAATGCCACCAGGAACTGATCACCTCCAAAAAAAAATAGTTCTGACAATAAAAATAAAAAAAGAGAAATTTTAGCTTTATGCAAACTGTGTCTCCACTCAGTCTTACACTTCCAGTCTATTTGGTTTTTATATTCATTATAAATGGCTCCCCAGGGGGCTCAGTGGTAGAGAACCCGTCTGCCATTGCAGGAGACCTAAGAGACATGAGTTCAGTCCCTGGGTTGGGAAGATCCCCTGGAAGAGGCCATGACATCCCACTCCAGTCTTCTTGCCTAGAGAACCCCATGGACAGAGGAGCCTGGTGGGGTACAGTCCATGGGGTCACAGAGAGTCAGACACGACTGAAGTGGCTTAGCACACACACATGTGTAACGGATGAAAACTACAGCTGTGGTTCAGACGGTCTGCGGACAAGCAGGGAGGGTCTGGTGGGATCATTTACCCAGAGATCACATGCAGCATCCTCTTCCCATTAACGCTGGTGTTGTTCTAAACCTTTTTAGAATCTGTAATTTAGGATTGTCCCTGGAGCCTGCAACGTATCAGAAGAGAGTAAGCATTCTTGGAGGGCCTAACCCGTGCCAGACAGTGTAAGCGCACAAGGTAATCTGTTTATTTACTCAATACTGGAGAACTGCCCTTTGTTTTCTGCTTGTTTGTTTGTTTCCACTTGGTGCTTAGGTTCTTGCTGTTGTTATATTTTTACAGATGAAAAGGCTGGGATTTGATGAGATTAGGCGCTATAAGTAACTTCAGGGGCTGGCAAACCCCATGACAGGAAGATGCATCTTGATTTGGGAAGCCACTCGGAGCCAAGCCGGTTAACCGATGTGGTAACCTAAACGGGGGAATTTCTAAACTCGATTTTTTTTTAAGTTGTCCTTAAATGTGAGGCTGCCGGTTCACACGGCAGTTTTGATGCCTGGTCTGAAGGCGGCTCCCACTTAGAGATGGCGCCCTCATGGGACACCGCCTTGCTCAGAGTGCCTCTAGCTGAGCCCCGGACCCACCTGGTCCAGGCAGCACACGGGTGGGGGTTGGCATCCATCTCCGCCACCCCGGGCCCAGGTCCATCGCCAGGCCTGTCCTTGGAAGCGATTGCTCTTTCTTGGTTTGTTCCTCTACGTGCTGAAGTTCTAAGCAACTGTGTTTACTGCCCCCAGGTTTAACAAAGACCCTTGAAACCGATGCCCTTTATTCTCCTTTGGGTGCAGATAAGTGATACCTTCAAAATTCCCCCCAAAGTGTCCCATCGAAACCCAGTACCACTTGCAATCTGTGAGTTCTGAATTTTTTTTAATGACTCAGAAATATTCACTGGCACCAGTGATCATGCAAACACATTATACTCTGCTGAATTTGACATTCCAAAGTTCAGACTAAGGTTCTAAGAAGAGAAGTGGCGAACAGACAACTCATCTGCAACTGGGAATAGAAGATGCTTCGGACGAGTCTTTGGAAGTGCGCCTCCCTCTCCTCCTATTTCTGCTTCCCTGAGAACAGAGCTCTCTCCTGCAGCCCCTGCTGGGAGGTCAGGACCCCGGTCACAGGACGAGGTCTGAGCTGCTGGTAGGAAATGGGGACCGAGCATCTTCCCAAGCTCCCGAGAGGAGCCGCGCCCAGGCCCCTCGTGGGTGCTGGCGGGCACAGCCCCAAGTGGGAGGGCCTGCCCAGAGCTGAGTCAAAGCCAGTGGGCCTCTCCCTCCCACCGAAGGTCTGGGGGGACACTGTCCTTCCCCCTAGCTTCTTCTGAGAGGCTCTTTCCATTTTCCTTTTCTGGAAGGATGACTTCAATTATTTCCTCACGACAAAAAAGATGACGCGTCCTTCTTCCTCAGCTTCACTCTTACTGCCCTCGTCTCTCGAGAGGTCAGGAGGCTTTCAGAGGCGAACTCCTTCTCTGGAATGTTCTAAGGTTCCCACCAAGCCTGCTTTGCATGGGTACCAAGCACAGGCTCCAATGAAGAGAGTATCTCCACTTAATCCTAAACTCTGACCATACCGCGAATGAGAAAGATGGCCCTGAGTCAGGAACGGCTCCCCCTCAGCCTTCCTCGACCATAAATGCACACCCAGCGTGGGAGAGTCTCAACATCTGGGGGCGGGGGCACTCCAGAGCAAACAATCTGCAAGCCCCAAGCGGATTTCATCAGGAATGTGGAGGGGAGGGGGTCGTCACCAGGCAACTCAGCATCACTGTCAAGACACGCCCCCCCCGCCCACCCTGGGGCAGTCCCCCACCCCTGGCATCATTCACACACCAGAAAGAGAAGATGGAACCCTTAAGAGAATTCTATCGTGTACAAACCCAGGGCTGTTCAGTTCAGTCGCTCAGTCGTATCCACCTCTTTGCGACCCCATGGACCGCAGCACGCCAGGCCTCCCTCTCCATCACCAACTCGCAGAGCTTACTCAAACTCATGTCCATTGAGTCGGTGATGCCATCCAGTCATCTCATCCTCTATCATCCCCTTCTCCTCCTGCCTTCAATCTTTCCCAGCATTGGGGTAGTTTCCACTGAGTCAGTTCTTCGCATCAGGTGGTGAAAGGATTGGAGCTTCAGCTTCAGCATCAGTCCTTCCGACAGGGCAGCAGTCTGTCAACCAGGCTCGGCTTTTGTTTTGTTTTGCGGTGTTTCCCACAGCACGTCGGAAGCCCTCTCCAATATTCCAGATTCCCCTCCTCCCTTCAGATGAGCGCCAAGTCCAGCTTGACAAGCTCGTGTCCACCTTCAAGACGGTGGGCTCAAGGGGCCCCTAGTGGTCCCGTTTCTGCCCCAGTCCACGTCCCAGGCAATACGCCAGGGCATCCAGAGGGTGCTCATCCTGGATCATCAAATCAGTGAGTGTGGTAACCGCAAAGCCCAGCCTGTCCTCACACCCCTGGGTTCCACACCTGTTCTCAGAAGGTGGAAGGGTCCACGTGGGCCTCCGTGACCCACGCGGGGCATACCCAGGCGCCTCTCTCCCAGGCCTGTTATTCTGAGAGAAGCATTCTCGGGGACTCACAATCGATTTAGAAACACGGTGCCTGGAGTTGTGTGAGAACGAAGAGAGACACAAGGGCAAAGCAGGCTTTCTCTCTCCTCAGCTCAGCTCAGGAGGTGCGTGGCCTGGTGCAAGCCTCCCTTCTGTGGCAAGGTGGCTGGAAGGGAGTGCGTGCCCAAGCCGGGGGCTCACATCTCAACGTCACTGTCTGCAAATCCCGGCACCGCTCCAAGCATGGAGGCCAGCGTGCTCTGTTGACCGTTGCTCTGAAGCGAATGCAACAGATCCCTGAGAAAGCATGAGAGCCCTCTTCCTGATTATGTTCTGATTCTCCTATCACACACCTCCAAAACAGCCTCCACGGCCCAGGTCCTCCTCAAAGAGCTTTCCCAGTCCTGAGGCCCTGGATTCTTCACGGCCAGCCTTGGAGGGAGACGCGTCCATTATGCAGATGCAAAAACTGAGTCCCAGGGAACGCACACAGCTAGTGAGTGAAGGAGCCGGAATTCCAACCTAGCAGTATGTCTCAGCATCTCTGCTCCCAGCCCAAATCCCACGGAGCCCTGAAACAAACACCCAGGAGGCTGGCAATGCACTTGAGTGGAGAGTGGGTTGCTGATCGCCAGAAGCTCATCCCTGCTCGTTGGAGGATCAAGTCACATGTCCCGTGAATCTCTGCCGGAGTCTCCCTGGGCAGACGACCAGGACAGCTTTGCCAAGCAGGTCCCTGTGAGCTGAGGTTTGCAACACGTGGTCTTCCTGCTGGGCGTGGAGTCCTGACGATGTTTAGCATTTTTTAAATGAATAGAAAAATTTGAATGTGAGATTTATGCTTTGGGGATCAGAAAACTATTTCATTTCTTCACCACTTATGGTCTAAAGTGCATACAGATAATTCTTCGGTTCGGTGTTACAGATGAGATTCACCCTAAAGGGTTAGTCTGACAAAGAGAGAAAACAGCCAGGGTCTGTGGCATAAGCAATTTAAAATTTTACTTATGCTGTGTAGAATCAAGCAATTTAGAAATGTATCTGTAAATCATCAAATATCTAATGTACTGAATAAAGAGTATATATAATTTTGGGGTCTTGAAACATAAGACCCACGGCTTACACTGATGACATGGAAGTGACCTCACCCAGGAAGGCACGTCCTCTCCCACATTTGAGCCACTAAGTTAGGATCCTGTCTAGTGACACGCACTGTCCCTTTGTCTTCCTGAAATAAGCGCTCTGACCTGTGGATCTAGTGCACGGCACTTCTGATTCTACGGAAAGCACGAATTAGACAGTGGATGGGAGGGAGTTGGCCCAGTGTCATCAGGGAAGTGGCTGACCTGCCGTCTCACCTCCACCTGCCTGACTGTCCCCGGAAGTGATTCTGTGACTCGGGCCCATTCCTAGGAGGCAGGGTTTCCACCCCCAAAGCACTCCCTGGGCTCTTGTCCTCCATTCCTGCAGAGGAGGGGAGGGATAAATGGACACAACCGTTTGGTCACGGAACCGCCAAGGCCCTCTCTCTGCAGGGCAGTATTTAAATGTGTCAGGAGAGGCCCCACACTGAGACATTCTGAGGGAGGACAAAGGCCTTCCATTTTAATGGCACCTTTCATTAAAATTTTCTTTAAGGGAAAAGAGATATTTCAATGCTTGAAAGATTACAGACCACCTCTCTGTCCCTCTGGACATGCATGAAGCTTGCTAATTACCTTGCAAGGTCACAGTTGTTTCAGCAGGAAAGTTCACTTGTGCTGGCTGCTTGATTTTAGGGATGGCTTTAAAGGAATGAGGAAGGGCAAGAGGGGCCTGGGAGGAACGTTCAGGACATCACACCTTTCTCTGACTCCACGCAGTCAGTCGCACCCCACTGACTGCCTTGGCATGATTTACCCTGTTTCTGTGGTTTTCCATCCTCCCACCAGCTCCAACAAAAAAACAGAGGTTTACAGCCGGCCATGAATACGGGAGACCCAGCCGAGCTGGCCGGCTGAGGACGGGTGCATATAAAGTCTCTTCGGTCAGTCCTGTCTGACCCCATGGACTACAGCCCGCCAGGCTCCTCTGCCCATGGGATTCTCCAGGCAAGAATACTGGAGTGGGTTGTCATGCCCTCCTCCAGGGGATCTTCCTGACCCATACATCTCCTATGACTCCTGCAGGCGGGCTCTTTACCCGAGAAGCCCCCTGGCCAAGGACATTCCAGGCTTAATGACTCTTCTCCAGACGTGAGCTTTGCAGGCCTGAGAGCACACGTGCCTCTGCGGTCCCGCTTCCGCAGAATTTGAATGTTTCATCATTTTAAGCTATTTGCACGTGTCCAAGGCACCCTCAAGCCTGATATCTCCGAATCAGTGCCCCTCACAAACATTATTTTGGAATCACAAAGGGAGAAAAGCCAACCATGGAGCTTCACTGAAAAGACTCTTATAGAAGATCCTCCCACTCAAAATGCAAAAAGGCCTCATTATAAATTAAACTTATCTTACTTTTTCAAGTTAGACACAAGACAAAAAAGTGTGCTGAGCTAAACACAGCCGTGAAAACGGAGTCACGAAGCACAGCTGGAGGAACAGAGCCCGAAGGCCGAGAGTGTGTGTGCCACCGGCTTGCAGACGAAACTTACGTTGAGCTGCAGACCTGAGCACTGTGATCCACTAATTCCCACGGCCCTGCTTGAGGAGGCTCTGTCAGTGCGGAGGAAAACAATTTTTTTGCCTATAAAATTCCACTGTGTATGGAAATGTTTTATGAAATTATGTTTATGAGAATTATAACCTCTGTCCCCATTGTATTCATGGTTCATTATTTAATATATAGAAGTGTGGTCACTGCTGTGACTTATAAATACCTTTTCTTCATCACGTTTCCAAGTTAATATGATTTAATATATTTGCTCAGAAGTGCTACTAAAAGAAATAAGAACTGCTTTCTGCATTGTATCTGATATTTTAAATGTATTTATCAGAGCTCAGTTGTAACTTCTCGGGACTGTAACTGATTCCGGCTTCCTTTTCTTCAAAGTGAATCATAGGTTCATATCTGACATCCCATCCTCCACAGCTCCCCAAATTGTGTAACACACAGTTTAAAAAAAATAGCATTCATCTATCTACTACTATAGATTCTTACCTTGTATTAATATAAGTTCTGCTTATTTTTAATGCATGGGCTTCCCTCATAGCTCAGCTGGTAAAGAATCTGCCTGCAGTGCAGGAGACCCCAGTTTGATTCTTGGGTCAGGAAAATCGCTGGAGAAGGGATAGGCTACCCCCACCAGTATTCTTGGGCTTCCCTTGTGGCTCAGCTGGTAAAGAATCTGCCTGCAATGCAGGTGACCTGAGTTCGATCCTTGGGTTGGGAAGATCCCCTAGAGAAGGGAAAGGCTACCCACTCCAGAATTCTGGCCTGGAGAATTCCATGAACTGGGGTAGCAAAGAGTCAGATGCAACTTTCACTTTCACTTTGATTTGCAAGATGATTCTGAACGAGTTTCTCAGGGGGTCAGAAATTCCGGATGAAGCTGGAAAGCAGGATGGAGGGTCTGGTCCTTCCCAGGCCAACACACAGCAGGGACAGGGGCTGACCTGTGTGCGGAGGGGTGCTCTGGCTGGGTGGAGGGGAAGACTCACCCTGCCGCATGCCTCTATGAGAAAAAGGAGGTTCAGCTCATCATTACTGACAGGTTTTCTGACACTTTTCAATGAAGGGTACTTCTTTACATCCCAAACTTTAAAATTCCAAGGGCCCCATCAACAGACTCAAAGCCTGATTGGTTGGAAGGCTCTCTGCCGTCTCACCATTGCCTGGCCACAAGACCACTCCCTGCCATTAGGGTGGAGACTGTCAAAATTTCTCATTTCAGTGAGATGAGGCTCACCCTCTAATTTTCCAAAATTTATTTCTCCCTTCTGGAACCATTTAGAGATACTTTTAAACAGATCTTATCTCCACTCAATATGCTATAGTGACCTATATGGGGAAAGAACCTAGAAAAGAGTGGATCTATGTACATGTATAACTGATACACTCTGATGTACACTTGAAACCAACACACATTGTAAATCTACTATACTCCAATAAAAATTTTTGAAAAGATAAAATAAATAAAATTAAATTTAAAATATGCCATGTATTTGTTTCCAATAAATAAATAGATACATTGTGAAGATTGGCAAGCCTCCCTCACCTCAACAAGTGTGAGTGTCCGGGAGAGACGTGATTCTGCTCCATATATAGCCTTCAGAAGACAGGAAAACAGTATACTGCAGATTGCAATCAGTGGCAAGACCAGAGGTATCGAAACTTGAAAAATGTCATAAACACAACTTGAATCAAAGGTTCTCGTGTCACAAGAGAAAGGTTAGACGTACAGTAAATAGTGAATTCAAAAGGCATCACTCTGGGGCTTTATATATCAATATACCATCACCAGGGCAGAAGGCTGGGACAGACGCACCACTTATCTGAATGTGGGCAGACCCTGACTCCCCCTCTTATACACACCTAGATGGAACTGGGCTGTTCGAAGCACTTACTGCATTACAGTGTTTGTTGATCTTCTTTGCTCTTTAAACTTTTCGTTTATTTTACAAAATTATAAAGAGGAAGAGAGTCAAATGTAAATATATGACAATGAAAACAGTGCAACAAGCCGGCACATTTTGCAGGGTCAGTGTCGAAGCGTCCTCAGCCACGGTGGATTCACTAAAGAACACACACAGGATTAAAACCTGCTCCTGAAGGAGTGCAAGAGGATGAGAAAATGAAAGCGTTATTCCCTACTAGAAGCAGAAGACCAGGGGGAAGAAAGAAAGCTGAAAGCCAAAGGCAAGAAGGGAAGGAGAGGTGACTGAGCGAGATTTAAACTAAAGCATTCGACTCCAGACAGGAAAATATCAAAATACTAATTGTTATCAAAATATTAATGATGAAAAAGGTAATGACAAACAAAGATCCCCATATCTGAGAGTGTGCAGAATATATACAGCTTGAGAATCTCCATTTGAGCTTGAGAAGTCATCAAAAGAGAAAAAATAAGTAGCAACATGAAGGAAAAAACATGAGGAAAGGAGGATCGATTTAAACACATTTACATCACCATAAGAGCTGTCCAAAGTAGATGAAAAATAATTAAAATTTTGTTCAAAATGGAGATGAAAGATCTTATGTTGCAGACACTCAGGGTGGACATAGTGGTTAGATAAAGCAAAAGCCACACCTCAGACACAGCATTAGAAAACTTGAGAAAATCAAAACACAGGAAAAATTCTAATAGCTTCAAGAGGGAAAAGGCAGATCCCCTGGAAAGGAAAAAGACAAACACTGTCAATCAGATTTCTCAATAACAACACAGGATGCAAGAAAACATGAATTAATATTTTCAAACTAATGACAGTGGGGGAAACCCTTGAACCTATTTTATGCATTCAGTCAAATTCTTATTTAAATGTGAAAGTCAATTTAAAATATCCTCAGGCACACAAAACCTTTGAAGATTAGATACAGAAAGATCCACCTTGAAAACATTCTTAGAGAAAGACCAGATTTTTGAAAAATAATAATAATAAGTCCAGAAAAGTTCTGCAAATGATGGAAAGTAAGATTGGTCAAGTGATTTACTAAACGTTTTAATATAAAATTGTAAGGACATAAGAAAAGGGAAGAATGAATCCACTTTAGGGTTAGAGTTCCAAAATTCTTTGTTAAGTGAATACGTAGTAGGCAAAAAGAAAAACGATCAAAACAATGTAAGAATCACTAAAGCCTTTGCACGTTTGGCAGAAACATGGACATTTCAAGTCTGTCAAGATGTCAGTGTTCCTCAAATTGATCTACTGATTCAATGCAAACACTGTCCAAATCCCGGAAGGCGTTAAAAACAATAGAGAAGCTGATTCTAAAATCTATATGGAAATGTAGACTATATGGACAGTGAAAATGATCTTGCAAAGGAAGAATCATTTGGAGGTCTAATACGACCTGATTCTAAATCCTACTGCAAGACAAGTTTGTCTTGGCATAAGGAGAAATAAATGAATGGAACAGAATAGGAAAGACGGAAGCCGACTGTCACATACACTGTCAGTAGACTTTTGTCCACAGTACCACATCCATCCAGTGGGGAGAAGAAAGCACTTTTAATAAATATTGTTGGAGCAACAGATAGCGGTGTAGAGGGGAAAAAATGAATGGGGATCTCATCTCACTCCATACTCAAAAATTAATCCAAAGCCCATCATAGACCTAACTGTAAAATCAAAATCCACATTTCTAGGAGAAAACATAACAGAATATTTTCAGTGTTCAGAAGATATAGATTTCTAGGACAGGACATGAACCTACCAAAATAAAACTAATAAGTTCAACTTCAGCAAATTTAAAGATGTCTCCTAATCAAAAGAGCCTTGAGACAGTAAATCAATAAATCACAAGCTTGAAAGAAATGTTGGTAGCACATACACCCGATATATTTATACAAAATTCTTGAAAGTTCAACAAGAATCAACCAATTTTTTTTAATTGAACAAAAGATTTAAATAGGCACATAAGCTTTGAAGGTACGAGAATCAGTAGCACATGAAAAGCTGCTCAGCATTGTTAGTCATTAAGGAAATGAACATTAAAATTGCCCTGAGATCTTATCACACAGAAAGTGAGATGATTAAAAGCATCGATAGCATGTGTTGGCACAGAAGTGGAGCAACTGGAAATCTTGTACTTTACCAGCAAAAATGTAAACTGATATACATTTCAGAGAACTATCAGTCAATTTCCTAAAAAGTTAACCACGTGTGCACCCTATGACCTACAATTCCACTCATGGGTATTTACTCCAGAGAAATGAAAACATGTGACCACAAAACAGACCATACAGGGATGTTTACAGCAGATTTATTCATAGTAGCCCAAACTGGAAATACAGAGAAGGCAATGGCACCCCACTCCAGTACTCTTCCTTGGAAAATCCCATGGACAGAGGAGCCTGTTAGGCTGCAATCCATGGGGTCGCTAAGAGTCGGACACAACTGAGCGACTTCACTTTCACTTTTCACTTTCATGCCTTGGAGAAGGAGATGGCAGCCCACTCCAGTCTTCTTGCCTGGAGAATCCCAGGGACGGGGCAGCCTGGTAGGCTGCTGTCTGTGGGGTCGCACAGAGTCAGACATGACTGAAGTGACTTAGCATAAACTGGAAATAACTCAAATGTCCATCAGAAAAGAACTGAGTTTTAAAAAATCATGGTGTATTCATATATTCACAGGATGGAATGCTATTTAGCAAACAATCAGTTCAGTTCAGTTGTTCAGTCGTGTCCAACTCTTTGCAACCCCATGGACTGCAGCATGCCAGGCCTCTCTGTCTATCATCAGCTCCCGGAGTCTACTCAAAGTCATGTCCATTGAGTCGGTGATGCCATCCAACCATCTCATCCTCTGTCATCCCCTTCTCCTCCTGCCTTCAATCTTGCCCAGCATTAGGGTCCTTTCCAATGAGTCAGATCTTTGCATCAGGTGGCCAAAGTATTGGAGTTTCAGCTTCAACATCAGTCCTTCCAAAGTGTATTCAGGACTGATTTCTCTTAGGATGGACTGGTTGGATCTCCTTGCCATCCAAGGGACTCTCAAGAGTCTCTCCAACACCTCAGTTCAAAAACATCAATTCTTCAGCCTTCAGCCTTCTTTATACTCCACATTCATACATGACTACTGGAAAAACCATAGCTTTGACTAGATGGACCTTTGCTGGCAAAGTAATGTCTCTGCTTTTTAATATGCTGTCTAGGTTGGTCATAGCTTTTCTTTCAAGGAGCAAGCATCTTTTAATTTCATGGCTGCAGTCACCATCTGCAGTGATTTTGGAGCCCAAGAAAACAAAGTCTCTTAATGTTTCCATTATTTCCCCATCTATTTGCCATCAAGTGATGGGACCGGATGCCATGATTTTAGTTTTCTGAATGTTGAGTTTTAAGTCAACTTAGTATTTAGCAATAACAAGGGATAAAATACAGATAATTTCAAATATGAATGATCTCCAAACAACTGTTAAACAATACAAGCCAGACTCTAAAGATCTATGAATTCTTTTTTTCAGGAGTACAAGACCAAGCAAAGACCTCTATAGACATCAGAATATTGTTATCTCTGGGGGATACGAGTAACTGACTTGAAGCAATCTTGAAGGTTTCTGAGTAAATGGAAGTGTCCAGCGTTCTTATTTGAGATGGTGGTTATGAACTGCCAGAATGACTTTCCCAGTGGCCCAGATGGTAAAGAATCCACCTGCAATGAGTCGGACGCGACTGAAACAACTTAGTGGCAGCAGCAGCAGCAATGCAGAAGACATGGTTTTGATCCCTGGGTTGGGAAGATCCCCTGCAGGAAGGCAGGGCAATCCACTCCTGTATTCTTGCCTGGAGAATCCCCACAGACAGAGGAGCCTGGTGGGCTACAGTCCATGGGGTCACAAAAAGTCAGATACAACTGAGCAACTGAGCACACAGCACAGTATCAAACTAAAGGTTTAAGACATGCATTTTACTGTAAGTAAATTTTACCTCAATGCAGAAACACTGAGGTTAAAAAAGGTAATAAACATGATTATGGGATTCTAATTCTAGGAAACCACTATAAGAATAAAAACAAAATGTATAATTTTAACTTGTAATTCAAATTTCATCTGTCCAATAAAGAACATGAAAGAAGGATAAAACACACACACAAGTATGGAAAATTGGAAACATGAGTTGAGCGTGGAAACAAATCCTAATATAATCGTAATGACAGTCAACGAAAATGTGTGAAACCCAGCAACAGAAAGACCAAGAATTGCAGATTGGATTTTAAAAAAATAGTCCATAACTCCAAACGAATCAAGAGAGGTTAAACAGAAGGATGAAAAAATATCTACCAGGGTGATATTGCCCATGATAAGATGAAATGAAAATTCGACATTTGGCTAAATAAATATCAAGACAGAACTATCTTAAGGGAAAAACAGGAAAGGTATAATAATAAAAATTATTTTTGACCAACACTAAGGTGTTCAGTTCAGTTCAGTTCAGTCGCTCTGTCGTGTCCGACTCTTTGTGACCCCATGAACGGCAGCACGCCGGGCCTCCCTGTCCATCACCAACTCCCAGAGTTCACCGAAACTCATGTCCATGGAGTCGGTGATGCCATCCAGCCATCTGATTCTCTGTCATCCCCTTCTCCTCCTGCCCCCAATCCCTCCCAGCATCAGAGTCTTTTCCAATGAGTCAACTCTTCGCATGAGGTGGCCAAAGTATTGGAGTTTCAGCCTCAGCATCAGTCCTTCCAATGAACAACCAGCACTGATCTCCTTTAGAATGGACTGGTTGAATCTCCTTGCAGTCCAAGGGACTCTCAAGAGTCTTCTCCACCACCACAGTTCAAAAGCATCAATTCTTTGGCGTTCAGCCTTCTTCACAGTCCAACTCTCATATCAATCCATGAACGTGTATACTTTAACAAATATCCTCAAAATATGCAAACCCACTGGAAAACTGAGAAGATGAGTTGATATTTAAACAATAGTAGTTGGAGATTTTAAAAAACCCCTCACCTGAAAGATACAAGGATAGAGATAGAGGTTGCATGAATAATGAAATAAAAAAAAACTCAAGTGACTTTACTTGGAACTCTAAGCCTAACAAAGAAAGGACACTATTCTTTCTGGTTTTTTAGTGCCCCCCCCACTACTGTTCTTACCAATCTTCAATTAGATAAATTTATAAACTGAGAGTGTTTAAAAACATAAATAATCTGTTATTGCTGATACATCCAATCATAGGATCATTTTCCAGCATTTCATTTTATTGAATTTTGCAAAGTAAAGGTTTGTGGCAGATTGGAAATTAAGAAAAACAAATAAGCAAAAAAGAAAAAAGAGAAGAAAAACCCTGGTATTTCACCACAGAATGTTTGAGACACACGACTTCTGAGTGTCCAAGGAGCAGATGTAGTCACCGATGCTAGACTAGACCACAGATAAACGCTCAGTAAATCCTGATAAACCCGTGTCATCAGATGAGGTTCTTACTGCAGTGAGGAAAACTTCACATCAGCTTTTAAAATACAGGCACACCTCAGTTATCGTGCTTCCCTTTATCATGTTCTGCAGATCTTGTGTTTTTTTACAAGCTGAAGGTCTGTAGCGACCTTGCACCAAGCAGGTTCATCGGAGCCACGTTTCAACAGCACTTGTTCCCTTCATGTCTGTGTGTCCCGTGTTCAAAACTCTTGCAATATTTCAAACTTTTCCATTACTATTACATTTGACAGGGTGATCTGTGACCAGCGATCTTTGACGTTACTGTTAAGAGGGCGGACTCGCTGGAAGTTCAAGTGAATTAGAAAATACTTTCCTGCTTTTCAATGCAATCCCTATCAAGCAGGAAAGTATTTTTTAATTAATATATGTACTTTTTTAGACATAATGCTATTGCACACTTAATAGCCCACAATATTGTGTAAACACAGCTTCTGTATGCACTAGGAAACCAAAAACACTGTGTGACTCATTTTATTTCAATAATCACTTTATTGCAGTGGTGATTTGAAAACAAACCCACAGCAGATCTGAGGTCTGCCTGTGTAACTCAAGAGCTCCCCCTGTTTCTAGGACCTCAACAGTGTATATTTTGCAAAAAAAAAGGAAGTAATAGAGGAAATTGTGAAACACTTAGAACTGAACAACATAAAAACATTATATTTTAAAATACGCAGATACACCTAGGATGGTACATAAAGTAAAATTTATATGTTAAAATCCATTTTCATGAGGCAAGAGAGATTGAAAACAAATGATCTAATCAAAGAAAAAATATGTTGAATTTATTACCTTAAATGGGGATTGATTTTAATGAAAAACACATGGGCCAAGTTAGCAACAGATAACAGATTGAGAGAATATATTTGCAATATCTAAGACCAACAAGGGACCCTATTATCTAGAATATGCAAGAAATGCCTATAAATCAAAAAGAAAAAACACAATAGACAGGGAGGCAGAGAGCACGAAAAGGCAATTCACGGGAAGAGGAAACCCAGACGCTAACAAGATGTGAAAAGATGCTCCATTTCATTAGTAATCAGAGGACTGAAAGTTAAAAGAGCAAGACCCCACTCGGCATCCTGCAAAGGGCAAGTGTGTGAAAGCTGGCTGGACGAGCGCTGGTAGGTAAGTAGGAAAGGGGAATGGCTTGTTCTGAGGGGACCAGGGACACACAGAGCCCTTTGGACACGAAACTGGCTCTGCTGAGTTAAGCTCAGGGTGTGTGCGTCGTCCAACCCAGGCAGTTCTGTTCCCTGGAACAGAGAGCAAAGAGACCACGAGGGACAGGCGTAGTGTGTCTCCCTTGGCATCCGGCGTGCTGACAGCCCTGGAGGGCGTCTCAGCATGGACGCCCTGGGGAAAGGTAAGTACCATTGCCAACTGTGAAACCATGAGCAGGAGTGCTCAGAGACCACCCTACATGAACACTCTGTAATACAGAGAGAGCTTCAAAGTAGAATGAGATTCACAGCATTTTACCACGAGTATCATTTTTTGGCACTTCTTTTAAAGGAAGTAAAACATGTAATTTACAATTCACCATTTTAACCAGTCTTCAGCAAGTACGATTCTGTGACATTAAGCTCATTCAGGAATCTAGGCCACCGTCACCACCATCCATCTGCAGAGTCTTTGCGTCCTCCCGGACTGGATCTCTGTGTTTGTCAGGGCTCAGGGGTTAAGAACCTGCCTGCCAGTGCAGGAGACATGAGAGACATGGGTTCAATCCCTGGGTCAGGGAGATCCCCTGGAGTAGGAAATGGCCACGCACTCCAGCATTCTTGCCTGGGAAAGTCCATGGACAGAGGCGCCTGGCGGGCTGCAGTCCATGCTGTTGCTGCTGTCCAGTCCTCAGTTGTGTCCAGCTCATTGCGACCCCATGGACTGCAGCGCGCCAGGCTTCCCTGTCCTTCACCATTTCCCAGGACGCAGGGAGGGTCTTCCCCAGAAAACTGGAGGTGTCGAGTGAGGAAGCAAGGAGGTGTCACAACACCACCTCTGACCTCCCCACCAGAGCTCCGAATCCAGGACTGGCTGTTTCAGCATGGCAGGAACTCTCATTCTCTCTCCTCCCTCTGTCCACGGCAAAGTGAAAGTGAAGTCGCTCAGTCGTGTCCGACTCTTGCGACCCCAAGGACTGTAGCCTACCAGGCTTCTCTGTCCATGGGATTTTCCAGGCAAGAGTACTGGAGTGGGGTGCCATTTCCTTCTTCAGATCTTCCCCACCCAGGGATTGAACCTGGGTCTCCCACATTGTAGGCAGACGCTTTACCGTCTGAGCCAATATCTAATTAACAAACTATGCTGCTGTCTAACTTTCCACTTGGAGAAGGAGATGGCAACCCACTCCAGTATTCTTACCTGAAGAATCCCAGGGACAGAGAAGCCTGGTGGGTTTCCGTCTGTGGGGTTGCACAGAGTCAGACAAGACTGATGCGACTTAGCAGCAGCAACAACAACTTTCCACTTCTTCATTAGCATTTCTTGACTTTAAGAAATTGGATGGAGTCTGGCTAAGCAGATCTTGGATGTTTCTGCAGTAAGATGCTGTCTGCCCTCTAGTCACCAGGGCACATACCTCTCCTGGAAAGATGCTCCATGCTTGGTCATCGGAATTCCGCACATTCCCATTAGAGGCAAAAAGTGCCCTGGAGAACCAGGACTCTGGAGAGTTGCAAAGTGGCGTGTTTCATTACTCCTGCAAGAGTGAAAAGGCCCTCCAGAAAAATGATCTTAAATTATTTTTATTTACTTTTGCTTAGAAATTTCCAAATTCCATATACATGATCAGGTGATAAAAGCATGGTGGCAACCAGGGTGGGGAAGGATAAAAGCCAAAGAAGCACCATTAAAATCATGAATGAAATAATGTATTTGGCAGCATTGCCTTCTTCTCAAGTCCTAAACTGCATCCCTGCCCCATATAACCGTGGCTTTGTGGGGGGCAGGGGGGAGACTAGGAAAGAGCTTATAAGTAAAGCTGGTAAAAGTAATAATTTGTTCATGTGGAATTTTTTCCAGAGCAGCGCACTGGGGAAGCATCTCCAAAATGAAATGCACGAAGGCAACAGCGGCCCATTGGGTTGTTTGTTTTTTGTTTTCCTGTCGCAGATACATGTCAATCACAAATTGCTGCCATATAAAAGAAAGTTCCAGAACCCACAGCACATAATGCCTGCTCCCCCACCCCCATCCCCACCAGCACGGCCATCTCCCCAGGACATGTGGCTGGCGTGGACATCTCATTGGCCACACGTGGCCAGGTGGGCAAGAGGGAGCACCATTCACCACCCGGAAGGGGATAAGAGTTTTTCCTGGAGCATCTCGGCAGGCTCAGGTGGGAAGGCCAGGCCAGCTGGGGCAGATCACACTGACCTGCTCTCGGGGGCTGCCCGCCTGCCTCCAGCCCAGGAGTGGACAGGCCTTCCAGGCCAGAAAGCCGTTCCCCTCCCATACACGAGCAGAGGAGATGGAGCCCCGGACGGGGGAGAGAAGAGGAAGCCCACGACGGATGCTGGAAGGACCCTTCCTCACTGCTTGGCTTTCAGGGCCCCTGTGATGCCAGAAATCTTCCCAGTGCGTGCAGATCAGGCCTCACAGGGTACATCGCAGGAGCTCGCAGCGAACGGGGCCAACAGCCAGACCGGCCCCCAGGGCAGGCCCCAGGGCTGAGCTCTCCAGCACGGTCCAGGCACAAAGCTGGGACAGCACTCTGCAGGGCAAGTCCAGCTCACCATCCCCCAGTCCCTGGGTCTCTCAGCCAGAGACCGAATAGCATCCCAAGGGCCTCCAATCGATTCAGTTCAGTCCAGTCACTCAGTCGTGTCCAACTCTTTGCCACGCCATGGACCTCAGCACGCCAGGCATCCCTGTCCATCACCAACTCCAGGAGTTTATTCAAACTCATGACCATTGAGTCGGTGATGCCATCCAACCATCTCATCCTCTGTCGTCCCCTTCTCCTCCTGCCTTCAATCTTTCCCAGCATCAGGGTCTTTTCCAATGAGTCAGCTCTTCGCATGAGGTGGCCAAAGTATTGGAGTTTCAGCTTTAGCATCAGTCCTTCCAAAGAACACCCAGGACTGATCTCCCTTAGGATGGACTGTTGGATCTCCTTGCAGTCCAAGGGACTCTCAAGAGTCTTCTCCAACACCACAGTTCAAAAGCATCAATTCTTTGGCGCTCAGCTTTCTTTATGGTCCAACTCTCACATCCATACATGACCACTTACTCCAGCTGGTAAGGCTAACTCCTGAGAAAGAGCCAGAAGCCAGGCACAGAGAATCGTGCAGACACACAGTTTTTACTGGGAGCCAAGAGATGACTAGGTAAGAAATGACGAGACCTGGAAACAGAAGCAGAGCTCTCTGGCCCTTTTTCTAACGCCCATCTTTCCAGGAAACATAATAAAACTACCTCATGAGTCATTTTTTTCCCTCCAAGAACCAAAGTTTTTATTTTTATTTTTTTTCTTGTGATAATACCTTTTTAAAAATGTTTTGATTGGAGTATAGTTGACTTACAGTGTTGTATTAGTTTCTGCTGTACAGCAAAGTGACTCAAATATACATATATCCATTTTTTTAGATTCTTTTCCCATATAGATAATTACAGTACGGAGTCGAGTTCCCTGTGCTATACAGTAGGTTCATGAGGCATTTTTACTAATAGAATGGGCTGCTTTACATGCAGTAAAATTTCAATTAATAAAAATCTTAAGAAGAGCAAGATTTTCTGACTAATGAATTAACTGATCAACTGAGGGTTAAAAAGAATCATTTTTTTTAATGTATCAATCTTACTATTGGAAAACTTTCCCAAAAAAATACATTTATTTCCTTGCCTCTTTAAGCAGTAAAATATCCAAGAGAAATGTTTGAGATGTTTCCAGGGATTCACTTATTGATTAAAAGATGAGCTGAGTATCCGCTCATGGAACAACAGACTGGTTCCAAATAGGAAAAGGAGTACCTCAAGGCTGTCTATTGTCACCCTGCTTACTTAACTTCTATGCAGAGTACATCATGAGAAACGCTGGGCTGGAGGAAACACAAGCTGGAATCAAGATTGCCGGGAGAAATATAAATAACCTCAGATATGTAGATGATCCCACCCTTATGGCAGAAAGTGAAGAGGAGCTAAAGAGCCTCTCGATGAAAGTGAAAGAAGAGAGTGAAAAAGTTGGCTTAAAGCTCAACATTCAGAAAACTAAGATCATGGCATCTGGTCCCATCACTTCATGGCAGATAGATGGGGAAACAGTGGAAACAGTGACTGACTTTATTTTTCTGGGCTCCAAAATCACTGCAGATGGTGATTGCAGCCATGAAATTAAAAGATGCTTGTTCCTTAGAAGGAAAGTTATGACCAAACTAGACAGCATGTTAAAAAGCAGAGACATTACTTTGCCAACAAAGGTCCGTCTAGTCAAGGCTATGGTTTTTCAGTAGTCATGTATGGATGTAAGAGTTGGACTATAAAGAAAGCTGAGCACAGAAGAATTGATGCTTTTGAACTGTGGTGTTGGAGAAGACTCTTGAGAGTCCCTCAGACTGCAAGGAGATCCAACCTGTCCATCCTAAGGGAGATCAGTCCTGGGTGTTCATTGGAGGGACTGATGTTGAAGCTGAGACTCCAATACTTTGGCCACCTGATGGGAAAATCTGACTCATTTGAAAAGACCCTGATGCTGGGGAAGATTGAGGGCAGGAGAAGATTGAGGAGGATGAGATGGTTGGATGGCATCACTGACTCGATGGGCATGGGTTTGAGTGAACTCCGGGAGTTGGTGATGGACAGGGAGGCCTGGCGTGCTGCAGTTCATGGGGTCGCAAAGAGTCGGAGACAACTGAGCAACTGAACTGAACTGAACTGAGGATCCACTCTGTGGTAGGTACTCTGATAAGGCACTGAAGACATAAAAATAAACAATTTCCTTAACAGCACAAAGTGACAGTTTGAGTTTTAACCTCACCAGACAGTCTCTCCTTTCTAACCAAATAATTTGATTCCTTTATGTTTGATGTTGGGAGCCACATACTTGAGTATATCCCTTCAGTTTTACTTTATCATTAGTATTTATTATATTTAGTTGCCTATGCAGCTTCCTGCATAGCTCAGTCGGTAAAGAATCTGTCTCCAGTGCCAGAGACCTGAGTTCCATCCCTGGGTGGGGAAGAATCCCTGGAGAAGGAAATGGCAACCCACTCCAGTATCTTCCCTGGAGAATCCCGTACACAGAGGAGCCTGGAGGGCTACAGTCCATGGGGTCGCGAGAGTAGGACATGACTTTGTGACCGCACCACCATGACCAGTAGCCCATGGGGTCACGTAGAGTGGGACCAACTGAAGTAGCTTAGCACATGTGCATCAGAGAAAAAGCCTCCTAGACATGCCGTGGCGGGAGGGCTTTCTTAAATAGGTTGGATTTGAGGCCATCGCAGTAGCTGTTAAACAGTCCTTGGTGTCCGACGGCTGAGGCTGAAAGAGGGATGGGAAGTGGGAGCTGCCCCAGTGGGCTGGCCCTCCTAGAACCCATGAGAAAGAAAGGGGCTTGAACCTATGTTGGACTCGCCACCGGAACCCCAGGGGCCTCCCTCCATCCACAGGCCTCCAGCCTGGGGGCCCTGCGTTCATCCAGACGCGTCCCTCTCACCGAACCTGCCCCGCTAGTTCCTCACCGAGGTCACCAGCCCCTAACTCCTTCAGCGCCCAGGGAGGACCTCTGCTGGCTAACGGGCCCCCACCACGGGGCCTGGACATCAATAGCCCAGCCAGTGTACACGGTCCACCACACACAGGGCGCGTGACGCCGAGTCCCCATGTGGCATGAGGGTCAGGGCCCAAAGCTGGCGGGCACGGCCTCAGACCCACTGCCTCCTGGAGCGTGGGCGCAGCGTGGGGGGCGCCCTCTGACCCTTTTTCTGCCCATGGTGTTATTCCTCTCCACATTCCAACAGAACTTGTCCCTTTCTTGAGAAGAACTGCCTCATTTCAAGAGCGAAAATCTCACCAAACCAAACCAAACAAAAAAGTGTTCACGCGCCATTCTGCATGTCTAAGCCCCTGGATTAAAATTCAAGTGTTAGGTTGAGAGTCAGAGATCCATTTAGTCACTGGCTTCAGCAAATACAGCTTTCTTACGTTATCCTGACTGCGGGAAGTGGAAGAAATGCATGGCCTATGATTAGTGTTTACATTAAAACCCAGGGAGCACATGGGGTAAGCCCTTCTCTCCTCACTGAGGCTCAGGCTAACCCAGGCCCAGGCCATGCTCACTTGATGGGTTTAAAGGGCTTTAAGTGAAGTGCAGTTTATATTGAATTTCTTTGTTTCTTGGTTTGAAGGTCCCTGAAGACATGGCAACTACAAAGCAGCCCTGAAGAGCAGGAATGTTGGAACAGATGTTATTTAGGCATTTCCACATAATAAAGACTTCTAATAATCCCCAATGCCCAATTATCCCCACACTTACGCCAGAGTTTCCACTCCATGAATGATAAATGCAAGCAATATTGACTCGAATAAAACCGCAATTATTTAGAACGCAGGTGATGCCCATCAAAGGAGGCATGTAAACAATTGATGGCCGCATTTTTTCGGATCCAGATTAGCCAATAGCCCAACTTTGTACTTAACATAGAACCAATTAGTCAAGTAATAATTGCATGATAAAGGCTATGCTCTCTGAGGGGGAAAAAAAATCTGATATTTTCTGCAAATGCATCAAACTATATCATGATATTTTACAGGGAGCAGTGTTTGATAGTAGATCATGTTTCCATCCTTTGCACTAATCAGAAAATAATGATATACAGTTTGGGGGGTGGATATCACCTTTGCACAAGTACTTTTGTTTTTTACGCTAGAGGTCAAAGGTAATTGCAGGCGTGGTCAGAAACAGAAGACATCCCACTGGCATTTCTTTTTCAATAGTGAAAGTGCAACTGCAATCCACAGAGGTAACTTCTGATAAATTCCAGCTTGGAAAATACATGAAACAAAACAGATTTCTCCACTTCCAAGACTTACACTTAACTCTGGGCCTTGATGTTAGCATAAAGTCCCAATTAATCAGAACTTGGAAGACCAAGCCAAGCCTAGTTTAAGAATTCGATATTTTCATACCAAAAGCAAGCAAAAACATCTACTGTGTACAAATTATGCATATTTTAAGAGGAGACAAATAACTTTTGGTGTCAAAAAAGCAGGTCTGATGGTTGAAGCTACCTACATTTGAGCCATGAGTCCTTCTGGAGACACATGATAGAATTTAAATGAGAAGACAGAAATTAACAGCCCTTTGTCTCCACTGCCTGGACAAAAGGACAGAAGAGTGAAGGAAAGTGCCTCTCAGAATTCACCACCCAGGGATGGGTTGGGAGGAAAAGAGAACCGAAAGAGACGTGGACACAGCTTTGGAGGAAGATGCTGCAAAGGGCTGCTTCATCTTCAAGGAATTGCAGGAGGAGCTCCCATCCCAGCCCAAGATGTTCCCCTGGGGTGTCGTCAGCAACCACAGATGGAGCCTGAGAGCCCCTCGCCAAAACTCCCAATCTATCCCTCTCCACCACGCTTCCACCCTGGGAACCATAAATTCTTTCTCTAAGTTTGTGAGTCTGTTTCTATTTTGTAAATAAGTTCATTTGCATCATTTTTTATTATGCCTATAAGCAATATTCTATGATATCTGTATTTCTCTTTCTGACCTACTTCACTTAGTATGACCATCTCTAGGTCTTCACTTAGTATGACCATCTCTAGGTCCTGCTTCACTTAGTGTGACCATCTCTAGGTCTTCACTTAGTATGACCATCTCTAGGTCCACCCATGTCGCTACAGATGGCATTATTTCATCCTTTTTATGGCTGAGTAATACCCCACTGCGTGCGCGTACGCCGTCTTCTTCATCCATTCATCTGCCGATGGACACTTAGGTTACTTCCGTGTCTTGGCTGTTGTGAACAGGGCTGCTATGAACACTGGGGTACATGTATCTTTTCAGACCATGTTTTTCTCCAGATATATGCCCAGGGGTGGGATTGCTGGGTAGTTCTATTTTTAGTTTTTTAAGGACCCTCCATACTGTTCTGCATAGTGACTATACCGATTTACATTTTCACCAGGAGTGTAGGAGGGTTTCCTTTCCTCTACACCATCTCCAGCATTCACTGTTTGTAGACTTTTTGCTGATGGCCATTCTGGCTGGTGTGAGGTAATACCTCATCATAATTTTGATCTGCATTTCTCTAATACTTAACAATGTCAAGCATCTTTTCACGTATCTGTGGTCATATGTATGTATGTCTTCTTTGGAGAGATGTCTTCTCACGTATCTGTGGTCATGTGTATGTGTGTCTTCTTTGGAGAGATGTCTTCTCACGTATCTGTGGTCATGTGTATGTATGTCTTCTTTGGAGAGATGTCTACTTAGGTCTTCTGCCCATTTTTTTGGGGGGGGTGGTCTGTTTATTTTTTGGATATGAAGCCCACATGAGCTAAACACTTTTAATTTTTCAGAGATATAAAATCTTGTGAAACTCATTTCATGGAGCCAGGGAAGTTTCTACAACCTCTAAGCAGGCTCATTCATTTCTGCACCCAATCCCTCCCTCTCTCCATCACTTTACAGCCTGTTTCACCACCTCACCGTCAATGGCAGCGACCGCTAGATTTCATCTACTAGTGAAGCTGTCAGTATCAAACACACACAAACCCCAGCTGTAGTTGCAGTGAAAAGCATCACTCTCAGGCTAAACATACTCAGTGGAATGCTGTATTTCTGGAACCCAAAAGACTGCTGTATAGGAAGAATCTGAGTTTTACAAAAGCCTTATTTTATATTCAACACTTACCAAAAAAATCACAAAATGAAACTTGCTTTCTACAGCAACCCCACCTTTGAAAAAACAAAACTGAAATAGATCTTGGAGACAATCCCACTTAAAAGGAAGGAATGAGTGGCTCAGAACAAGTGGTAACTTGCTCAAGAGTGCACGGCCAGCTAATGCGTAGCCAGAGGTCAGACAGAAACGCGACAAGGGTGCTGCAGAGACACTTGGAAATCGAGAGTGCACTGCTTTTCCACCTGGCTAGGAAGTGCTACATTCTACTCTCACTGTGTAGTAATACAAGGGCATGAGAAAACAAGGCATAAGCTAGTAACACGTCGTCCTCAGCTCTGCAGATGCTATCTGGCTAAGCCTAACTAAAGGGAGGAAGCTTATCATTGTAATGTGCAATTCTTTAATCCCTCCATTAATTGTGACTTCACTCTTAATTCTGGATGAGCAAATGGCTGCATTGTTGCAATATCTAAGTTTGAAGGCTCTCATAGATATTTATTAAATTAATGCAGCTCAAAATTCCCCTTTATGGCTTTCTTTTGCTTCCTCTGATCACAAAGTTATAAATACACACCAGTGTAGAAAATTTTTAAAGCACAGCAATGCATGTGAATCGTGAATAAAGCCGGTTCACTTTTGACACAATTTTTTCTCAAGGTTTCTCTAAGTACTTCTTTATCTGATATATTTAAGTTGCTTGAAAGCACAATATACCTATGTCATCTTACATGTTTACACATTCTTTAAAAACATAGTTTCAATGACTTCACAGTAATTTATCAAATGTATGTGCCCTAATTTAATTAATCATTCTTTTCAGTTCATTCTCAGTCTCTCTCTACTGTAAATAACGCTGCAGTGAACATCTTTGTACAAAATATTGTACAACCAATGTTCTTTACAAGTGTCAAGTTTTGGAAGACAAGGACTGATGGTCTGACACAGATTTGTGAGCTAAGGAAATGTGACAAATGTAACTTGGAATCCTGGACTGGGTACTGGAGCACAAATAGGGTTTCGGTGAACAACTGGCAAAATTTGAATAAGATCTGCAGTTTAATGAAAGATACTGTAGCCATATTAATTTTGATGACTTTATTAATACTATGGTTATGTGAATGCTAAAGTCAAAGGTATCTGGGTATAGGAACTATGAAACTTCTGTACTATTTTCACAACTTTTATGCAGTCTAAAATTAATTCAAAATGAATGTTTTAAAGTCATGATAAAGTGGCCCTGAGTTGACAGTGCACTCAAGATTGTGGCTGGAGTCATGAGTCCCTCTGGAGAAATACATCTTAAAAGCCTCAAGAATTTCCACAAAGTTCTAAGGATGATGAGTTCACAATTCAAAAAAAAAAAAAATCAGAAGACATATGAGGAAACAAGGTACTATGAGCCACACTCAGCAAAAAACGAAAAAAAGAAAAAGAACCAACCAACATATGATTCACAAAGTCTTCAAATGATTAAATTACCAGAATATATAGAAAGGTTCGACTAGTCAAGGCTATGGTTTTTCCAGTGGTCATGTATGGATGTGAGAGTTGGACTGTGAAGAAGGCTGAGCGCCAAAGAATTGATGCTTTTGAACTTTGGTGTTGGAGAAGACTCTTGAGAGTCCCTTGGACTGCAAGGAGATCCAACCAGTCCATTCTGAAGGAGATCAGCCCTGGGATTTCTTTGGAAGGAATGATGCTAAAGCTGAAACTCCAGTACTTTGGCCACCTCATGCGAAGAGTTGACTCATTGGAAAAGACCCTGATGCTGGGAGGGATTGGGGGCAGGAGGAGAAGGGGACGACAGAGGATGAGATGTCTGGATGGCATCACTGACTCGATGGACGTGAGTCTCAGTGAACTTGGGGAGTTCGTGATGGACAGGGAGGCCTGGCGTTCTGCGATTCATGAGGTCGCAAACAGTTGGACATGACTGAGCGACTGATCTGATCTGATCTGATCTGATAGCAATGATGTTTAACAAGGAAAAAAGAGAGCATATTAAAAGTGTGAAAGGGACTTCCCTGGCAGTCCAGGGGTTAAGACTTTGTCTTCCAATGCAGGGGGAACAGGTCCCATCCCTGACTGGGGAGCTAGGATCTCAGAAGCTTCATAGCAAAACCCAAAACATAGAAAAGATGTAATGATACTAACGTAAGGTGAAATAGATGTTAAGGAGAAAGGCAATCCTAGTGCATAATTCACCCATAATGGATAAAACATTTAATTCACTAGGAAGATACAGAAATTCTAATCTTGCATAAACTTAACTTTAGAGCTCCAAAATAAGGCCAAAAAAGTTGAATAAGTCAAACTGAAGTTTCTACCATTATAGTGCGAGATTATAATATACTTTTCCTAGCAATTGAAAAATCAAATTAAATCTGACCCCAAAAGTTCAATATGGATACAACTTGAACAGGAAATTAAATTTGAGCAGCATAACCCATTAGTCATGGGCTACCCAGCAAATACCAATCATTTCTAAGAGCAATGCTGAACAAAGGCTAGGGCTGAAGATCCTCTTGGTGTCCGGCAAGCAGTGCTTAGCCTCGGTGATAAAAAGCTTGTGGAACTGGCAGGGGGTTCCAGTAGACCTTTGGGATAGAATAGAGCGTCCAGAAAGAGTTCTGCACACATTCGGGGAAGAAACATGATCGATGTACCTTTAATTATCAGTACATTAATCAACTATTTAATCAGATGTTGCCAAACAGTCACTGATGTGGAGTAACTAATCACTAATCACAAAAATCAACTACGGATGACGTAAAGCTGAAACTGAAAATATTTAGGGGCGAAATAGACAGAATATCTTCATGACCTTAGTGTAGGAAATGATGTTTTAATAAACAGAAAGAAAAAAAACTGACATTTTAGAATAAAAAAAAAAGATCAATTAGGTTATGTTAAAATGGACAACTTCTGAAAGGCTCTATGCAAAATGTAAGGGGATGGTGCCAATAACTGACTAAGATATTTGCAACATATACAACTAAAGGTCAGTGCCTGAATTTTGTAAGACTAGATACTGAATATAAACTTATTAAATGAAACAAAGAAATAAAAGAAAAATAAGCAAAAGATGTGAATGGTTACATCTTCACAGCAGAAAAAATTTTTAATAAATATACGAAAAGGTAGTCAACACTAGGGAAATACAAAGTAAACCCTCCAAGAGAACCATTTACACAATCATCAGGTGGGAACAACTAACATATCAGCTAATAGCAAGTACTGGCAAAGATCATGTAGCAATGGAAACACTGCACGCGGAGGCTCTGAACACAAACACCTTCATAACACCAGGTGGAATCCAGCCGTTCAGTCCATCCACTCCTGGTCATATAATCCCTAGAGAAACTCTTGTATCTGCTTTAGGGGACGTGCACAAGGAGCTCTCTAGAAGAATGTTTGTTGTAAGAAAAACGAAAACACGTGCGACGTCAAAGGACAAGAGAATGGATAAACTGCAGCTTTGCATACAGAGTGAAAAAGACCGACCTGCAGCCCATACCAGCAGAGCTCAGCATCTGAAACATAATGGTGAATGAAAAAGGCAGCCAAGAGACTAAATAAAATGGACTTTTATTTACACAGAGTAAAAATATGCAGAGTAAACAGGATGTGGTTAAGGTGACATCCACATAGGATAGGACTATAGGGAACCCCAAGAATTGCAACCACAAAGCTCAAGCTGGAAGCCGGGATGTGGGCAAAGTAGGAGAAGTTCAGAACCATCAATGGCATTGGTTTTCCTATTTCTTAAACTGCAATATGGGCCTAAAGGTGTTTATTTTACTCCCACTTCTTCGCATTATATTTATTCTTTTGACTATGTGCTACATTTCAGTAAAGAAGTTAACAAAAAAGACATCCACCTATTACAGGTATGGAGCTCAATGCTGTGAGAGGAACAGAAAAAGAGAAGTGAAATAATCATGAACTATGGTTCCTCTCAAGATGCTGTAAAGAAGTGAAAAAAAAAAAAAAGTGAAAGTGAAAAAAAGTGAAAAAAAGACCCTCGATCAAGTCAGACTCTTTGAGACCCCATGGACTGTGTAGCCCACCAGGCTCCTCTGTCCACGGGATTCTCCAAGCAAGAATACTGGAGTGGATTGCCATTCCCTTCTCCAGAGGATCTTCCTGACTGAGGGATCTAACCTGGGTCTCCCGTGTTGCAAGCAGATTCTTTACCATCTGAGCCACTGAGGGAGCCTGATCAAGTCAGAAAAGGAAAACTAGCTCAGCTGAAAGAGTTTAAAAGTGAGTTTCTCAGAAGCAGTCCAGGTTAAAGAGGGGTCCACGCAACCCGGAGAAAGCCAGGCGTGATGTGAAGGGCTGAGCATTGCAGGGGTGCAGACGTGGGCTTGTGATCTTGAACAAACAAACACCGTGCCAGCCCAGGGCTGTTAATAGAGAAAGAGGCTCCTGGGCTCCCGGTGCCTGAAGTCCCCAGGGCAGAGGTGGCCGGGTTTCTCCCAGTGCTTTTGAGGAGACAGGTCTCTCCAGGTGCTCTGCTCCTAACCCAGACTGAGCCTGGCTCAGCAATACGCAAGGGGTCCCTTCCCAGCTGGAAAGAAGGATGAAGCCATTTGACGGAGGAGAACTAGATCTAAGACGAAGAGGAGACTTTTTTTTCAGGACAGCTGATGGTTTGTCAGCCTCATGACATTTTGTTAGCACAGATTTCTCCAAGCGCCCTGCGAGGAGCTGATGGTTGGCTTTTCAAAAGTCTCAAGGTTGCACAGGGCCGATTATTTATAGGGTGGCTATAACCGGTTCCCGCAAAGCCAAATGAGAGCGTTGGTCTAATCTTTCTGCCCTGTATTTCCTCCTGTGACCTGAGGTCTACTGGTGAAAATCTATTAAAAGGTTTCCTGATAATAAAAAAAAAAAAGTAGACATTTCAACTTGGTCAAAATTGAAACCCAGAGGGATAGCTTCAATTTCCAATGAGCTAGGATTGACAGAGCCTTGCAGCTGAGCTGCCGGAACTTCAGCCTTACTGCACCACAGGCCTGGTGAGAGCACTCACCAGGCATCTCAAGGGGGCAAGCCCTAGACAGACGTGCATCTGAGACAGATGTGGGGTTAGCACAGAGGGCGCCCAGATGAGCAGGTCACCCACATCTGGATGCCGGATCCTCTTCTTCCTTCCAGGACCACACCAGAGGCAGACGTCACATGTGGGCTGGAGTGATGGGGACACAGAACAGCACTATCAAGCTGAAGCACCATCAGACTCTGTCCTCGGTCTTGAGAAAAATCTTATTGTGCAAACCTCTTCATTCATTTCAGGTAACAGCTACATGGAAAGCAGGGGAAGTTTCACATAATAAAAAGTCTATGAAATCTGAAGGCTGACTTCTATGAACAACAGATCTTGGTAACAGCATGTGTGTTAGTCGCTCAGTCATGCCCGACTCTTTGTGACCCCCTGGACTGTAGCCCACCAGGCTCCTCTGTCCATGGGATTCTCCAGGCAAGGATACTGGAGTGGTTAGCCACTCCCTTCTCCAGGGCACCTTCCTGAACCAAGGATGGGTCTCCCGCACTGCACACGGATTCTTTACCATCTGAACCATGACCTGCATTAAAGCGGTACTTTTTAATGTGTTAAATTGCAGTCACAAATCGAGTCTTCATGCTCCTGTAGCTGAGTGAAGGGTCTCCACTTTTCAGCTGCTCTCTCCTTCCTTTCTGCCTTTCTCCCAGAAGACTAGAGTGCTGACTCATTCATCCCGGACAGAGGAGAAGCTGCTGGAGCTGATGGGTTGATTTCATGTTCATGGGGGCCTCACTAGGCACAGAGAGGCCTGAGTGATAAACTGCAGGCTTGCTCTGGGCATCAGAAAAGCTGCACACAGGACACTGGACCTGGCCCTGTGTAGGAGGGTTGTACGTGGATATAGGCAGATAACAGAATTTATCTTGGGTTTTAAAATTAGAAGAATCCATCTAATGCAATCATAAGTATTTTTTACATTTTTTTATGTTGCTGTTGTGCAGTCGCTAAGTCATGTCCTACTCCGTGCGACCCCATGGACTGCAGCTTGCCTGGCTTTCCTGTCCTTCACTATCCATCAGAGTTTGCTCAGACTCATGTCCATCGAATCAGTGATGCCATCCAACCATCTCATCCTCTGTCGTCCCCTTCTCGTCCTGCCTTCAATCTTTCCCACCATTAGGGACTTTTCCAATGAGTCGGCTCTTCACATCAGGTGGCCAAAGTATTGGAGTTTGAGCTTCAGCATCAGTTCTTTCAATGAATATTCAGGACTTATTTCCTTTAGGATTGACTGGTTTGATCTCCTTGCAGTCCAAGGGACTCTCAAGAGTCTTCTGCAACACCACAGTTGCACCACAATTCTTCAGTGCTCAGCCTTCTTTATGGTCCAATTGTCACATCTGTACATGACCACTGGAAACACTACAGCTTTGACTATGTGGAACTTTGTCGGCAAAGGGCTGTCTCTGTTTTTTCAATATGCTGTCTAGGTTTGGGTTAGCTTTTCTACCGAGGAGCAAGCATCACCAGCTTCAGGTCTTCGAGACCTGACATGATTTCTAGTAAAATCAGCAGCCTGGCTCCAGTGCTGCCCAACCCAAGGACACCATATTCAGGATGATCCTTCTTTGCAGATTTCCACCTGCTTCCAACCACCCAAGGGAACCAATACAGCTGAGAGAGAGTCCTAGAGCGAGACAGAAGCAGACAGAGAGAGAGGCCCGTGAAGGCAAACCAACCAAAGACCACCTATGACTTCAAACATCCACTGTGCATACCATGGGCCAGGCTCCAGCTCCTGGGTGAACCGCTTATGTACATCACCCGCTTCGCTCTCACAGGAGCCTGTGTGGTGACTATCAGTCCAATTTATGGACAAGGAAACTGGTAAGCTGGGAACAAAGGTTATGCACCCCACAGTCACCCAGCCAGCAAGTGACAACTGTGATTAAAATGTTGACTGGATGACTCCAGAACTACCTGTGATCAGACGTGAATTCCCTGCAACACAGCCTCAATTAAAAGGCCTCCCTCTCGCACATGAGAATGACTTCTGGCTAGTCAAAACAAGAACCACATTAGGCACCGTTGTTCCAGACGTTACAAGTCATCTTGAATCAATTCTCCACGATACAAAATTAAAACAAGTGTCATTTATCAACCAAAGTGAGACTAAAACAACTCTTGTCCTGCCAACATTAACTTGGAAAAAAAAAAAAAAACCTTACTGTTATAAAGATTCTAAGACCATTTCTTGAGCTTAGAACAGGAAAGGAAAATAAAATTAAGAGGGAAAACTAACAAGAGTTCCCTGGGATCATTAAAATGCAAAATAATTCTCTTGCCCTCTGCCCTCTGCCCCCTGCAAACGGGACTGCTGTTGACTCTCCCATTATGTCAACAGACTTGAAGTTCAATTAAAAAGCCATCAGCCAACCTCCCAGGGAGCAACCAGAGTCCCCCAGCAAGGCCAGGACCCTCCACCGCCTGGGCCTGGAGAGGACCCAGGGGGCAGGGAGCCCAGAAGTGTCAGGAGAGGAGAAAGAACGTGGTTGCCCCAAACAAGCTCTTGGCCCGGTGGCATCCCTGAGGCCCTCCTGGTCACTGATGCCCGTGACACTCAGGCTTCGTGTCAGAAGGACTCTTTGCATTCATGGGCAGCGAATCGCAAGCCCCGACCCCAGCTAGGGACGCACAGAGGACAGCACCTGCCCAACGAGTGGTGTGGACCACCGTGTTGTTCAGTTGCTAAGTCGTCTCCAGCTCTTTGTGACCCTGTGGACTGCAGCACGCCAGGCTTCCCTGTCCTTCACTACCTCCTGGAGCTTGCTCACACTCAAGTCCATTGAGTCAATGATGCCATCCAACCATCTCATCCTCTGTCATCCCTTTCTTCTCTTGTCCTCAATCTTTCCCAGCATCTGGGTCTTTTCCAGCGAGTCAGCTCTTTGCATCCACTGGCCAAAGGATTGGAACCTCAGCTTCAGCATCAGTCTTTCCAATGAATATTCGGTGTTGATTTCCTTTTGGATTGACTGGTCTGATCTCCTTGCAATCCAAGGGATTCTCAAGAGTCTTCTCCAGCACCAGAGTTTGAGCATCTCAAATGCTTCCCAGATAAACACTCAGGGCATTAACACCTCAGTAAGTAAACTGCCCACCGTGGGGATGAAGACCTTCAGTGCGCCAGACTCATTCCAAACGTTCCTTGTGCCTAATGCATGAAAGGAGGCTTTTAAGACACTCATTCTGAGCCAGGCACCTTGATAAAACCATTTGCAAGAGTTCTCACCCATCCTCACAACATCAACTATGGTATGTGTTCAGGTATCACTCCATTTTACAGATGAAGACACAGGTTTGCAGGAGTTCAGTACCTGCCTCCATCTACTGAATGGTAAAGTCTCTGCATACAACCAGAATCCAACTTCATCTTCATCCCCAAAACAGTTCATAGGCCGATAAAAGCTGAGCCACCACAATTGGTTTAAATATTTTTCAAAGTTTTCTGAATGCAAGTTGCTTTATTGGTGCATTTTAATCTCAGCTGGTTTTTATTTCACATTCTCCCCTTGAAGACAAGAGACCCACGAAGAGCCAAACTGTTCTCATATCTGGAAACACTTGAAAGGATGAGATGGGTGATGTCACCAGGCCTCTCTCTGATGGATTAAGTGACCAGGAGAGAGAACAGCCACAGGGGCGGGGATCCAGGAGCTGCTCTGAACAGCATCCCATCTGAGATTTGGGGCAAACGCCCCTGTGTCCATCAAAGCACCCTGCCCCCACGTGTCTCGGACCATTGGCACCAGGACCCCGAAGTCCCGTGCACTGGCCCCTCTGTAGCTGAAGTCAAGAAAGCTGCATCTGAGCCCCTGTCTAGTAAAAGTAAACAGACAGTACTCCCCACGCCATGCTGCTGGGGTCAGATGAAAGCCCCAGCTGTGGACTCATTTGCTCTTCTCCTATTCCTGTTGTGACTTAGTGGCTCAGTCATCTGACTCTTTGAGACCCTATGGACTGTAACCTGCCAGGCTCCTCTGTCCACAGAATTCTCTAGGTAAGAATACTGGAGTGATTTGCTGTTTCCTCCTCCAAGGGATCTTCCCAATCCACGTCTCCTGTGTTGGCAGGTGGATTCTTTACCACTGAGCCACCAGGGTAGCCAGTCTTCATATTCCTAAAGCATCATTTTTCACAAAGAACAAAACCAAATAAAGAATTTCAAATGTAAAGCGATCAACTAACTCTATGAAAGAAAATAAATCTTTTTTTTTTCCCTAAGACCAGTAGTTTGGAAGTACAATTTCCGCTTGTGTCTCTAATAATTCATAGATGTAGATTACAGAAATGGAAGATATACGTTCAGCAGAGGTTAGTGGGCAGGGATTGAGAGAGAAAACTGACTGAACAATCTCGCATGTCACCAGAAGAGGTTAGTGGGCAGGGATTGAGAGAGAGAAACTGACTGAACAATCTCGCATGTCACCAGCAGAGGTTAGTGGGCAGGGATTGAGAGAGAAAACTGACTGAACAATCTCGCATGTCACCAGCAGAGGTTAGTGGGCAGGGATTGAGAGAGAAAACTGACTGAACAATCTCGCATGTCACCAGAAGAGGTTAGTGGGCAGGGATTGAGAGAAAACTGACTGAACAATCTCGCATGTCACCAGTAGAGGTTAGTGGGCAGGGATTGAGAGAAAACTGACTGAACAATCTGCATGTCACCAGAAGAGGTTAGTGGGCAGGGATTGAGAGAGAAAACTGACTGAACAATCTCGCATGTCACCAGAAGAGGTTAGTGGGCAGGGATTGAGAGAGAGAAACTGACTGAACAATCTCGCATGTCACCAGAAGAGGTTAGTGGGCAGGGATTGAGAGAGAAAACTGACTGAACAATCTCGCATGTCACCAGAAGAGGTTAGTGGGCAGGGATTGAGAGAGAAAACCTGACTGAACAATCTCGCATGTCACCAGCAGAGGTTAGTGGGCAGGGATTGAGAGAGAGAAAAACTGACTGAACAATCTCGCATGTCACCAGCAGAGGTTAGTGGGCAGGGATTGAGAGAGAAAAAACTGACTGTCACCACAATTGAGAGAGAAAACCTGACTGAACAATCGCATGTCACCAGAAGAGGTTAGTGGGCAGGGATTGAGAAAGAAAACTGACTGAACAATCTCGCATGTCACCAGAAGAGGTTAGTGGGCAGGGATTGAGAGAGAAACCTGACTGAACAATCTCGCATGTCACCAGAAGAGGTTAGTGGGCAGGGATTGAGAGAGAAAACCTGACTGAACAATCTCGCATGTCACCAGCAGAGGTTAGTGGGCAGGGATTGAGAGAGAAAACTGACTGAACAATCTCGCATGTCACCAGAAGAGGTTAGTGGGCAGGGATTGAGAGAGAAAACTGACTGAACAATCTCGCATGTCACCAGAAGAGGTTAGTGGGCAGGGATTGAGAGAGAAAACTGACTGAACAATCTCGCATGTCACCAGAAGAGGTTAGTGGGGGGGATTGAGAGAAAACTGACTGAACAATCTCGCATGTCACCAGAAGAGGTTAGTGGGCAGGGATTGAGAGAGAAAAACTGACTGAACAATCTCGCATGTCACCAGAAGAGGTTAGTGGGCAGGGATTGAGAGAGAAAAACTGACTGAACAATCTCGCATGTCACCAGAAGAGGTTAGTGGGCAGGGATTGAGAGAGAAAAACTGACTGAACAATCTCGCATGTCACCAGAAGAGGTTAGTGGGCAGGGATTGAGAGAGAAAAACTGACTGAACAATCTCGCATGTCACCAGAAGAGGTTAGTGGGCAGGGATTGAGAGAAAAACTGACTGAACAATCATGTCACCAGCAGAGGTTAGTGGGCAGGGATTGAGAGAGAAAAACTGATGTCACCAGAAGTGGGCAGGGTGGGCACTGGGATTGAGAGAGAAAAAATTGACTGAACACTGACTGAACAATCTCTCGCATGTCACCAGAAGAGGTTAGTGGGCAGGGATTGAGAGAGACTGAACAACTGACTGAACAATCTCGCATGTCACCAGAAGAGGTTAGTGGGCAGGGATTGAGAGAGAAAACTGACTGAACAATCTCGCATGTCACCAGAAGAGGTTAGTGGGCAGGGATTGAGAGAGAAAAACTGACTGAACAACAATCTCGCATGTCACCAGAAGAGGTTAGTGGGCAGGATTGAGAGAGAAAAACTGACTGAACAATCTCGCATGTCACCAGAAGAGGTTAGTGGGCAGGGATTGAGAGAGAAAAACTGACTGAACAATCTCGCATGTCACCAGAAGAGGTTAGTGGGCAGGGATTGAGAGAGAAAAACTGACTGAACAATCTCGCATGTCACCAGAAGAGGTTAGTGGGCAGGGATTGAGAGAGAAAAACTGACTGAACAATCTGAGAGAGCATGTCACCAGAACAAGAGGTTAGTGGGCAGGGATTGAGAGAAAAACTGACTGAACAATCTCGCATGTCACCAGAAGAGGTTAGTGGGCAGGGATTGAGAGAGAAAACTGACTGAACAATCTCGCATGTCACCAGAAGAGGTTAGTGGGCAGGGATTGAGAGAGAAAACTGACTGAACAATCTCGCATGTCACCAGCAGAGGTTAGTGGGCAGGGATTGAGAGAGAAAAACTGACTGAACAATCTCGCATGTCACCAGAAGAGGTTAGTGGGCAGGGATTGAGAGAGAGAAAACTGACTGAACAATCTCGCATGTCACCAGAAGAGGTTAGTGGGCAGGGATTGAGAGAGAAAACTGACTGAACAATCTCGCATGTCACCAGAAGAGGTTAGTGGGCAGGGATTGAGAGAGAAAAACTGACTGAACAATCTCGCATGTCACCAGAAGAGGTTAGTGGGCAGGGATTGAGAGAGAAAACTGACTGAACAATCTCGCATGTCACCAGAAGAGGTTAGTGGGCAGGGATTGAGAGAGAAAAACTGACTGAACAATCTCGCATGTCACCAGAAGAGGTTAGTGGGCAGGGATTGAGAGAGAAAACTGACTGAACAATCTCGCATGTCACCAGAAGAGGTTAGTGGGCAGGGATTGAGAGAGAAAACTGACTGAACAATCTCGCATGTCACCAGAAGAGGTTAGTGGGCAGGGATTGAGAGAGAAAACTGACTGAACAATCTCGCATGTCACCAGAAGAGGTTAGTGGGCAGGGATTGAGAGAGAAAACTGACTGAACAATCTCGCATGTCACCAGCAGAGGTTAGTGGGCAGGGATTGAGAGAGAAAAACTGACTGAACAATCTCGCATGTCACCAGCAGAGGTTAGTGGGCAGGGATTGAGAGAGAAAAACTGACTGAACAATCTCGCATGTCACCAGCAGAGGTTAGTGGGCAGGGATTGAGAGAGAAAAACTGACTGAACAATCTCGCATGTCACCAGAAGAGGTTAGTGGGCAGGGATTGAGAGAGAAAAACTGACTGAACAATCTCGCATGTCACCAGAAGAGGTTAGTGGGCAGGGATTGAGAGAGAAAAACTGACTGAACAATCTCGCATGTCACCAGAAGAGGTTAGTGGGCAGTCACCAGCAGAGGTTAGTGGGGATTGAGAGAGAAAAACTGACTGAACAATCTCGCATGTCACCAGAAAGGTTAGTGGGCAGGGGATTGAGAGAGAAAAACTGAGTGGGCTGAACAATCTGACTGAACGCATGTCACCAGAAGAGGTTAGTGGGCAGGGATTGAGAGAGAGAAAAACTGACTGAACAATCTCGCATGTCACCAGAAGAGGTTAGTGGGCAGGGATTGAGAGAGAAACTGACTGAACAATCTCGCATGTCACCAGAAGAGGTTAGTGGGCAGGGATTGAGAGAGAGAAACTGACTGAACAGTGGGCAGGGATTGATGTCACCAGCAGAGGTTAGTGGGCAGGGATTGAGAGAGAAAACTGACTGAACAATCTCGCATGTCACCAGAAGAGGTTAGTGGGCAGGGATTGAGAGAGAAAAACTGACTGAACAATCTCGCATGTCACCAGAAGAGGTTAGTGGGCAGGGATTGAGAGAGAAAACTGACTGAACAATCTCGCATGTCACCAGAAGAGGTTAGTGGGCAGGGATTGAGAGAGAAAAACTGACTGAACAAGGTTAGTGGGCAGGGATTGAGAGCATGTCACCAGAAGAGGTTAGTGGGCAGGGATTGAGAGAGAAAAACTGACTGAACAATCAGAGGTTAGTGGGCATGTCACCAGAAGAGGTTAGTGGGCAGGGATTGAGAGAGAAAAACTGACTGAACAATCTCGCATGTCACCAGCAGAGGTTAGTGGGCAGGGATTGAGAGAGAAAAACTGACTGAACAATCTCGCATGTCACCAGAAGAGGTTAGTGGGCAGGGATTGAGAGAGAAAACTGACTGAACAATCTTAGTGGGCATGTCACCAGAAGAGGTTAGTGGGCAGGGATTGAGAGAGAAAAAAACTGACTGAACAATCTGGGCGCATGTCACCAGCAGAGGTTAGTGGGCAGGGATTGATTGAGAGAAAACTGACTGAACAATCTCGCATGTCACCAGAAGAGGTTAGTGGGCAGGGATTGAGAGAGAAAAAAACTGACTGAACAATCTCGCATGTCACCAGAAGAGGTTAGTGGGCAGGGATTGAGAGAGAAAAAAACTGACTGAACAATCTCGCATGTCACCAGAAGAGGTTAGTGGGCAGGGATTGAGAGAGAAAAACTGACTGAACAATCTCGCATGTCACCAGAAGAGGTTAGTGGGCAGGGATTGAGAGAGAAAACTGACTGAACAATCTCGCATGTCACCAGAAGAGAAAGTGTGAGTTCAGTGGGTATCTTGAAACTTGGTCCCATGTAACATAAATGTGACATCAGATAGAACTGATCACTTCAGGGCACGTGTCTGCCTTGCTTCCTGGAGCCATTTTTGTGAGTAAACTAAGGGTCCTAAGGTAGAGGGTATTTGAATTGATTGACTGACTGAGTGAAAGGCTGTGGGTGGAAAATAGAAACTCGGAAGGAAAGAACAGAGGAGGCAGGGAGGGACGAGGGGAGGTACTAATAACTCCCGGATAATCATATGGTCGCTGGTTACTTGCTAAGTCGTGTCTGACTCTTACGACCCCACAGACTGTAGCCCACCAGGCTCCTCAGTTCATGGGATTTCTCAGGCAAGAATACTGGACTGGGTTCCTATTTCCTTCTCCAGGGGACCTTCCCCACCCAGGGATCAAACCTGTGTCTCTTCTAACACTGTAGGCAGATTCTTTACCACTGAGTCACTGAGGAATCCCCAAGATAATCACATACATCAATACAGAAAAAGCAATGTTCAGACTGAAGACCCCACGCATCCTTGTTTGACAGCTCCAGTGGTCCCGCTTCATCAAAACGCACGTGATCATGGTGGAAACAGATCAAGATGGCGGAGAGGGGGAGGCTGGGTGTGCCCCCTCAGGAACACAGCAAAACCACACTGTCACAGAGAGCCACTCTCCCTTAAATCCACCTGGGAGCTAGCAGAAGGGCTCTTCTATGACCAAGCCTATAAACAAAGATCCACACAGCGTCAGGCAGGAGGGAGGAGAAGCCATCTGCTCAGTCGCTGTGCCCCCAGCAGGGACACAGGCCAGGAGGGGGCTGTCACAGGTGTGGGGTCCTCCCTGGGGAATGAGGGGCATATTGAGTACTAAGCCCAGGGCCCAACAGCAGGAGGACGAGCCCCCTTCCTTAACTGGTTTGCAGACCAGTGGGGTTTGTCAGAGGGGCGCAGGACCCCAAGAGGCCCTCAGGGTTTCCTGCTCCCAGTCACAGAAGATTGCAAACCACTGGGGCCTGGGGCTGGCCTTCAGGACCTGGTGATCTGCATTTCTCCCAGCTCTGATGCTGCGGCCCAGGCCTTTTGGTGAGACCGCTGGGCGATCGGCTGCCCTTGGGGCTCAGGAGCAGGGTACACAACGTGGGACGGCAGGTCTTCTCTGCGCTCTTGGAAACACCAAATCAGAACACGGTTAGGGACCTGGCCCACGGGGGCCAGGGCAGGGCTGTGGGCCAAGTCAAATGAGGAGAATGTGTTTCTAAACTCCGCAATCCACTTCCTGTTTCTCCAGCACAGCGGAGGGTCTGGGCTCTCACTGAAGTTCAGAGACACAGACACACACTCAGTGAGTATTGTCTTCAAGAATAGACAGAACCTCTGTGTGGGACCAGGCAACCTCTCAGAGGCGTGGAGCAGCCAGCGCGGGGTGCACTGATGCTCTGGGTTCAAATCCCCCTCGGCCTCTCAACAGCTGCCCAACCATGAGAACGTCCCTCAGCTTCTCTGAGCTTCCACTTTCTCATCTGAGATCGGAGGTTATTATAATCCTTCTCTCCAAGCTTGCCTTGAGGTTCACCTAAGAAGAAATATAAAAATGCCTATGACAGTGGCATTTATACAGTGGAAGTGAGAAATAGATTTAAGGGACTGGATCTGATAGATAGAGTGCCTGATAAACTATGGAATGAGGTTCGTGACATTGTACAGGAGACAGGGATCCAGACCATCCCCATGGAAAAGAAATGCAAAAAAGCAGAATGGCTGTCTGGGGAGGCCTTACAAATAGCTGTGAAAAGAAGAGAAGTGAAAAGCAAAGGAGAAAAGGGAAGATATAAGCATCTGAATGCAGAGTTCCAAAGAACAGCAAGGAGAGATAAGAAAGCCTTCCTCAGTGAACAATGCAAAGAAACAGAGGAAAACAACAGAATGGGAAAGACTAGAGATCTCTTCAAGAAAATTAGAGCTACCAAGGGAACATTTCATGCAAAGATGGGCTCAATGAAGGACAGAAATGGTATGGACCTAACAGAAGCAGAAGATATTAAGAAGAGGTGGCAAGAATACACAGAAGAACTGTACAAAAAAGATCTTCATGACCAAGATAATCACAATGGTATGATCACTCACCTAGAGCCAGACATCCTGGAATGTGAAGTCAAGTGGGCCTTGGAAAACATCACTATGAACATAGCTAGTGGAGGTGATGGAATTCCAGTTGAGCTATTTCAAATCCTGAAAGATGATGCTGTGAAAGTGCTGTACTCAATATGCCAGCAAATTTGGAAAACTCAGCAGTGGCCACAGGACTGGAAAAGGTCAGTTTTCATTCCAATCCCAAAGAAAGGCAATGCCAAAGAATGCTCAAACTACCGCACAATTGCACTCATCTCACACGCTAGGAAAGTAATGCTCAAAATTCTCCAAGCCAGGCTTCAGCAATACGTGAACCGTGAATTTCCAGATGTTCAAGCTGGTTTTATTTTAGAAAAGGCAGAGGAACCAGAGATCAAATTGCCAACACTTCCTGGATCATGGAAAAAGCAAGAGTTCCAGAAAAACATCTATTTCTGCTTTATTGACTATGCCAAAGCCTTTCACTGTGTGGATCACAATAAACTGTGGAAAATTCTGAAAGAGATGGGAATATCAGACCACCTGACCTGCCTCTTGAGAAACGTGTATGCAGGTCAGGAAGCAACAGTTAGAACTGGACATGGAACAACAGACTCTTTCCAAATAGGAAAAGGAGCACGTCAAGGCTGTATATTGTCACCCTGCTTATTTAACTTATATGCAGAGTACATCATGAGAAACACTGGGCTGGAAGAAGCACAAGCTGGAATCAAGATTGCCAAGAGAAATATCAATAACCACAGACATGCAGATGACACCACCCTTATGGCAGAATGTGAAGAGGAACTAAAAAGCCTCTTGAAAGTGAAAGAGGAGAGTGGAAAAGTTGGCTTAAAGCTCAACATTCAGAAAACGAAGATCATGGCATCTGGTCCCATCACTTCATGGGAAATAGATGGGGAAACAGTGGAAACAGTGTCAGACTTTATTTTTTAGTGCTCTAAAATCACTACAGATGGTGATTGCAGCCATGAAATTAAAAGGCACTTTCTCCTTGGAAGGAAAGTTATGATCAACCTAGATAGCATATTCAAAAGCAGAGACATTACATTGCCTAGAAAGGTCCATCTAGTCAAGGCTATGGTTTTTCCTATGGTCATGTATGGATGTGAGAGTTGGACTGTGAAGAAAGCTGAGAGCTGAAGAATTGATGCTTTTGAACTGTGGTGTTGGAGAAGACTCTTGAGAGTCCCTTGGACTGCAAGGAGATCCAACCAGTCCATTCTGAAGGAGATCAGCCCTGGGATTTCTTTGGAAGGAATGATGCTAAAGCTGAAACTCCAGTACCCTGGCCACCTCATGCGAAGAGTTGACTCATTGGAAAAGACCCTGATGCTGGGAGGGATTGGGGGCAGGAGGAGAAAGGGACGACAGAGGATGAGATGACTGGATGGCATCACTGACTCGATGGACGTGAGTCTCAGTGAACTCTGGGAGTTGGTGATTGACAGGGAGGGCTGGCGATGGGGTCGTGGAGAGTCGGACACGACTGAGCGACTGGACTGAACTGAACTGATGACAGTGGCAAATTTTATTTTCTCAGCAAAATCACTGCGGACAGTGACTGCAGCCAGGCTTCCCTGATAGCTCAGCTGGTAAAGAATCTGCCTGCAAAGCAAGAGACCCCAGTTCAATTCTTCCATCAGGAAGATCCACTGGAGAAGGCATACGTCACCCACTCCAGTATTCTTGGGCTTCCCTGGTGGCTCAGTTGGTAAAGAATCTGCCTGCAATGCAGGAGACCTGGTTTCAATCCCTGCATTGGGAAAATCACCTGGACAAGGGAAAGGCTTCCCACTCCAGTACTCTGGCCTGGAGAATTCCATGGACGCGTAGTCCATGGCATCGCAAACAGTCTGACATGACTGAGTGACTTCCACTTTCACTTTCAATGACTGCTGTCATGAAACTAAAAGACACCTGCTCCTTGAAAGAAAAGCTATGACAAACCTGGATAGTGTATTAGAAAGCAGAGACATCACTTTGTTGAAAAACATCCATGTAATCAGTTTAGTTGCTCAGTCGTGTCCGACTCTTTGCAACCCCATGGACTGCAGCACGCCAGGCCTCCCTGTCCATCGCCAACTCCCTGAGTTTACTCAAACTCATGTCCATTGAGTCAGTGATACCATACAACCATCGCATCCTCTGTCGTCCCCTTGTCCTCCTGGCTTCAATCTTTCCCAGCATCAAGGTCTTTTCCATGAGTCAGTTCTTCACATCAGGTGGCCAAAGCATTGGAATTTCAGCTTCAGCATCAGTCCTTCCAATGAATATTCAGGGTTGATTTCCTTTAGGATGAACTGGTTTGATTTCCTTGCAGTCCAAAGGACTCTCAAGAGTTTCTCCAACTTCACATCTCAAAAGCATCAATTCTTTGGCACTCAGCTTACTTTATGGTCCAACTCTCACATCCATACGTAACTACTGGGAAAACCATAGCTTTGACTAGATGGACCTTTGTCAGCAAAGTAACGTCTCTGCTTTTTAATATGCTGTCTAGGTTGGTCTTAGCTTTTCTTCCAAGGAGCAAGTGTCTTTTAATTTCATGGCTGCAATCACCATCTGCAGTGATTTTGGAGCCCAAGAAAATAAAGTCTGTCACTGTTTCCATTGTTTCCCCATCTATTTGCCATGAAGTGATGGGACTGGATGCCATGATCTTAATTTTTTGAGTGTTGTTTTAATCCAACTTTTTCACTCTCCTCTTTCACTTTCATCAAGAGGCTCTTCAGTTCCTCTTCACTTTCTGCCGTAAGGGTGGTGTCATATTCATATCTGAGGTTATTGATATTTCTCCTGGCAAGCTTGATTGCAGCTTGTTCTTCATCCAGCCTGGCATTTGCATGCTGTATTATGCATGATTTTGACCATATAGTCAAAGCTATGGTTTTCCCAGTAGTCGCGTATGGATGTGAGAGTTAGACCATAAAGAAGGCTGAGCACCAAAGAACTGATGCTTTTGAACTGTGGTGTAGGAGAAGACTCTTGAGTATCCCCTGGACTGCAAGGAGATCAAACCAGACCATCCTAAACGAAATCAACTCTAAATATTCATTGGAAGAACTGAAGCTGAAGCTTCAATACTTTGGCCACCTGATGTGAAGAGCCAACTCATTGGAAAAGACCCTGATGCTGGGAAAGATTGAAGGCAGGAGGAGAAAAGGATGACAGAGGATGAGATGGTTGGATTGCATGATCGACTCAATGGATTTGAGTTTGAGAAAATGTTGGGAAAAAGAGAAGGACAGGAAAGCCTGGCTTGCTGCAGTCCCCCATGGGGTCACAAAGAGTCAGACACGACCGAGCACTTGAACCACAGCACGGCAGCGTCCATCTGTAGCCAGCATTCGATACCAAGCCACGCTGCGTCCTTCCCTCTGCTTCTGGGAGCAGAGTGCGCAGTGGCTCAGAGTGAAGCCCTTTCCATCTGTGGGTCTTAACTTCAGACCTTGTCTGTTGAACAAAGATGGGTCCCGAATCTCACTGGCCTCTTTGAGAGCCTTTGTTTCCTATCTTTAAATATCAATACTTGATAATAATCTACAAGTTCATTTATTGTTATGGGAATTAAATGAGATGATGTATGTAAAAAACAGCATTTAAGAAATGACAGTTATGGATAATTTTTCTGAGAGGAAATTTTCATCAAAGAAGAATGTCAAACAAATTAGAATTTCTCTATGCAGAAAGAGTTGAGCATGCAGAATAAACCATGCAGTTCTAACATGGCAAGAATTCATGGACACAGTGAGAACTTCTGGTCGGGAGTACCCGACCAAATAAGGTTGTACCTTCCATTACAAATAGCTCCTAAGGACCAGTGAGGTCCATGGCTCCTGCTCTTTGTAAAGACTGTCAAAGACATCTTTCTTTTTGCCTAAAGTAATAGGTTCACAAGACAAGTTTTAAATTAAGACTTCTGCATAAATACTTTTCTAAGATCATTATAAGTTGTTTATAATTAATTTCCTAATGACTTTTCTAATAATGCTAACCTCAAATTAAGTATATATCCCACGACTTAATAGGAAGTACATTTCACCATAAATTGGCCTTGCACAAAAAAGAGAATAGTAGAGAAAGAAGACGAATGTGAACCTTGATTTCATTCCATAGAGAATTTCCTTTTAGGGTGACCATCACAAGTCCAGCTCTGGCAGGATCCCCATTGAATGGGGCCCAGCAGATTTCATCTAATCAGAGGCTAATTAATTTCCTATGGAAATGGTGCTTTCTGAAAATATGTTGTTACTGAAAATATGTAGCAGCAGACCAACAGGACCAATAAAAAGGAATATCCAGCTTTAATCCCATCCTGATTGGCAGCCCCCAAAAGCTCTAAATAATTTAACAAAGACTCAACTTCTAACAGCTCAGGAGTGACACACACAGAATCCACTTTCAAACGAGGATGCTCCACACACAATGGAAGGAGCGCCTTCTCGGGCACGCTGTCTCCTCTGCCTTCCTCAGTCTCCCTTCTGCTTGAAAACCACGGTCCTCCTGGTTTTAGGCTCTCTCCTGCCAGGAGTTTGTTTTATAATGTAAAATATTCAGGTTGAGAGGCAGCTTGGAGGAAGGCGGGCCAGAGTCCTGGGTGTGTCCTGTCATCTCTGCCCTGGGAAGGTGGTCTCTGAGCTCTGGGAGGCCCGTGTGAGCTCCTGGGCCTTCGTCAGGGCGTGCCGACAGCTGCCCCAGAAACCCACTCAGCTGTGTGCTCCTTCACTTGGCAAAGGTGTCTGTTCTGTGTCCCCATGATCCACAGGGGGACAAGGTGGATGGAGAACCCCTGCTCCCTCTCTCCTGGGAGGGAAGGGATCTTACTAAAAAGGAAACATACAAATAAGCAAATCATCTCTCCATGCAGAGAAAAAACACAAGAGAAGCAGAGACTGAGGGGATCAGTGAACAAACTGGGTGGGAGGATGGTGGTCTGGGAAGGCTTCCTGGAGAAGGTGGCATTTGGAGAAGGCCCCAAGGGAGGGAGGGAGAGGGGAAAGAGGGGTGAGCCCTGCAGGGAGGTGGGGGAGGGGCAGCCGGCACAGACACCCCAGGTGGAGATACTGGGGGTGCCTGAAACCCCAAAGGGCAGAAACTGGGAACTCTTGCTGAATTTGACTCAAACCAGCAATAAAGAAAGTGAGACAAAGAGCATATTGAAACCAGTGAGCAATGGTCAAGAAGGGCGGGTGTTAAATGGACCAGAGAGATGCGGTTGCAGGAGCAAGACAGAGGGTACTGTGCTTCTTCCCCACGCCACATAGGCGTCCCCAGGGAGCCACCCCGGGCTTCAGACAGCGGCTCTGGACAGCCTTGTCAGGACTGCCTCTGGCCTCCTTGTGTGAAGGTCCAGAGTCCAGCTAAACAAGCGAGTATTTGAGATGCAAGAATGGGAGGCGTATTCAAAGTCCTTTTATTGCTTCCCCCAGTTCCAGGTGGAGTTCGTTTATCAATCCCAAATCCACATCAAGTCATCTTTAGGACTATTCTGAGAATATCCCAAAAGGTCATGAGATGAGCATCAGAATTGTCACCCTAGACGAAAGCTGTTAAATTGCAGTTTTTGTTTGTGAACATCTGGTCTCTATATCAACTTGAAGGTCTTCCCCCATGGCTCAGGAGTGAAGAACTTGCCTGCCATGGCAGGAGATGCGGGTACAATCCCTGGGTCAGGAAGATTCCCTAGAGAAGGAAATGGCAACCCACTCCAGTATTCTTGCCTGGAGTATTCCATGGACAGAGCAGCCTGGCGGGCAACATTCCATGGGGTCACGAAGAGGCGGACACGACTGCGTGACTGAGCATGCACATATCACCTTGAGGGCTGTAAAGTTACAAGAGAGAAATTCAAAAGGGGCAGAACAGTGCATAGCTGATCGCCGTGTGTGTGAAGGTACTGGTGCCGGATTGTAAGTAACACCCATACCCTGGAACACACACAGACCAAGTAGCCTCAGTTGTTGGGCAAGGAGCCATGTCTAGGCTGTGGGAGTGGAGAGGGCATTTTTTTTTTTCTCCATGACACTTTTTACTTATTTTGTTAAATTCCAACCCATAAGGGAGCACTATATATTCAAAAAAGTCAACTGAGCGTGTTGAGGATGGTAACATTTCTTTTAATGGTAGACTTAAAACAGTTGCACTTGGGGGAGAATGGACACGTGTATGTGCACAGCTCAGGTCCTTTGCTGTCTACCTGAAACTATCACAACAGTGTTCATCCGCTATGCTCGAACACTGAATTGTTTTAAAAAGTTGCATTTATTTGTGAGGAGATGCCTGGTAATGAATAATCCTCTTCTCAATCCCTGGCACAGTTCTGTGGCTGCGTCTCATGCCTGTGATTTTCCAAGAAGGAAAGCCCCCAGGAGATGAGACTCGGAATCTTACTGCGGTGGATATGTCACCACATAAGATTCTTAAGCTACTTCCTTATAAATGTAACAAAGTATGTCCCCACAAGGACATCTAAACCAATCCCGGTCCACATCTGCATACTGGGAAGGAAAGCTGGTCTTCAGATGCTATGACCAAACACTCTAGAATCAGTTAATTGTTTCTCTATAAAGCGTGTCCTGCAGACCGGGAGGGGTCCACAGACTAGACACTCTCGAAACCCATGCATCTTTCCTTTATAAGATGTTTTTAATTCTGCACTTGAGTTTCAGTCATAACTAAGCATATAAGGACCTGTAAGAGCTTTGCTTTATAGATAAACTGGACTTGGTTGTGACCTGCTAATAAGAAAAAGAGAACTGGAATTTATTACCCTTTGTACAAGCAAGGTCCCTTCAGCATCCAGGTGACTGGAAGGATATTCTCTATAGTTCAAGGAGAGGAGAGTGATGAGGACTCTCATCACCACCCAGCAGCGTGTTTAACCAGAAGAAACACTAGAAGTCTGAACAGCGTTTACAGGGAAAGCAGCAACTGAAACCCAACCATGACACCGATGTTATTAATTTAAGTATTACTGATAGTAAAGCTTTACTTGCATGTAATTTTCAGTTTAATGTGCAAATGGCAAGCATAAAGGGTTTATATTAGCTTTATTTGTGTACACTTTTGAGTAATAGAAATTAAAATAATTTATGTCAACACTAGGGATCATTGAGAAAATGTATCCGTGGACAGAAAGCCCACGTAGCATTCATGCTGCAGAAGCACTGCCTGATGGAGAGCTCTATGAACTAAGAAAACCAGGTTCCTTTGTGAATTACGAAGGCCTCTTTCCAGAAGAAAGTGGCGCCAAGCCACCCCAGAGTGTCAGGCTCAGCTGTACTGGTGCTGATGCTCAGATGTCAGCACTGTCTTGAGAACACACCTGGAAGGCTCATCCTTTCTCCTCCTGCTCACCTGTCCAGGTACAAGCGTCCAGGTGGGCTGGGGGATGCCCTGGGGTATCTCCACTTGTCTGATCTGAAGCACAGCCGTGCTATTGCACAGTAATTCCTGATCCTTCTGCTTTTTCCCTATCTTGTCTGATGTGGAGCACAGCCCTGCTATTACACAATAATTCCTGATCCTTCTGCTTCTTCCCTATCTTGTCCCAGCAAGTAGTCATTTGGCCATCAGCACAGTGCATTCGGCTGCAGGTAGCTAAACCCTACTGAGAGCAGCTCTAACAGCGTGAGGCTTCACTTTGCTTCTGTGACGGCGTCTCATAGGTGGGTGGCCTGGAAGTGTGAAGCTTCCGCGTTCACGTCTCTGCAAATCTCCTGGTCTCTGTCTCCTTGCAGGAAATCAGTACTCCTCCTGGTCTCAAGATAGTAGTGCAGGGGTAGGGGGAGCCTCCAGGGTACAAGCCTGCCCTGTGGACTGCGACAGGGGGCTTTGACGGTGGACCGTTTCTGTTCCCAGACCCGGGATATGTGCAGACCAGCCAGCATTCGCCCCCTGCCCCTTTATCCCTGCCTGGCCGCCCCAGACCCCGCGGCTGTGCCAGGGACCAGAGCAGGGCAGATGGGAGGAGGGGCCGCCCTGCCACAAACCAGCCTTTCAGTTTCACTTTCAAAAACACCGTCACACTGGCTGATAATTGCAAGAAACCCAAGAATTGTAGGAAAGTCCACAATTTATGAAAACAAACTAAGGTTTTATAAAAATGTGCTCGGAATATCAGCCCGTTCGATGTAATAACAGAAACACTCGTTTGGTGTATCCAATATTGTTTGGACAAGATTCAATTCTATTTTTAGGAGATTTCAATTTCCTTTCCCATAAACTCCATGAAATACAGTATGTGGCATATTTATAGTGACCCTTTGGAAGAGTGTTACACTTTTGGACGCTTTAATAAGTCTAAATGAGATGGTCTCCCCCTCACCTTACTGAGCAAATAAATACATGGTCGTGACAATCATTGGAATTAGGCCTGTGTCCTTTCCCTCCCAGGCTTCCCCATCTTGTCTTCCCGTTCCTATAACGAGAGCTCTCTAAAGACAGTTCTAGGCAATAAAGACAATATTTAGGACCATCTGGTGATTCCATCCAATTTATTTCTTTGACAAGACTTATAAATAAGAAAGTATAATTTCCAAAAGCAATCATGAAATTTACTAGGCAAACCACACACCGCAGACCCCTCTGCACACTTCTTCTCGTGCATGGGAGGGGCCTCTTATATTGGAGTCTTTTACTGTGCTTTGCATTTCCAAAGCACTCTGCAGAATTAACCAATTCGTTCTCAGAGAGCAGAGGGTGCTGGTACCCGAGCTGCGATGGAGGAAATGGGCAGGGCTGCTCCACACCTGGAGAAAGTTCTCCTGCACTGACACACCCCACAGTATGAACCGCACCCCAATCCCCCGGACACCTGCCGTTTCACACTAGGTGACCCCTGCAGGAAAGACTGCCCGCATGCTCTCCACGGAGCAGGGCATCCCGGCCTCCCTGTGCCAACAGAGACAGTAAAAGCCACTGCCCTTCCCCAGGGCAGCCCAGAGCACCCCACGAGGAGCATCGTCCCCCAAAGATCCCCAGGAACCCAGGTGGCCAGCAGGTAGAGCTGTGCCCAATCCTCCTGGCACCCCCTGGTCGCTGACCTGCAATTCAGACTGAGTTTCACTGTCTCCACTTTGCTTTTCTAATAAGCCCCCCGATATGCAGCCCCATGAGGAAGACCTTCTTCACTGGTGCAGACTTACCCCCAAGGCCCTGAAATCACTCAAGACATGTTGCAAGTCAGTCCCTTGGGTCTTTTCCCAGGGACTGTGATAATGAGAACTGCATTTCAAAAAGTGCCTTGCCCATCTGTTCCGTGGAACGTCACTCAGAAATAGCCAGGAGCGGAGCTGTTGACACACACCACGGCCTGGGCAAATCCCGAGGGGTCTATGCCTACTGAAGAGAACCCAGACCCCAGGGCTTGCGTGCCCCATCTTCCATTTAGGCCACATCCTTGAGAAAACAGGATTCAGGAAGCAGGGAGCAGATTCCTGGTTTCCAGGGGTACAGGAGGCTGGAGCGGGAGGGGACGGTGTGGAATGTTCTGGAAGGGCAAGAGTTCCGACTCAGACCTGAATCCTCTTCACTTACAACTGTGCAGAGAGGGTGATCGGGAAAAGGCCCGGCATCCCGCGCTTCAGACCTGGCTTTAGGGGGACCCTGAGACACACCAGCTGGAAGCTGGTCCAGAGAAGACTCTGGACGCCTGGAGTCTTCATGCCTGGACCCCCATGGGTGGTCTCATAAGTGACAGACACAACCCCACTAACAACCGAGTCTACAGAAAACCATGTTTGCAAACTATCTGCCTATTCACTGAACCCACTAGGGGAGTCCAGCTCATCCTGACCCAGATCTCCAAAATGCCCACGGCTCCCACCCTGGGGCCGCCCCACGCTGGATCAGTTCATCAGAGGGGGTTTCAGGCTCCCACTGGAACGACCTGGGTGGTGGGGCTCCCTCCTCCCCCTTCCCTTTTCTCCATGGTGCCTGCAGGGCCGATATCCCCTGTATCTCACATGAATGTTCAGCTGGTCTCCCACCCCCAGAAGAGCAGATACCCCTTCTACGGGGTCCATGCAGGGTCCCTGAGCCGAGAGGAATCCTGGCACATTCACTGGATAAATGGATAGAAACTCTCGCGTCCCTAACTGTCCCTCCGTGAGTCTGTGGCTGGGCACCTGGGGTGCGCGTCCCCACTGTGGCCACGCCCCTCAGGGACACGCCCAGCAGGGGCATTGCCCGTGGGGAGGACTCCACCTTCTGGCTCTTTCAGGATCACAGGGAGCCGTAGAAACCCGGTCTGGAGGGACTTGGGGCAGGGCTGGAGTCCTGCGGGCGAGATGGTCTCGAGAAGCACTGGGAATACAGAAGCATGGAGGCCAGAGGATGTGAAGGCCCGTCTCCCCCAACCCCGGGGTCCCTACAGGGCTGCGTGATGCTGAGTCTCCCTGGTGGCTGGATTGCACCGGGGGTTCCCTAAGGAAGCAAGGAAACCTAATAGCTTTGCCAGGAGAGAGGAGACCTGAGGGTCAGGCTGGTGGGATGTACAGACCCCCAGCTCCAGAGTAACGGCAGCTCACACACTGCAGACCCGGGGGGATGCAGACCATCGCAGAGAAGCAGATGAAGGGACCCGGGTCTCCAGGTGGGCACCAAACCAGGGCCCTAGGAGGCGGAGCAGGCACCTGAGGCTGAATTGAACAAACTGCCTGCCACAACCCCATAGAAACAGCAGTGTGTCTGATCTCTGGGAAATTCTGCAGAAAAGACACACTTCCCAAATTTAACCCAGAGTTTCCTAAACTCATAGTATTTCCCTGTGTTCGGGCACTTTTAGAAACTGGTTCTGAAGTCAGGGAGCATCTGGGAAGCCCTGTTGGTGTTACATGTCGGATGAATTCCAGAAAAGCTGGTATTAAGTTAATGGTGCATATTACAGTTGTCAGCACCTTAGAATTAGGGAAACATGATATTTAATTATCCACTGTTCTACCAAATTGCCCCTTGAACACTGAGAATGGCGTTTAAGAAAAGCCGCTGTGTAAGGAGGGCTGAGTGACATGGAACCTCGATTCTGGGATGATGGAAGCACCCAGCACTGCCTAGGGGGACAGCCTGAGCCCGCCTCCGGGCCCCCGCTCCCTCCGCCTCCCAGCCGGGTCTCCTCCGGGAGCAGCCCCTCACGTAGACGTGTGGGTGCCCCGACTGGTGGCCTTGACCTTAGCGCCGAGTCACCATGCTCAGCACCCTCGGAATGGGACCCAGTACGGGAACCTCAGTCCATCATCGGGACCCCCCCAGCCCTGTCCTGCCCTTGGTCCTGCTGGACCAGGTTCCTGGGAGACTTTACAATTCCATGAAGACTGGTCCTGGCCCCAGCGGATGAGTCCTCACTGGACCCGTCACCCCAAGATCCTGCCCTGTCTGCTGGGAAGCTTAAGGGACTCCGGGTCCCCAAAGTGCTGGGAATGAGGGAGCCACTCGGCTGGTCCAGGCTGGACTCCAGGGTCTGATTTCACTGGGGCGACATGTCTGAGTCCAGGACACACAGGGGCTCTCTCCTCACAACCCCAAGGGGAGCCTCGTGGTTCATATGGAACCTGGAATAGCGTCTGCATGGACGCTTGGAGCTCACATCCTGCAAGGTTGCTGCAACAGGAAATCCAACCAAGAGCAGGACCCCTTTGGGGCTTTTTGTCTTGAGACAAAGTTTCCTCCAACTTGTTAATTTGGAAACACTTCAAACCTGTGAGAAGTTAAACAAAAAAACAAAAACAGCACAATGAGCATCGCTGTATTTTTCACTGGACTTTACAGCTGATGTAACAGCGGACTGGGAGCAGGGCAGGGGGCCACCCAGTGAGGGATGAACACGGTGACCGAGCCAGCCAGGGCAGGAGGGCGTGGGGAGCCTCCGTCCAGCCTGTTGGCTGGGGCACTGACGGACATTCTCATTTCTTTGTCAGGATGTCCCTCATGGGGCGATATGGTATTTACCTGACCACACTGGTCCCGTTGGGCAGGATGTGGGGCTTTGTCTCAGAAAAAATATATCGCCTGGAATCCAATTAGCCTCGTGTGTCCAGGATCTCCCTGGTCCAGGAGCAGCCAGACTGGAGCCCAGTGGTTCTGAGCCCCCACGGGCAGCAGGCGACTCTGCTTCTGGCTCTGGATGCCGGGGGAGGACCACTCCGAGGTCTCAGGCGGCTCCAGGCTTCGCTTTGGCCCAACACACCCGCTTTCCGGAGCAACCGCGCAGCCACGAGGCGGCCACATGTCCCGGGAATGCCATTTCATCTCAGCAGATGTGGCTTAGAAGCATCTAAGTGACGCCTACCGAGAACGGTAATGGGCTTATTTCCTGGGCTTTAAATCTTGACGCAGCGTTTACTACGCGGATTCAGATGAAGACCGTGAAAAACGTACAAACTCAGACACCTCCGTTCAGGCCAGAAAAGGCGCGTGTTGAATAGCTGCTCCCCACTCTGAGAATTTAGCGACACTGTTATAACTGGGCTGGGCGACGGGAGAGCCGATCACTGTTATCACAGAGTTCTCACTGGGGTTTAATGAAGAGTGAGATAGGGGCACGCGGCACACAAAGTCCCCTGTATTTTTATAATTACAGGCGATATTTCACAGCGGGTTACATGAGCATCTCGTCAGGTGTGTAATGCAATGGAAAAAAGGCAATTTCCAGACTCCAACACACCTGGGTGCATTTCCCAGCCTGCCACATGCTTAGCAGTACCTAGAGCTGGAGCAAGATGCCTGAATTCCTGAAGCTCGGCTGTCTCTTCCCTAAATGGGTTACTCCTTTCTTGACCTCATGAGGGTGTGTGGAGGTTGGATCCGACGAAAAAGGGGTGATGGATGTCTGCCACCTAAGAAGCACTCAGTCTAACAACTGTCCATTGTTACCTTCTATTTCCTAACCTAGTCCTGCGTATAAGGAGGGAAGCAAGGCAGCATAGACGAAACAGAAATAGTTTCTAAATTACGATTTATGAAGCTGTAAAGATACCTTACCAGTGTCTGATTCTAAGTTCTCGAAAAGAGTCTCAAACGAGTACGATGTTTCCTCCATCTAACCCAGTTGTTTGGTTATAGTTTTTTCCCATTATAAAATTTAATCAATGGCACAGACTCCACTAACCTCAATGCTTTGTTTTGGTGCAAAGTAAGCCTATATTGGGAGCTTCCCTGGTAGCTCAGCTGGTAAAGAATCCTCTTGCAATACAGGAGACTCCTGTTCGATTTCTGGGTTGGGAAGATCCCCTATAGAAGGGATAGGCTACCCACTCATCTTCTTGGGCTTCCCTGGTGGCTCAGACAGTAAAGAATCCACCTGCAATGTGAGAGGCCTGGGTTCAACCCCTGGGTTGGGAAGATCCCCTGAAGGAAAAAATGGCTACCCACTCCAGTATTCTTTCCTGGAGAATCCCCATGGACAGAGGAGCCTGGCGGGCTACAGTCCACGGGGTTGCAAAGAGTCGGACACGACTGAGTGACTAAGCACAGCACAGCAAGCCTGTGTTGGGAGCTCCAGTTTGGGTGTTCTATAGTTCTGAAACACTGCGGCATGCCACCTATTTATCTGAAGGAATGTGTGGATACTCAAGCTTCATTATTCAGAAGTGGGAAGTTTTAATCTGTGGCAGCATCATCTGAATGGGTCCACACTAAGCTCCTCCCCACGTCACCTGGTTGAAAGGAGCTCAGCACCCTTTTCTTGTGTGGCTTCCATAAGGACCAGTTTTCACGTCCCATTTCCCATGTTTCCTGCCCAAAACGTCCATCTTTAGTCATCACCACTGGCCAACACTTTGAGATTGTGTTGGGAAAAATTAAAAGCAGACTCTAGGTAGAAAATACTCTTAAGATTATACATTTCAGGAAACCTTATATTAAGGTGAAAGTCCTTGAGGATTAGGGTCCAGGAGCTCTCAGGATGCCTGACGTTGACAGACACGTGGCTGAGAGTCCAGAGGGAGGCGGTGGCAGGGTTTGTCCCTCGGGGATTCCTTCCAGCTGCCAATCCCTGAACACCCCACACTGGAGTCATTTCAGGGCTAACGTTCCCCACATGAGAAAGCAGGAAAAGAGCAGTGCCTGTTTTGGCAGGCATGATAATAAACCTCAGAAGGGAGAGCGTGCAGATAATAATGTTGGCAGTGGACAGCTCTGTTGCTAGTGTTCAGTCGCCCGTTCTGGTCTGACTCTCTGCGACCCCATGGACCGCAGCACGCCAGGCTTCCCTGTCCTTCACCATCTCCCAGAGCATGCTCAGATCCGTGTCCGTCGAGTCGGTGATGCCATCCAACCATCTCATCCTCTGTCCTTCCCTTCTCCTCCCGCCTTCAATCTTTCCCAGCATCAGGATTCTTTCCAATGAATCGGCTCTTTGCACCAGGTGGCCAAAGTATTGGCGCTTCATCATCAGTCTTCCCAGTGAGTATTCAGAGGATGGTATCACCACGCCTTCTCAAGGATGTTCTGAATATCAAGATGCTGGATTCTGTTGTTCCTGCAGGTCGCAGAAACGGCCGAGAAAGCAAAATGATGGCAAAAGAAACACCCTATTCGCCTGCTTCCTTTCTAAAAAGAGTTGCGTTTACCATTTGAAGGCCAAGGCCACTTAAGGAGTGAGGTTGGATTCAAATCAGGACCACAGTACACACTGTTCTGAAGTCTGCCTCTACCCCCAGGAATTGGGAACAGCTGCGCAGCCTGGAGCATATGGACAGGTCTGGGAGGCAGCACAGATGCGCCTCGGATGGCACTGGAAGGGCACCTTGTTTGGCCCTCAGAGCCCAGTAGCCTTGTCCAAGAAGACTGCAGTGATGCTGAGATGGGCCCCAAGGCCCCTGAGAGTGCAGTCTACTCAAATGCCTTGTCATCGTGGTGGGAGCCGTGAGGGCCGCACGAGTGTGTCCCTGTCACTTGCTAGCTGCTCGGCCTGGGACAAGCCCCTCAGCCACTGCCCCCTCAGTCTGCTTATCTGTAAAAATGGGTTGACACCGTCTGCAGGGTTGCTGTCAGTACTCAGCTCTTGTCTGTGATGGGCTGGACAGGCCACCTGGAGCAGGGCCTTCCCTGAGTGAGCTAGCTCCTGAGCTGATCTCAAGGGGCGTCCTGTTTGTCCACCAGCCTGTCGTCCAGGAGGTCTTCCCAGCATCTCTGAGGAATGACCCCGCCCAGTCACTGCTGAGATAAGCGGCGGGGAGGGGAATGTCACATGGCCGTCGGACAGGATGGACCCACAAGAGCTGATGAGCAGAGAACCAGCCGCCCTTGACCCAAGAGTGGAAGCCGTGGTGGGGCCTCCAGGGAGGCTGGACGTTCACACCTTGGTGTCAGTACCAGCGGCGGAGCCTGGAAAGCAAGGCTGGTCCTTCCAAGCAAACCGCGGGGAGGACTGCAGGGTGGGCAGGTGCCCCAGGCCCGGAACCAGCTCGGACAGGTCGGGCCCGCACCTGCGCCCAGGTCTGAAAGGAGAGGCATTGTTAACAGCAGAAGGACCCAGATTTCCGCACACACAGAGCGGGGAAAATCCAGCGGAAAGTTCTGCCATTCCAAAACACTATGCTCGTAAAATATTTCTGAGCAAATGACTCTGCTTTTAACAGTTATTTACTGGATTTTATACCCAAATGTGAACCAAAGTCATAAAAACATAATGACTTAGTGCTGCGCTTTTCAGTTTCCAGTCCCAGAACAGCAACGCATGGTTTTAATGTTTAGCCAGAATTGTTTGAATGTCCCAAAAATATGGTAAGAGTTGCTGTTGGAATCACAATCAGTTCCACAGAAAAGTACAAGCCACCACTTCCCTCCCTGCCCTTCTTCCCATCCTCAACCCCACAACCTGTCTCCAGGTGCCAGCCCAGCTGGGAGGCTGCCTCCAGGGGTCCGGGGTCAGGGGCAAACCTTCTGGTCTTAGCCTGACGTTGCCAGCCGTCCAAAGCAGCCGGCTCCGCGAGATACCTCCGTGGGCGAGGTTTCTGGCAGGAAGGACTGTCACTGCTGTAAGTGGTGTAAAAGAAGGGTGTTCTCAAGTCAGGAAGGCTCCTGAAGGCAAAAAAAAAAAGCATCCGGAAGACTGGCGGCCAGTGACACCTGAGCCAGGAGGCCAGAAGTGATGCTCCCACCAGACAGAAGGAGGAGGGGCTCGGGCAATCCAGTGGGTGCCCTGGACTAAAGCCGGGACTTAGCCTCCACCGCTCCTTTCCATTACCCTAATCCCTGCTTTCCATCCTTCTAGTTCCTTCTTAAGTTGCATCAGGAGTTTCCATGGGTTTCTGAGTTCCAGGCCTCCCAGAGTAGTCCATGGTAAGCCCCCGTCGGGGCCCCGGGACGAAGCAGGATGTGCCCTGTGCAGCCTCCATCTGCTGAGGGACTAGGCTCATGGGAACCACGGCCCTGGCCTGGAGCCAGCGTGGCGGGACCTGCCTCCTATCTGCAGGCCTGACCAGCCTGAACCCCTGGCTTTCCAGAACCCTGCAGGCATGGCACATGGTGACCGATGGTCCCAAAGACCCTGCCTCCAAAAAGACAGACTGGAGAGGAGAAATAAGCACCACAGAGGGGAGACGGATTCCTGAAGACAAGGTAAGGATCTGCTAGCAGCGTTCTTAGACCACCGAACCCTGGGGAAAGGGGGCAGAAAACAGCTGAGATGTTTGCAAAGGCTCCGCGATGTGCCAGAATGCAGAGTCGTCCTCAGGAAGCCGTGGTTAGGACCTCTCCCTTCACCCTGAGAATGGCAGGAGGCAGCAGGGAACCAGCCTTGGCCAGGCACCTTGGATGCCCTGGGGACTGTGCTGTGAGCCACCCCACGGTTCCTCCAGTCCCATCCGACCTCTGGTCTTGGGCTCAGGTGGACTGGACAGGAGCCCTGGATGCTCGGAAATGCTGAGGGAACTTTGCTCCCAAAGCCTTGAGGTTACAGAGGACGGCTAGATTCTACCCACGTGGGTCGTGGGCTGGGTCCCTCCTGCAGTGTGGCATGAGACACGCCCCCTTCTGAAGGTGCATGCCGAGTGTGATGCTGGCCTTCGTGTGTGATGCAGCCCTGCGTCTAAAACTCAGCCCCATCTCTGGTCCCAAGATTCTGACACAGTTAAATGGTAGATTGAGGAGCAGTTGGCCCCGTGGGAGTCTTGCCCGTTTTCCCAGGACATGAAAGAAATAGCCTGTCCAGGGACCTCCCCGCATCCTTCCCCACTGCGGGTCTCCACTTATGTTTCTCTTTCACGACAGTGTCTTTCATCATAATGCAGCAGGTTCACATTGCATTTCCTGGATCAAGAGCTCTCTGAACTTCGCCGGTGAACTAATGGCTGCAGAAAATCTTCCATCCATCTCGGCTGAAATAGCACCCACCGTGACGCCCTGTCCCAGCCCTCCTGACTCAGGGTGCAGAAGAGAACCAACCAGGTGGAGATGACCCCGGGAATCACCCCACAGCCCCGCTAGCCTTGGCGGATGCAGGACGTGGCAGAGAGGGGCCCCAGCGGAGCTGCCCTGAGGACCTGGGCCCTGGCCCGAACTGCAGAGGGAACAGTGCTCGTGGGAGCACAGGTGCCACCCTGATGAGATGGCAGACAGCTCTATTGAAATCTGGATTCTACTGCAAGGCGATGGAGGCAGGCACTGGAGCATGGCCATCTTCTTCCATGGAGGACCGTTCACCTAGGGAAGGCAGAGACCACCTCAGAGGAAAGCTTTCCTGACATCAGAGAGCAGGTCCCTAGACATGCAGCCTCACCAGCTGCAGCGTTTCTCAAATTTGCCAGAAGTTCTGTGCACGCCCCATAGAAGGCTCCTGGCTTGTCCCTGGGTGCCCAGCACTGGGCCTCGGCTTCCCGAAGGCAGAGACCACGTGTTCAGCCCCGGATGCACATGTCATGAGGAGCCGCCGAAGTGCTGGATGGGCAGATGATGGATGGGTTGGCCCAGCAGAGAGGTGCGTTGGAGCCTGTGCACCACGCAAATGACCCTGACTCTCCCGGGTCCATTTCTGCAGATAAGACATCATCGTGGGGCTTGTTGAGCAGGGCATGGACTAGCGCTAGGCTTTGGTGGGAGGATGGATGCTCCAAATGCCTCCCTTAGGGCTGGTGTGGAGGCTCCATCCCAAGGCACCTTCTAGAACCACAAAGACTTTCTGAGGACACTTCCAAACTCAGCTTCCAACTCAGACAGAAGTTAGCCCAGCAGCCTTGAAGAGGCAGCCCCCAGCCCCCACCGGGAATAGACCTGAGCCTCCAAAGGGCCCAGAGGACCTCGGAGGGCCTCCAGGGGCCCTCATGGGCACCTTCTGCATCCTCCCTGGAGACCCTGCTCCCATCCCCTTTCTTGCCCAAGCCTGAGGTGCGCCTGTGGGGTTGGGTCTGTGGGGTCCTTAGAAGAGACTGTACAGAGGAGAGCACGGGGTCTAAAGGGAACCCTCATGCACTTCTGTAGGGAAAGTAGCTCAGTGGAGTCATCTGGGTCTCCAGGAGCCTGGGAGAAGGTCCTCACTCCCGACAGCCTGTACCACCCACATGGCAGGTTCCCCCTGGGGGTGCCCAGGACTACAGTTCGGCTGGACGGGCAGGAGTTTGCAGGAGTCCTACGAGAGGGTGTGAGCCTCCGCTGGACATCGAGGACCCAGAACAGCCCCCAGGGATATGGAGCCAGAAGAAGCAAAGCAGAGTCATGCGTGCTTGTGTTTTGTCCAGAGGAAACTGGTTATTTGCTTAATTTGAAGGAAATGGAGCCTCGGAAGCTGACTGGCTTGGGTGACCTTTGGGTTGGTGGCTGAGGGTACATGGGGCGGACAGCCCAGGGTGTGGGGCTGTCCAACCCCCGGGCAGCGTCCCAGGAGGAGTCTAGCATGTGCCCACTGTGGGTGGAGGCCACAGGATAACAAGTCTCTGGGAGCCATGAACTTCTCAGGTGGTCCTACATCCAGGGCCATGCGGGGTGACCGTGGGCTGGGGGCTGGCTGGACCCCTGAAATGCAGCCTGCCAGAGGGGAGTGCAGCAGACACTTGTGGGTGTGACAGGGAGGCTGTGACTCAGGGTAGCCACTGTCCCGGGGGACCCAGGGGTCTCAGGACTCAGGAGGGAAACGAAACCCCACTCCCCAGGGGCGAAGCGTCCCCAGCATCCCTGCTGCCACAAACAGCCCCGCCCCGGCCTCCAGCCCCACCTGGGTGCTGTTTCCCGTGGTGGCTGTTCAGTTGCTAAGTCGTGTCTGACTCTTTGCAACCGTATGGACTGCACATGCCAGGCTTCCCTGTCCTTCACCGTCTCCTGTGGTCTCCTCAAACTCGTGTCCACTGAGTTGGCGATGCCACCCCACCATGGTAAAGAGGAGGACTCGGGTCTGCAGAGAAAACCCACTGAGTGCCCAAGGAGAGCTTGGAAGCTGAGATCCTGAGGTCTTGACCACAGAGGCTCAGCAGGTGGGCTTCTGGTGAGTCCTCTCCATCCTTGGCGAGTCCTGTGCCTGCTCGGGGGGCTGGCCCGCTCCGCACCGGGCTACCCCCACATGGTGGTGGTGGCTCTCTCTACATGAGGGCATCCTGGGAGTCCTGGGGTTGCGGCGAGGGTGGCCTGAGGGGTCACCAGGCACTGGGATGCAACATGGGACCGTCCTCTTGTCTGAGAACTTGCCCTGGGACCCCCAGAGGTGCAGACACAGGGGAACACCTGCTCGGTTTCTAAAGAAGGCTCCCACGTGCAGTGGGTTGAGTTGTATCCCCCCAAAAGATACATTCGAGACCCAGCCTCCAGAGCCTGAGGGTGAGCTCCTTTGGGAAGTGTCTCTGGAGATGTAATTAAGCTCAAGTCCCTGAATGAGATGACCCTGCACTTAGGTTATCCCTGAATCCAAGGACAAGTGTCCTTGTGGGAGTGACTCAGCGGGAGACGGAAGCTCCAGACACACAGGGGAGAAGCTGAGTAAAGACAGAAGCAGAGCAGGGAGGGATGTGGCCAGGACAGCCCGGAAACCCCAGAGGCTGGAGGAGGCAGGGAGGACCGTCCCAGGAGCTGGATGGACAACCGTCCTATGACGGCTCCTTGATCTGGGGCTTCTGGCCTCCGAGCTGAGAGCAGAGATGGCTGTTGTCGGCCACCACGTCTGTGGCGCTTCGTCACCCCGCACAGAGGAAGCGAGGGGCCCCTGACCCCTCTCCCCCAGTCACCGCTGCCCCCGCAAACCGGCAGGAGGAAGGCTGGGGCCTGCAGCTGCCTCACGGCCTGACCGCGGCTGGTCCCACGGGAGTGCGGGCGCTGCATCTCTCCGGGTGTCCCTCCTCTCTCTACCGGCATCCCAGCTTCCTCTCGAAGACGGAAGACATGTCAGGATAAAGGCCCCTGTGGCTCACTGTTTATGGCACCACATCACAGTGACGATCGTCAACCATCAGGAAAGCCCTGGAGATGGACCCGCGAGAGGAGTGGGGGCATTTGCGAAATCCAAATGTGTGAGAACGTGCCTGATTTGCTCAAATTAAACACAGGGGAATTTGTAAACAGATACACCAGAGGTTCAGAAGGTGATGAGCTGTGATCATTAGTGTCGACAGTCAGGCAACAGGACACTTCGGGACCGCTGGATTCTGCCAAGAGGCAGTTTCAAAATCCAAATACCTGCGGTGGGATCTGACGGTAGGGAACCAGAAAGTTTTAACTCGAGGACCTGATTTTCCCCATCACAGCCCTTCTGAGATGACTACAGGAGACCCCTGCGAATGTCTTTGTAATGAGCTTCCATCTTAATTTTAAGAAATCAGTGTGATGTGAGGCTTGCCGATTATAATATAATTCTGCAATACAAATTATACCAGGCTTCAGGGCCTTTGAAATGTAGTGTGTTAAAAAATGGTACGTACAGGTTAAAAGATACTGATTCGGAACACCAGGATTTACATGAAATTATCACACAGGCTTTGATAGAGTCCAGGACTGATTCAAAAGAGCAAGTTTCCTACGAAGCTGTCTCCTTCTCTTTGAAAGCACCTTGGTCTCTGCACAGTCATCTATTAATTATATTACAGATAAGGTAAATAAAAGTGTGGCGATATGGAGATCACAGCCTCTTTCTTCTCGTGGAGACTAAAGGTAGGGAATCCTGTGAAGTCTGCGGGCAGTGAGGGATGATAAAGGTGTTCTGTGACAGAGAGGATGTATTTATTGTGACATGTGATGGAAGGATCTGAGGTTCAGGATCCGGGAGCAGAACTGATGGGGTAGCACAGAGCCGGGCAGGGGAAGGGGGCCACAGAGGATCATATCCCGACTTCAGACCACAGCTCTCAGTGGGGGACATCTCAGTGTTAGAAACAGTCTTGCTCATGTGCACTCATGTAGGGGACGACACAGACCCTCAGACACAGGAGACAAAGCTGCAGCTCCCAAAGGGGAGGGGGAGGGACAGACAGGTACACACCACTACAAACAAGGCCTTCCCTGGTGGCTCAGCTGGTAAAGAATCCGCCTGCAAGGCAGGAGACCCCGGTTCAGTCCCTGGCTCGGGAAGATCCCCTGGAGGAGGAAATGGCAGCCCCACTCTAGCATTCTGGCCTGGAGAATCTCATGGGCAGAGGAGCCTGGCTGGCTACAGTTCATGGGGTCACAAAGAGTTGGACACAACTGAGTGATTTCACTTTCAGTGTCATATATAAAATAGACAACCAACAAGGACCTATTGTATAGCACAGGGAACTCTACTCAATATCTTGTAATAACCTATAAGGGATAAAAAATCTAAAAAAATATATGATACATAGCACACAGACATATACACATGTACACACATATATACATATACATGCACACACATACATATACACGTATATATGTGTGTGTGCATATGTGTGTATGTGTGTATATATACATACATGTGTACATGTGTGTACACACACACACACACGTATAATTGGGCTTCCCAGGTGGCACCAGTGTTAAAGGACCCACGTGCCAGTGCAGAAGACATAGAAGGCCTGGCTTCGATCCCTGGGTCGGGAAGATCCCCTGGAGAAGGAAGTGGGGACCCACTCCAGTATTCATGCCTGGAGAATCCCATGGACAGAGGAGCTTGGAGGGCTACAGTCCATAGCATCAGAGTCGGACACGACTGAAGCCACCCAGCACACACACAGGCATACATGTAACTGAGTCACTCTGTTGTAACACACCACTGTGCATCAATTATGCTCCAGTGAAAAAGAGAGTGTCATCACTGCTGTTTATTTGAGAATAGACTTTATATCAAAAATTCTAGAGCCATTTGAGGTTCACAGCAGACCTGAGTGGCAGTGCAGGGAGCCCCCATACACCCCGGCCCCCTCAGGCACAGCCTCCCGCCATCCACATCCTGCCAGAGGGCCGTGTGCCTTACAACCCAGGAGTCTATATGGACAAAGTGTGATCACCCAGAGTCCACACTTTACATTAGATCTTTCACAATTAATTATACAAATCATGGTATGTGTCCTAAACAGAGTGTTCTCAAACGTCTGTGTGCCCGTTCCAGCAAACAGAGGGATATGCCCCAGGCATTCGTCACTCACAGCCACAAGCTCTGGGATGCTCTCCCAGGGTCTTTCCAAGGCCGAGTGCTGAGGATTACCTGTTCCAAAATGTTAGAGGAAAAATACCTTCCCTGACCGACAGGGTAGGATTCTAGGGTCTCCACAATAACTCACCCATGTGTTTAAGTAAAGTTGGATTTGCCTTCGGGGGAAACAGGGAGTGTTGAGGACAAATCCCAGACAACTGAGGTTTTGTGACTTTCCATTCCCATCAGTAGGCCCGGAGTCTGGAGATAACAGAATGGAAGTGTTAGTTGAATGTGTAGGTTTCTACCCCAGGTTTCTTTCCTCCTCTTGATTTTGGGTTCAGTCACCTGTGCATGCGTGCATGCTAAGTCATGTAAGTCGTGTCCAACTCTTTGTGACCCTATGGACTGGGGCCCTCCAGGCTCCTCTGTCCAAGGGATTGTCCAGGCAAGAACACTGGGGCACGTCACCATGCCCTCCTCCAGGGGATCTTTCTGACCCAGGGATCGAAACTGCGTCTCTTGTGTCTGCTGCGCTGGCACGCACCTGTCTTAAAACTTGGTGCTGACACGCGCTGGCTTCCACTCCCCATGTTCCTCGTTTTATTTACATAATTTATCAACCTTTCGGTGTATACTTTACTGTAGGCATCTCGGGCCAGTCGTAGAAATAGGTGGGAATTAAGGTAAACCAGAGTGAATGTGCGTCTTGGATGGTGACTTGAGGCTGAATGCACTGCCTCTCGGCAGAGGCCAACTTTGCAGCTGATTTTCAACTCTGACTGATGGTTCTCTGATCGCTCCCACTTGGCACAGCTTACAGACCTTTTCAGAAAAGCCTACTCCTCTCAGGCTCTGAGAGGCTCTGATGAATGAGATCCCTGCACCCTCGTTCTGCGGGCGTACCTCCGGCATCTCCATGCTGCCGACGCTGCAGGTGAGGACTCGCCCCGAGGACAGTCTCTCCCGGCGAGACGGAGCGAGTTACAAAGGCGCGGGGCGGCGAGGTGGGGCGTGGGAATCTGTGCGAACGTGTTGGCACAGTCAGGGTGGAATCATCTCCAGAAAAGAAACTATCAGAAACATGGCTGAGGGCTACTTTTTGGCAACGTTACGGCACATTTCAGAGAAGACACGGAGGAGCGGCTCAGGTTCCTAGGAAATCATCTCGAGGGAACTGACAGAGCGAAAGCGGACGAGGGGAGAAGGAAAGGCAGGCGGCGGCCCCCAGGCCAGCCCTGCTCCTCCCGAGAGTGACAGCGGAGGGCCTGGGCGGTCAAGCCACTTGGAGTCCAAGAGTCTCGTCGTGGCAATTATATTTCAATAAAACCAAGAAAGGATAAAGGAGGCTGGTCCTCACACGTCCAGGGAGCGGACGACGAGACGGAGAGGGGGTTGTGAGCTCCTCGCACCAAGTTTTCCAGGCAACGTTAAGGGGAGCCTGGCAGAAGGATGGGGAGGGTCCCTGGAGGTGACCTCTCTGAGCTTGTACCCACAGAACCTCTGGAGGTTGGACAAGCCTGTCTCCAGGGCAGCAGCAAGGACCAGCGGGAGAGAGGTTTAGGCTCTCAAATCTTCATCCACTTCCCCGAATAAAAATAAATAGAGCAGCATTCTAGCCATGGAAACAGAGCTCCAAGATGCAACCCCAAGTTCTCCTCCTACCCAGAGGGCCTCCCTGAGCCCCAGCCTGGGAATTCGGGAATTCAGGAATAATCCCAGACTGGACCACCCACTCCTCATAAGAGCCTGAGAACCAGAAGTTCGAGAGAAACTTCCATCGCCCCTGAGTATCAACGTCATCATCACAGAGGCAATGGGCCTCACGAGCCCACCGGTCACACGGCTGTCTCCATTCGAAACTGCTCTGCAAGCTCTAAATTTCCATTTATTTATGTTTGGTTTATGCCAAGGCTGCAATGGCAAGCTGCTACAGTTACTCGTTTGTAGCTACAGAGAATCCAATTTCATAAAAATTTGTTTAGCTAGCTAATTAATCCTGATCTTTTCATTAGAAAAGAAGCTAAACAATTTCCGGTTCACCACAGTGGACACAGCATGTGAGCCTTTAGAATCTTACCGCCACGGTCTGTTATCAATGAACAATGACATTTTGGATGGAAAAATCAATTCTTCCCTCCACTCCTTTTAACCTCTTGAGCCATCTTCTTCGCTTCCCCGGACTCAGATAACATAACTCACCATGAAAGCCAGACAGAAGCAGCCTTGGGCATGTCCACAGGAGACCCAAATCCGTCTCATCAGCAGAAAGACCTGTGTCCTCGGGCAAAGCCTGCTTTAACCAGCGACCCAATCACACCTTTCAACTCTGCTTATTAATCCTTACATTTCCCCAGGAAAAAAAAAAAAACTGAGTTGTTTCTGTTAATAATGCAAGACGACGTGAGTGCCAGGTGGGCAGTTCTGGAGAAAAGGGTTACGGCTCAATTAGATGCCCAGCCTGTGCAGAGTGGGGCTTCCCAAGTGGCGATAGTGGTAAAGAACCCATCTGCCAATGCAGGAGACATAAGAGACGCGGGTTCAATCCCTGAGTGGGGAAGATCCCCTGGAGGAGGGCGTGGCAACCCACTCCAGTATTCTTGTCTGGATAGTGGTAAAGAACCCTTTACCATACTCAAGATTTCCTTGAGTATGAAATGGCAACCCACTCCAGTATGTTTGCCTAGAAAACTCCATGGATAGGGGAACCTGGTGGGCTATACAATCCATGGGGTTGCGAAGAGTGAGACATGACTGAGCACAACAACAACAAGCATGTATATACATATATAAGACATAAACATAATCAAGTACATTGCTGCTATTATTTTGAGCAGCTGTTATCTGTTAGATCAATTAAGAATAAGAAAAATAAGTTATTGTTTTACTTTCAAAAAAAAAAAAAAAAAAGAACCCATCTGCCAATGCAGGAGACATAAGAGACGCAGGTTCAATCCCTGGGTGGGGAAGATCCCCTGGAGGAAGGCATGGCAACCCACTCCAGTACTCTCGTCTGGAGAATCCCATGGACAGAGGAGCCTGGTGGGCTACAGTCCATGGCGTTGCACGCACACACTGTGCAGACTGACTCGGGGGTGGGTGGCCCCATTGCCCCTGGAGAGGGGTCAGTTCGGCTGAGGGCATTTTCTCTGCTGACGCTGAAATACAAGGAGCCAGTGTGCTCTGCGCAGGGTCAGGAAGGCTTGGCAGGCCACATCCTGGGACCCGCAGTGCTCGCAGGGACATTGCGCCCATGCCCGGTGAGGACCAGTCAGCCTGCCGCCGTTCCTGAGTCCTGCAGACCGTCTTGGCCTCCACCCCTAGGGGCATCTCCTGGCGGGAGAGCACCCAGATCACACTCCCCTCTGGGTGAGCGAGGGGACAAAGGAGAGCACCCTCACCACTCCCTGCCTGCATCCTTCCAGCCCCTGGAGGCTAGCCGCCCCTTCCTCTCCACAGAGCACGACCCACAACCCCCTCTCCATCTCCTCGTACGCTCCCTGGGAACTCTGACCTGCAGCGGGTTCAACACTAAATCCCAGCGTCTCTAAACTGATCACCGTCTTCTCTCAGTTTCCCATGCTCGTCTGTGGAGCTGGTGTCTGCTCTGCGCGGCCATGGTGACGATGCAGGTAAAGTGGTCATCATGACACTTCCTGCCCGTCAAGAGTCGAGCTGTTCAAAGTTGTTTGCTGTTCAGTCGCTCAGTCGTGTCCGACTCTGCGACCCCATGGGCTGCAGCATGCCAGGCTGCCCTGTCCTTCACCAACTCCCAGAGTTTGCTCAAACCCAGTGCATTGAGTCAGTGATGCCATCCAAGCATCCCATCCTCTGCCATCCCTTCTCCTCCTGCCTTCAATCTTTCCCAGCATCAGGGTCTTTTCCAATGAGTCAGTTCTTCCAATCAGGGGGCCAAAGGACTGGAGCTCCAGCTTCAGCATCAGTCCTTCCAATGAATCCTTTAGGATTGACTTGTTTGATCTCCTTGATGTCCAAGAAACTCCCAAAATGCATCCGTTATTAACCCCTGCACATACAACGGGGTGATGGCTGGAGCAGCTCGTCACTGGGAAGGGTCGACTTCTCCCCCAGCGATGAGCTGAGCTTTTCGTGCTCTGTCTTGTAAACCAGGATGCAAAGTGTGTGTGCGCGTGTGTGCTTTGTTTCGTTTAGGTTTCACCACGTGATAGCCATGGGGAGCTCAAGATGACAGGATATGGTGATATGACTTAACATTTTTAAAAGCCCTCCCTGGCAGCCTTTACCATCCAACAGCCAGACAGGAGGTCAAATGGCTTGTCCAGTGACCCAGGTAAGAGCAGATGGCGGATGGGACCAGGGTGGGCATTGAGCAAAGGGCCAGACACGGCATTAGGCAGACAGGTTGGACGTGCTGGACATGCTGGGCCAGGGCCAGAGGGACATGCTGATGGACAGGCTACAGGGTGCAGGAAAGAAGCAGCCTCTTGGATTTTAGCTGGGCACTGGGGAGATGGTGCCCTGTTCATTTCAGAGGGGAGGCAGGGTGGGGGGCGGTTTGAGACAGAGGCGCTCAGCAATTCCCCTGGACACTCTGGGTTTGGAATGTCGGTCAGACACCCCGCAGAGGCAGGGCAGACGTGAGTGAGTGAGGCTGGGCGCGGGGTGATGCTTGGAGTCACGTGTGCACTGAGGCCACTGGCAGTCATCAGGGGACCAGGGCGCCTGGAGGGCTGTAGCCAGACGGAAGACGACCCGAGGATCATCCCGGTCGGGAGGAGCCGGTGGAGTCAATTGGAAGAGATGGCCAGTGAGCGGGAAGGGGCAACAGGAAAGGAAGCCGTTCCAGAACCCCAAGGCAGAGCGCTCCCAGCTCCCGGCACGTGGGATGCTGGCTGGGCCCGTGGGCAGAGGCTGAAAAGGGGGACGGAGGGGAGCACCCGCGTGTGGATCTGCAGAAGTGGGGGCCTCGGTGGGCTCAGCAGGAGCAGGCCACGGGGAGAGGGGAGGGACGCAGCCTCATCCTGGGGAACTCGGGCCGGAGAACAGAAGTGGGAAGCGAACCCCGGGTGGTGTCGGTTTTGAGATGTTTTGAACGAAGACACGGGATCTGAGACAGCAAGGTATTTATTTAAGTTTCAGAAGGGAGACATTAGAACACGTCTGCATGCAGATGAAAATTGTCCAGGAGAGAGAGAAAATAAACAAACCAGGTAACACAGAAAAAGAAAAAACAAGCCATCCACAGAAGAGCCACCGTGAGACAGAAGGCGAGCACAGGAGGCCTGGCAGGAAGGAAGCCTCCATCTGGCCTCGGCACAGGGTCACAGGCCACAGGACGGGTCCCAGGCTCGGGGTTCAGGGGCTGAGCTTAGGGCTTGGGGTTTGGGGCCAGTGGGGAGGGAGGAGGTTGAAGTGGCCGCATCCATGGAGTGTGGATCCACGAGGAGGCACACTCCATGTGCTGGGCTTCCATGTCGGTGGGGGCACACGGCAGCGGCCCCAGGTTCTGGGGACCCCGCGGCAGCCTCGACCCCAAGCACACTCTTCCTTGCTTCTCACATGTCCCTGGTCGGGCGGCTAGATTTCCAGATGCAAGCGGGATCCCCGTAGGTCCGAACTCTTGCTGAGAGTCCCGAAGACATCCGATCCCACCAGCCTCACGGGGTCCTGCGGACGATGGGCGTGAAGAGCAGAAACTGAGGGTCACCTTCTCCTCAGTCCCTCCACCGGCCCCTCCCCACCGACAACTCACTGGCTACGGGCACACAGAGCCCTGGTGACACCCCAGGAATTCAGGAATGAGAGGCTTGTCTGCTGGGCTCTGTGACAACCTCACAGACACGGGGTCCGGTCTGGGCCAGCCTGGACCAACCTATCCTTGGGCTTGCTCGTCAGAACTCCAGACGTCAGCAGGGCACCTCCATTTTCCTTGCAGGGTGACATCCCAGGCGTGTGGTCCCTGTAAATTCTGAGGCTTCCTGTGACTTTGGGGGGACATGTCCTCTGTACCCACCCACCCAGGAGGCGGAGCAGACAGGTGGAGGGCCCTGGGCCTCGGGCAGCACGAAGCCCAGACGCCCTGCCCTAGCGCACGATTCCAGGGAGAGGAAATGCCCCCAGCATCTCAGCCCATCTTCTGCTTGAACGTCTTTCTGTGGTAGAAAAAACATGCCAACCGGTGTGATCGCTGAGGCTCCTGTTCTAGCCTCGTTTTACCTGTTGGGAGGTAAGGTCATCGTTGTTTGCCAGGATACAGGTCATGACACAAACTGAGTCGGTGGAAGTCAGCATCTAAAACAGAGGATGGAAAATAGTGTGCTGCCCAGGCGACGGTAAGTGTATTTTCGTAAAATCTTTTTGAGTCACAAATGCTTGTGTGAGCGTATATGTGTCTGTGCACTTCATGCATTTGAATCTTGTGCCACGGGGTTAGTCCGTGCTTTGTACTCGTAAGAAAGAAAAACAGGTGGAAGTCCATGGTTCTAAACGATGCCCGTCGCCTTGTCCCCATCTACGACGTCACGGAGGCGGGGAGCAGGCAAAAGTCATAACCCAACCTGGGCTCCAAAACTCAAGGCAACGCACTTTCGGTCTCTCAGCTCATGTTTTGTTGTGACTGTTGAGTGAACAATAGCCACAAGTGCCAATGATCAGAAAAATCACACAGAGAAGGACTTTCAGAACAAACGCAGTGAGGGAGAGGAGTGGAAAAGACAGCGCTTTAAAGGAAATTATAATAAACTCGGCATCAAACATGACATCCTAAAGCAGTCAGCGCTGGCGTGCCTGTTGCTCTGTGGGCTCACTGCCCAGCCCAGGACCATCGGGCACCTCTCTGCACCCACCCTGATGGCTGCATTGGTCCTAGTGGGCGCCTGGTGCTTGTCCTGAAGGGAACGGGGCCCCATCATACAAATAAGGGGCAGGAAGACATTCTCCAAGCTGCCCAGTGATCCCGTGCCGCTTAACCTTTTGCAAAAGCTCTCTTTTAAAAAATTCATTTCAGAGCCAAAACGTTGACTTGTATCACTTCAATTTAGAAAGTGAGGGAAGCCACGGGGCTTTTATCAGAGACCCGAGCCTGCTGACACACGTCAGGTCTGGGGATAGAGGGGGCCTGGCCACACTCACGGGGAGGATCGCACTACAGGTGCACAGAGACCCCCTCAGGACACGCCTCCAGTGGGGTCCGGGTGTGGAGGCCCTGAGGAAGCACACCCTTGGGTCCAAGTGTGTCCCGGAGGTCGCTTTTCACCTCAAGGAGCACATGGATGGGAAGCGCTTTACTTCGCCTTTCCCAAAGTCTCACCAGAGGTGCTGCCCGTCTTGGCCCCACCCCCGCGTGGCGTGCATGTGATTTCCGTGTGTCGTTCCTGCTGGTCTGTGCTCCCGTCCGTGGTGGGCTGCGGTGGATGCGTGACGACACGTTTTGCACCTTCCTGGGACTGCAGGGTAGCCGTCTGCCTGCCGTGAAGCCGGGCAGCTCCCAGACTCCCCGCCCAGCTGGGGGATGGGCATCTCTCCCTGTCCGAGGCGGGGACAGAGGGTCCCCTAACCACCTTACTGGGGAGGTGCAGGTGTCTATATGCTTCTCCCTCTTAGGACCATAGATGGTTCCGTGCAAGTGCCTGGCCTCGGTGGTAACAGACAAGGCTCCCGGCAGGGCTGGGCCCAGGGGCACTCGGCGTAGCAGCCGCCCTAACTCTGGGCATAGAAATGCCTCCCAGTGCACGGGCCCCTCTAACCCGAGAAAGGCTGGGCTTCTGCCCCCCAAGACTTCCATCTCTGCTCCCCAACCCATCCTAGGCACGCACCCCACTCCCACGCTGGCTGTCTTCTTCCCACATTTGTTCTCAAGAGTATAAAAACCCACTTCAGTCTTCAGCCATCCCAGAGCTGACTGTGACTCATGCTAAGATGAAGGAGGCTGCCGACACCTTCGAGGGCGGTTGGTTGGCTCGAGGGGCTTTGCTCTCCACAGCAGGAGGGGACGCCTGGGCTGCGCACAGGTCCGCCACAGAGGGGAAGCCCCTGAGCAGAAGACTCAGGCTTGTTAGATTCGATGGGAAGGTCTCTGCTCCTCTCTCAGCTCTAGCACCTGGGCGTCAGTGAACACTCAGCCGTTGAGCTCGTTTGGTGACAGTCAGCGTCTTTCTCTCTCAAAGCAGATGGAGTGGAGTCCCGCTCCACACCTCAGCACCTTTCACAGAACCACAGGCTCCCTCATCACCCTGTGGTCCTCAGAGCCGAAAGGACAGCAGCCTAGGAGATGTTGAGTTTGGTTTGAAGTGGAGAGTTCATTCTCTACTAAGGACGTTTGGACATTTGGCAGTGAACTGCCATCTGGAATACAGACAGCGAGAAACCATCTAACCCGGATGCCCCTGTGGAGCCCCTGGGGATGGGTATCTGCCTGCAGTTGAGGACTGGGTGGGCCAAGCTCGCAGAGTGAGGAGCGCCAGGGAAAGCAGATCCCAGGCACAGACGAGCCCACAGGAAAAATTCACTGGCAGGACCCACCGAGCTTTGGAGGAAACACTGCATTCTCCCTTACGGGTGAAAGCTGTTTGCCACTGACAAGAGCCGAAGCTGGAGTCAGGGAGCTTTAGTCACCCCCAAACTTGGGTCCTTGGGGATCCTCCTGTGACAGGAAGCTGGTCACTGACACGCCCTTCACTGTAAGATCACAAGATTATACACTCTTCGATGACACCCTTGGGGTCCCATGCTGGCTCAGTTGGTAAAGAATCTGCCTGCAATCTGTGAGACTTGGATTCCATCCTGTGGGTCAGGAAAACCCCCTGGAGAAGGAAATGGTAGCCCACTCCAGTGTTCTTACCTGGAAAATCCCATGGACAGAGGAGCCTGGCTGGCTGCAGTCCACGGGGTCGCAAAGAATCAGACACAGCTTAGCGACTGAACACACACAGAGGCTACCCTATCACGATAGTACCATCGGCCTGCTCCGAATAAGATTACCTAAGCCTCACTATTTGATTGATAGAGAACGTTCATTGATAGGAAGGATCAATTAATCTCTCTGAATTGAGGAATGGCTCATCTTTCATTTGCTATGGTGTATTATTTAAAAAACAATATTCGTAAAGCTTCAACATTCAGTTCCTACTCTGTTTTGAGGACACCCATGTTGGACACATCCCTAGAGATGAGAAAGAAAGAAATAGCTATTCCTTACTCTGTAGGGACCTAAGTTTAGCATCAGATGTGAAAATCATGACATGCAATCTCTGCTAGAGAGATAAAAGCTGGACCACATGCCGAATGGTATTCATGGCAAATGTGATCTTCAGAGGGGCTGTGGCATTTCCTGCGAACTCGGGGATGTGCTTCTCTGACGTGGAAGTCAGCATGATGAGCAACAAAACCATGCTTTGCTCCCCTGCCTTCACATGGTCTCAATATCGGCGGTTATCAGCCACCTGGCTTCTTTAAACCAAGCGTTACCCTGCTCCACGTACAGACACTGCCCCAGTGCCCGGAGAGTCTGCCCATACAGACAGCCGTTCACAAGTCCCCAGACCCCTGTGCTAAAAATAAGTGCACGGGGTATACGCCTTTCCTCTGGACTTCGCCCAACTGTGCACACACACTTACCTACATTCCTCCGTGTGCATAAATAACTGATGTTCTCTGCTGGCTCCTCTGGTTTTCAGCCCTGGGACGACTTTTCTTCCCGCCAACGCCCCCCTGCACATAGCTGTCTGCCCCCAGACACCCATTAATTGACTGCAAACACAACTTTATTGCAAAATGACTGCAGCTTTATTAAGCAACTGGATTTACAGGCAATAACATAATCAATATAACATTAATATAGCACATAATTAACTAAGATTTCCACAAGGTCCTGCCTGTATCCTGAAATATACAAAAGTTAATTGTTTTCACCGAAGGCATGAACCAGAAGGGCTGGAAACCGCACTTGGAGGAACAGAGTCCCCAGTTGTTCTTGTTCTTAGAGCATCTCATCTGATACACAGAGGGACCAATCCAAAAGCCACAGGAATGCTGTATCTCTGAGAACTCCCCAAAGACCCCCTCCCAGGCCCCGGGGGCAGGGGACAGCCCTCATGCCACCAATTAATGCTCTCTTGATGGACTAAGATGCTAAAGGCAAGTAGCAAATTGCATTTAATGTTCTCGCCACCAGCAGAAAGAGGGCCTACCACCGCAGGCTCGTGGAAAGTTACCATAGAACGTGCCGTGTCTGCTGAAAATGGCGGGGACTGGGTCCTCCAAGAAGGAGACCAGCCAATGTGTCCCCAGAGTCCCGTAATGGTGTTTAAAACGCAGGGACACCCCCGCCTGCTCCTGCCCCCCCAACCCCGACCCAGAAAGCCAAGTACTAGGGAGGGAGACACGATGGGGGCACTCTGGGCAGCCGCAGCCATGGACCTTCGGAAGAGAAGCCCCGCGGATGAGGACACATCCTCGGGAAGGAGCTCGCTAACTGGCTGGCTGAGCACACCCCTCCCCGAGCTCAGCCTCCCCAGGGAGCCCTGCCTCCTGCTCTCCTTCCAGTACCTTGGAACTGGCTGCTGGAACATTCCGATCCCTGCACGAACCTGAGCCGCTTCACCAGAATGGAGTGTCTGATTTCAAGCGAAGTGGCCGAAGTCGTGGGTAGCTCCGGGATGTCCTTAAGCCACTGGGCACAAAGAGCTACTCCACAGCCTCACGGTCAGGACGCCCCTCTTACAGGGACGGCTGGCCCCACGGGCAGGGCCCTCCGCGGAGATGGTCTCTGTCCAGATGGAACACGAGGCCCCCGGAGGTCGGCACGGGCTGTCTCGCAGGGAACAGGTCACTTGGGACATGCTTAGGTCAGAAGCCCAGGATCCAGCTGGAAACAGAATCATCGCTCCTAGGGGCGAATTTTAGCAGGTTCTAGTAAATTCTCCTTGAGGGTCTCCGGGTTTCAGGACAGAGGACAAGGCCGTCCATTTAGGGGCGACCTGGAAGCTGGGGTGAGCGAGCCAGGTCCTGTGGTGGAGAGGCACCCGCACCCCGGTCAGCGTGCCCCCTCCTCGTCGTCCCTGCAGGACCCCCGCTTCTTGTCCCGAAACACCTGCTGGCCACCGCGGCCCCCTCCCTGGGAACATCTCCCTTTTCTCCATCCACAGGAGGACTTGTGGGTCCTTAGAAAGCTCACTGCAACCTGGCGGGCTCACATTTCTACCTGCAGATGTAGGATCTTTGTGCCCGAGGGAGTCTACAAGTCTCATGAACGTGAGACAAACCCAGCTGGGGCTGTAAAGCAGGAGGGAGAGGGAGAGGGGGGAGGGGGACAGGGAAGAGGGAGGAGGGGGACAGGAGAAGGGAGGAGGGGGAGGAGGGGGAGGGAGGAGGAAGAGAGAGGAGGTAGAGGCAGGGAGGAGGGGGAATGTGGGGGGGAAGGAGGAGGGAGAGGGAGGAGGAGGAAGGGATGAGGAGGGGGAGGAGCATAGGATCTCCATGCGCGGGGCAGGCAGCAGGGATAACCGAGATGATGAACTGCTCCCCGAGTCCTCAGAGCCGTAGGCGCCCTGGCTGACACGGAACACGATGTCTGCATCCGCGGGAAGCCAGGTCCTCTTCCCACAGACAAAGTGTGGGAAATTACATGCCAGCTTGTCGTATTTGGGCATAAAAAGACACTAAGAAAAATAGCCTCGCCTCCTGATGACAGAAAAATGACAACCAGATTCTGAAATGCCTCGGCTCCGGGAGGATGGGCTCCATCCCCAGGGGTGAGCGAAGGATCTGGGGGCCACAGAGGTCTCTGATGGAACGGGGAAGTTCTACCACGTGGCAGCACACATCATGTGACCGTCCCCAGACGCGGGGCTCTGACAACGGGGGTGCAGGGGCTCGGAAGGAGCCTGGAAACCTCTCCATCCTGTTCTGGCAGCCAGCGTCATGGGAACCCTGGGCTTCTGGGGCGATTCCTGACCCCAGGCCTGCACCCCTAAAATTAAGAAAATAATAACTCCCCCCTTCCCTATTATCACACGTAAATTACAAACACTGTCCGCAGGCAGCAGTCATTCCCTAAATGTCAGGAATCGTTGTTTAGTCCCTCAGTCATGTCTGACTCTTGAGACCCCGTTGACCGTAGCCCACCAGGCTCCTCTGTCCACGGGATTCTCCAGGCAAGAATACTGGAATGGGTTGCCATGTCCTTCTCCAGGGGATCTTCCCGACCCAGGGATCAAACCCGCGTCTCCTGCATTGCAGGCTTCTTAACCACCGAGCCAGGGAGCTCCAAGCGTCAGGAATGAACACTCATCCTAATTTAGGCCGAGATGATAATGTTTGTGTCCATGAGCTCTCATCCCACACTCTATGCCCGCGTGTGCGTGCGGCTCACATGCCCAGACCGGAGGGCACCCTGGAGTCGCCCCTCGAGGCTGTGTGCTGGGCAGGTGGGTGTTAACTACCCGAGACGTGAATCGCGTTTACCATCACACGGGGCCGCAGCTCACTGGCTCCTGGCTCACCAAAATGAACGTGACGTCAGCACGTCCTTCCGTCAGTGGACGTCCAGAGAGCATCTTCCGCAGCTCAGCCGCGGGGGACCGTCACCCCTAACAGGTCAGCAGTGACAGCGACCTGCCCTGAGATCTCCTCACCTCTCCTTCCGAGACCACATGTTCCTAACACGGGAAAGGCATCATTACGGATCAGATCCTCCCCGAGATGTGGAAGCGGAAGACGTGCGGCGATACCTGTGGCGTGACGAGCAGTTCTGCAACTCTGGGAAGACGGAGTTGCCGTCAGAGGGAAGGGATGCTGCAGGAGGGTTTTTTAAAGCCCAGAGGGATGCCTGCACATCAAAAGCTCTCCAAAATGAGCAGTTGACTCTCATCATTGCAAATAGATTAGAAACATGTGTATCGAGTCCATTCCCTTAAAATGATGGCTGGGTGTTCCCAAATGAAGAGCATTTGGACACCTCAAACTTTCTAAAAATATTTGGGGTTCAAAGTAAGCCTTTTAGGGAAAACCAAAGCCACATGTTTCTGATCCACTTATACTTAGCTTATCAAAATGTTGTTTGTTTTTTAACAGCTATTTGATGCCTGGGAAGGTCTTGAGCATCTTCCTTATAGCTTAATTTGTTTTTCTTTCTTAGAAATGGGAAGAAGTATTTCCCAGGAGAAAACAACTTTAGTCCTTAAAGATGAGGCTGGTCTCCAACTTGGCTGAGACATTCTTTCCTATCTTTACATTTAGGTGTGGGTAAGAAGGGAGAGAAAACAATGCCAGAGATATAAGAGATGCAGGTTCGCACCCTGGGTGGGGAAGATTTCCCGGAGAAGGAAAGGGCAACCCACTCGTGTTCTTGCCTGGGAAAGCTCATGAACAGAGGAGCCTGGTGAGCTCCAGTCCATGGGGTTGCAAAGAACTGGACACGACTGAAGCGACATGGCCCATGGCAAGAAAGGAGGGAAAACACACAGCCAAGTGGGTGCTCGGATTCAAGACTCCTGCCCTAAAGAGGGTGCTGTAGTTGGCTCCCCGCCCTGAGGGTGGAAGCCGGCTGTGGGCCGCACCCAGCTTTCCTCGGATGACGCTGCCCACAGTGGTTCGTCCCTCCTGGAGCCGGAGGGACAGGGACAACAGTTTCCCATCAGGCGCCCGCAGCCTCGCTGTTCACCAGAGGAGGCGGCCTCACCCCTGTATGCATCTGGCTATGACTGGAGCAACTGTCGTCTACTTTTTGATTCTCGACTGTATGACAAGTGAAAGAGAAAACGCCGTCCACACGTACAGGTTGATGTCGGGCATGGCGAACCCGCGACGCTCGGAACTGGGGGAGATCCTGGAAGGAAGCGTCTGGAGAGACTGCTGGTGTGACGGATGTGGGACCCACCGGGGACGGGCAACATTTCACCACTTCCTTTTTCACTTCTGGGAGTTGATGCATGGCCCCGCCGGCCATGGGCTCGGCAGGATGTCAGGGAAGGTCCGCTTTCCCCGGGCAGCTCAGCACAGACGTCAGCAAGGCGTGTGGAACCCCGGGGCTGGCCCAGAGGCAGAGCTCGCACTGCGCGATGCACCACCCCCCCACCCCAGAGAACGCAGACGACTCTGCCCACCGAAAACGGGTCTGTGTGCTCCTGCAGAGCTTAGACCCTTGCAGCTCAGGATCAGTGAGGCAGGAGAGGTGACCCTCCAGCTGATTCTTTAATGGGAAGGGATTGAGTGCAGCTTGGGATCCACGCTATGGTCCTCCAGGTGTAGGCTCCACCTGGCTTTCAGAATGACCGTGACTTAAAATGCAAAAGACCAGCCCCGCCCCCCATCACCTGCTGAAACAGGAGCCGGCCGGAGCTGCTGGGAAACAGGCATCTGAACACCTTTCCCTGAGGGGCGGGTGTGACAGGTATTGGGAAAGGAGGCTTGGGGAGGAACCCGGGGTGAGGGAAACACGTGGGTCTGGGTTTTCATCTCTGTGAGTTTACCTCTCTCAACCTCTGCCTCTCACTGTCTGCCTGTCTCTCTCACACACACACCCCACCCTGGGCACTCTTGGGTCCCACTCACCGCCTCTGCTCCCGAGTTCACCCATTGGCTTCATCTGGACACTGGGAGGTGGCGCCCCCAGGCCCTGACCCCCACCGGTGTCCTCATGCGCAACCAGCAAGGGGTGCCTGGCGTGCAGCTCTGTTGGGGGGCCCCCACCCACCTGTCGCCTGCACGCGTTCGCTGTCGATGAGACCTGAGTACTCAGAGTGATGTGGAACCCCAGGAGGGACTGCTAGAGTCCTCAGGGGACAGGATCCTGCTAAGCCAGCCGGGTACGTTCTAGAGACGACGTCTCTGCAGAAGCGTCTGTGGCATCTACAGGAGCCCAGAGTCACAGCAATCTGTTCTTCCGTGGAGGAAACCTATTTATCTTCCCTCCCAATCCTCAGCATTTTATGACTTTTATCATGACATCAGGCGGTCCGCCTTCACCTCTTTTTTTTTTTTTCCATAAATAAGTTGAGTCGGCTGTGGTCAATTTGACAAACTCCATCCCGACACAGAGCTGAGCATGAAAAGCAGACATCACACAGCCTCAAAACAGACGAAGAGGAGGATGAAGCTCATCAAACTGTTCTAGAAAAGTCAGAGGACCTGGGGACTATACGGGCTTCCCAGGCGGTGCTTGTGCTAAAGAACCCGCCTGCCAATGCAGGAGACCTAAGAGATGCAGGTTTAACCCTGGGTCAGGAAGATCCCCTGGAGGAGGACACAGCAACCCACTCCAGCATTCTTGCCTGGAGAATCCCACAGACAAAGGAGCCTGGCGGACTACAGTCCATGGGGTCACCAAGAGTCGGGCATGACTGAGCAACCCAGCATGGGGACCACACATCCACCCTCGTGCGGAGATCCGTGTAGAATCGCCGACAACAACGTCCGGTGCCAAGGACAGAGCGTACCAGGGACAAGTCCTAATTAGGCAGGAAGTAGGCTTAAAATATCCTTTAAATGTGCTAAGTGAGGGGAGGCATTTGCAACCTCATCAGAATGTAGGGGTCAATCCGTGTGATGAAAGAGTATTAATTTATATCTGGGCCCGGGGAGGGGCGCTGAGGACATAGGAGAAAGATCTGTGCACATGGCTTGTTCACACGTGACGTGCACACACATGCCAAGGTGGAGCACACACGAGGCCGACCCATCTAGAGCTGCCGGAGGCCCCTTTGGGCTGGAGCCTGGACACGCAGCCCAGACTGGGCTGTGAGAGCGTCAGACCGTGGGCCTCAACCAGGGCCCCGCTTTCAGGCTCAGAGCGGGGAACCAGCCACTCCATCAGAGCTTGTTATTATAAGACATCCCAGCCACGTGTCTGCCCAGGGGTGGGTCTGTTTAGAAGGCATACGTATATCCATTTATAAACAAACAAATAAATCAATAAAATTGTGAAAGAGAATAGGAAGGAAAAAAAAAAAGAAAATCTTTCCAGAAACTTGACCTCTCCCTGCACATCCTCCCCTGAAACCCCATGTTTTCAATTATGCCACACTGAATCCACAGTGATGCTAATATGTTTGCATTGCTGGCTCTCATATTGTGTTTCTTTTTTTTTTCCACTACTCACCCCAGGATAGCAAAGTCAAAAATATACCATCCCGAGCAACAGGACACATCTGCGGTGGATCCACACAGAAGCAATTAATTTCCTGGTGGTATTTTTACACTGGGGGCCTGGTGCAGGCCCCCATTATACAAACAAAAACTCCAGACAGCCCTGCTGCCTGATAAAAAATAAATCAGATTGCAGAAGGGCTGTTTGGCCCAGGACTGCTACAGGCAATGACTTGTAATGAGGCGTCCCGACACTAATTACGAAGCTTATTAAAGACAATTGTCCAACTTGTTCTAAGTGTAACCTATAATCACTCAGAAGAAGGCAGACACCCAGAAGCCACCGCTGGCAGCCCCTTGCTCTGCAGAGTGGACGACGAGGCACGGCCGGGGTGTGGCCCGCATCTCAGAAATGGTAGGATTGTCTCTGGTGGATTGTTCAGGATAAATGTGTCAGACCAGGCAGGTGAAACCCACCACGGCTGGGCCATAAGTCACCCACCAGGACCTCCCTCCCCTCAGACACCTGCCAGAGGAGGGTCCGGAGACCCACCCAGCTAAACACATCGCCCACACCGTGTTTTCCCTGTTATTTAGTCTAAACCTTTCTCCAAGGTTGCAAAAGCAATATTTCAATGTACTCTTTCAGGAGGGGGAAGGGGAAAACGAAAAAGATTAATAAAGATGTTAGGAGGATGGAGTGCGGCGAGACTTGTTTAATTATTCCCACAGGACAGCCCTAGCGATCTGCTGACACTTAGCCCCGACCTGGCAAATCCTCAGTAAATATTAATATATCAACTCAAACAGGGGCCGTTGTTTGATTGGTTCATGGAGCTGGGAGAGATTCGCCACGGCGGTGAAAGAGGGCTGCACAGAGGGGAGGAGACGCACAGCTTTGATTCCACCTTCTGCTCCACACATGAGCTGGGAGCCCCAACAAACTGGCAAGGCCGCTGGGTCACCAGGGCTGCAGAGCGACACTGTAGATGCCTTCGCTTCCCTTTGTACAGCCTGCTGGAATAATCCCAAAACCACAGAGGCAAGAGATGAGAACGGAGGAGCAGGCAGGCGGGCACACGAGAAACCGTGCTTGATTATCTGCGAGGCTGGAAATTTTAATAACGCGGAGGTCCACCCTGGGCTCCATCCATGTCCCCAGGCACCTTGACCTCCTGGACAAGGGCTCTCGGGAGGGGAACCCATCACCGCCTGCTGCACTCTGGGGCCCAGGTCCACACAACCCCAAAGGAATAGCCAAGCACGGAAAAGGCCGGTTTTGACCAAGCATTTGCTAAAGGACAGAAAAAAAAAAATTGCCGCCTGCTTTTTTTAATCTGGCTGTTATATGGTTGGCGGTGGTGGTATTTTTGGAGTTTCTCTTTTCCTTGCCTCAAATTCAGATAGCTGTTATTGACACATCCTCTCATAAATATTCCGAGATTCCTAATGGCTGGATGTTTGCCCTGGGCCCAGGAGGCCTCAGAAGTTCTCCGGTGTAAGAAAGGGGGCTGGTGGGGCCACATTTGGCTTTCAGATGTACTGTGCCCGCAGAGTTAATGCGTGATTAATTTTATTCATAAAAATGTTAATCACTTCATTGTGAGATCTTCTTAGCATTCAGCGCAGCCCGCACCTTTTTTAATTTCTGGTGCCCACCATCTCACAGATGTATTTAATATTTTCAGACACTGCCACAGCGATTGGAGGACCCGGCAATTAAGCATACGTTTAAAATTCAGTAACAAGCCAGGCACAGCAGCGACAAACAAGCAAGCAGGACAGAGGCAGGGAGGACAGGCTGCAAGTGACCAGCTCGCCTAGCCCCACCCTTCGCGGCTGCCCCCGCCCCCCAAGCCCTGGCCAGCCTGAGCCCCTCCCCGAGCAGAGGAACCCCGGCGGCATCATCCCATCGGAAAGGGCAGCTTCAAGTAGAAGGAATTAAGAATAAAAGCCCTTCGGTTTAGAAGACATAAACCATCTCAGTGTCATTCCCACCACCGCAGGAGACCCTGGGGACGGTGGGGACCGTGGGGCGGGGGCAGGGGTGCCTGGGTGCGCCGCCCCCACCCCAGCCCCCTGTGCGGCCGAGCCATTGTGTCCCTGCATTGAGCCAGTGCTCAGGACGCTGGATAAATGGATTAGGGGATCAGAGACACCCGTGGCGTCTTCAGAAACCAAACAGCAGCCGCAGAAAGGGCTGCCCTTGCGCCCGCCTGAGGAGGCGGGCAGGGGGTGCTGGTGAGGGCGGGGAGCGGCAGCCCTGAGGCCCAGCAACCCCAGGGACCTCCCTCCCTGGGCTGCCAGCCGCCCGCCCCCCTGCTGCCAGCTCAGGCCCCCCTCCTCCTCTGACCTCCCGCTTAAGGCAGTTCCAGAATATTAGGCCACTCCTGGGGCCCTCTGGGTCCTCTGCCCCAGGGTGACTTGCAGGGCCCCTGGGCCTGCTCCTCTACAGAACATGAGATAAATAAAGTGGTGTGAAGGCTGCTGGATTTTAAAGATGAATCTATGGATCATATTTGTTGACACGTTCTCCTCCACCGAAAAAAGAAACACTTTTTATTTGAAAAGGAAGTAAAATACTTCTGGGGTCTCTAAAAGCACTGTGCAGCCAGGTTGGCCAGGCCCTCTGACCCCCGCACTCCCCCCAGGGGGGCCCGTGTTCAGACGTCTGTCCTGGGAGGGAGAGGGGACATGTCCAGCTTCAGGAGCTGGGCCAGCGATCCCTGGGGGAGGACCTTCTGAGGTCTGGCACCTGGGAGCTAAGACTAGGGCGGGGCCCCAGGCGGACCTGCAGGCTCCTGTCCCCAGCAGAGCCCTGAGCTCCGTGGAGAGACCAGTCACCAACCCCCCCCAGGGCCCTAGGTGGATGGCCCCGCCCAGGAGGCCCTTCCCGGGGCCCGGTTCCTTCCACGTACACTCAGGGGACCCCTCGAGGTGGTGGGGTGCAGTCACCACCCCAGGCTTCACCCGCTCTACCTCCCAGCTGTGCCCCCTGGCCACCTAACCCTGGAGTCACCAACCGCCACCCCCCCACACACCCCCAACCCAAACCTGGAGCCGCATCCTGCGGGGGGCAGTGGTGGAGAGGTGAGGCAGGAGGCTCCCTGGGGCCTGGCGCCTCACGGGCCCACAAGGCACAGGCTGCGTGCTCAGTGGCGGGTACCAGAGCCTTCTCTGTCTGGCTTTCGGTGGTCCCAGGAAGCCTGAGTGCCTGGCCGACTTGCATCCCTGCGCTGGGGCCTCAGTGGTCCAGGCCCTGAGCAGAGAGCGCCGGAGGCTGGTCAGGCCTTCCAAGGCCCTGCTGTCTGTGTACCCCAAACCTGTGCTACGCTGCCCCCACCAGCAACCCTCCCTGGACTTGGCTTCCTTTCCCCCTTTCCCCGCCTCCAGTTCGGATGCCCCAGAGGCAAAACCCTGCTCCTACTGGTCACAGGTAGCCCCGTCACTTTCGCCAGCGCGTTCAGCAGCCCCAGCCTGACCCTGCTTCGGCTACCTGGCAACCTCGGGACGGCTGGTACGGGGAAGGGAAGGGAACCCCAGGGCCAGGACCAGAAAGAGGGTTCGGCTCAGGAGGGAGGCTCAGGCCCCCCAAGGCCCCAGCATCTGGGGAAAGGACCAGGGCCCATCCTGACCTCACTGTCTCCTTCTCCCCCCTCCTCCTCTGGCTTCCGAGCGTCCTGGCCGAGTCCCATGGACAAGGACAACTGAAACTTTATAGGGCATGATTCATCGGGTGGCGGCCCCTTGGAGTCACAGTGAGTATTACATTAATCAGTGTCAGGCCACTAAAACCAAGATATGAATATGAATTCTCCGTATCGCAGGCGAAATAAATGTGCTGGTGGTGAATATAATTGATCGGGGGAGGGAGGGAAGGAAGGGTGGTGGGAACGATCTCAGAGACTAGCGGGTCATCGGTTCAGACACGGCTGGCAACCCGCTCCCCAAGTCCTCAAACCAGGAATGGGGAGAGGGGGCTGGTCTAGAAGACCACACCTGGGACATCTCCCAATACCGCTGCCGGTCCGCAGCAGAGAGGAGGTCTCGGAACCAGATGTGTTCTTTCTTCTCTTCCCTCAAATAAGACCCAAGGAAGACAGAAGTGCGCTGTTCAGACTTGGCAGGGGGGTCCTTTCTGTGGGAAGCCCGGTGCCTGCGGAGGAGGGAGGACAAGTCGCCAGCCTTCACCCAGCGGATGTCCGTCACCCTTACACAGTCAGGTTGGGTCTCCTGATAAGACAACTGTCAGCCTACAAAACTGTGCTGGGCAGGGGTGGGAGGAAGGCAGGAGAGAGGGCCTCTGCACACACAGAAAGTTCCAGAAACACTTCCACTTTTGCTTTAAAGCCAAGGCGCTTTCCAGGTCCGCTCCCAGGTATTTCAGGGCCTCCCTGTGGGCACCGCACACCCTTGGCGTGCACGCCCTTAGGTGGCTGCAGGCGCTGGAGAGATGTAAACAAATACCACACAAAGGACAAAAATGCCTTTCAACGCGCGATTAAAAATTCATGTCCAGCTCTTCACTGGAGGAAAAAAATAACTCTGAGGCTGGCGATCTGATTTCTTTGGTGGGAGCTTCGGTCCCCAGGAGGGGAGCACAGACCCTCCAGACTTCTGGCCACAGGCTTCTGACGCCTCGGAAGCCCCTGGTGAGCACAGTGTGGCCCGGGGTCCCAAGTGTACTGGAGAAAAATGAAGAATGGAAAGCTGGGTTGAAAGCAGAGTTGCAGGCATGGACCAGCCTCTTAGACTGTTGGGAGGCTAGGGGTGAAAGGGCGGAGCTGGGCCAGGAACAGAGGATTCCCGGGCCCACCCGAGTCCCACCTGCAGCCTCCCAGAGGCGATCAGGAGTCTCCGCAAACGCCTTGCCCACCTGGAGAGCAAGCTGGCTGTGGGCTGGGAGCTCCAACCCTCATCAGAGGAGCAGAGCGCGCCTCCTCCAATGTTGGTAGGTGCGCCCCCTCCCCAGACACAGAATTAGATACCCTGGTTCCCAGAGATCAAGGCGCGGGCCCAAGGCTCTGCCCAAGGACTCTGGACTGAGAGCCGAGGGCCCGTCTCACCCCTCAAGTCCTAGCAAGGAGGACAGGTCAGAGCTCCTCTGCCGATTCACAAAGCCCAGTGGGGATTCCTGGCAAAGGCCGGAGGGGATTCCTGGCTCAACAACCCACCGCCCACCCCCCACCAACCCCATGCCAGCAGCCTACCCAGGAAGCCCAGCACCGCAAGCCCCCCTCCATTTCAAACAACCAGGCGGCGCTCTAGAACACAGAGAAAGCCCTCCATTATCATTCGAGCCTGTCGCCCACAGCAGAGCCCCAAAGCCAAGGAGGACCCCCAGGAAGGACACCTCCATCAGCCCCCCATCCCGCCCGCAACCCATAGAGGGCGCCTCGAGCACGTCGGTTGGGACCGGACGCGGCTCCACCGCGGCGGCCCCTCGGCTCCGAGGCCCGGCCCCCGGCCGCCCCTCTGCTCCCCACCCAGGCACTCCCCCACCCCCGCACGTGTGTTCGCCCCTTCGGGCTCCTTCCAGCCTGGGGGACCCGGCGGAAACCTCTTCCTTTAGACTGATGGGGGCTGGGGGCGCGCTGGAGAAGGACGCGGGCGCCGGGGCCGGGGAGCCAGAGGTGTGCACGCCCCGTTCGTTCGCTGAGCCAGCGCCCCTTCCGCCGCCGCAGAGGAACGGCACCCCGCCTGTTCCGTCCCCTCAGCCGCGATCCTCGCCGAGGAAAGTAGCCCCCGGGGACAGCGGGTCCTGGAGGGCTCCAGGACGAATATGGAGGCTGGGCTGGGGGTCGGAAATGTCCAGCTCGGCACCAGGGACTCGGCCTTGGCCCCAGGCGGACGGCTAACCCCGCGGCCTCCCTCCATCCTCGCGGGCGGTTTTATAAACGTTTGCTTTCTCAGCGCTAACGAATTCAATGCCGAGTGTCCGGCACCCTCTGGAAGCGCAGGTTGTGCGCCCTGCTCTGAGCGCCCCAGTCCTGACCGCTGCGGTCCCCGCAGGCGCCTGGCCGGCTCTCAGCCGCGCGTCCACGCTCCACCCGCTTTGTCTCCTACCATCGCTCCGGCTGCCTCCCAAGCGCGGCGGCCATCTGGGCGATACTGGCTCCTCGGCTCCCTGGGTGTGCCCAGGGCAGGGCGCCTGGGTTTAAAGGGGCGTCCCATGGAGACCAAAGCCCGCTGCCCTCTTTGTCACTGTCCCACCCCGCCGCCATTATAGCAGCCCCCTTGCTCAAGCCCAGAGAACTACCTAGCTGCATCCCTGGCCTGTCAGCAGGAGTGTTTAAAAAAAAAAGAAACTTCCAATTTATCCGAGTGTGATTTAGCCAAATAACTAAAAAATAAACTGAAAGCAAAATTTCATACTCCATTATGTCCTCATTCTACCCACGAAACACCCCGACGCCGCAGTGCACCGCTCAGACAACTGGTTATAAATTGATTTCAAATAGAAGTTCTCCTTTGGGGACAGGATTGAAAATTCTTTTCATTCCCCCGGCCCATCGTTTCCCACTTAAAAAAAAAAAAAAATCGTTTTATAAACTGCCTAAAACCGAACTCATTTATGTCCTGAGAAAGGCATGCCCAGATAAATCTGTAAGAGTTGCAAGGAACTGAACTGCCAACCAGAAACTGCCCTGGTAACAACATTATCAAATTCAACAACAGCGGAAAGGCTGAGAAACACCGGCCTTCAGGGGCGGAAACTCCCCAGGAGCCCCTTTCCCCAGGCAGGGGGAGTAGAAGCCCCCTGCCAGGATTTCGGATTCCAGGGTTGAGGACGCCCGCGGCGACGCCCAGCCACACACAGCAGCAGGAGCAGGGGCCACCATTTCGCTTAGTTTATTAGACAAAAATATATGATTTAGACAAGTTCGCTGACGCGCTATTTACAATCTGAAATCACTCTATATACAGGAAGGGGCGGGGGCGGGGGGGGGAAGACACAAGCACGTGGTGGGGGCATTTACCGAACCGATAGTCACCCGGAGCACGGTGACAGCCACCGAGCCTCGGGCACAGGCCGGCCGGGCTGCCTGGATGCGGAGCTCGGGTCGGAGGAGCCCCTTTCTGCAGAAAGCGATGGATGGGAGTCCTCGACTTCGTGGCCAGATCTGTCCTTTGCACCGGTCTGAAATTTTTGTCTTAATTCCTCCCTCATCCCTTCCCTCCCAAAGATCTCCCCCCTCCCCCCGGGGAAAATCAGAGACGACCCTGGATCAGGCCGACGGGAGCGCTGCTAGAATCCGCGGCGTCCCTTCCTGCGTGGCCAGCGAGCTGCAGGGGTGGGGGGGGGAAACAGCGAGACAAGAACAGCGCTGTCAGTGGACGGAAGCTGGAACCCGGCCGGAGGACTCTGCCCACCGAGAGCCCGGGGAGGGGGCGCGGGGTCGCCGGCCCGGCGCGGCTCCCGGCTCGGGAGAAACTCGGGTGGACTCCGCCAGCCGGCTGGGGTGCCGCGGGGCTGGCGGGCCAGGGCGCGCGCGCGCGCGGTCCACACGGGCTGCCCGACCCCGATACCGCCCCCCACCCCTCACCCCCAGCCCAGCAGTAAAGGCCCACGGGCACTCACTTGTCGCGCACTGGCTGGAAGGGCGACTTCAACTGCTGCGCCGGCGAGTCCGGTCTGGGGAGGAGGTCTCTCTCTGGGAGGGAGGGGGAGACACCGAGCTTAGGACCCAGACGCGGGAGGGGTGCTGAGGAGGGGCGCTGGGCCTCCCCCCTCCCCGCCCCTGGAAAGTGCCTCCAGAAACACCCCCGACCCCCAGGGCAAGCCAGTGAGTGAGCAAGGCTCTCTCGGGGAGCCGAGTGCCTTGGTCTCCCTCCTCTACTTCAGACAGGAATCGTGGCTCAATCCCAGCCCAGTGGCCACTGGGTCTCACCCTCCGGGGCAGTCAGTGCCCCCAGCCAACGCCCCTCCTGGCCGGTGATGCCCTCCACGCCATCCTCCCCGGGCTAGTGCTCCCCTATACATCGCCTTCCCCCGCCTCGGTGCTCCCCTCTACCCCCCCCCCACTGGGCCACTGATCCCCTCCACCACCCCACCCCTGAGTTAGTGCTCCCCTTGCCCCAGCCCCCTCCCCGGCTAGTGCTCCCCTCCGCTCCAGGCTCGCCTGGTTCCCAGATTCCTGGCCTGGGGCGGGCGGATGCCCCTGGGTGCCATACCTGGGAGCGAGGGGCTGCTACGGGCCGAGGCCTTGTCGCCGTGGAGCACCCCCGCGGCCACGGGGACCGGTGGCTGCGGCGGGGGCGGCGCCGACAGGTGCGGGCCGTGCGGCGCGCCCACGCCCAGGAAGGAGCGCACGTTAAGCAGCGAGCCCTGTGCGAGGAATGCGCCGTTGGTCCAGTTGGAGAACTTGCCGATGTGGCAGGTGTACAGTCCGTGGCTGGGCAGGAAGGCGGGGTGCTGCAGCGGCGAGCCCGCGGGGGGCCCGTGCGCGCCGCCGGGGTGGCCGGAAGGCGGCGGCGGCGAGGCCTTGGGCGCACCGTCGGGGCTGGTGGCCGTCTCGGCCAGCGACCAGATCTTGGGCTTGCTGTTCGGCGCGCCCTGCAGGCCGCCCGCCGCCGCAGCGCCAGGGCTCAGCAGGCGCGTGCTGCCGGGCTCCGGGAGCTCCTTGGCCAAGCCCAGGGGCGAGTCTGGGGGCTTGAGTGCGTCGGAGGCCATCAGCGGCGAGCCCTGGTCTCGCGCGAGGGCCGTGGGCGCGTCGGGCGCGCGCGGCGCCTCGGCTTTGTCCTCCTCGTCCTCGTTGCTCTGGTCGCCGTCGTGCTCGTCGATATCGATGCTCTCCAGGTCGATCTCTTCGTCGTCCTCAGCCTTCTCCGGGTCCCCCTCGGTGTCGCTTCCGAAGAGAGCGCCGTCCTCCTGGTCCTTGCTGCGCGCGCCCCACGTCACCTTGTTCTCCTTCTTGAGGCGCCGGCGCGCGTTGGCGAACCAGGTGGAGACCTGCGTGAGGGTCATCTTGGTGATGATGGCCAGCATGATCTTCTCGCCTTTGGTGGGGTAGGGGTTCTTGCGGTGCTCGTTGAGCCAGGCCTTGAGCGTGCTGGTGCTCTCCCGCGTGGCGTTCTTGGGCCGCCCGGGGTCCCCGTACTGGAACTGCCCGTAGGGGTAGTAGGCGGGAGCCGTGTGGGCCGCGAAGGTGGCGGGGTGCACCCCGGGGTTGTCCTTGAGCTCATACTGTGAACCCTGCAGCCACAAGGCCCAGCGAGGGAGGAGGGGGAAAGCGGCAGAGAGAGAGACAGAGAGACAGAGAGGTGAGTCCCCGAAACTGCGCGAGCCGGGGGCAGACAGTCCAGCCTGCTCCGGAGCAGGAAGCCTACCCTAATGCACCACCCGGGTTGGAAGAGGGGGTCAGGTCACAAACCGCCCCCAGAAGCGGCGCTTCCGCCAATCACCGAGACTTTTTTTTTTTTTTGGTCACTCAAGAAAAGTTCCAGAATCCTCGAAATGTGCTCCGAAGACCACAGCGGGCGCCGGGGGCCCCCAGAATTTCCCTAGGCCGCCCTTGCTGCCCCCACCCCCACCTCCCACAACCACTCCAGAAGCCTGGATTTCCAAGTTTATCTCACACTCGCTCGAGGGAAAAACCTTTTAACTGGGCTGATAAAACAGTTTCTCCAAACTCGGAGGACCGAGAGCCCAGGCCCCCCCTCCCTTCTACCCTGAGGGGGTCAAACAAAATAAACCGTCCCGGGTTTTCAGAGAATCCAAATCCGCCAGCAATTTAAAATGAAAGCATACTCCTTTTAGCTCCCAAGTTAAATCTGCATAGAATGGCTCACCCGCACTTAAAGGTCTATAGTGGGTGACGGGCAATTTAAAATTTTAATCCTGGCCGGGATCGACAACAATAACAAAAACACCGTTTGTTTTTTTTAAATACAAAAAGAAGGCTTATCCGGTAAAACATTAACGCGAGGCCCCGAGCGCCGGCTGCGCGAAGCAGAACCGCTTCCGCGGCCCCTTCTCAAGTTTGACTTTGATCAGGAGCTAGCAAGCACAAACTGTTTGCAGGCATTTAGAGGCGGTGATTTATTTGCAATCAATATTCTTTTTATCATCGGTAGTAAAACACAGCAAGTCAAATTATCCCACCAGGTTTTTTGGTAAATAACATTTTATCTTTCTAACAACCTCATTAGGCCTCATTATTACCATAAATTGCCCAGACAGACATTCACTCACAATTTTATCTTTTGACTTCCAAATCCCCCACCGTAAGGGCTTGGAAAACCTCGGCCTAGAATTCGAGTTTGGATTTAGGCTTTCTTTCCAAGAAGGGACAGGAGTCCAGGAGGAAACACAGGCACACACGCACACATACCCTTGGGGGTGGATTTCTAAATAATTTGCCATTAAAACAAACAAAAAAATAAGCATCTCTGTTTCCAACCACAGTACAATAGGAGTGGGTCCTCACCGCAGGGCCCCCACCCTCCTGCGCAAACACAGGTAGGTTTCCCAAATGGCACATAACTGTATTCAAATTTTCTGTTTAAAAAAATATATATATATATTTTTTTAAAACAGAAAATCTCCATGTAAAAACTGTCGAGTTGTGTTAGCAGACGGGGACCTCCGACTCTGAGAAAGTTGCAAAAAGCAGAAGATTTCTTGGACTATTTAGTTCGGTGGTCGAAACCACACAGACAACGTTTCTCTGGCCAGATTTCGTTTTCTGCCTAATCTTTGCAAAACGTCCTTTGCACGTTTCTAATTATTTTGGTTGTAACTGTAAGGAAGACATTTCGGCCGCCTCTCTGCTGGGAATTCTCTTTGAAAGGATACCTTGTAAATCTCTCATCGCTTCCCCGGCATCCCCGCCGCCAGAACAAAATGGGAGCTGATCTTTTTCCAGAGCAACCGAGCTCAACGGCAGCTGGGGTCGCTTTCAGAGAAATAGGCTTTCTTTTCAAAACTACAAGAAAAGTTCCAGCAAAGCACGCCGGCCGTCTTGCTCCTGTACAGTTGCCGGGTGTTTATTTTCTGTCTCTTCTTCGCGGAGAGGGGAGACCTGCGGGGGGGAGGGGGGTGCCTGCAAACTGCATGACCCTGCGGCAGCAGAGCAGGAGGGGGCTGCCTCCCCGACCCCTGCGCCCGGCGTGCAGTCCCCAGCAGTCCGAAGTTTTAAACTAGACTTCGCAGGCAGACCTTAGAGAAATGGATCCCTTAGACCAACGGCCCTGCGGAGCATTCAATCTGCAGCACACTCCCCACCCCACCCCCATATCTGACACCCACTGGGACAAGAGGCTAAGAGGACAGCATTTATTTTAAGCCTAGGGACACTGTTCTTTTTAATCCTCCATTATATAACGCAAGAAGAAAAGCGCTTTTCTTTTCGGTGCAAATGAAATGAAAACTTTGACAACTTACGGAAGTCAAAGCAAACACCGTTTCAGACGCCAACAATTATTTCGCCTTTTTGTTTTTAAATTTCAAATTTGCACTCCGGCCTTGGAGACCCCCTCGGCCCGTCCGATCTCCATTGTTAGCCTTATTCTGACCGCCTCTATTTCGCTTTAAAAGGTTCCCTCGGGTGCACGGAATACAACCGCACGAGTTCTGCCCGAGAGGAGGAAAAATCGAGTCTCCGGTCCCGGCCCCAAAGCTGAAAAGGTCGCGCAGCGGGGCCCACGGCCCGGGAAGGGGCGGCCGGGCAAAGGGCCCGCCTGCCCCGCCGCGGCCGCCACCGAATCGGGGGCGTCGGGCACGAGTTTTCCCGACCTTCAGCGCGGGCCGCTGGCCCCCGGCCTGCTCCGTGGGCCTCCCTACTCCCACTGGGACCCCCCGAGCGGCCCAGGCCTCCCAACTCCCCGCTTCCCCAGGCCCACGGGCCTGGCCGTTACCCGGCCGGCCTCTCAGCGCTCCCCGCCGCCTCCGCCCCGCCGGACTGGGCCGCTCGGTCTCCCCGCCCGGGCCCCCGCCCCCTCGGCCCGGGCGCCCTGATCGCGCCACCGGAGGGCAACGCGTGAGAGCGGGCCGGGAGCACTCACCATCTGCGAGAAGAGGCTGAGGTCGGCGGCGTAGGGTAGGAAGGCGCTGTAGTTGGGCGCGCCCGCGTAGGGGCCGGCCGCCGCGTACATGCCCAGCACCGAGGTGACCGCTGCCGCCCCGGCTCCCGCGCCCAGCTCCGCCGCCCCCGGCCGGCCCGACGAGGCGGCGGCCGCGGCGGCGGCGGCGGCCGCTGCAAGAACCCCCGGGCGCTCGCCGCCGTAGGCGCCGGGCCCCGCGGCGCTCAGGTACTGCGGGTAGCCCAGCTGCGGAAAGGACATGTCCGCGGAGTCGGCGGCGGCGGCGGCGGCGGGCAAGTATCAAAGAGGCGGGGGAGGTTAGGCGCGGGGCTAGGGAAGGCGGGTGCCGGAGTGGGGGGCAGCGGGCCGCCGGCCGGGCGCGCTCGGGCCGGCCCGGAGGCGGGGGCCGGTGGCTGCTCCTCGGCCCGGTGCTCGCTGGCGCCCGGCTCCCGGCTGCGCCCGGCTCCGCGATCGCGCGCCGACTGCGGCGGCCGCCCTCCGCTCGGCGGCGCGGCTTTCAGACACAATTTGAAGTTGATGCTTTGATTGGCATCCCCTTGAGCTCTGGCCCCGCCCCCGGCTCCCCCGCTCCTCGCCCGCCCCCTCCCCGCCGCCCGCCCTCGCCGGCCGCTCCTGCCCCTCCCGCCGAGCACGTGGTGCCCCGCGCCGGCCGGGCCACCTCCGCCCGCCAAGCGCCCGGGCGGCCGGGGCGGGACCGCAGGCCGCGTCCCGGTCGGCGCGCCCGGCCGTCTGACAACCTGTCGACGCGGGTTTACAGCTGGCGGACACCGGGGTCTGCAGTTTCGCAGCCCTGGCGCGTCTTGCTTGCTCACAAAACACCACCTCGGCGCCTGCCTTCCCACCGTTGGGCCGGCAGGGAAGGGGCGGGCGGAGGCGCGGTGCCAGCCGGCGAGGAGCGCCCTCTCCTCCGAGCTCCGGGCTCCTCCTCGGACGTCCCCCCGGGACCTCTTTTGGCAGAAGTGCCCCTAAACCGGCGGGGCGTGGCACCCCGAGGCGGGCAGGGTGTCCCCCTGCCCCCGCCACCCGGGATTAACGGGGCATCCCTCCGGCAGGGGCTGGCTCTCTGCACTCGGAGAGGCGGGCACCCGCCGAGCACCGCGAGCTTTTCCAGCGGTGTGAACTTTGAGAAAGGCCACCGGCTGGGAAGCTTGAAGGAAGCTAACGGCTGGTTCTTTGGGGGCGGGGCGGGGAGGGTACCTTTTCTTTGCGGAGAAAGTACCACCGCGGCGGGAGAGACACAGGCCGCCCCCGCCCTGGAGACAGGAGGGGCCAGCGTGGCCTGGACACCCCTCGTTTGTCCACTAGGCGAGCAGATGCTGGAAGTCAGCTTGTGCGCAGCGCGCCGGCCCGAGGCGGCGCCGCGACGAGCCCGGGGACGGGGCGTCAGGCTCCCGCCGCCCTCGCCCCTTCTCTCCTCCGCCTGACCGCCCGCCCGAAGAGCCGAGAGCGACACGGCAGGGCATCGCGTGCGCTCGGGAGGGCGGATCCGGGGTGCCTGGGGTCTGGTGGGGCTGGGGCGCAGACGCCCAAAATGCTTGGTCCTCCTGGCCTCCCTGCCTGCGCCTTGGACCGCGCTGGGGCAGGCCGCTCCGGCCCTGGAGGCTGGGTGGGCAGCGCGCCCCCGGGTATTCGCCTGGGCTCCCTCTCCGAAGCTGCGGCCAGAGCTCGGCGAGTACTCCCTGCAGCTGCATTCCGGCGCGCGGAGCCATGCAGGGGTGGCGTCCGTGGGCCTGGTGTCCAGCTCGCTTTGGGCCGGTTGGAGACCACAGAACTGAGGTCAGGTCCTGAGCGCGCTCTATGTCTGTACCTTGGATACCCAGGCATCCATCTCCAGCCTCTAACTCCCTCTTCCAGTTACTAGGGACCTTCCAGGCCCAGGGACTTTGGAAGCATCCGGAGAGATTCGGGTTCCCCAGCTGGAGACCTGAGGACAGAGCCAGCGCCTATAATTAGCCACAATAACGCCCATAATAGTAATTACTAATTACCAGCTGTGTAACCAGGCTTTATTTTCTGTGTTCAGAGTCAGATTTTCTTCCTGGTCATGCTCCCCCCGCCCCCCCACCTTATCTCCACCCCCGACCTCACCCCACCAGTCCCTCTTACCCACAGCAACTGCTAGGACTCCTTTCCTGCGGTGCCAGCTTCTGGGGGTGGGAGGGCAGCGGGCAGATGGGCGCTCCTGCTCTGGGAAGCCCCTGACCACAGCTTCCTCCTGCCCCCCAGCCCCCCAGCCCACACTCCCCAACCCCCTCTCTCGCCAACACCCAAAACAAACCAATGCGCCTTGGCCACTGTCCTGTTTAGCAAGCTCCAGTGTCACGTTTCAGGATGACAGGTAAACACAGGTAAGATAAGGCCTCTTGTGAGACCTGAAGAGCCAGATGGAATGTATGCCCAGAGAAATTCCCGGTGTCAAGATTGAGCCACAGGATGAATCACCTTCTTCCCAGCCCTACCTGCAGCTGTGTGAGCCCCTCACACCATAGCCATCCCAGCCTGGGGAAGATGGAGGAAGACAGGACAGCCTTGTCCTGACCCCCAAGGGGCTCAGCAATGCCGCCCTCCACGCTCTGGCTGTATCTGCATCACCTCCTTTCTGGTCCTGGAGTGATTCAGGTTCCTGAACGCACCCGAGAGGTGAGTGGGAAGGGCCCACCAGAAATGGTTCCTGGGGATAAGGCGGTTCTGGGGGAACTGGTACTAAGAAGGCCTGTGGACTGGCCCCCAGGGAGCCCTGGCAAGATGCCTGGGGGTGCCTGTAGGCCTCCCCGAGTGCCAGGCACAGGATCCTAATGGAGTCTGGCAACCACCCCTTCCCTTCTTTCTCCTTGGTACAGGGGTACAGGGGAACCCCAAAATTTGCACATAGAAAACTTGGAAGCAATGTACACAAAAAATAAATTTAAAAAAATTAAATGTGTCCAATCATCAAGAGGGGAGCAGAGAAAGATCTAGAACTTCCTGGCTCAGTGTCTTTCCACTGGCCCTCTACTTATTTTTAATGTCAAGTGGTGAAGTAGAGCCCAGGAAGGCCCAGGGTGCCTGAGCCAGGAGAGTGGCCCTCTGCCCAAAACCTCCTTGGGGCTGACTTGACTAAGCACTAATGGATACAGAATTTTCCCCAAGAGGTCAGCCCAGCTCAGCAGCTCAGCTCTTCTGACGACGTCCAGGCCATCCACAGGACGACCCTGGCCCTGCACCAGAGGCTGGGGTTGGGGGGTGTGGGCGGTGGAGCTCCAGCTGTCCCTCCCTCGGAAACCACAGTTCCCAGCCCGGCTGCTCTGGGCCCAAGCGGGGAGAGCCCCGCTTCGCAGAACGTCAGTCACCATCGCCGCCTTCCCTGGGGTGGCTCAGGGGGGCCGGATGCCTGGTCCGGGAGCCGCAGGGACGGGGCATTCCCCCAGCCGGTCTCCTCCCGGTCTGCCCAGAGCCAGAGACAGGGCCTGGGAGCCGTGCAAAGCCGGACCTAGGGGTCGCTGCAAGGTCGAATCGGAGCTCGGGCAGGCTGGGTCCGGGAGCCCTGTGCTCAGTAAGGACCCCCACCCTCTCAGGGACCCGAGGCGATTGGCCTCCATCACGCCGCAGAGCTCCCTTTGGCTGGAAAGCCCGGACTCTTGGCGCCCCTCCCGGCTAGGACATGAGCCTCGGGAGGCACCCACGCGTGTGCAGGGCCCGCGTGTGCAGACGCGGCTCCGGAGGTAGGTGACTCTGCTGGGCGGGGTGAAAGATTCCCAGGCCGCTTACCGGGAGGGGGCGGGCCTGGGGTGATGGGTGAACAAGGCGCGTTTGAACCAACTTGGCGGAAAGTTCATTTGCTCCGTTCCATTATGGCGGGCGGGGGTGGGGAGCGAGTTTTCTAACTGGAGGGAATTGCTATCACCCACCTGAAGCATATCCTGTGCTTTTTCTTTCCCCAGACCCCCATAAAAGTTCCTCCAGTTCCCTTCCCTACCTCTGCCCACCGCACCCTCTGTTTACATAAGAATGAGATTAAGTGTACCAAATAGCATCCTCGTTTACAATTTTATTCCCTCGGAAATAAACCTCCAGCCTTGCGGACCCAGGTCTCTGAGGAAGAGGAGGAAGCTCCTGGGGACCCAGTCCAATCCCCGAGCCCTCACGGACCTCCCTTTGTCACCAAGGCCGGGGCCACTTAGACCTACTCAGGCACAGCGGGCGGCGCCTCGGCCCTGTCTCCTGCCTTTCCAAACGGCCCGTATTTGATTTGCAGATATCGGGGCTGCCTCTCCGGGCCGCAGCTCGGATCAGAGGCCGGCTGGGTGGCCTGACCCTGGCGGCACCCTGCCCCTGCGGCCAGTCCCCCGCCCCAAACCTTGCACCCCGATGGATGAAACCCAGGTCAACACTTTGGACCTTTCTCCAGCAGGATCCAGCCGGAAAGCCACCCCCGCTTAGCGACAGCGAGGCGAGTGTCAAACAGTCCCCGGGCAGCCGAGACCCTCTCAGGAGCGTCCAGCTCTCACCGTGGAGCCCAAGGGCTCCAGCCCGGAGCCAGCCGGGTTGGCCGGGCCACGGTGATTCCGCAGTTCCCTCGGTCTGGACCCCTCCGGGCCGGGCCTGCGCGCTCCGGCGACTCCAGGCCCAGACCCACGCGGAGCCCGACCGAAGGTTAGCCCTGGTGCCTCCCGGCCTAGAGTAGCACCCAGCAAACGTCCAGAGCGAGCGGGACTGCCGAGACCCCGCGGCGAGACTTGCTCGCCTGCCTTGGCACGACAAGCCCAGTGGGGCCGGCGGAGGAGATTCCAGAAAAACCCGGGGAGAAAAATCGCCGTGCAGCAAGGGCGGTGGGCGGCCAGATGCTCGGGGCCAAGCCCCGCACGAACGTAGAGCGCGTGTCTGGACGGAGGGGGCCGTGCGCCCCGGGCGCGGCGAGCCTACTGAGCCGGCCTCCGTTTCCCCCGGTGGAGACACGGACCACAGGGCCCCGGCCTGGAGTGTCGGAGGAAGCGAATTACATGCGTGTGCGCACATGTCAATATTTTATAAACCTCCCCTTAATTAACCAGATCATTTCCATTATGCCTCCAACCCCATCCACCGCAACGGTGTGAGGGTTTGCAGGCTTTATAATTCGATGCCACCAGACGGTTGCTCGGGGGCAGAGGTGTGATCGCCCGCGCCAGCTGCGCTTGTATTTATTTGTTTTTCTCCCGTGTTCCTGTAGGGCGCCATTATGCAGTTTTTAATTAGTTTGTGTTTGTAGTTCACCCGTCCCAAATCAATGCCATCCCGGAGCACGGCGATGTAAATTCTCGAAGTACAGGTGTAGCTGCCTGCTCGGGAACACGGGGAAGCGCGTGTCTGACAAATGAAAGCCGGGCGGACTGTCAGCTCTCGGCAGCCAAGAGGCGCAGATCAAAGCCATAGGGGACTCCTGCGCCCTCGGAGCGCCTCAGTGGCGGCGGCTCCTAATGCTATTAGAGGGAGAGTCGGGTGCAGCTCGGCGTGGGGGACAAAGTGACTTTTCATTTTGCTGGAATCCTGGGTTCCCTGGGCCAGCGCTGGCCTCCCGCGCGCTCTGGCCTTGGGGCCTGGTGGGCGCTGGGCACCCTGCGTCAGGCTCCCGCCCCGGATGCCCGGCTGGCTGTGGGCGCGCGTGCCCGGACCCAGTGCTGGAGAAAGGTCATTGCCACTTCCAGCGGGGTTCCGCAGCCCTTTCATAGAACCCACGGCCAACAGCCAGGACTTTGGGAATCTCCAGACTGGAGAACCCCCCTCACCCCCACTCCCAGGTCCCGCTCATTTCTCTTCTTGAAATGACCTCTGTGCAATGAGTGTAAATTATTCTTCCCAGCCACCAGGGAATTCTTTTAAAGATTTTTTTTTTTGGATCGGGAATAAGAGATTGTTCATCTTTAACTAGACCACATAGAAATTATGATTCAACAGCAGTGTGTATTTAATTAGAGTAATCTCACTTGAATTTAATTACCTAATGAATTATTTGTTTAAAAGGTAGAACGTCTTGTTTGCCAAGTGTGGTGCAGACCTCTGATAAGAACTTGTGTTATAAGGACATTACAGTATAAAGCAGCCATGTAGTAAGGTTTGGTTTTAACTCTTTGCGTGTGTAATGGTTACTGTAGCACTCAACACACACACTGAGATCATGTCCGGAAGGCTGAGGGGAGGGCAGAAGCTCCCATTAGCCAAACAGAGGCTTAGTTCTGTTGTGCAGGCAGGGCCCCTTCGAAATTAATATCTTCCAACCCCTTTCCTCATACACATCTATTTTTAAATGTATTTTTCAATAGTTTTGTGTGTGTGTGCCAGATGACAGCTGCCTATTATGACTCATTTTATGATTCATATTTGCAATGAAGTGGTACATCTCCTTCAGGAAAACTCCAGCCTAGCTTCTCTGGGTGCCTGAACCTCCATACTAGTGACAGGAAGGCTTTCTGAGGTCATTGAACATTAGAGGAAGGGAAGCTACAATGCCCCAGACTGTGATCTTAACCCCTAGTGCCTAAATAATGGAAGGATTTCATCCCCTCTCATTTTGTAAGAGCAAATGACTCCAAACCGTGCCACCCTTTCCAGTGGGCTCTGAAGGGGATGTGTCTCCAGCTAAACATACATGAAATCCACCTGGTTGAATTCCACTGTTATTTTCATTCATAGGTCATTAACCAGATATTTAATTGTAGATTTGGGCACTATTATCACATAAATATTAAGTATTAATAATATAGTGTTCAACTAAGTAGGAATAGGCTTATGAGAAAAAATAAAAAACTTTGATAAGAATTATTAACTTTTTTAGAGTCTCTTATTTTTATCACAGCTGTGCATTTTAAAACCAATGCTTTAGCAACTGATAGTGGTTATTAATAAATTATAAACTTAATCATGTTAAGTTATGGTTATAGTCGCATCTTTCTTCCTAAGAAATAGATCTACATGAATACATATTTTAAACTTAGTTATAAATTTACTTCACATATTCTTCCAAATAACAACTGATAATAACAACCAGAAAGGACATGAGATAATGGCTTAGGGATGATAATACATTCCTCAGATCTGAGCAAATCCAAAGACGATTTGCTAGTAAAACCCTCAAAGAAAACGGTTTGTGAGTGATGGAAGAAGGAAAATACTAAATAGCATGTTTATGCTGGGCTCTTTCCAAAATGTTTGAAATTTAGACCAAAGAGTATTCCATCTCCCATGAGTCCCTCTCAACCCTCAATCACTTACATTATTAAAGATAAAACCTACCTACTAGAAATACCTTTGTAAAATACCAATTGATAAATATAGGTCCATACAACAGTCTGGGTAGAAATTTTCATCTTCCATGCATAATGTGTGGACCACAAGTCACTGGCTGATAGGTTAAAAATCTATTCATTTAAGAGGCATTCATTCAACAAAAGTACCCCCACAGAGGACTCTTTGGGAGTTCAGGAGACTGTTTCTGGAAAGTTCTGAAGATAGGCAAAGACCACCAGCATCTTCTAGGACCATTCTCATAGAAGAGCAAAACCGGGGGTATGAGTGCTCAAAAGATTTCCCAGGCGAGAGTACTGGACTGGGTTGCCATTTCCTCCTCCAGGGCGACCTTCCCAACCCAGGGATGGAACCCACATCTCGGAGTCTCCTTCACTGCAGGAGGATTCTTTACCTTTGATCCACCAGAGAAGCCTGAATGGTCTGAGGGGGGAGCCTTAAAAAGCCCCAGACCAGGGGCACCTTTGCCTGCTCTTGTACAGACATCCCTTGTACTGTAAGGGTGCCCAGGGATTCTCCGGAGTTCAGGGCGTCTGTCTGCCTGTCTGCCACTTCCCCTCCTCTTCACCCCTGGCAAGAAAAACCACACAGAGAGGCCCAAGGTGACGCCATCCTTGAGGGTGTTGAGTGAGTGTGGATGCAAGGTGGGAATGAGGTGCTGAGAGAAGGAAGAAGCTCAGGAGGGGAGGTTTTCTTCTCCCAGACACTCCTGCAGAGGATCCTTTGGCCCAGGGAGCGCAGCACCTCCATGACCCAGGAGGAGGCCCCTGTGGGCAGAGCCCCAGGTCAGGAAGGTCCCCTTCTCTGATTCCTGCATGCCTGCCCTCCCGAGCCCCTGCTCTTAGAGCCCCTCCTAATGCTGTTCAGCTGAGGAAGGCTCCCAGGTCCCGGACAGGTCGTCCACGCTGCCAGCTGCAGGCACCCTTTGCCCTCCAATGCGAAAGCACGTGGCCTATGGTCCACCCTCTTGGCAATAAACTGAGTGACTGGCAGGCTAATCCTAGCCCCAGATTCAACCTGGGATGGCCGTCAATGGTCAGAGGTGGGTCAGCTCAACCTCTTGCACAGGGAATATTGTGTTTTACTAAGGGACTATCTGTGCATGGACACAAAGCTTGCGGGAAAGACCCACTCTCTGGATGGAAGGGCGGGGGAGGGCCGGTCCTCCCCAACCTCTCTTTGAAGAAAGGGAGGATTAACACCCTCTTGGCCAGTGACCACTGCCTCTCAGATGCAGCTGATGGCAGAAGCCAGTTTGAAAGAGGCCTTCTGAATCCTGCCACCCATCTTAAGCTGCCCCGGCCACCACAACAAGACCCTGCAGCCTGTGGTTTCAACAAGGGAAGTATGTCTTCTCACAGTTCTGGGGGCCGGAAGTCCAAGGTCAAGGTGTCGGCAGGTTTGATCTCTCTCCCCCTGGCTTGCAGATGGCTTCCTTTCTGGTCCTGCTGGTCCTCTGTGAGTCCGGGTTTCTCTTTTTTAGGATTACTGGTCAGATTGGATGACGACCCACCCTAAAGAGCTCATTTTAAAAGATGAATGAATGATAGTCACTCATTTCTGTGACCCCGTGAACTGTAGCCCACCAAGCTCCTCTGTCCATGGGATTCTCCAGGCAAGAAAAACGGAGTGGGTTGCCATTTCCTCCTCCATCATTTAAAAAGAATCACATCTTAATTTAAAGGCCCATCTGCAAATACTGTTACCTTCTGAGGTGTTACGGGGTTAGGCCTTTAGAGGGAATGCAGTTCAACTCAGAACACCACCCACGGCCACCCAGCCCCCTCCCACTCCAAACAGCATCAGGGTTCATTAGCTGAAGCCCTGCTCACTTCTGACACAATAATACATCCTTTAGTTTGGAGGCAGAAAAATCCTAGAAGAAGCTCCAGAGTTGTTCCCTCCTCAATTTTGTAAAGAACAAGAACATCTTCATTAAAATCAAAACAAAAATGTGTAATGTTCAGTAGGGTATTATATTCCCTATATGAAGCCTTCTCAGTGTTGGTTATTATCAGAGGCTGAAGTTGGCCACTCTGTCCATCTCAACTATAAGAGGACTTTCGTGTAACAGGGTTAAACTCTAGACGAGAAGAGCCTTAGTTTTGAAGCAAGCATGTCTGAGAAAGTGAATTTTATTCTAAGCCTGTAGTGATGTCTGCCTTGTCTCCATCCCTCTGAGGCCGTCCAGCGGCTCTAGGAGGCTCTGCGCCATAGATGCAGCCCCCCTGCCTCCCGGTCAATTATCTCAGAAAAATTTCAAAGTATCAGTTAAGCCCTGTTTCCCAGATTTTGCTAAAGAGGCAAAGACTGCACAGTAGTTAAGCCTCTGACTCGAATCTGCTGGGGCCCTAAGGTTGAGGGTTAGGGCGTAGACATAAGTCTGTGGTTGGGAAGGAATTGCCAAAAAAAAAAAAAAGGAAAATTTGAGCCCCATTCCGTCTTTTATCAGCAGCCGCACCTCTCTGCCAGCAGATGCATCATCAGCAAGGCGGTGGGGTGCTGGGAGAGCCCTGGCGATCATTTTATAGGCTGTGGACCGCGTGACATTATCTCTAGAGTCGAGCTAAGTGGTGTGTCTAAGGTCACTTAGCCAGTGTGTAATAAATCCAGGATTAGAACCTCAGCACGCAGTTCGACAGTGTGACAGGACACACGGATTCTCTGATCTCCAGATGCAACCTCCTTCCCACCCTCTCCTCCCAAACCCCGATGGAGCCCCTGCCCCTGGGTCCACCGATCCTGTCTCAAGACCACCAGTAGGCAACTTGGGGTGCTCCTGGCTCCTTCCTCCCTCCATCTTCCTTCCTTTCTACCCCTTTTTTTCATTTATTCTCGTAACAGGCACTTGTGGAGGAACCACTTTAAGAAACGGACAGCGTCATGTGCTGCGAGGGATGCTAAGATAAAGGAGACAGCTGACCTGATCACCTAAGTGTCTAAGGTGAGGTTGACAGTTTGGTAAAACACATACAAACAGCTCCTTACTCTGCAAGGCAGAAAGAAGTGCCAAGAGGGATCTCCTCGTTCTTTAACATCAGGATCTCAGCTCCAAATCCCCCTTTACGTTTGTTTGGCTCTGTGATGCTGAGCTCTGCAAGCCCCATGTCTGCATCGCTAGTATCTTTCCCTTAGACTCTGCCAACGGAGGATGCTTGGTGGTGTGGGGGTGGTGTGTGTGTGTGGCGACTGGGGGGGGGAGGTGGATCCTGCAGGATGGAAGGAGCCTGTCCCGAATCACTTCCTGTGACTCTCATCACCCTCCCAGGCACTCTTCACCTCGGTGGCAGTGGGTCCTTCCTGTAGCATCAGCTGAGTCCAGTGTTCGGGTTTCTAGCCTCACAGGACCAGACGGTCGTGTCTCCTTGGGAGCCAGAGCTGGTGACCAGCGTCTCCGATCCAGAGGTCCGGGGTCCGGCTCCTGGGGCTCTTTGAACTTTACTGTCTCTACCTTCCTTCTCCTGTTTCCTATTTTCACCTCTGCCTCTGAGGAGCCCCTATTTTCTTTGCCCCTTTTCCGTTAACTAGTGGGAAAAGTCTTTGTACTGTGTTTGCTAGGGCGGCTGTAACAAATGGTCCAGACTGGGAGGCTTACACGACAGAAATGGGTTCTCTCCCAGTCTGGAGATTGAAGGCCAAGGTCGAGGCGTGGCAGGGCTGGCTCCTGCTGAGCTTGTACGGGAGAATCGCCCCAGGCCCCTCTCCTACCCTCGGGAGGTTCCGGGTCATCTCTGGGGTCCACTGGCTTGAGAAGCATCACCCTGCTTTCCGCCTTCATCTTCACGTGGTTTTCACTCTGTGTGCATTTCTGGGTCCAAATCCCCCCTTTGCACAAGGACACCAGTCATACTGGATTAGGGTTCATACATACTCAAGTGTGACCTCATTTCAACTCATTACAGCTGCGAGGACTCTGTTTCTAAATCGGGTCTCATTCTGAGGCGATGAGGGTTAGAAATTCAGCATGGGAATCTGGACGTTGAGTGGGGGAAGAACAATTCAGCTGGCTACTGCTGCCGTGCAGTCGCTAAGTCGTGTCTGCCTCTTTTGCGGCCTCATGGACCATAACCCACTGGGCTCCTGTGTCCATGAGATTGTCCAGGAAAGAATGCTGGAAGGTGGTAACATTGCCTTCCCCATGGGATCTTCCACATCCAGGGATGGAACCCACATTTCCTGCATTGTAGGTGGAGGATTCTTTATGGCTGAGCCACCAGGGAAGCCCCAATTCAACATCTAACTGAGAATTGTCATGTTAACTTTCCTCTATCCAAATAACTAGGTAACTTCTGCTCCCGCAGTAGGCATGGGCTGATGCCCGGGACCCAGACGTAGGAATCAAAGGAAGAAGTTATTGACTCTGTCAGTGAGGAAAGGATGCAGCGACCTACCTCTTGAACCAGGGCTGAAAGGTGACCTGATTTGAGATGGGTAAAGCATGTGAGCAGAGGGTGTTCCCGAGGGCACACAGCAGGTCTCAGAAGCTGTGAGCACACTGGCCAGGCTGCAGCTGGCACCATCAGGGACAGGCAAGGAAGTGGGGCTGCAGCAGAGCGAGTTTCAGAAGCACGTGATGAGTTTGGACTGTGTTCTGGGCCATGAAAAGCTACGACAAACCTAGGCTGTGTATTAAAAAACAAAGACATCACTTTGCCAACAAAGGTACAGATAGTCGAAGCTATGATTTTTCCAGTAGTCATGTATGGATGTGAGAGCTGGACCATAAGGAAAGCTGAGCACCTAGGAATTGATGCTTCTGAATTGTGGTGTTGGAGAAGACTTTTGAGAGTCCCTTGTACAGAAAAGAGATCAAACCAGTCAATCCTAAAGGAAATCAACCATGAATATTCATTGGAAGGACTGATACTGAAGCTAAGGCTCCAATCGTTTGGCAATTTGATGTGAAGAACTGACTCATTAGAAAAGACCCTGATGCTGGGGAAGATTGAAGGTGGGAGGAGAAGAGGATGACAGAGGATGAGATGGTTGGATGGCATCACCAGTGCAATGAACATGAGTTTGAGTAAGCTGTGGGAGCTGATGATGGACAGGGAGGCCTGGCGTGCTGCAGTCCACGGGGTCGCAAAGAGTTGGACACGCCTGAGCAACTGAACGACAACCACTGGGCCCTGAGGAGGTTTGGGAGGTCTGAGGGCAGGAGACCCTGAAACGTGTCAGAGGAGAACTGGGTACCTGTGTAGGACAGAGATACAGAGCTGAGAACCTCTCAGCCATGGTGGCTGCCATACGGGTACCTACTCTGGGAGCGAAGCGCCTGAGTGCTCCTGGGGGTAGACAGGGAGACGGTGCACCTCCCAGCGCCCCGCTGTCCATGAGGAGTCCGCTCGGTGAAGTCATGGGGGAAGACTGGCCCTCCTTCCTGCTCATGCCTCCAGGCAGAACAGCTCCACTCCTTCATCTTACACCTCGGATTTCCAGAGAAGATTTTGTCTGAACAAAGGGGTTTTTTTGCCTTAATACGAACATCGGGACTCACTGAAGTGCGTGCTCATCAGGTTTTGGATCCTCTTATCTTCAAGGGATCTGAAGATGCATAAATCTCTGATTGGTTATGAAACCTGGCATATTCACACAGCTCCTTGCTCTGTCTGGATTCACTAGGTTTCCTCTACATATCCAGAATGTACAATCATACCTTTTACGACAGGGTACTGAAGAATTTGATTGATTTCTCAGGATGTATGAAATGTTAAAACAGAAATCTGGAGTGACACCAATGTAAGGGGGAAATAATGCTGTCCAATAAAGGCGATTACCATTATTATCATTATTAATGATATTATTGATACTTCCTCACTGACAGATGAAAACAAGTGACTTGCAAGCCTTCCCTTGGCATGAAAACTTTCAGGCCATTACCCAAAGACTGAGTTAATCGTTTCATCACTAGGGCAGATAAATAGAGGGATCATAAAGTGGGGTAACGATCCTTCCGTGTGTGCTGTGTCACAGAACTGATTGACACGAGGTGGAGTCCCTCCGTATCACAGGCAAAGTGCGATGCTGTCTAGCTGGTCTCCTTCCTGACTCCATAATGCACATGTACTACATGCAAAATGTATCATTGATTAGCATCTGCAAGGAACAAACTCAGTGCCAAGTAGTCCATTTATCAGTGCCCCGTGATGTCTTCACTGGGGGGTAAACCCCTCCAGGCTTCCAGGAGTTCACTTGGTTTTATCTGGATAGGGGAAGCAAGCAGAAAATCTACCGTTGCAGTTTCGTTAACAGTTGGGTAGTTCACACACTCATCAAGGCTGTTGTCCATTTCCTGGCTGCTCATGCCTAACTGCATTATATCACAATGTAACCAGGTTATGTAAGAAGTTAAATAAAAGAAGCTCCATCGGAACCCTGGCGTGAACCCTCATCCCCACAGGAAGATTTACTCTTATCAGAAGAGATGTGATCTTGTAGAACAGTGTGTGTGTGTTAAGTCTCCCTGTCCAAGCACGGAGATTTGTACCTCGCGTAAGGATGAAAGCTCCTGCTTCTCAAGTCTCATTCTGCGCCGTGTTGGAGCACTGTGAGACCACAGTGGATTTACTTCAAGAATTTGATGGTTGGTGACTTTCTGCAAATTCTTCCCTGGCCCTTGAATTCCCTATTTAATTTTATCATCAAGCCAAGCCATCCGAGGAGAAACCACCTCTCTAAGCCTTACTCCCACCCACCTGAAATACAAACATGTGAGCTACCCAGAACTTTAGTAAAATAGATATTGACTTTCTTGCTCGGAAGAATCATCCTTTACTTGTCACCGCCCCCCCCCCACCCATTAGTCTGTCCACCTCCAAACATGTTCCCTCCTCTGATAACTCACTCTCCTTTTTGCCATGGCTGCCTGAATCCATGTACTATGACTTCTGCCTCCCAAAAGTCTTTGAGAACCAGCCACATCCCGCCACAGTTCAAGCCCGTAGCTTGTCCCAAGGGCCATCTTTCCGTGGTGACTTCACCGGCAGTGGCCTTCATTTTACTCCCCTGCTGAAGTTTCCCTGGTCCCCCCTTGACTACAGAGTAAACAGCCTCACCTCCTTAGCACACTGTACGTCAGCCTTCAGGCTTGGAATGTCTTTACTGGAGCTGGAAGGAGCTGAGCAGCTGTGGCTCTTCTCCTATCTCCTGGAAGGTCTATTTTAATGCAATTGAGTGTTTCCTCTAGAGGAGAGAGGATTCCTGGTGCAATGCAAGCGTTGGCTTTTGTCTGCATCTATCATTTATTACTCCGATTGCTTCCATTTTCCAACCCACAGTCTGAGCCCAGACTTGTCTTCTCCTTTCCAAGCTCATCTTTCATTCCTTGGTATTTAACATCCAGCTGGAAAACCCATATATTACCTTGCCATTCCAAAGCTTCAGAATTCCTTGGAAAGCATGTTAAAATGTGTGGCTCTTGCCTAGGAACCTTCTGACTTACTAGATATGGAGGTGGGTCCACAGTTGAATTCTAAATAGATTTGTTTGGGATTTGGTTGAAAACACACATTTTAAAAAAATTGTTTATGTTTAATTGAAGAATAATTGCTTTACAATATTGGGTTGATTTCTGCCATACAGCAACCTGAATTAGCCACAGGTATACATATGTCCCCTCCCTCTTGAATCTCCCACCCACCTCCCACCTTTTCCACCCCTCTAGGCTGGAAAACACACATTTTTGAAAAACACATTCATGACAAAGCGTCCTAGACGCACAGTGTGACCCTTCAGCTTCTGTGAACTTCACTGCAGTATCCTGCAGACCCTAAAGTCTGTGTGGATGGCTGGTCCTGCCACCCACTGCCACTGATACTAGCCCCCACGCTCTTCTGTTTCTCTGTTTGCTCCCTGTCTGCTCACTTTGCCCTTAATCTCTTCTTCTTCCCTCCTTGGTGCCCTCATGAGCTCTCTCCTGCACCTTCTCTCAGTCTAGGCACCCTCAGTGGAGACCCTCCTCCAGACTCTGGGCTTTCACCACTGGCCTTCCAGACCTGCGTCTCTCATCCAAATCTCAGCCAAGTTGCAGACCCCAATACCCAGCTGCAGGGGCCTCATCCTCAGCGGGCAACCTGCAGGGGTACCTGCTTCTCTTCATGTCTCTGCGATGCTAGCGGAGAGTCCTACCCTGCCTGATGTAGTTCATATCTTGGTAGCCAGCCTGACGCCTCATTAAGCTGTCCACCTTAAATTCGATCTTGTTCATCATCCCTTTATTGGTTGTCATTGTTGTTCAGTCGCTCGGTCGTGTCTGACTCTTTGTGACCCCATGGACTGCAGCATGCCAGACTTCCCTGTTCTTCACCATCTCCCAGAGTTCACTCAAACTCATGTCCATTGAGTTGGCGATGGCATCCAACCATCTCATCCTCTCGTCCCCTTCTCTTCCTGCCCTCAATCTTTCCCAGCATCAGGGTCTTTTTCAATGAGACAGCTCTTTGCATCAACTGGCCAAGGTATTGGAGCTGTAGCTTCAGCATCAGTCCTGCCAATGAATGTTCAGGACTGATTTCCTTTAGGATTGACTGGTTTGATCTCCTTGCTGACCAAGGGAGTCTCAAGAGGCTTCTCCAACACCACAGTTTGAAAGCATCAGTTCTTCGGTGCTTAGCCTTCTTTATGATTCAACTCTCACATCCTTACATAACTACTGGAAAAACCATAGTTTGACTCTACAGACCTTTGTCAGCAAAGTGATGTCTTTGATTTTGTTCTTTGACTGAAGTTTTTTTCTATACATAAAGGGCAGGCTGAGAACATGGCTGGGGAACCATTCCAGGAGGGCCTCGCAGGGTCCTGCTCAGTTACAGGGGGAGTAACATGCACATATTCCTGTCAGTAAAGTTTTTTGTGTAAAATAAAATACCCCTTGACAGCCCCATCTGCTGCCTTCCTCTGTCGAGTCTGCTCCTCTCAGAGGCACCTGCTCTCCCAGCCCTGGGTTACCCTTCCTGCCCCTCTGCACACTCATAGACAGGCATGTGCACACCTACGCATGTGCCTGTGTGTGGCTTTGTGAGTCTTTGTTCACGTGACACAGGCCCACTTTGACAATCGTCTGTAACTCAGGTTCATCTTAGACGTCTTCCTTATTGCTTCCATGGCAGCATGCACAGATCCTCACTGCTGGTCAGACACCATTGCTCAGGATCCCAGAGTTGATTGAATTACCTCCCAATTAAGGGCATTTCATGGTGTTTAGTCAGTTACTAGCCACATTGGGCTGTGGGGTTTTTCCAGTAGTCATGTGCGGATATGAGAGTTGGACCATAAAGAAGGCTGAGTGCCAAAGAGTTGATGCTTTTGAACTGTTGTGCTGGAGAAGACTCTTGAGAGGCCCTTGAACTGCAAGGACATCCAACCAGTCTATCGTAAAGGAGATCAGTCCTGAATATTCATTGGAAGGACTGATGCTGAAGCTGAAGCTCCATCCTTTGGCCACCTGATGCGAAGAGTTGACTCATTTGAAAAGACCCTGCTGCTGGGAAAGATTGAAGACAGGAGGAGAAGGGGACGACAGAGGATGAGATGGTTGGATGGCATCACAGATTCAATGGACATGAGTTTGAGCAAGTTCCGGGAGACAGTGAAGGACAGCAAAGCCTGGCGTGCTGCGGTCTGTGGGGTCGCAAAGAGTCAGACACGACTGAGTGGCTGCACGACAACCACCACAGGGGCTGCGGCACAGTCTGGCGCAGGCAGCTCCGGCCCAGGCACGGGTCTCTCCAGCCTGGATATGTTTGCACTTCTGCTGGGGCTGCTGTTGCAAAAGTGCCCAGGTCTCCTCCACAGTGATGACGGGGGAGCCCCCTGAGCACTGGGGGTGACTCCTCGTGGGGAAGCCAGGGCCCCTGGTGAGCTGGGCGCCCCCCACACCCTCCGGGGGGCCGGCTGTCCCCTACTGCTGTCTGCCCTGGGGCGGCCCGGGTGAAAGGGCAAAGGGCACTTGGCACAGAGCACACCCAGGGAGCCCTCACTCCAGGGCGGGGATGGGCAGAGGGTGCTGGTGCACAGGGGCCACCCTGAGAACCACGGGGTCCCGGGCCAGCCCCCGAGGCCACCGGCGGGCCCCCAGGAACGCAGGCTCCCACTATGAAGTGGGCGCGGACACGCTGGGGGCGCGGCCCAGATGCACTTCTGCTGTGGGGCCCTGCGGGTGGAGAGGGGCCGGGGCCACAAGGAAGAGACTGGTCCTGAATGAGGGGTGGCGGGTTTGCCCGCGGGGACACTGAGGGCTGGCTGCTGGAGGCAGCTGGGCCCAGCACGGGGGACAGCGGCCCAGTGACCAGGGCCCACCTCGGGCCACTCTCCCCGCAGGATCCAGAGCAGGGCAGCACCCAGAACCCTGAGGGCAGAGGGCAGCAGGGCGCCCCCGGGCCCTGGCCTGGGCATCCCTGTGGTCCACTCTGTCTATACGTGGCAGGCGCCGCACCGAGCCCATGTGGACAGAGCCCCCAGACAGCGGTCACATTTGAGAGGAGGTCAGTCACCAGCCTGTTCATTTAGGAAAGCTACTTTATTATTATTATTATTCCTTTCAAACGTGGGCCACGTATTTTAAAGTCTAATTCAAGCCTTAACATTCTTCACAGACTTTTGCCAGAGTCGTTGTCTGAAATGCAAATAGGATGATTTGCATTGAGCTTCTACCGGTTATTTCTTTGTTTCAATTTCTCAGGGTTGTTATCTGCCCTCCTGTTTATTCTCAACTGAGCAGGTCTGCTTTCCTCTCGCAAATTGACTTGGGTGTCTGTAGCTAAGGGGTATATTTTGATGATAAATTCACAAAAGCTGTTCCAGGAGAATTCTACTCCTCCTGTCTTCAGGGCAGGCTGTGTGCCTTTCCACACCTGAGGGGTAACGTGATCCTGTGTTCGAGGCACGGGGCAGTATTAATGACCTTCATAATTGCCTTAATCACCGGCAGCCACACCCTTAAAGGGTCAGTTTTAGGGTCAAACAAGATGACCTCAACGCAACTTACTTGAGAAAACATAGCTACGGCTACAGGGCACCTCGACTTTGTGATATATATACACCTTAACACTAGGGGCCTCAAAGAGGATGAAACATTTATTTCTGAGTTTCTTTTGCCATATTGTCCTCCGGAATCTCATTTGGGGGTGCATGGAACATTCTGGAATTCTTCTCTTGGAATGGGTAGACACCTCATATTTTTATTTTGTCTGTTCACTGAACATCACTGATGAACCACAAGCAAGAAAGATGGACTGGTTTCTAGGTACCATCTCCCACTTGCTGTGAGTCTGGGGTCAGGAATAGGACAACAGGAGAGTAAGCAAGTTTCTGGCCGGGTCCACAGGGACACCCTGCCACAGCCGTGAAGTCGGTAACTCAGGACCCAAGTGGAACGTGTCCTGCCCATGTTAGAAACCCTAATGGAGGCTTGCACTCAGCTGGTCCTTCCAAACCTAACCACAGGCCTCACGGAACACTTACGATCACGTGATGAATGGGGCTTCCTACAGCCTCCTTGGAAACTTATGCCTCCGTGACTCGCCACTGTGGGTCTCTGGCCCCAGTGTTAGGCACAAGGTGACGAGGGCACGTGCCGTCTTTCCTGAAGCAGGTTTTGGGGGCAGACAGAGAGACTGTGGTGTCACAGAGGTTAACGGAGCCCCAGCCTGAGTTCTGGGGAACCTAGCCAGGGCTCGGGGTCCGGAAGATACAGCGGCTCCAATGTGGGCAGGGTCATCGGGGGCCCTGGGGGGGACATGGCCTGTCTGGGGCCGGCACGCAGGGGTCCCGTGGAGAAGGGACCCATCTGGGCAGCCCGGAGGGATGGTCAGTGGTCCATCTCAGCTCGGCCCACACCTGAGACCCAGGAAAACAGGGCGTCTGGGATTGAGGAGAGCAACAGGGGACTCTTGTCCCCCTAACAGTCCAGCCCTCAGAGAGCCACTCAGCAGGTGCCCAGGGGCCCAGGACCTGGAGAGGCTCCCTGCAGTGCTAACACAGCACCACAAACTTGGGGGGCTTGAAACACCAGACCTCTGTTCCCCCACAGGCTGGGGCGAAGCCTGAGGTAGTGGTGTCTCAGGGTCACGCTCTCTGCTCAGGCTCCAGGGGCTGACCCTCCCTGCCCCACCTGGCCGCGGGCTCCGGGCACTCCTGGGCTTCTGGCTGCATCCCTCTGACTTCTGCCCCCATGTCACGGGGCCTCCTCCTCCATGTTTGTGTCTCTCTTCTGCTTCTCGTGAGGACACTTGCTGCTGGACGTAGGGACCAACCAGATAGTCCAGAATGCTGGCTTCCCGTGGACATCCGTAAGTTGATGAAACTGACGTTCTTAAATCTGCCAAGACTCTTTTTCAGAATGAGTCCACCTTCCCACTTTCCGAGGTTAGGATGTGGGCGTATCTGCTGGTGGCCACTGTCCAGCCCACGACGGGCCTTCGCACCTGCTTCTCCTCCTCTTGGTGGAGAAAGTCTTGGGCAAACTCCCAGGGACTGGTCCACGTGGACCCCACGGCCTGGAGGCGTGGTGTGGGAGAGGGAGGCGACTCCTTGCAGCTCCCAGGTTTCTGCAAGGTGACACGGACAGTCTCAGAGCAGAGGCCCGGCCCACTCATGAGGTGAGCACTGGGACAGCCCTCCATCCACCCCTGCACCCTGGGCCCAGACATCAGAGCGTCTGTTTCCTTCTGCCATCCACCAGGTATGTGAGGACTTTGTCTTATTTTTATGAGCATCCAAATCAGACTGAGGACTCTGAGGAAAGTTTTCTTTTTAACTCTTTTCATGCTTGTCACGATTTTATGGAGCTTCATTGAATGTCCTGTTTTCCAAGCTAAAAATCGACGTGTTTGTCTTACATATCATCCTAGACTTGAGCGCTCAGGCTGGCGAACTAGAAAGACATCCTTTGAGAACTGGCACCAAAGCTGTCTGAATTACAACTGATCAAATTCGAGAGGATAAAGCTGCCAGATTTTAATGTCGAGTAATTAAAGCTCCCCTCATTAAGGACACGGGAGGAAAGGGGAGCCCTTTCAAAGCTGCTTCGATTGCTGTTGCCAGGTGCGGACCTCCCTACCTTCTCCACAGCTAATTACCCTCTGAGTCTCTGCAGCCGCTTTCATCGGGGGATTCGGAAGTGCATCTGATTCGCTTACAACGTCCTGTCAATCAGGGACTCTGGGCTGCACTGAAGTAGGAGACGGTGCCCTCGGTTGACCAAAGGGAACAGCAGTGGCAGCTGTTGGTACCTGTAGTCCGTGGATTCTCACCGTCCCTGACACACTACATCCGTGTGGCTTTTCCAAGGTGGCGGGGATGCCAGGGCCACCCAAGGGCATGTCACGGTCTGCCAATCCCCTCCACCATCACTCTGGGCAGAGAGCTTGCCTCCTCCCTTTGGCTTTATCCTTGTGTAATGCTTCATGCACAATAGCTAGTTCTTATGTTGATTTGCTTTTAATTATTGGTAAAGAGCCGCCTGCCAATGCAGACGGCATAAGAGACTAGAGTTCGATCCCTGGGTTGGGAAGATTCCTTGGAGACAGACATGGCAGCCCACTCCAGTATTCTTGCCTGGAGAATCCCATGGACAGAGGAGCCTGGCGGGCTACAGTCCTCCAGGCTGCAAAGAGTTGGAAAGGACTAAAGCAAGTTTCATGCATGCTTGTAATCAATATCCTTTCTTTTCATTTACCCATCACTTTCAAGTGGATAAGGACAAAGAGTAAAACTGAGTCAAGTGCCAGGAATGACAGAGCATTCAGCACCAATCTGGGCTTCGGGGATGCACCGTATTCTCCAAAATAGACAGTCTTCTTCCAGCCCCTCCCACCTTGACCCATTAATTCTGCCCGCAGAGGATACCATATTATGGGTGTGCTTGCCTCTGTGGAGTAGAGATTTCAATTTGAAAAGAAAATGTGTGTGTCTGTAATGTAAATGAATTAATTTAAAATACATATGGAAGCTTAATATTTAAATGAGGGCAATCGTGAATATATTTGAAAAATAAATAATTACATACAACTTATCCTGAAGACACCACTGCATGTGCTTAAAAGAGTCAGAGTCAGGGACAGTGAAAGATCCAACAGCCCCCAGACGCTAGCGTTCAAAATCTGGACGGATTGCCGGGATCACGGTCCACACGAAGGCGTTCAAAACCCAGGTCCACGCTCTGCAACGAGCTCCTGCTGCCCCTTCGTTTTCATCTGGAATTATCCTCTCTATGTGAGGTAAAACTGCCCTGGAAATAGAACCGGTGGGATCTGCTTTTGATTTTTAAAAATGTTTGTTTCATACTGGAGTTACAGTCTTTGTTAGAGTCAGATGTACAACAAAGTGATTCACCTATACATGTACACGTATGCACGCGTGCTAAGTCACTTCAGTCATGTCTGGCTCTTTGTGACCCTATGGAGCCTGACCCTATGGACAGGCTCCTCTGTCCATGGGATTCTCCAGTCAAGAATACTGGAGTGGGCTGCCATTTCCTTCTCTGGGGGATCTTCCCCAGGGATGGAACTCCTGTCTCTCGGGGTCTCCTGCACTGGCAGGCAGGTTCTTTACCACTGCACCACCTGGGCTACCACTCCTGCAGAATCTTTAATATGGGGACATCACAGACTTATTGAATATCCATCTCTTCAGGTTAGACCCTGCAATAGAGTAGGTTCTGACTGGTGTGGAATCTGCTTCCAAACATGGATGCACAGAGCTGAGCTCACCATCCGGGTATGGACCCTGTGGCAGAACGAAGTCAGCGGGGTCAGGGGAGCCCCGGGTTCCTCTCTGCCTGACAACCTGACTTCGTCCACAGATGGAGTGTACTGAATGACTCATCCTTCGTTTATTTTTAAAACTGGCACCTCCCTCCACAAGTAGTTCAGTACGGTGGGCGGGCGGGGGGCGGGGCGGGGACGCAGCCTGTGATTTAGGTTTTACTTGGCTGATAATTTCCACTTGGTGGGTTTCTAAAAATAACAGATACTGGTTGTGTCAAAACAAGAATGTCGAGGTGAGATTGGAGGGTCACTACGTCTTTTAAAGTCCTTTCCGTTGATTATTGACTGGGAGGCTGTTTATTCTCCATTGGGAGCGGCGGCTGATGGAGCAGAGAAAGAAGATGTTTTCTGCCATCAGGGGCGAGCTGGCAGGTTTTGACAGGGGAGGGGGGACCACTTCTGGGTGAAGCCACGTCATCTTGACACCTGTCTTGGCAGGCAAGGCTGTGGCAAGACAGGCGGATGCCTGGGGCGTGATGTCAGTTGGGCATCTCCTGCCCTGAAATTATCCAGGAGCTGATAATAAAATAAAATAAAATAAAGTTTGAAATTCGACATGATTCACTAAGTTAGTCATCACCAGTTTGCATAGAGTTCAGTTCTGGAGGTGTTGCCTGGCCCTCCCCGGGGCAAGGAATTAAGACTGTGCTGTCTCTCCCAGCCACCCAGCTCGTCTCACATTGCAGGACCAGTCAGACCAGAAGCTCTGGAAGGACCCAGATCCACCAGGGAGCACTTACCTCCTCCTCCCAGAACTCCCAAGTGGGCCTTGCTGCGAGGCACAGAAGGCATAAGGCTGCTCCTGCTCGAAGTCCATCAACGCCTGTCACCGGGCTTCTGCATTTGATTGTTTCACAGCTATTATTGTTTTAAATAGTTGAGTCTTCCGCAGCGTCAGGGTCTTTGCCATCTCCCTCTTGGAAACAGAGTTTCCAGGGAACACGGTGCAGAGCTGCACATGGCAAGGCAAGGGACAGAAGATCCGGGAGGGATCCACATGTTAAACCAACAGTCAATTAATTTCCCTGCTAAGAATGCACCTAAGTGGTACCCTAATGGCGTGAACCAAACCGTAAGTGATGAGAGCCATTTCCTCTGCTCCCTGGGTGCCATTTAAGATTCCAAATGCCCACCTTCTGAATGACACATTGGGGGACTAAATGAATTCATGCCATTGATTTTTTTTTCTTTTCAGTAAAAACAGTTTAGACATATTGAAGAGAATATAGAAAATTGCAGAAGGGAAATAATTCTTCCACTCAGGTATGACCCCAGACAATATTTTTGGGGATGTAAATACAAACATAAATAAAATAAGAGTCATTTTATATAGTGCTTTGTATCAGATGTTTCAATTAAAATTATATCATAAACATTTCCTGATGTCATTTGATGTTCTTAGTAGTATATCGTTTTACTTTTTGGATATTGGATTGTGATTTATCCTACTGGATAAATTTAATCCATTTAATCATTTCTCTATTTTGGGCACTGAGTTCCTTTGGGATTTTTAAATAGTTCTGAATAATTATTTATAATCGTGTACCATAAACTTTGAGACCTCAGTTAGGGTCTTTAGGATAGATCTCTAGGAATGAAATCCCTGGGGAAAAGAATATATACTTTTTAAAGGCTTTTCCTAAAGAATTCCAATTGTACCCTCCCCAAATATATATTTAAGAAGGAGAAGAGGGCGACAGAGGATTAGATGGTTGGATGACATCACTGACTCAGTGGAGATGAGTTTGAGCGAAGTCTGGGAGATGGTGAAGGACAGGGAAGCCTGGCGTGCTGCAGTCCATGGGGTTGCAAAGAGTCAGACACTTTCAGTCTGAGCCACTGAACAACAATAAACATATATCGATATATATGAGCTTTACTGCTTTATGGTGGGGCCATCTCTCCGTATACTCAACAACACTGAGTATTTCAATGGAAAAAAGCAAAAGAAATGTTGCAAATATGTGTTAGGTTAAAAAATATAGTTACTGGTTTCTTTTGCATTTCTTTTACTGCAAAGTTTTTTTTTTTTTTTAAATCTCTAGCTCCAACTGCTCAGTGTGGAAGCCGTGCTCTCCAGTATGGCAGCTGCTTGCCCTGTGTGCTCTTAAATCTAAGTGTAGATACAGTACAACTCTAAATGGAGTTCCTCAGTTTCACCAGGCACACGTCAAGTGCTGAGCAACCACTTGAGACTAACGGTTGGTCCAGCGGGAGGTGCAGATACAGGAATCTTCAGGGTGGCAGGAAGTTCTGGGGGCGATGCTCTGGAACCACACCCAGGAGGTGGGCTGGGAAGGAACACCTGGAGTCACAGACATGGGTGCTGGTCTCTCAGGGCCCTGGCAGCTCTTGGTAACTCTATTTTCTAGCTGATTTGTCCGTCCAACACCTCACTTCTTCAGGGTGGGAGCCTGGGAGCATCCGCAACCTGGGGCAGAGACATCACTCAGATGACAGCACGGCCCCCGCTTGGGTTGAGGGTCATCCTGTGTCTTGATGCCACCGAGAAACGCCCAGGCCTCGACTTCACTGAAGACACAGGCCGTGTTGGCGTGACCTATATTTAGCTATACGCCCCATTTCTGAAGGGTTCTGCTGCGCAGTGTCATTGATGATAGTTTTGGTGAGAGTGACCTCTCTAGGCCTTGTGTTAGTCATTCAGTTGTGTCCGACTTTGCAACCCCACAGAGTGTAGCCTGCCAGGCTCCTCTGTCCATGGGCTTCTCCAGGCAAGGATACTGGAGTGGGTCACGATGCCCTCCTCCAGAGGATCTTCCCAACCCAGGGATCGAACCCTGGTCTCCTGCATTGCAGGAAGATTCTTTACCATTTGAGCTACAGGGAAGTTCTTGAGACATGGTAAAAATAACTTAATGGGAAAAGTTGCTATGTATTATTACAATACAGTCGTTACCAAAACTTTGCGATTTGCTGCCCCATTTAGAGAGTCCCGACCCCGAGGAGGATGGAGAACCCTGCCAGGTCAGCAGGGGTGAGCTGCTCGCTCCATACTCTGCAGTCCTTTTCTAGATGGACCGTGGGCAGCGGTCAGGCTGAGGCTCGTTTCCGGGAGGGCGGTTTGGCTTTTTAATTTTTTCATTACAACTTTGATTTGAGAACATTGATAAACCCTCACGTCGAGGATCTCAAAGATGAGCCATGGGATGTGGCTTCCGATGAGGAAATGCTTCCCGCCTGCTTTTGGAAATCTGGTGAGCTCACATTCCAGCAGACGACTATGAGGACTTGTGTGGGGAGTGGGGTGAGCCCTCGTGGGGTGAGGGGCTGGTGCTCCGCTCCCCCTTCCCTCAGGCAGCAGCCCAGCAGACGTGGGTGCTTTGAATACCCCTCGGTGCCCTGAAGTCGCTCAGTCCCTCAGGGCAGGGAGGGGTGGCTGAGATTCCCATGTGTTCCTGGGAGGGGGTGGGTAGGTGCCCCTCTGAGACGGGCAGCCCCAGGACAGGGGGACATGAACAGTGATGCGCGTCCTGGGAGGGCAGACTCAAGGTGGGCAGTGCCCTGCCCCCGAGCCTGCTTGCGATGAGGCAGAACAGCCATTCCATAGGCCCCTCCTCCGCACCCCCCACGAAGCTCAATACTGCAGAAAAGGATATTTATGGAAGTATTAATACATTTCTCCTGAGAAACGTAGGCTTAGCCCAGATGGGTTTCTTTCCTACTGCTGCTGGGAGAATTGCCCCTTTGCTGGACTCTGACACTGGTTGGTAATGAGCCGGCTGATAAGGAAGATCCTATTCGTTTATTGATAAGGGCTGGGTGGTGTATCTTGAGGACGTGAGACTCTTCGCCGACACGGGGGCTTGTCTGGAGCAGGGTTGGACCCCAGGGTCTCCTAATGCGCTGGATGAGGGCCACCGGGGTGCAGACCAGGCCAGGGCTGGCGGCTCACTGTCCTCAGGGGTCACAGCTGAGCCACACGAGCCCAGTCAGGTCATGTGGACAAGTGAACCGCAAGGTATGTGAGGGTGACCGACTTGTCGGATTTGCCCAGGAGCTTCTGGTTTTCCTCGCTGGGAGTCTTTGTCCCGAGAGGCCCTCCATCTGAAAAGTCTGGACTTCTGGTCGTCCGTGTATCCTGGAGAGTGTGGACTGGGTTCTCCTCATTTTCCTGAGGAAGTCTCTCTCTCTTTTCTGGGATGCATGTGTACCCAGTGGTGTCCGACTCTATGACCCCATGGGCCACAGCCCACCAGGCTCCTCTGCCCATGGGAAGCCCCTTTTGGTATAGTTGGTTGCGGATGAACGTCCATGAGAGAACTGCTCTCTTAGCTCCCATAAATTAATGTTTCTTACGCAGAGCTCAGGCTTCGGGTCTGGGGACAGGAGCTCTGCCCAAGGGGAGCTTTTGCGGTCCCAGGGCAAGCCCCTAGCAGAGGGAGAGTCAGACCCCAGGTCACTGCTCGGGGGGCGGTGCGAGGTGGGGAGAAGAGGGCTCTCCATGGGCCAGGCCCAGGCAGGTTCCTGGGTGCCTGACACTGGGATGGCCGCAGGTTGACTGACTGATGGGAAGTCTAGATGCAGATTCAGCTTCTGCCCCTGGGAGGACGGGATGCAGGTCAGAATCAGGGCAGTGTGAACAGACAGGTGACAAGGACCTTCTGGACAGCACACGGAACTCTGCTCAGTGCTGTGTGGAGGCCCGAGTGGCATGGGAGTTTGGGGGAGAATGGATACAGGCATATGTGTGGCTGATCCCTTTGCTGTTCACCTGAAACTCTCACAGCGTTGTTTGTTAAGCCGCTATAGTGAAGTGAAGTGAAGTCACTCAGTCGTGTCCGACTCTTTGCGACCCCGTGGGCTATAGCCCGCCGGGCTCCTCTGTCCATGGGATTCTCCAGGCAAGAATACTGGAGTGGGTTGCCATTTCCTTCTAAAGGGGATCTTCCCAACCCAGGGATTGAACCCAGGTCTCCTGCATTGCAGGCAGACGCTTTATCCTCTGAGCCACCAGGGAAGCTCTAAGCAGCTATACTAAATACAAAATAAAAAGTTTTTTTTTTTTTTTTTAAAGCAGTGCAGTGTGGCCCAGAGGGAAATTCACGAATCCCAGCCCAGGTACCTGAGTCATGTCCTGGAATGGAGAGCCGGCAAGGGCAGAAACTCTCCTGGTATGTTTACAAAGAGCCTGAGAACATTCTGTCTTCAAGGAATTACTCTTCAGATTCTTTTATAGTTCATTAAAGAGCAGGAGAGTATGAAAAAATTTCGCCTGAAATCTGAAGTGCCCGATGAGTGGGATAAATGTTTGGCTTTATTTTGGCGGCGTTGAGAGATGCCTTTGATTTCCACTGCTGGCTAATCTTTTCGTTTTCCTGACTGCAGGTACTCTATTATAAATTAACAAGGGAAGGGAAAGCAACGGTAGGGTGTTAATTGCATATAATTACTCGGGATGCCGAAGTATTTTACAATTGAGATAATTTGCCTGAAAGTGTTGGTATTTAGCAAAGAGAATTTATGGTAATTCCCTGATTTTCCCCCAACTGCCTGGTAATCTTTGAAACGAGGAAGTAGCAGCACAGTGAGAATTCTGAACTGAAACAAAGCCATACATGAAAGTGCTTAAAATGTATCTATTTGTCTTTGTTTCAGTAGGAATCCAAAACAAAGTCACCTGATTGAGGATCAATAGAAGAGTGAGTGAGGGGAGACCCGCGCTTCTTTGAAGCCGGCAGAGGCGGGGAAATAATCCGCTCAAACAAGGGAGCCCTTTAATTCACAGGCTCCAGCACGGGAAGCCATTGTGAAGTGGGATTTGCTGGGTTTCGGGTTTTAATTTGAACCGTACAAGCAGGTGCAGCGGTGGGGGCCGACACTGTTGCCACCGCTGGCAAGGGAAATTCACATTAATCCCGCTTTCTGGGTGTGATCGCAGAGGTTCTGCAGAAGCACCCCCCACCCCCTAGCCCCTTCCACTCGATTCTTCTCCTCTGCAGCTTCTCTTACCTGGGGACGTATTTTCCTAAGAGGGAAGAACAAAACAAGCAGAGGCAAGTTCAGTTATAAGTTTGCTAAACAAAACTTCACCCACAGAAATTTTCCCTTTAGCCGTAAAACGACGCTGACGGTAGACACATTCGAGGAGTATCCATCGTGGAAGGTGCCTGTTACTAAAACAAAGGTACCCAGTGAGTGACTGTCCCCACCCAGGTGTCCGACCCCCCTGCCTGTGCCCCAGGCCAGGGCGTGGGTAAGGGCTTTCCCTCCTGGGCCAGGCTCACCGCACCCTCTGGGTTGTGAGCTGGGAGTGACAGTGACTCAGGGAGCTCGGAGTCTGTGCTGGTCCCCGTAGGAATGGATGAGGGAGGTGCTCCCCGCTCCAGTGTCCTCCCGATGGTGTCTGGACCCTCTGTGCTTCCAGCTGAGAGGCACAGAATGGGAGTGACTGAGGCGGGGTCCCCGAGCTCCAGGACCCCCCAGAGCTCCCTTTCAGCATAGCATCCACACTGCCGTTCTCAGATGCTGACCCACAGCCAGGCACGGCAGGTCCAGGGCAGGCAGCGGGCGCGGGGCCCGGAGCCCAGAACGCAGCAAGGACCACGCCCAGCAGAGCTGCGGGGTGACGGGGCAGCCGCTGAGTGCAGCCGCCCGGCTCAGCTGACTCCCCTCCCCTCACCAGGGGCCTCTCAGGGGCCGGGCCAGAGTGCCCGGCTGTGGTTGTGAGTGGTCAACCGCGCTGGTGGCCATGAAGGACTTTCTGGTTGGAGAGCCACGGGCAGAAGCTGAGAGGACGGTGGAGGGGCTGCAATGTGAGAACTAGCTGGCGGTGGGTCTGTAGCCGAGAGAGGTGAGCCCGGTGTGGCAGGAGAGAAGGCTGCAGATGGCACAGGACAAGTGAGCCAGGCCAAGGCCACCCTGCATCCCGAGGGCTGGAAAGAGCTCTGAGCCCATCTCAGCCCTGGGTGGGTGTGGGGAGGAAGAGAGGAGGAGTGTCTAGCTGTCTATCAGGGCGACAGTGATGGCTCAGGAGAGACAGGGCTGGGACCTTTCTTGGAGGAGGTTGGAGCCCGGTCTGATCGGAGATGCAGAGAGGGCTGGCCCCAAGTGCTTTTCTGTTACTTTAGTTCTTTCCTAACTCTGTGAGCTTGGGCAGGTTTCTTATATCTCTTTTGAACCATGACTTTATTTTTAAATGGAAATCAAAAAACAGCCTTTGCTCCAGCTCTGGGACTTGAGTGACATACTCTCCTGTTGCTCAGTCACTCAGCTGTGTCCAACTCTTTGCGACTCCATGGACTGCAGCACACCAGGCCTCCCTGTCCACCACCAACTCCCGGAGTTTACCCAAACTCATGTCCATTGAGTTGGTGATGCCATCCAACCATCTCATCCTCTGTCGCCCCCTTCTCCTCCCGCCTCCATTCTTTCCCAGCATCAGGGTCTTTTCCAATGAATCAGCTCTTCCCATCTGGTGGCCAAAGTATTGGAGCTTCAGCTTCACCATCAGCCCTTCCAGTGAATATTCATGGTTGATTTCCTTCAGGATGGACTAATTTAATCTCCTTTCTGTCAAAGGGACTCTCAAGAGTCTTCTCCAGCACCACAGTTGGAAAGCATCAATTCTTCGGCGCTCAGCTGTCTTTATAGTCCAACTCTCACATCCATACATGACTACTGGAAAAACCATGGCTTTGACTAGATGGACCTTTGTCAGCAATCCTGGAGTGGGTTGCCATTCTTTTCTCCAGGGGATCTTTCTGACCGTTTTCAACCAGCACTTCGTGAGTGACCAGCCGAGTGTTGGTTGCATGTTGTTTCTACAGGCTCTTTGATGAGTTACCTGACATGGGAATGAGCTTTGCTGGGCCGCCCACTGTGGTGTCTCCTCACTCATCCTGATGTCAGTGCTGAGGTTTTGCCCCCCGCACCCGCATGCCTGGAACTGAAAATGTCACACCTGCCTCAGCTCACCTGGCCACCCCTCGTCTTGGACATTGACCCTGAGACCTCTTCCTTGGAGGTGCTGGTCTTGGGCATGATACAGACCCTTCCCCTCAGGGGCCCGGGAGTGAGCGGCCATTCATTCGCTGGGCTCCTGGCCAGTTGTCACCCAGGGAGGTAAGGGCCTCATGTAGCCTGGCCTCCTGGGGTTTACCGGAAGAGCCCTGGATCCCAAGCCAGGCTTCTGGTCTCACATTACGGGATCTCGTGTTAACCATTCCATCTTCCTCTCTGCCTCTGCCATTTTGCTCTCTCATTTGAGGCTAATGAGGCTGTGCTGTGTTTCGTGGTTGTTCTTCAGTCGCCAAGTCCTGTCCGGTAACTGCAGCATGCCAGGCTTCCCTGTCCTTCACCAACTCCTGGAGTTGTTCAAACTCATGTCCATCGAGTCGGTGATGCCATCCAGCAGTCTCATCCTCTGTCGACCCCTTGTCCCCTTCTGCTCTTGCCCTGAGCTTTCCCTCAGTGCTACAATTTTCCTTAAATGGGACTTGCTCTGGGGGCCCAAGCGGCTTCCTCTCCTGCTCACAAGGGCTGGCTTTGTTCCCCGCCACTGGGCTTTGCATTTCAACCTCTCTGGTGTCTCCTGCAAAAACGCAGCATTTCTCTGGAGCCTGCAAGCTGACTTTCTATTTCCCTAAGTTTTTGTTTTTTTTTATCTTTCCCCTTAGTGCTGTTAAACATTCTCTTGCTAGTTTGAAGCCTGTCCTTTCGAAACTCGTTGTGTCTGTCAATTCCCCGGGGGAATTCCCAAGTGCTTAACCTATCAAAGCTGATTGTGCATCGGCCACTTATCCGAGGGGGACCCACCGTCCATTTCCTGGCTTGGAGGGTCTGAATGCCCTGTGAATAGTTCAGTTATGCATTTGCGTCTCCTCTAAGTCAGAATAAAATCGGTTGTTTTCTTAGTACCCTTGTGAACACAGGGGTGGATTCTTTCCAGACTGGCTGATGATCAACCAGGAAAATGCATGAAAAGAGCTGCAGGCCCCCCACCCCGGCTTCCTCTCCAGCTGCCACATGCCCCGGCGTCCGTAAGGAGGCTGGGCTGTGTGTGCAGACCCTGGGCCAGCTCCCGAGGCGCTGAGCTCCAGCGTAAGGCAGGCTGCCTGAACAGAGCGCGGTGCCCTTCCACCCGGCGGGCGCCTCTGCTGTGCCCCCACGCGGGCATCTTCCTGTGGCAACCCTGATGAGCGAGGGGGGCTGGAGGTCCGTCTGCACTCCACCCCTGGTTCCCGACCCTCCGAGTGGGCAGAGGGACCCCTATAGGACTGTGTACGTTCTAGCTTCTAAATCACGGTTCTCGGTTCCAGAGTTCCTGTTGAGTACAAAGGAAAGACTTTTATCCTTTCCCCTGCTAAACACTCAGCCTTCCCAACGTCTGAACCCTTTGGGGAATCTAGGACTGAAGACTGCTAAAATGGCTGAGAAATCCTGATCCCTGAGAGGTAGGTGCTGCTGGAAACCTCAGTTCAGCCTGAATGGCTGTCTGCCACATCTCCTCGGTCCCCTCTCTTTTGATCTAAATCATGAAAGTCGGCCTGGCCCTGTTTTCCTGCCTCCTAGAATATCCAGGCTGTCCCTTCTTCCACTGGCTTTTATCCTTTTTTCTTTTCCCATGGTGATGTGCTTTGTGGAGAAGCTTAGGAAGTTGATTTTAGCAAGCGTGTACATTCAAGTCCGGTTCAATCAGAAGAATCACAAGCTTTGGGGGTCTCAGAAAAATTCTACTCCGTTAACAGGCCAAGAATCCAATCATAGTTTTATGGACTCACTGATTTCTTTTCTCAATCCTTACAAGAAACATGAGCTTTTGACCCAGTATTTAAAGAAGAGAGTATCACAATTCAAATGTCTCTCTTCTCGCCAAGTGGTCGCTGGCACCCGCAGGGACAGAGGCTATCATCTAGGCCTGGTTGACGCTGGTCCAGAGGCCCACGTGCTCAGCCCTTGGTGTTGGTAAAGAGAAGACCCAGGGCGCCGTGCCAACGAAACCCAGCCCTCACGCAATGCAGCTTGCATCAGTAACTCTGCGTGGGAGCTTTTCCACAGGGATATTCTGGGGTTGTGCACTCTTTCAATCCCACAAAGTCTCTCTTTTCCCCCAAATAATGGCATCCCATTTTCCAGACAAACGACCCCACGACATCCTTTGGGGACTGTGTTTGTGGTGGGCAGGGCCACCTACATCACTCACAGGGCTCAGGGGAAACTGAAATTCTGGGGACCCTGGTTCAAAAATTACTGAGAATTTCAAGATGGCAACAGATTGGCATGAAACCATGTGTGAGGCCCTCTGAGGGTGGGGTCCCCTGGGAAACTGAGGGCCATGTCACCGAAGCTGGCCACAGTGGTGGATGTCACTCTTCAGGCAAAGCTGAGGCGTCCTTCCAGCCAGAACGACGGCGCCCCCACCGCAAACCCAACGTCCAGGTGTGTGTGTGGCTTTACCCTACAGCACCGGCTACGTCCTCACCCAGGGGTCAGCCCCCAGCCTGTGGCCCCCAGCTCCAAAGACCCCCCACCCCACAACTGTAGGAAGCGTGCTCAGTCACTCAGTCATGTCTGACTCTGCGACCTGCAGCCCTCCAGCCTCCTCTGTCCATGGGATTCTTCAGGCAAGAATACTGGAGTAGGTGGCCATGCCCTGCTCCAGGGGATCGTCCCAACCCAGGGGTTGAACCCAGGTCTCTGGCGTCTCCTGCACTGCAGGTGGATTCTTTACCCACTGAGCCACCAGGGAAGCCCAACCGTAGGTAAACTAAACACCAAATTCAGACCTGGTTCTTGGGATTTGCAATGCCCCGAGGATCACGTGCTTTTCCGTCCTTGTAGCTTCAGACAGCTTCAACCATAACAGCCGTCTTCACAGCCTGGGGAGACAAGGCCAGGGTTGGCAAACCTGTCAACAGGGAGGCATTCAGTGTAGCCTCCACTGGGGTTTGCTGGCCCATCAGTGTCTCCACAGGCATGTTGCTGCCTGTCCCCTCCCCATCTCATCAACAGACGGCCTGTTTATCCGTGTTGCAGACTTTAGTCTGGATGAGTTTCCGGTTCAGGATGAAGACAAGAGGAAGATCCTGGCTAGCCCCGCATAAGGCTGCAGACCGCCGCTGCCATACAACTCAGTCTGGCCCCATTTCACAGGTGGGGCAGGAGCACGGAGTAGACGAGTGAATGGCCGGACCCACCGTAGACCCCAGAAGGCAAGGGGGCCAGCCTGGGAACCTGCACTGTCCCCCTGACGGGGCCCTTATTGCCATGAAATGACTACTCGTCCTTCCTTCATTACTCAGTAAGCTCCATCTGAGTGGGGCTTCCTCAAACATTAGGGGGTGCAGGAGGGGGAAGGCAGGTGTCCACGCAGCTGCAGCGCCAGGGCTAGCTGGTCAGATAGACAGACGCTGACAGGCCCCACAGCCCTGCCCTGAAGGAGGGCTGCAGTTTCAGGGACCCACATGCTCAGCCTCCCAAGCTCTGCAAGGAGTGTATCCATGTGGCCACCTGCCTTTGAACTGCCACTGGTTCAGTCCGCCCCCCCAGCATCCTGTCCGACTCTGCTCCTCCTAGTTGGCGGTGTTTGGATGACCCTGGGCACTTGAGAACACGTCAGGCTCCTCTCTGCAGGGGTGAATCCCTGTGGCTTGCATCCTCTCCACGTCGTTAGGTCAGCACGTGACCCAGACCCCTGGAACCCCTGAATGTGCTCCCATGCTCTGATCTGCAATGAGTGAGCAGGTGAAGGGTGTGTGTCCAGAGGAGAACATGTCCAAGCAGGACAGATGCTGGGAGAAGCAGCCGTGCAAACAGGAGTCTAGCCTGTGACCAGGTGAGATAGGAGGTGACGTGATGGTCTTGGCAGCCGTGGGTCAGGACTGGAAGGTCCACACTCCATTTAGGAGCATCTGCCTTTGTGCGTGCTAAGTCACTTCTGTCATGTCTAACTCTTAGCAGCCCCATGGACTGTAACACTTCAGGCTCCTCTGTCCATGGGATTCTCTAGGCAAGCATACTGGAGTGGGTTGTCATGCCCTTCTCCAGGGGATCTTCCTGACTCAGGGATCAGACCTGCGTCTCTTAGGTCTGCTGCGTTGGCAGGCAGGTTCTTTACCTCCAGAGCCGCCTGGGAAGCGCGGAGCGTCTAGGAGGCGTGTAAAGCCTTTAGACCTCTGCGGAAAGTTGCCTGCCGCAATAGGTGGGGTGGTTTAGAGTGAGGACACTGGGGATGGTCACAGGAGGAGGATGTGGGGCTGCAGGGAAGACGGGACCCAGGACCTGATGGGGGTTCAGGGGGAGCTGCCTGGGGACTCCTGTGTCTTCAGTGAGAAGAATGTCTGTGTCTCCTGCCACCCCGCCCCACCCCCCAACTCACATGAATGAACTGAAGTGCTGAGGAACTCACAGGAATTAACAGAAGTCTAGCCCCCAGTGTGATGGTGTCTGGCGGGGACCTCCGGGCACTGGTGGGCTGCCATGATGTCATGAGGGTAGGGCACCATCATGGGATCACTGCCCTTCTAAGGAGAGGCGGGAGCCCCCGCCCCAGTCTGAGGGTGCTGTCTGTAGGAGAGCTCTCCCCAGGACCCGAACCTGCCTGCACCTCGGCCTTGGACGCCCAGCCTGCAGAGCCCTGAGGGACGGGTGACTCTGCGGCTTTGTGATCACGGCCTGACCTTTTTGAGCAGCAGAGGGCAGGCTGAGTGCGGGGGTGGCTCTGGCTGCTCTCAGAGACCAGGGGCCTTTCTGAGCACGTGTGAGCCCAGGGAGCTGCTGGGGTGGGACACAGGCCTGAGATACAGATGCCAGACTGGGTGTGGAGGGAGGGAGGGGGCAGAGAAATTCCAGGAGAAGACCCCCAGACCCTTAGCACTTGAATGTGAAGCTTGGATCCTCTCCGGACTGGAGCAAACGCAAAACGCCTGGGAGGAGGAGCAGCCGTCAAGGATGGACGAGATGGCGGGGTGGCCGACGGGTGGGTCCAGGTGTGGGGAAGGGGTGGCAAGAGGGGAGGGTGGGGAGCCGGAAGGTCTGAGGGGGAGGAAGGGGTGGCCAGAGGGGAGGGTGGGGAGCCGGAAGGTCTGAGGGGGAGGAAGGGGTGGCCAGAGGGGAGGGTGGGGAGCCGGAAGGTCTGAGGGGGAGGAAGGGGTGGCCAGCAGCCTGGTGTCCTGTGTGCTGTGTCTCTGCCTCCCCTGGGGCACCCTGGCCACTCCAAGAGGGGGTCTACCTTCCTGGACAAACACCCTCGGAGCCCAGAGGAGATGCAGGGTTTGCCCAGCACCCTGCAGATAGTCGCCAGTCCACTCAGGGGGGCCCAGACGTCCCACCCCCTGCCCTGACCACTTCCTGCCTCCAAGGAGAGAGCGTGGCTGCTTCCTGCAAGCCCCCTCCCCGCCTCAGCTGCTCCTCCTGTGAAGGGGGCTGAGTGCAGGGTCCTGCTCTGCTGGGTTGGTGGGCGTCAGGAGTAAGGTTGGACCCTTAGGACCCGGCTGGTCTTCAGAGGACTGTTTCTGTTGCCAGCACTCCCCGGGGGCACTGTGGGCTGGGCCTGGGTGGAGGGGTAGGGGGGAGTCTGTAAGCATTGCTATAAATGAAAGGGAGAGAGTTTCTTCAGGAAACACTGACCATGAGCCTGCTCAGATCAGACATGTGAGCAGGAAGGCTCTTTAGGGGATGTGAGCGAGGGGGCTGGGGGGATGCAAACTCCCCAGAACAGCTGAGAGGGCGATTTTAGGGAAAGGAAGGCGTTAGATTATGGTCGTGCTCACATGTGGCTTCAGGAAGACAGGCCGGTGACTGTATTTGCAGGTTTTTAACCCAAACCGCATCCCCCACCCCCCCACCACCCTTCTAGAACTTGGGCCACTGAGGAGGGTATATTTCGTAACAGAGCATTTTTCCAGCACCTTCTCGTGGCTGCATCCTTCTACTCCGAGGGCCAGATAAAGGCAAGTGAAGGGTGTGACAGTCAGGTTACAAACAAGTCACCCCCTCCTGAGGACGCTGGTGGAGCAAGCCATCACCTGACTGTACTGGCCAGAACTTCCAAGAGAGCCTCAGAGTTTATCCAATTGTTCTGATGCCCTCCACGCTGCTCTCGTAGCTCGAGTTTGAGCAACGCTTAGTTTCCAGGCTTGGGCCTCTGACAATCGAGCAGATCAGACCTTGGGTGCAGAAATCCAGGATTCCAGATTCTTCTGCTAAGGAGAAGGAGGAATGGGGTGGCTGCGAGGCTGGGACTGTCTGGTCCCGTGGTTGGAGCATTGGGGTCTGTCCCTGACCACGGGGGATGGTTGCCTTCACACTTGCTGACGCCTGAAGACGGGGTCCTGGGCTGTATGTCTCCCGGGGCAGTGGAGGGGCTGCCCAGCTCTCCTGGCTGGGTTTGCCGGGAGACAGTCCATCAAGAGCAGGCGAGAGGAAAGAGATGATCATGACGCGGCAAAATAAAAAAAAAATAATAATAAAATGTTATTTATCATGGCTCCAGTGTCAGCAACTTGTTATTTTTATTGTTCTTCAGGATAATGGGATTTATTAAGGCCATTTATCCTCAAGTCACATGGAAAATGCACGTATGACTGATGAGGAGGCGGGCCTGAGTATACGGAACGCGCGAGACCCAGAAAATGGGTTGCAGAGCTCCTTTTCAAGTGAAGCTGTCTTTCAAAACTCGAAAGCGCTGCCCTTTCAAGAGAGCCCAGGCTGCTCCTGTGATGTGGCCGTGCAGCAGGCGTAGAAACTAAAACCGCTCAATTTGGGAAAATGCGAAAATTACACGACCTTGCTGAAATCCCAGACTCAAGATAAAACGAAAACAGCTGTGGCTACACAACCCCGGGTAGACCGTGGAGGGCCATTTATCTTGAGAGTCAAGGAGAGAATTACCTGCCGTCTTGACCGGCACGCGTCTGGGGAAGGGGATGGGGCCCACGCATCATGCGCCAGCCGCTGGACTGTGGGCCCAAGGGGTGCCAAGGACGACTGCAGGGTGGGCTAGAGCCAACTCTGGAAAGCAGGAAGCAGGTGGGCGCCTTGGGGGTTCACGCGGGAGAGCTCGGCCTGATCCCAGGCCTGGGGGACCCCAGCATCTCATGATACGAGAGTCTGGCTTAGCTTCCTGGCTGCAGCCTCATGTGACGGGATGCACTCTGACTGCTGGCAGCCCAGGCAGCTCAAAATCTCTGAAAGTTTTCCTTAGGATGATAAATGGGTCGGCCCACACCCGCCTGCCTCAAACACATGCTGGAGTCAGACAGAAATGCAAAACCTAAATATCGACGCGTCTTCCGGATCCAGGGCAGGTCTGCCCCATCCCACCCACCCTGTTTGGGGCTCCCCAGGCCACATGCCGGCAGGGACGCTTGGGGACAAGGGACACCCCGGCAATGAGATTCGGAGGGACTTGGCACGCCTGCATAGGCCAATGCCGGCCGTCTTGAGTTACGGCTCTTGGACGGTTTGAGGACACCAGAGTCCTCCTGCAGATAAACCTCAAATCTCTTCGCGCCGAGATGGGAGGGACTTCCTGGAGCCCCTCTGGATGAACCCGTCGGTCTGCGTCTCCTCCCGGGAGAGCCCGTCAGGTTGTCGGGAGTGGCCACTCTCTGCAGCCCAAGGCGTCTTGGCTGGGGAGTTGGAGGGGGGTGTCTTAAGCCCCAGTTAGAAGAAAAACACTGTCTGAGCGAAAAGGCAAGAGAACCAGGACTGGGCTAACTTTAATTAAATAGGACACAAAGTTATTCTGCGTTCAGGGAAGCAGGAGCCCGTTACATGGTGTGCGTTTCAATCCAAAGGCCGGGCCTCCAACATGAGAGGAGACCACAGTCCCTGATGTGCGGCCTGGGGCTTCCCAAGCTGTTGCTTCAGGCCATCCACATGGATGGGGGAGCCCGGACTCCAAATCGGCTGCTTTCCAGGATCCCGGTGCCTCCAACTGCCCTTTCTTTACTTGGAGGGTGCTCCTAGGAGTCATTCCCTTTCTGCAGGGGCGCCGTCCAGGGTGCAGAGTAGAGAGATCTGGGGTCCTGGCCCCCGCACCCGCCTGTCCCCATGAGCCTAGAAGCTGGTTCCAGGGGAGGTGGGAGTCTGGACCGGAGACCGGAGGGTGGTGATGCGATCAGGGCGGCGCTATGACAGCATCTGCCATCGGCTTTAGAGCCATGCCAAAGTAACAGAGTCTGTATCTTCTTTTCTGCTGGAGGTCGGAGGAGACAGTCACAGTTTCTGAAAGTCCCAATGAAAGTTAAAGTTTCACAGAAATGTGCACAATTGTGTACACAGAAAATGCACACGATTCCACACTAACCATCTGCATGCAGTTCCAGGGGGGCACCCTAACCTCCCGACCTCACGTAGTGAGGCAGGTGGGCTGGGGTGCCCTCTGAAGGCTTCCTCTGCAGCACATACCCACCCCCCTCGTCACCCCTGGGATGCGGGTCCTTTCCTTGCAGGCCCTGCAGTCAGAGTTTTGAGCCAGAGAAGGACTGGCCTCAGGAGGACCCGGGGCTGACGTGGAGGGCCGTGTCGGGGGAGCAGGAGTGGCCCGGGAGGAGAGGGGGCTTACTGATGGTACCCACGATGGTCTCACTTGGAGGCTGCCTGGGGAGGGGCGGGTTCAGGCAGAGCCATTGGGGTTCCAAGTTCAGGACCCACCCCGGGGAAGTCTGCCCCGCCCCCACCCCCGTGCTTCCAACCACCCTCGACTCCCCAGGTTCCTGCCTGGCTGACCAGCCTGCAGGGTGGTTCTGGGCCACACTCCCTCCCTCCGGCTGCTTTCCAGAGCGGCCCCTGAGTCGAGGGATCCAATCCAGGTGGGAGGGTCTCTGATAGGCCCAACTGGTCCACAAGGTTGGGGGCACGTGGGGGTCTTAGAGGTCACCGGTCCTTTGACACTGAGATCAGCAGCATGGAGCGCCCGCTCCAGACGTGGTGTCTTGGTGAGAAACCTTCAGAGCCTCCTAGGATCAACCCCGGTTTCCGGTTTCCATAAAGGACCTTTCCACTGACCCGATGGAAATGAGTTGGAGCAAACTCCGGGAGAGGCCGCAGGACAGGGAAGCCTGGCGTGCTGCAGTCCGTGGGGCCGCAGAGTTGGACACAACTGAGCTACAAGAAGACACATGATAGTAAGTGTGTGGTCTTTCTTTACGCAGGAATTCACCCCTTTATGTACCTGGCTCTCAGAATTCCCAGACTGTCCCCACCACACCCAAGACTGCTCCCTCTCGTGGTCCCCAGGACCAGAAACTGGATGGGTTTTGTCCCGCGGTTGGGTTGTCATGTGAAGAGAGGAGGGTTGGCAGGTGGGCCCAAGCTCAGCCACCAGCCCTCGAAAAGCCCGAGAGCCTTCTCCAGCTGGTCACTGGCCAAGCGGTCAGAGTTTTGAGCCAGAGAAGGACTGGCCTCAGGAAGACCCCAGGGCTGACCCAGAGGACCGGGTGCCGGTGGCCCGGGAACAGCCCCCAACACCGGGGACTTTGGCTCTGTGGCCACAGGCACTGAATCCTGCCCATGTGCAGGCTGTGCTGGGAAGTGCGTGCTCCCCAGAGCCCCCAGAAGTGAAGCCAGCCCGCCCACAACTTGACCACAGCCCAGAGTCTGGCTGGTGCTGGTCGGCGATGCTCTGAGCTTCAGGTGGCTGTTTATGCGGCCCCAGAAAACCACTGCACCCGGTGATGATGGCAGCAGGTCCGGATTGTCTGCAGAGCAGCGGTGGGCGGTAGCGGGGACAGACCCCGGGGGCAGATCCCGTGTCCCTGCCCCTCCGTGAGCAGCTCTGGGGCTCAGTGGACAGACCCCGGGGGCAGATCCTGCGTCCCTGCCCCTCCGTGAGCAGCTCTGGGGCTCAGCGCCCTCCAGGCAGCACCTTTTCGGGGTGCGGCTGTCAGCACGGTTCACTGGGCACTGACGTGGGGGTGGAGGAACCCCTCTGGGCCCCGGTGTCCTGAGCCATAAAATGGGACAGCGACAGGGTTGCGGGATGCACTGTCTGTGGAAAGGGTTTTAGGGCAAGACTCAGCTGTAATAAATGCTGTGGAACTTTTTTGAGTATTCTCTGCTTTTGCTCTTCCAGAAGTTTAAAAACAATTTTTCAAGTAAATTTAGGCTATTTTCTGTGAGGCTAAAATCTAATTTATGGACTAGTTTGGACAACTTTCTAATACAGAGGGTTTTCATCCAGAAACATGGAAATCTCCCTAATAACTTAGGCGATCTTTATTATTCTTTCAGGGCTTCCCTGGTGGCTCAGATGGTAAAGAATCTGCCTGCAATGTGGGAGACCTGGGTTCGATCCCTGGATCAGGAAGATCCCCTGGAAGAGGAAATGGCAACCCCCTCCAGTATTCTGCCTGGGAAATCCCATGGACAGAGGAGCCCTGCAGGCTACAGTCCATGGGGTTGCAGTCGGACACGACCGAGCGACTGTATCACATCTTCTTTCACATCTCTGACATTTGCCTGTATTTTGCAGTTTTGTCATTAACTGGGGCTGGGATCTTTAACCCACTGTGTTTTTACCTAATTATTGATGGCCAGCAGAAGAAGACTGTATTTTTACGCATGTATTTAGAGCTTGAACTTTCTTATGAATTCTAATCTTTTTTTTCCCTTTGACTTCCTTAATTTTTCCTGATACCTTAACATCAGAAACAAATATGTTTGGCCGATTATTGGCAATGCAGTAAATTTAATTTCATCTCTTAGGTGGGGTGATTATGTAATTTATCAATGAACTCAGGACACTTTTGAGACTGGAGTGGTGGGATCAGGAACGACACGTGTCACCAGCACAGTCCTGGGTGGGCGAGCCTGGCCCAGTGCTCTCCTGGATGGGCTGTGACGATGGTGGGCTGGGGTCATAGATTGGGTGTTTTCTGATCTATGTCCACAGGGCTGCGTGTGTGATGAGACACTGATCAAACAGCCACACACTCAGGCATACACACATACGTGCATACACAGGGACACACACACACACGTGCACACACACCACACACACAGGGACACAGGGGCAGACACGCGTGCACACACGCACACACACACAGAGGGACACACACAGAGAGAAACACACAGGGCACACTTACACACGCACAGTGACACGCATAAAGATACAGAGGTAGGTATATAGACGACATTAAAGAACTGTCTTCTAACGTTTTAATGTTTTCAAAAAGGGTTTTAAATTCAGCAGTGTTTGTAGAATGTTACCACTGTTTCCACACAGCTTCTACCTTTCACTCTAGGCCCAGACCCTTTTTGCATCCCTGAAATAAATCTGCCCTGGGCACAGTAGGATGTTCTTAAAGCTCGGGTTGGTTAGGTTGCTAATGCTGCTCTCAGAGTGTATGTATCCCATTCTTAAGGAAAGGTGATAAAGCGATGGGTATGGGTGTGCTCTGTGAGTGTGGATGTGCTGTGTGAAGGTGTGTGTGTGTGCTCGTGCGTGTGCAGGCGTCTGTGTGTGCATGTGTGTGTGTGTGCTCTGTGTGTGTATGTGTGTGTGTGTGGGGGCATGGTTGTGTGTGTGCACCTGTGTGGACGTGCTTTGCATGTGTATGTGTGTGTGCACTTGTGTGCACGTGCTCTGCGTGTGTATGTGTGTGTGTGCACGTGTGTGTGTGTGCTGTGTGTGTGTGTGCTCTGTGTGTGTATGTGTGTGTGTGTGTGTGCTGTGTGTGTGCTCGTGCGTGTGTGTGTGGACGGGCTCTGTGCGGGTGTGTGTGGGGGGCATGGTTGTGTGTGTGTGTGTGCGTGTGTGCACTGTGTGCCTGTCAGCTGTCTGCGTTTGCGCCTGTCCTGGAAGCATCAGCTGTCTTTCTCGCCGTGTGCTGAAACAGTCTGGTGTGCTGAGCAGAGCACGCGGCGCGGGTGGGTGGCCCCAGACGTGAAGCCTTTCCCCCGCAGCTCTGACTTGTAGCCCACGGGCAGCCTTAGGAACGAGCGGCCCTGTGTTGATTCAGGACTTTCTGGGATGCAGGTCAGGCGGCGCCTGCTCCCGCGGTTCTGGAGGAGCGGTGTCCGCAGAGGCGCTCGGAGGAAGCCGGGGGCTGGCTCCAGGACCCTCGGAGGAGGAGAGCCTGCAGAGGCTCCCGCCCGGGTCAGCGGCGAGCACGCCAGAGGGCGCCAAGGGGTCGGGCCACTTCCTTTCTCTTGCAAGACCCATTTATAGATGTGGGTGGACCCAGGTGGACAGACTCCTCCCCGTTTATGGCTGTGGGTGGGTGGACCCCAGGTAGACAGGCCCCTCCCCATTTACGGCTGTGGGTGGAGCCAGGTGGACAGACTCCTCCCCTTTTACGGCTGTGGGTGGACCCCAGGTGGATAGACTCCTCCCCTTTTACGGCTGTGGGTGGACCCCAGGTGGTCAGACTCCTCCCCTTTTACGGCTGTGGGTGGACCCCAGGTGGATAGACTCCTCCCCGTTCATGGCTGTGGGTGGATCCCAGGTGGACAGACTCCTCCCCTTTTACGGCTGTGGGTGGGTGGACCCCAGGTGGACAGATTCCTCCCTGTTTATGGCTGTGGGTGGACCCTAGGTGGACAGACTCCTCCCCTTTTACGGCTGTGGGTGGACCCCAGGTGGATAGACTCCTCCCCGTTCATGGCTGTGGGTGGACCCCAAGTGGACAGACTACTCCCCTTTTACGGCTGTGGGTGGGTGGACCCCAGGTGGACATTAAGCAAAGCCTTTCCTCCCAGCTGTCCTGCAGAGCATGGTCACTCCTAGATCTGACCTGTGACCCTGCTGAGGGTTTGGTCATCACCCAGGTTATTCCCGTTTAGTCAGTGCCCATTCCATGACCGCTGGTGACCCCTGGAATCCTCCACCCCCTCTGCACCCATCGTCCTGAGTGGCGGCTGGCTCCTTCACAGAGCCCCAGCAGTCTCCACCACCCACCCGTGTCTCTATGCCGGCCGCGGGCACACCCCACTCCATCAGCCCCGTCCTCCCTGAGTAGGGCCGGGTCTTGAGTGCTCTGAATTCCTGGCCGGGAGCACCGCGCCCAGCAGTGGGGAAGTACAGCTCTGGGTCCGCCTTTCTGGGGATTCCGGGCAGGGCGGCTGGTGTGGGTGACCCTCTCTTGGGCTGCGTCCACTACAGACCTCACCCACTCTGCTCCCAAGGGTAGGGGCACTACCAAGCAACAGCCCGCGGCTCCCATAACTCAGGACCGTGACGTTCAGGGGCTCAAAAACACACCCCGATTCCGGTACTGCTCTGAGGATCATTCTTACTAACTACACAGTGGTTATATAAACTCATATACATCAACAATTATAAACTCCGAAGATCCAGTGGTGCTTTAGGGATATCAGAAAAAAATGCTATTTACAAGTCACACTCTACTCTAATTTATAGCGATTCACCCCCTGGGTTACTGGAATTGAATTGGAAAGGAAGAAGAGCGTTTCTAGAGCCGCCATTTGCATATTTATTGGTGTTTATCAGCGGACCTGACCTGGCCAGTCTTTCCTGCCCAACCCCCCCCCACTCTGCCGAGCTCCTTGGGGATGCTCACCCACCTGCTGCCCTGTGCCAGGCGCTCTACTAGGCCCGGGGTGGACTGGGGCCCGCACCTGCCCCCCAAGGGGTCTGCGTGTCCAGGCAGGAGGCGGGCCTTGGGGGTCCCTGTGCTGAGTGCCCCTTTGCTTTCTTCCCCTCTGAGCTGGAACCAGGTCATCTCCTGCCCCATGCTTCCCCGGGCAAGATCACACAGGGAGTCAACAGGGCTGCCTTCTGGGGTGGGGGTGGGGGACCAGCAGGGTCTGGCCAGGTTGGACACACTTCACGTCCTCAGAGATGTGAGTGCCCCTAAGGGCCTGGAGGCCTCAGTGCCTGACCAGCTCTCTGATGCTGCCCGCACGCCCATGTCATGGGTCAGAAAACCCCCAGAGGGGCTGCCTTTGCCCCCCTCCTGTTAGTGCCCAGCCCTGGGCTGGACCCCTCTCTGAAGCCACGCAGGTTCCTCTCGTCTGATCATGCCTGGGAATGCCTCCTGAGGTCTTGATGGCCGGTGGGTTCAGGGAGCTGGGTGTGGCACGCTTGCTTGTGACCACAGGCCTCCAGGTCCTCTCTGAGTGGAGCCAGAGATGCTTCCCAGATGAGGGTGGTGGTGACAGGGGTACGCGGTGGGTGATGGGGGGCGGGCATCGGGGTGTCCACCTAGGGCCCTCTGGTAGGCGGGCTCAGCAACGGGTGCTGTGGTCTGGTTGACCTGTCAGGTTGCAGCAGGCGCCATCCAAGAGCCCCCTGAGGCTCCTCAGGACCCTGCAGGGCCCGTGTCTCAGTGCTGAAGAGGCTGAAAGGTGGTCTCAGAGCGGGATTCCCTCCAGAGCGGGATTCCCTCCAGAGCAGGCGTGTCAAGGCTGGAGCCGGGCAGCCGCCCCCCTGAGGGCCAGGAGGAAGGAGCCCGCTCTGAGCTGATGCTGTTGTGCCATGTCTGACCACGAGGAGGCTAGAGACCCCCGCGTCCGGGAGGAGCGTCGGTGCGGGAGCAGGGGATCCCATGCCTCTGAGCCACAGCCTCACGTGGTCACGTGTTAAGGGCTCTCATCCAGAAGAGAAGGCGTCTGCACACGTCTGCAACGCATGCACCATGCACTGTGGGGGTGCCGTCTCACCCCTCAGCCCCCATCATCACACACAGAGCCCTCGGTGAGCAGCAGAGAGGATGTCACTGCCCAAGCTCCCGGGGAAGCCTCTTCCTCGTCCCTGGATGCCCAGAGCGAAGCGCGCAGGGGCTCCTCCAGCGCCCGATTTCTTGTGTCATGTTGATGTGGCCCATCACTTGGAATACTGCCCACTGTTAGAGACAAACGGTCCTGGGGTCGGTCCCTGGGTCGGAAAGACCCCTTGGAGGAGGGTAATGCAACTCCCTCCAGGATTCTTGCCTGGAGAATCCCATGGACCCAGGAGTCTGGTGGGCTACAGTCCATTGGGGTCGCAAAGAGTCGGACACGACTGAGGGACTAGCACTGTCTGTTTTTTCTGATACACTAGGGAGGTGGATGAGGGTCTAGGGCTAGGCAGCAAGCTGTAGGGGAGAAACGCCCTGGGAGTCACGGATCAGTGAGGCCCCAGTGGCTCGGCCAAGATCCAGAGTGGGCTTTCTGTCTCAGAAGTCGGGGAGTCACTGGAAACGTCTGAGCCCCATTGTACTCACTGGTGAGAAGAGAGGTTTGGGTTCAATTAATATGAAGGTTCCTTCCAACTCGAACTTTCCAGGACTCTGGGTGATCTGATAAGGGATACCTACCCTCTTTGGCCTGGGGACAGGGTCCTGAGATGGAAACAGGTGGAAGCAAAGGAGAAAGGAGGCAGGCTCAGTGAGTTGGGGACTTTTCTTTCAAATACAGGAAGAGATTAAAGTTAAAATATATGCATTTTAATCTAATTAAGGTTCTAATTTGTTCAGTAGCGAAGCAGGCAGAAGCCCCTTAACAAGTTTGCTATCAAGGCACCCTCAGCCTGCCAGCTCCCCCCTGGCTGGTCTCACTTCCCTCCTACCCAAGTGTTACTTACTTTCCAATTTACTTAAAAAAATTCCCAGTGTGAACAGAGCAGGCATGTGGACTTTTCACAGGAAGATGAAGCTGGTTTGGGGGAAAGTTTATTCTGACTTGGGGACGTCCTTGTCCCCGATCACAGCTGGTTTGGAAAGTGTTCCCAGATCTTGGATGGATCAACCATGAATTTTTTCTGGCTATGTTAACAGTGAATTTCACGTTTGATAGTCTAACTCAGCCCCTGGGAAAATGTCGGTGGCAGTGTGGTCTCTGAACCCCAGGAAGGTTTCCCCACTGCTCTGCAAAGCAGCACCCAGGGTTGAAGGCTTTCAACCAGGGTTTTATGCTTAAACTTTGCATAAAAATTTGCCCTTGATCCACATGGGCATTTTGACCCTTTGAGGCTAGTTCTCGGGGTGGGCAGCAGCTGAACAGAGGAGAATTTGGGATTGCCTCAGTGCCGGCTCTGGAGACAACCGCCACCCCAGTAATAAGCAGGGCTCTTGCGGAGCTGACGGTCTCCCCTCAGGGCTCCTGCCCTCACCCCTCACCAACTGGGCATCGAGGGGAGCAGCCCGTGGCATGGACTCGCCTCACTCCTGCTTTTGGTTTCTGGGTGGCCAGCTGTGGAGATGGGCAGCCCTCCGAGTCCAAAGTCCTTGCACTGTCTTTGCATCAGCGACTTTAGGAGAGAGAGGAGGACTTATTAGCATACAGAATCTGTAACGGGAACTCCAGGAGCCAGACCAAACGTGTGAGCAGAGCCCTAGCGCAACCGTCATCAATCACTGAAGACTTGCTTCTTAAAGAACTTCGAAATGTTTTCCTCTCGAGCCCATACTCAGGAGTCAGTGAGCCGAACAAAGCCTGAGAAGTGAGGAGCTGGTCTGCTGTGGGCTTCCTGCGGGGCACCCGCCCCTCCGGGTGGTCTTGACTCTGCTCGGTCCCTCAAGGAGATGCCTCTGTGACCTGGGCCAGTGTTTCTGCATCAGCTCAGCCTTCACGAGAGCGCCGCAAACGGGTTAGAAGAGAAATACATGTTCGTGTGGTTATCGCACGGTATTTAAATATTTCCTTGTGTTCTGTTCTCCACCTTAGCATTGCGCGTAAAGTATATTACAGAGTACATTCGTTATGTGAATAAGCCTTTTTCTTTTTGGTAGGAAGAACCAATTCAGAGCGATTGTAGTAGCAACCATTTTCTGCAGAGTCACTTCTGGCTGGCCCATCTTTGCTGGATCTGTGCGTAGAGCACTGGGTGTCCCCCCCCCGGGTGCCTGTTTTCTTAACATCCTATAGAAACAGGAAAATAGCTGTGTCTTTCCATCTCCTCATCCAGATTTCCTCTCATCTCATGAATGGTCCTGAACACATCTGAGAAGCCACCAGGAAAGGCCGTGCTCAGATAGCACAGACATTCATGATCCTCGTGGGAGCCACGCCCACGCCTTCACAGAGTGGACCTGCTCTCAGAACAAAGGGCTGTAGACGTGGAGTCCCAACCGGGAACCAAACTCAGTCGTCACACCGTCTCTCAGAAGATAAGCCCTCCGTCATGAAGGATCCGTTTCACTTAATCCCCACCGGGTTGGGAAACCTGTTTTGAAAAACTTTGCCACTGTTTTCTTTTTGACAGAACTTCCTTTAGTTAATTTTTGTCACATGCAGAATTTGGCTCCGATGGGCTGCACTCAGCCCCGTTGTTTTCTTTGGCACCGAGCTCAGCCCATGGTGTAATGATACTTTGATCTGGCTGGAGATAGCGTAGAGGGACCGAGGGAAGCCGAGCTGGGGATGGCAAGGTCCGAGTGCCTGCTTCACCCACTGCTGAAAAGCACTGGAGGAGAGCACTGGGACCAGAGAAACGAACCGGTTCTCATGGAGAGCTGGAAGGTCTACTGAGATGCTGGGGTAAGGGTCAGTTCCCCAACTCCCGCCAGTTTTATGAAATCTTTTGGCTTCCCTTGTGGCTCAGCTGGTAAAGAATCCGCCTGCAATGCAGGAGACCTGGGTTCAGTCCCTGGGTTGGTAGGATCCCCTGGAGAAGGGAAAGGCTACCCATTCCAGTATTGTGGCCTGGAGAATTCCATGGACTGTACGGTCCATGGGGTTCCCAAGAGTCAGACACAACTGAGCAACTTTCACTCACTGGCTTCCTTTGGGGGAAATTGGTCAGAATATTGTCCCACTGCTCATGGAAGCAAATAGAAGTCTCCCTGAGGCATCCATCATGCAGCAGAAATGAGGCAAATATTTTCCAATGAAACGTAAACTCACTGCAGAATAGATACAGTTCTGGTCTCCACTCAGAAAGGGCTTTATGCCACGAAGACCTGTGGAGGAAGTGGAGTGGACTCTCCCTGGTGTAGTGATGACCAGACCTGTGACCTAGAATCCTGGCATCATCTCGCCAGGCCTCAGGAATGAGGATGTGGAGGTGGATGACCTAAGACACATCTGGCTGCTAAAAACCTTGACGGCATCCAATTCCAGAATTCGTTAGTGATCATCCTGCTCACCTTTCTGGAGTTGCGGATGATGACCCACATGGGTCCCCTGGAAGCCGTTGAACCTGTGGAGGAGTCCAGCATTTTCTCATGAATGGCCACCCACACTAGAAGCCTCAGTGCAGACTCGGGAGCACGAGGGCACTGGGGCTGGGTCTTCAGGCAGGTTTCGTGGGGTGAGGGGGCAGGGACCACTCAGGGGTTGGGGGTGCTGCTAGGGCAGAGCAATCCCTCCTGGACCCCAGCATGGGCCACCACCTCTGAGGGCCCTGCCCTTTGGGTCTGGAGTTCTTGGGTTTCAGTTTGTGGAGGAGCATTCCTCAGCTTCAGCTAGATCCACACGTGGCCTTTGTGGTCGTTTGTGTGGGGGCCGCACTCTGCATTATGGGATATTCAGCAGCATCCATGGCTTTGCCTGGGGCTTCCCTGTGCATTATGGGATATTCAGCAGCATCCATGGCTTTGCCCAGGGCTTCCCTGTGCATTATGGGATATTCAGCAACATGCATGGCTTTGCCTGGGGCTTCCCCGGTGACTCAGTGGTAAACAATCTGACTGCACTGCAGGAGACCTGGGTTCGAGCCCTGGATCAGGAAGATTGCCTGGAGGAGGAAATGGCAACCCACTCCAGTATTCTTGCCTGGAGAATCCCATGGACAGAGGAGCCTGGAAGGCTGCAGTCCACGGGGTCACAGAGTCAGACACGACGGCTGAAGCAACTGAGCGCACACGATGGATTGGCCCTGCTGGGAGCTAGTAATAGAATGTCCCCGAACATTTTCCCTGAGGTCCCAAATCACCTCGATGTGAGAACCTCTGTGATAAACTGAAGGGGTCTCCATTTTCTTAAACAAGTCATCCATGAGTGAAAAAAAGTAGTCAGTATATGCAAAATCATTCTTAAATTATACCCAGGGTGCTGACAGTACAAAGATACTAACCAAGTCTCATTTCTCCCTGCTCTTATTTCTAGCTCTTACCCTGCCCTCTGCCTGTCTTCTTGCTCATGTGCTCAGTGCTGTCGATGACTTGTAGGAACTGTGCCAAACTAGTAGAGGTATTTCAACAGACTGGTCAGGATTAAAAGAGACCAAGAGGACGAAAGGTGTCCCGGAAGAGTCAGCTTGGATGAGATGCTACTGTTTACAGGACCAAGTTAAGGTTTGTGGAAAGGTACCCAGACACGGCCTGAATTTGTGTGAACAGGGGATGATCTACTTCCTCCTGAACACAGGTGGACACGGCTGTTGGACGAAACTGGACCAGCTGCAGCCACAGAGAGCAGAGGCTGTGCTTGTGGCCAGAGATGCTGAAGGGTGGAGGGGGAGTTCACCCCAGATGACTGGAGCTGGTACCCTAGAACCCGCAAGGCCTGCAGCGAAAGCGCCCTGATCACACTGGATGGACTCTGAAGTCAAGCTTCAATATGAATGAGATTACAAGATATCCAGTATTCTTGCCTGCAGAATCCCACGGACAGAGGAGCCTGGTGGGCTACAGTCCACAGCGTCCCAAAGAGCTGGACATGACTGAAGCGACTGAGCATGCCTGTGTTTATGTGTTATGTCTCAGTCGTGTCTGACTCTTTGTGACCCCACGGACTGTAGCCCGCTAGGCTCCTCTCTCCATGGAATTCTCCAAAGCAAGAATACTTTGAGTGGGTGGCCATGCTCTTCTCCAGGGGATCATCCCAGTCCGCGGATCAAACCCATGTCTCCTGCATTGCTGGCAGATTCTTCACCATCTGCAAGCTTGAGAATAAAGGACAGCTCCCCCTACCTCCCTCGAGTCTTCCTTCCACAATAAGTATTCTCAACAGCCCGGTTTTTTACCTAGGATCATTATTTGGACTGATGTTTTCATGAGTGGCTTTTTCCTGGAAACGTACTGTTCGTGGTGAGGGTGACACGCAGCGGTTTCACTCTCTCAGGAATTCAGGATGGTTTTTTGCCACCCAGTTTCGTCTCATTAGGTCCAAACTCCTTTCTGTTTGTAGGAGGTGAACCCTTTACCTGCCTAGGCTGCCGAAGACCTGGACACAAGGGATGGGGGCGCCTGGGAGGGGGGAGAAGGACAAGTGTGTGTTTGCTCCTAAAACATGGGGTGTCCACTGTGAGTCCAAGGAGAACACGGGTGTCACTGGGACACCCCCTTCCATAGGGACTCGCAGGCCAGGGCGAGCTTTCCCCAGGGGCTGGGAGGTGGCCGCCACCCTCTTCTGAGAAGAAGGAGCCCTCGCTGGGCACAGAATCCAGCCTCCTTGCCTCCTTCCCAGATGAAAAGGCAAAGAAAGTAAAAGTGTTAGCTGCTCAGTCGTGTCCAGCTCTTTGCAACCCCATGGTCTGTCCATGGGATTCTCCAGGCAAGAATGCTGGAGTGGCTTGCCATGCCCTCCTCTAGGGGATCTTCCCAACCTAGGGGTGGAACCGGATCCGCCGGCTTAGTAGAAGCTGTTCAGAGATGATCCCGGCCGACCTCTGTTTGCACCTGGCATTCGTTCTTTCAGGAGGAGGTGAGCTGGCACCTCCTGGGTGCCAGGCACTAGGCTGGGAAGGGCAGGGATGGGAACCCTGGGGCGCAGCTGGCCCCACCCAAGGGGCTCCAAGCCAGATCACCCTCCTCATCCACACCCCAGGCTGCTTGCCCCTCCCCGGGATGGAGGTGACCTCTGACACTATGGCTGGGGGCCTGTGGGTGGACCCTCCTCATGCTGATCTTCCTAGGAACCCATTTGGGCTTATTCCCAGAAAAACAAGTGCACTTGAAGTCCTCTTTGGGAAAAACACCAAATAAACAAAGCCTTAATGAAATGCCCTGGTTAGTAGTTAATGTCTATTTCAGCTGCTGTACTAGAAGGAACAAACTGAGGATATCCCGGACCTTTACATTAACTCCTGGGATCCATGGTCCCGTCCTTAGTGAGTAACCCAGGTGTTGCAGGCCTGGTGTCTGGCCAAGGTATCAGCAGTGGCAGAGACCACAGAGGGAGGACGTGTCTGGTGATTGAGAGCCGAGCTGGGACAAGACGGCCGACCGCACCTCTGGGGTGGGCATGGGGGCATGACTTCTCACTACAACAGTCGACAATCAAAAGGAATGGGGGAAGGCGGCCAGAGAACAACTTTTGTCTCCTGGCAAGGATGCAAAATTATCTCACGGGTCTTAGTGACGGAAGGACACAGTGAAGGAATCGCGTTCCTGAAATTCTGCCACGTGGGCTAGGACGGGTGGATGCTCTGGGTGGGTACAAGCTGGTCACCTCCACCTGGGGGGGTCCCTGTGCAGGTGCCCTCTTCCCACGACCCATGCTCCCTGCAGCCAGGCTCCCTTTGCCCATGCAAGGAAAAAGCAAGCTTCCCATGTGCCCTGGGTGCCTCACTAGATTCTGCCTTTTTGAATTTTTTTGCCCATTGGAATATTTTTTCCTGAGTGAACAGCAGCTCCAGACAGCCTTCTATGAAACTGAGTGAGGTTACTCAGTGTAAATGGAATGAACCTGATTTTTTTCTTTTTCTGATCAAAGCAAAACTCTTTTGAAGTTCAGCTATTTGATAGAAAGTGGCTTTTATAACAGGCTGATATAGGAGTTAATAGGACATAAAGATATTTTATTAAAATGCAAACCATTATTAATATTGCAGTTCTAACTTGAAAGAAATATGTGAAATGACACCAGAAATTAATTAGATTATTTCATCATTCTTTTACATTACAAACTTTGATACACTCGCATAGATATATAGGTACATTGATAAAAGACACAAAGACAAACAGAATTTTAATGAGTGAGGAGCTTTTATCTACTAACACTTTGTGACTAATTTTTTCTGTTTATTCTGTCTATTGATTCCAGTTGAAACCTGCTGTTTTAATGTTGTTATTGAGATTCTCTCTGGGTTTTCTTCTAATTCTGGCATTGATATTACCTTGATCGGATTTAGTTTATTTGAATTGCCTGTAGGTTTTGGTCTCTGGAGTTTTCCTCTGCTTATAGACATGCAAAGATAAAACCTCTCTTTTTATCTAAAAATCCTTGAGAGACTCTGAAAGATACAGACGTTTGCTGAGAACATTAAAAAGCAAGAGACAACAATCAAAAGGAATGTACTTCTCACCCAGTTTCCCGGGGACTTCATTCTTTCACTCCCTGCGTTTTCTGACACCCACTGACTTCTAATCTCCCCTTGGCTTTTGCCGACTGTGTTGGAGAAGCAGTTTGTAAGAGGTTCACAAGTGGCTCAACTTCTGGGACTTTGGCTTGGAAGTGGCTAATTTTTTGTAGGAGAAGTTTATCTGTAAAGGATGCAAAATCTTTGGCCAGGATGTGTATTTCCTTACTAAAGAAGGCAGCCAACTCTGTATTTATTTGAGCCATTGGAAACTGCCATTTTTTTCATGGGTCAAAGAGGGCCAAATGTAGGCCAGTTCATGTGGCTGAATCTAATGGTAATGACTGTCATTCAAAATGGGAAATGGGTAATTGTTCAATCACTTTGAAAAATGAGAGACTGCCCGCATTAATCAATTACAAATAGAAGGAGAGAATTTTTGTCAGAGCATGGACTAAATCCGAGTGGTACCGTTGAACCATTTTCTTAATTTAATTACTTCTATGCAAAATATGCTAAACCCCCCTGAGAAAGAAATGAGAGTTGAGTTCACAGAGCAGCATTCCTGGTGCTACTGTACTGATCAGTAGCTCCTTGGTTACAGTGTCTGCTGTTCATCTTTGCTTTTCCCTGGCTCCCACTTGGGGATTTTCTAGCTCCCTCTGTACTCTTCAGGCCTTATTATTTCAAAAGACTGTGTTCTTTTGTGTCCTCCTACTTTTCGCCTTTGTTTTTGCAGCTTTGCCTTGAATCATATTGAAAACTGAAACATTAATTTGAACTCTTCAAGGTGTGAATACAGCCACTCAGAGAGGGTGGGGTCATTAATAATCTTTCTGTATTTCTGATACTGTCTATCGGTCAGCTCCTCTTTTCTGCAACTGTTGGGGGCCTTGAAACTGGGTGCCTGGCGTACCTGAAATGTGCTGAAGGAGGTGGGGGGCCTCTTCCCCTGGAAAGGTTATAGGTACAGCGAAGAGAGGAGGAGACGGGCAGGGGTCAGAGCACCCGCTCCCCCCTCGATGTGCCCATCACACTCTGTTTACTGGGTAACCTTTGGGGCTCATCCCATCTCCTGTCAGTGACTCATCTTGATAAGCTCTTCTGTAAACCATCCACTCTCATGCTGGGGGAGCCTTGCCTGCCATGGCCTTATCTGTAGTAGGACCTCACTCACCCGGGAAGAGGAAGGGGAGCCCCACATGTATCGCCTTCTCTAGGCCAACCCTACGTGGACCCAAGCATCAAAGCGTGAACAAGAATGAGCCCACTGGAGGAAGCTCCTCCCACATTTTTAGATAACTTTATGTTTCCTTAAAAATAGCAGACTCAACATAATCTGGAACTCCCCTGAGGAGCCACTCTGGTGGTGTGGCACCTTCACTGCACTGGCTGTGGTTGGGGGCGATGTTCTTGGCACCTTGAGACAGGCAAACTTATCAGACCCTCCTAGTAACCAGTCTGTGCGACCAAGCTCTTAGCGTCGGTCCGTGTAGTCTTCCCCGCCTCGGCCTTGTGGTCTCCAGCAAAAGAACATCCGTGGTCAAAACCATGTCCACTTGTGTGGGGACCAGCAGAGGAGCCCAGCACAGGTACCGAATGTGGAGTGCGCCAGGTCCAGGAGGGCACTCACCTCCATACTATCGGAGTGGCTCCTGATGCCTCAGTAGTGGGGTAACTGTTGAATCACTGGCTGCCTGCTGGTTCGTGCAGTCATGGTCCGGGCCAAGTCCAGGAGGGCACTCACCTCCATACTATCGGAGTGGCTCCTGATGCATCAGTAGTGGGGTAACTGTTGAATCACTGACCACCTGCTGGTTCGTGCAGTCATGTTCCGGGTCCGAGTCTCCGTAACCTGTAGCCGGCATCATTGCATCAAGCCTTCACTTATGTCCTTATGTGTCTCCTGAACTCAGTGCTTGGATGAAGTCTGTCCTGAGAGTTGAAAAGGAGGCCCTTGATCATGATGCTCTCCCAGGAGCTGGTCATCTCACTTTGGACCTGGGGTCACTATGCAGAGCCGAAAATGGTGCCCTTTCTGTAGAAAGAATATTCTTGATACAACAGCAGGAGAAGATTGTATATCGGGAGCAATCCAGAAACTATGACGTCTGAATGTAAAGTCAAGTGCAAGGATGGTTAGATGGAGGCCAGGGTAATCTCTGGAGACCATATTAATTCTTAGGAGATCAGGCGACCCACAGGAGAGTGGATTAATTACTGGAGAGCGGGTTAACCACTGGGGAGAAGCGAGCTTACAAGGGAGGCAGGGCCGTGTCAACCTTTTCCATGTGTGCTCGTCTCCCCACAGGAGTCAGAGCCATCTGCTCTCTCAGTCTCACATGAGGGGGGCCTGTTGGTCCAGTGCTGGGCAAGGGCTTCTCAGGTTGCAGAGAGGACCCTGGACGGTGCCCAGAGCTGTGGGGGCAGTGTGTGGAAGGCGGTGCTCCTGCAGCTGTTGCGGGAGGACCTGGGATCCTGGGAGTCAGAAGTCCTCTCTCCTGCAGCTCGGTGATTCCGGAGCCATGGCTGCCTCTGCCTCTGACAACCAGTGATGTGGATGGTGGACAGAGGACCTTTCTAAGTCTCCAGGCGGCTTCTCAAGGAAAAAGCAGACGATGACTTTAGGCACGTGTATTAACGATGCAATGGCAACTAAAATGTGATCCCTTTCACCAGCCTTGGCCTTGGCCATGGTCTTTACCATCCAGGCTCACTGAGGTGGGGGTCCTTGTCTGAAGCCCGAGCCTCACTAGATGGTGGGGTCACGCACCCGTCTGTGGGGAGACTGGATTTCCCATTTCCTGCCTCAGACAGATCTTTTGTCATCATGTGAAGCCTACCTCAAACAGTTATGTGCTGCTTCTAACCATTTTTATTGTCTGCTGTATCTTAAAATCAGTGCCACACGTTCAAAATGCAATGAAATCAATTTACTTACAGGTTTGTGTTCTTTGCTACAAATTACTTCTTCTTCAAATACGGCTTGCTGTTTAATAAAACCACTCTGAAAGTGTCATTCAGAATCAGCCTTATAGAAGTGTGCATCACACATGCAATATTTAAAAGTGCAGAGTAAACGCAAGGGCCTCCATAATTAATGCAGCCAGCATCATGAATTCCGTGATTCCAAGGACTTCTAAGGCCCTGAATGCTGGACCGCACTCTCCATATGTTCTGTATCTCTGTGTCACCTTCCTAAGCGGTAGGTACACTGCACTGTCTGTCTGTCTGTCATCTGCATTCCCCGTGTGGGGCTGCAGTCCTGAAAAGAAGCCCCAAGCTACTCACACCCGCCCTGAAGAGGCTGCCCCAGCCCCGCCCACGGTGGGGAAGCCAGCACTGTGCTAGGGTCTATCCTGCCTCTCACAGGAATTGTGGCTGTTGTTCAGTCTCTAAGCTGTGTCCGGCTCTTGACTCCTTGTGATGCCACAGACTGCAGCACGCCAGGCCTCCCTGTCCATCACCATCTCCAGGAGCTCACTCAAACTCATGTCCATTGAGTCAGCAATGCCATCCAACCATCTCATCCTCTGCCATCTCCTTCTCCTTTTGCCCTCAATCTTGCCCAGCATTAGGGTCTTTTCAATGGGTTGGATCTTCACATCAGGTAGCCAAAGTATTGGAGCCTCAGCTTCAGCATCAGTCCTTCCAGTATATTCAGGGTTGATTTCCTTTAGGATTCACTGGTTTGATCTCCTTGAGAGGACACTGAAATTTTGGACAAAGAGTCACTTGCACAGCTCATAGGAAGAGTTTGAGAAAAGAGAGCATTCGGATTCTTTAAAGGGACACGGAGGAAGAAAAAGGAACACACTCACCAGAATGCCTGTGTATACCCGCCTCCCTCAAAGCCTGCAATCCTGCTACTGAAAGACATGCAGCTTTTGGCAAACAAAAGAAAAGAAAATGTTAGCTTCTGAAATTCTCATTTCAATCCCACAAGCCACACACAGCTCCAAGGACAGCTTCAATGAAGACCTGGTACGTTGATAAGCGTTTTAGTCTCTCAGTCACATCCAGTTCTTTGTAACCCCATGGACTGCAGCCCGCCAGGCTCCTCTGTTCATGGGATTCTCCGGGCAAGAGTACTGGAGTGGGCTGCCATTTCCTCTTCCAGGGGATCTTCCCCACCCAGGGATCGAACCCAGGTCTGCTGCACTGGCAGGCAGATTCTTCACTATGTGAGCCACCAAGGATGTTCCCATGCCGGAAAAAAATCGTTAAGTGTAGACAGTGCTGGCATTTACTTGGATAAAAGATTTGGAGGATATAGAGACTAATATTCATGAAAATGACATGAAATTTCCTTATCTGTCATGAAAGAAGGAGATCCCGGAACAGTCCCGGAACATTTGTGAAACCCCCCTTGGTGGGTGTGTGTCTCATAAGATGGGAGCAGAGGCTGCCACGCTGGTGTGATGGACAGCGGGTTCTCCCCATGGTCAAGGGAAGGCCGCTGATAGTGAGGTCGGAAGTGTGAGACACTGAGAAGTCCTGTGCAGTCAGTGGCATCTTCAGTTCAGATCAGTCGCTCAGTCCTGTCTGACTCTTTTTGACCCCATGAATCGCAGCACGCCAGGCCTCCCTGTCCATCACCAACTCCCAGAGTTCACTCAGACTCACGTCCATTGAGTCAGTGATGCCATCCAGCCATCTCATCCTCTGTCGTCCCCTTCTCCTCCTGCCCCCAATCCCTCCCAGCATCAGAGTCTTTTCCAATGAGTCAGCTCTTCGCATGAGGTGGCCAAAGTACTGGAGTTTCAGTTTTAGCATCATTCCTTCCAAAGAAATCCCAGGGCTGATCTCCTTCAGAATGGACTGGTTGGATCTCCTTGCAGTCCAAGGGACTCTCAAGAGTCTTCTCCAACACCACAGTTCAAAAGCATCAATTCTTCAGCGCTCAGCCTTCTTCACAGTCCAACTCTCACATCCATACATGACCACAGGAAAAACCATAGGCTTAACTAGACGGACTTTTGTTGGCAAAGTAATGTTTCTGCTTTTGAATATGCTATCTAGGTTGGTCATAACTTTCCTTCCAAGGAGTAAGCGTCTTTTAATTTCATGGCTGCAATCACCATCTTCAGTGATTTTGGAGCCCCCCAAAATAAAGTCTGACACTGTTTCCACTGTTTCCCCACCTATTTCCCATGAAGTGATGGGACCAGATGCCATGATCTTTGTTTTCTGAATGTTGAGCTTTAAGCCAGCTTTTTCACTCTCCTCCTTCACCTTCATCAAGAGGCTTTTGAGTTCCTCTTCACTTTCTGCCATAAGGGTGGTGTCATCTGCATATCTGAGGTTATTGATATTTCTCCTGGCAATCTTGATTCCAGCTTGTGCTTTTTCCAGCCCAGCATTTCGCATGATGTACTCTGCATATAAGTTAAATAAGCAGGGTGACAATATACAGCCTTGACATATTTCTTTTCCTATTTGGAACCAGTCTGTTGTTCCATATCCAGTTCTAACTGTTGCTTCCTGACCTGCATATAGGTTTCTCAAGAGGCAGGTCAGGTGGTCTGGTATTCCCATCTCTTTCAGAATTTTCCACAGTTTAGTGTGATCCACACACTCAAAGGCTTTGGCATAGTCAATAAAACAGAAATAGATGTTTTTTTGGAACTCTCTTGCTTTTTAGATGATCCAGCAGATGTTGGCAATTTGGTCTTTGGTTCCTCTGCCTTTTCTAAAACCAGCTTGAACATCAGGAAGTTCACGGTTCACGTATTGCTGAAGCCTGGCTTGGAGAATTTTGAGCATTACTTTCGTAGCATGTGAGATGAGTGCAATTGTGTGGTAGTTTGAGCGTTCTTTGGCATAGCCTTTCTTTGGGATTGGAATGAAAACTGACCTTTTCCGGTCCTGTGGCCACTGCTGAGTTTTCCAAATTTGCTGGCATATTGAGTGCAGCACTTTCACAGCATCATCTTTCAGGATTTGAAAGAGCTCAACTGGAATTCCATCACCTCCACTAGCTTTGATCATAGTGATGCTTTCTAAGGCCCACTTGACTTCACATTCCAGGATATCTGGCTCTAGGTGAGTGATCACACCATCGTGATTATCTGGGTTGTGAAATCTTTTTGTACAGTTCTTCTTTTTTTTTTTTAATATAGGAGGTCAATTTTTTATTTTATTTTATTTTTAAACTTTACAATATTGTATTGGTTTTGGCAAATATCGTAATGAATCCACCACAGGTATACATGTGTTCCCCATCCTGAACCCTCCTCCCTCCTCTCTCCCCATACCATCCCTCTGGGTCGTCCCAGTGCACCAGCCTCAAGCATCCAGTATCGTGCATCGAACCTGGACTGGTGACTCGTTCCATATATGATATTAATATGTATTTCAATGTCATTCTCCCAAATCATCCCACCCTCTCCCTCTCCCACAGAGTCCAAAAGACTGTTCTATACATCAATGTCTCTTTTGCTGTCTCGTATACAGTGTTATTGTTACCATCTTTCTAAATTCCATATATATGCGTTAGTATACTGCATTTGTGTTTTTCTTTCTGGCTTACTTCACTCTGTATAATAGGCTCCAGTTTCATGGATAAGAAAGCTGTGGTACATACACACAATGGAGTATTACTCAGCCATTAAAAAGAATACATTTGAATCAGTTCTAATGTACAGTTCTTCTGTGTATTCTTGCCATCTCTTCTTAATATCTTCTGCTTCTGTTAGGTCCATACCATTTCTGTCCTTTATCGAGCCCATCTTTGCATGAAATGTTCCCTTGCTATCTCTAATTTTCTTGAAGAGATCTCTAGTCTTTCCCATTCTGTCGTTTTCCTCTATTTCTTTGCATTGATCACTGAGGAAGGCTTTCTTATCTCTTCTTGCTATTCTTTGGAACTGTGCATCCAGATGCTTATATTTTTCCTTTTCTCCTTTGCTTTTCACTTCTCTTCTTTTCACAACTACTTGTAAGGCCTCCCCAGACAGCATTTTGCTTTTTTGCATTTCTTTTCCATGGGGATGGTCTTGATCCGTGTCTCCTGTACAATGTCACGAACCTCAGTCCATAGTTCATCAGGCACTCTATCTATCAGACCTAGTCCCTTAAATGTATTTCTCACTTCCACTGTATAATCACAAGGGATTTGATTTAGGTCATACCTGAAGGGGACAAATGAATGAGTAAAGCTTCATGGAGGTTAATGGATTCTCATACTAGGGAGCGCCTCCCACTGTCTGATTGCACTCTGCAGCTGGTCCTTGTGAGAGGGTCTAATGTGTCTCAGATTAGATGCTCACTTTTATACACACTTGGCCAGTTTTTCCCTGCGTGTGTGATGACATCCCAGAGTCCTACCAAAAGGAGTGGAAGGTGCATGTTCACCTGTCACCTTTAGGAAAATCATCAGTGCATCTGTGGCTGCTGTGCGTGTGGATTGGGATATGTTGGGGGGTGGGTTATGGTGGGAACATGGGCCCCGATGAGTGGCCCCCAGGCTTTCATGCGGCATTGCAGACACAGCAGTCTCTCTATGATCAGGATCAGTTGAAATCAACTCAGATTTAAATCATAACTTTTTAAGAAGATGAAAAAGGCCAACAAGACCCCTCCCTGTGTTCTGTGATTGGCCTTTATGGGCGCCTCATTCTGGGAGTGCAACGGGGGAGTCTGGCGAGCTGTTAGACCCCCTCCTCCTGTGTCTGAGTATGTGCGTGTGTGCACATGTGCTGCACGTGAGTGTGCCCACCCCCAGCAGAGGCACTGGCTGCCCTGCGTCCATCCTGACAGCGGCTCTGCTCCCCGGCCGTGTGCTGGCCCCACGTGCTGCTGCAGCTGTCTGTTCTTTGTGAGTAAAACATGTTTGCATTTTTCAAATGTATTTTGCATTCATATGTTTTTCCTGATGAAATTAACATTGGTAGATCTTTTATGTGTAAATATTATTGCTCTGTGCAGAAACCATTAGAGCTGCCTTTGAAAATAGAAATATATGCAAAAACACTATTAATTTCTTCTCTGATCATTTTATGTTTCCCAAAGCATTACCACTGTCCAGCATTAGACGTGATTTCTCCATCAGAAAAGGACCTTTCACTTTTAAGGCTTTATTGCATGCTGTGTGGTTTTTGGAGCCCAGGGTCCTGAAGATCATTGGGTTGGCCCTGCCTGGGCAGGTAACATGGTCTCACAGCGCAGATGGGCTGGGAGGGGCTCTCACTTTCCAGAGTCTCCGCTCAGATCTCAGTGGCCCGTGGCTCCACACGCATTGGCCTACTCCATGGCTGACCTGTCTAAGACAGGAGTATCTGTTGCTGTCTCATGAAGGTGAAGTGGACCTAGAACCACTATTTCCTTAGAGGAAGGAAACATTCTTGTGAACCCAGAGTGGAAGACTTCCCAGTGAAGGGCAGGGCTTCGGGTCGTCCAGCCACACCCGTGTGGAGGCCCCTCTGCCCGCCACCCAGTGCTAGCCTCCAGGTCGCTGTGGCCTGCTCAGGCTGGGGACAGAGCTCCTTGCGAGTCCCTTTGCGTTCCCAGCCCAGTGTGCCAGGTAGACAGCCCTTGTCTACTGACGGGGTCTGGAGACCCGCAGATGTCTGAACTTTTGGTGACGAGAAACTCTTCCACAAACAGCCCAGAGAAGGATGAGCCCCTGACGCTGCTGGTCCTCAGAGCGGGTGGAAGCAGGGTCTCTGCCAGGACCTCCCATCTCGGGGCCTGCCTCTCTCCTGGCACATTTGCAGTGCTCCGAGGAGGTGATTGGTTTGAAACCACATTGACGAGGTGATTGGTTTGAAACAGAAGTACAATTCCTCTTTTAAAAAAAAAAACTATTTTATACTGGCTAATCCACCTGCAATGCAGGAAACCTGGGTTCAATCCCTGGGTTGAGAAGATTCCCTGGAGGAGGGCATGGCAACCCACTTGAGTATTCTTGCCTGGAGAATCCTATGGCAGAGGAGCCTGGTGGGCTACGGTCCATGGGGTCACAAGGAACCGGACACGGCTGAGCTACTAAGCACAGCAGAGCACAGCACATAGTCAATTCACAGTGTTGTGTTAATTTCAGATGTACAGCAAGGTAACTCTTATTCATACAGATGTATCTATTTTTTCACAAAAGTGAAAGTGTTAGTCACTCAGTCATGTTGGACTCTTGGAGACCTCCATGGACTGTAGCCCGCCAGGCTCCTCCGTCCACAGGATTCTGCAGGCAAGAATACTGGAGTGGGTAGACAGTCCCTTCTCCAGGGGGATCTTTCCAAGGCAGGAATCAAACCCAGGTCTCCAGCATTGCAGGCGGATTCTTTACCACCTGAGTCACCAGGGACGCATAATTCTTTCATAAATCCTCCTTTAATGAATAACCTGCTTGGCAAAGTCCACCATCATGTTCAGCATTCCTGTAAACGTCCTTTTTTTACTGGGCCCTGGAGGGGTATCAGCTACTGCGTCTCAAAGACGGCGCTGTGCCCCCCGCTGCAGGCTGGCCTGCCTCACCCCTTTCCTTTTAGGACATTTTCCTCTTCAAGGCGGATCCCAGCTCCCACGGTGGCATTTGCTTGCCCAGCTCTGCCTGGAGGAGGCGTTGAGTTTGGCATTCCTGTCACTGCGGCCGAGGTCATATCTGTTAGTGCTGGAGATTGTTAGGCCATTATCAGCTGCTGAGGCCTCTCCAGCTGCGAGACTAATTTGGATTCAGGGAGGAAATATGGCCTGAAGTCCTTTGGCCATCCACCAGCCGGCTGACGGCGCGGGCGTCTGGGAGCTCCTGGCCGGCACGCCCTCACCCCGCCCCGATGACCAAACTGCATGCGGCGAAACCCTGGCAGAACCCCGATGCTGGCCCCAAGAAAAACGGCCATGCCTTTAACACTCAATAACCAATTTACAGGGCGAAATTTTAAGTTTAAATTAGACACGTGTGAACAGTACATCATGTCATTTATAAGTCATGATGAATAGTAAATTATTCTAATGGACTTTCCCGTACTATTTACATTCTAACTCTCCAGGCTGGGAGGGTGGAAGCAGAATCGTAGTGAGGCTGTTGATGATGCCCTGGATTACCATGGGTGCTGTCCTTTCTGCGGTACAGACTCTCCAGGAACGAAGACAGAATCTGCGGAGGAAGGATGGAATGGGAAGCATCTGTTCGCCTCTTTTTCCCCCAGAATGTAATCGTTCTACTCTTCTACTGGAGAAACTAAACGGAGATATGTGAGATCTGGGAAAATGGGGGAAGGGTCTTCTGATTCAGAGGGTCCCCAGTCATTAGCTGCTCTGAGCCATGTCCCCCCCTCCTTCTTTGATGAGCAGAGCTGGCTTTGAAATCAAAGACCCCTAAGAAGGAGATGCAGGTAAGACTGTGTGGGGAGGCAAGCTGGGAGGGGACCCTCAGCCCCTGGTCTTAGCCTCATCTGGGAGGAAATGGCCCTAATGAGCGGATTCAGCGCATCTCGACTACAAGGAACAGTGCAGGGCCCATTCATCTCAGGCAGGACCAAGGCTTCCCTGGTGGCTCAGATAGTAAAGAATCTGTCTGCAATGCAGGGGACCCAGGTTAGATCCTTAGGTTGGGAAGATCCCCTGAGAAGGGAATGGTCACCCACTCCAGTACTCTTGCCTGGAGAATTCCATGGTCAGAGAAGTCTGGCAGGCTACAGTCTATGGGGTTGCAGAGAGTCAGACACGACTGAATGACTAACACTTTCACTTTTCCCTTTCATGCCTCAGAGTACTTGCAATCTTAACCCACGTGGAGAAAGGAAAAAAACCCAGAATTTAGACCCTAGTCTAGTCCCAGGAGTTGAGTTTGGGTAATTTATAACAGGAACGGTAAGTTCTGAGTTCAGATCTCTGCTCCTCAAACAAAGCAACCTTTCCATAAGTGACTTGAACTAGCTACCTGGTGGAATTATATAAGGACGTTTAAACAGACTTTCCGAGAACCTTGAGACCTAAGGCTTCGGAGCAAAAGCAAAGCCACTGTGCAGAGTGTTCAGGTACCAGCAGCCCTGCTGACCTCACTGTCCGGGAGCAGAGGTGAAGCTCCAAGTCCAGAGGCTTCTCGGGGCTTGACCAGCCAGGGCTCCTCTTCCCAAACAGGGTCTGACTCCCAGCCTGGGACGTCGTCCAGTGCTCCGGAACGCAGTACCCTTCCTTTCATTGTTCATCAAAGCTGTCAGCTCCTGCCTCCCCTCCCAACTGTTTCAACGCAGTCTTGTTTCCTGTAGGGCTTCAGTGTGGGTTCACATTTCTTCCCAGCTTGAGAAGGAGGAGGTTATAGCTTCCCAGATTTTGATTGGCAATGGCTGAGCAGAGGACGGGTGACTTGTACTCATCTCTGGGTGGGGAACCTCACTGTGGCACCTGACTCGGGTCTGCCCAGTTTCCCTGCCGTCAGGCCATGTACTTTTCCCTCGTTTCCCAGCACAGAACGGACCCTGCAATCGGCGTCTTGCCTGCCTTATGTCTCCACCAGAAAACCACTGCTCCTTTGAAAAGCAGACTCTCCATGGCTCATACACACAGGCCTTATTTTTCTCCTTTACTCTTTCCCGTCTTTTTCTTCGTCCCTTTATTGAGTCCCTCCTCTCGCTTCTGCTCACGATTCCCAGGTGGGTACTGCTCCATCCACCTCTCCCTCCTCGCCCTCTCCATTTCCCATCCACACCTTTAGGGAACACTTGGACCGATGGAGCAGAACTGACCTTTTCTTGAGTCTCTTTAAAAGCATCGTTTGTCTTTTGGGCTGACCACACTCGGGATCCTGTGCACAGTAGAGGTGTATTTGCAAGAAATGGTTCCCATGGAGGGTCCCTGCCTTCCTTCAAGGGTGAGGGTCAGAAGATGGGCAGGCAGATGGGATCCACCTCATCCACACACCTGGCAGGGGCCCAGGCGGGTTCATCCTCCATGTTGTACTGCAAGCTCAACTCTTTTTTTAATTTTTTTAAAAAACATGAATGATCCCACACCTGTTGTGTGGGTTTTTTTCTTTTAATTTTTTCTAATAAATATTTTTTTTTCCTTCTGGTCTTTCTAAGCTTTTTTGTTGTTGTTCAGTCGCTCAGTTGTGTCTGACTCTTTGCAACCCCATGGACTGCAGTAGGCCAGGCCTCCCTGTCCATCACCAACTCCAGGACCTTGCCCAAACTCATGTCATGATGCCATCCAACCATCTCATCCTCTGTCGTCCCCTTCTCCTCTGCCTTCAATCTTTCCCAGCATCAGGGTCTTTTCTAAGAAGTCAGTTCTTTGCATCAGGTGGCCAAAGGATTGGAGCTTCAGTTTCAGCATCAGTCCTTTCAATGAATATTCAGGACTGATTTCCTTTAGGATTGACTGATTTGATCTCCTTGCAGTCCAAGGGACTCTCAAGAGTCTTCTCCAACACCACAGTTCAAAAGCATCAATTCTTCAGTGCTCAGCTTTCTTTATGGTCCAACTCTTGCATCCATACATGACTACTGGAAAAATCATAGCTTTGACTAAACGGAGATTTGTTGGCAAAGTAATGTCTCTGCTTTTTAATATGCTGTCTAGGTTAGTCATAGGGCTTCCTTGATAGCTCAGTTGGTAAAGAATCTGCCTGCAATGCAGGAGACCTGGGTTCGATCCCTGGGTTGGGAAGATCCCCTGGAGAAGGGAAAGGCTACCCACTCCAGTACTCTGGCCTGGAGAATCCCATGGACTGTAAAGTCCATGGGGTCACAAAGAGTCGGACACGATCGAGTGACTTCCACTTTTCACTAGGTTGGTCATAGCTTTTCTTCCAAGGAGTAAGCACCTTTTAATTTCATGGCTACAGTCACCATCTGCACTGATTTTGGAGCCTAAGAAAATAAAGTGTGTCACTGTTTCCACTGTTTTCCCATCTATTTGCCATGAAGCGATGGGACCAGATACCATGATCTTAGTTTTTTGAATGTTAAGATTTAGGCCAGCTTTTTCACTCTCCTCTTTTACTTTCATCAAGAGGTTCCTCTTCGATTTCTGCTATAAGGGTGGTGTCATCTGCATATCCTTGGTTATTGATATTTCTCCCAGCCATCTTGATTCCAGCTTGTGCTTCATCCAACCCAGTGTTTCTCATGATGTACTCTGCATATCAGTTAAATAAGCAGGGTGACAATATACAGCCTTGACATACTCCTTTCCCAATTTGAAACCAGTCCTTTGTTCCATGTCTGGTTCTAACTGTTGTGTCTTGACATGCATACAGATTTCTCAGGAGGCAGGCAAGTTGGTCTGGTATTCCCATCTCTAGAAGAATTTTCCACAATTTGTTGTGACCCACAGAGTCAAAGGCCTTGGCATAGTCAATGAAGCAGAAGTAAATGTTTTTCTGGAACTCTCTTGCTTTTTCGATGATCCAATGAATGTTGGCAATTTGATCTCTGGTTCCTCTGCCTTTTCTAAATCCAGCTTGAACATCTGAAAGTTCACGGTTCATGTACTGTTGAAGCCTGGCTTGGAGAATTTTGAGCATTACTTTCCTAGCATGTGAGATGAGTGCAATTGTGTGGTAGTTTGAACATTTTTGGCATTGCCTTTCTTTGGGATTGGAATGAAAATGGACCTTTTCCAGTCCTGTGGCCACTGCTGAGTTTTCCAAATTTGCTGGTATATTGAGTGCAGCACTTTCACAGCATCATCTTTTAGCATTTGAAATAGCTCAGCTGGAATTCCATCACCTCCACAGCTTTGTTCATAGTGATGCTTCCTAAGGCTCACTTGACATCACATATTAGGATGTCTGGCTCTGGGTGAGTGATCACACCATCGTGGTTATCTGGGTCATGAAGATCTTTTTGTATAGTTCTTCTGTGTATTCTTGCCTCCTTTTCTTAATATCTTCTGCGTCTGTTAGGTCCGTACCATTTCTGTCCTTCATTGTGCCCATCTTTACAGAAATTGATCCCTTGGTATCTCTAATTTTCGTGACGAGATCTCTAGTCTTTCCCATTCTATTGTTTTCCTCTATTTATTTGCATCCATCATATCAGAGCATTCTCCTGGCAAAACTGTTAGCCTTTGCCCTGCTTCATTTTGTACTTCAAAGCTGACTTGCCTGTTACCTCACGTATCTCTTGACTTTAGTTTTGCATTCCAGTCCCCTACAATGAAAGGACATCTTTTTCTGGTCTTCGTTCTAGAAGGTCTTGTAGGTCATCACAGAACTGTTCAAGACTGTTCAGCTTCTTTGGCACTAGTGATTGGGGCACAGACTTGGATTACTGTGATATTGAATGCTTTGCCTTGGTAACAAACAGAGATCATTCTGTCATTTTTGAGATCGCACCCAAGTACTGCATTCTGAACTCTTTCATTGACTATGAGGGCTACTCCATTTCTTCTAAGGATTTCTTGCCCACAATAGCAGATATAGTGGTCATCTGAATAAAATTCGACCATTCCACTCCATTTTAGTTCACTGATTCCTAAATTGTCGATGTCCACTCTTGTCACCTCCTGTTTTATCTCTTCTACTTTATCTTGATTCGTGGACCTAACATTCCAGGTTCCTATGCAATATTGTCTTATAGCATCAGACTGTACTTCCATCACTGGTCACATCCACAACTGGGCATTGTTTTTGCTTTGACTCCATCTCTTCATTCTTTCTGAAGTTATTTCTTCAGTCTTCTCCAGTAGCATATTGGCATCTACCAACCTGGAGAGCTCATCTTTCAGTGTCCTATCTTTTTGCCTTTTCATATGGTTTATGGGCTTCTCAAGGCAAGAATACTAAAGTGGTTTGCCATCCCCTTCTCCAGT